>NC_087367.1:30267935-30892935 GCF_030014295.1 Loxodonta africana
CTGCTGCAACCAGATACTGGTGACTACATGAGTCACCCCTGCCCCTCTAAGACTGTAGGACATAGCCTGTACCACACACTTGATGATCAGCAAACTGGACACCTGAACTGAATTCATACAAAATAGACTTTCAAGTTAAATCCATCATAAAGGATAAGAAAGGGCACTATATAATGATTAAAGGGACAATAAACCAAAAGATGAAACAGTATTAAATATTTATGTACAAATGAAGGGCACCAAAATACACAAAACAAACTCTATCAGCATTGAAAACTGAGCTAGACAGCTCCACAATAATAGTAGGAGACTTCAACATACCACTTTCGGTGAAGGGCAGGACATCTAGAAAGAAGCCCAATAAAGACGCAGAAGATCTAAATGCTGCAATCAACAAACTTGATCTCATAAAAAAAAAATATATATATATAAAAAACACTCCACTGATCAGCACCCCAGTATACTTTCCTTTCTAGTGCACTTGGAACATTCCTAGAATAGACCATATATTAGGTTATAAAGCAAGCCTTAGCAGAATCCAAAACATTGTAATATTATGAAGCATCTTCTCTGAACACAAGGCCATAAAAGTGGAAATCAATAACAGAAAAAGCAGGAAAGAGAAATTAAACACTTGGAAACTGAACAATACCTTACTCAAAAAAGACGGAATTATGGAGGACATAAAGGATGGAGTAAAGAAATTCACAGAATCCAGCGAGAATGAAAACACTTCCTATCAGAAGCTTTGGGACACAGCAAAAGCAGTGCTCAGAGGTCAATTTATATGAGCAAATGCACATATACAAAAATAAGAAAGGGCCAAAATCAAAGAATTATCCCTAGAACTTGAACAAATAGAAAGAGAGCAACAAAAGAAACCTTCAGGCACCAGAAAAAAACAAACAATAAAAATTAGAGCTTAACTAAATGAAACAAAAAACAGAAAAACAATTGAAAGAATTAACAAGACCAAAAGATGGGTCTTTGAAAAAATCAACAAAATTGATAAACCATTGGCCAAACTGACAAAAGGAAAACAGGAGAGGAAGCAAATAACAGTAATAAGAAATGAGATAGGCAATATTACAACAGACCCAACTGAAATTAAAAGAACCATATCAGGATACTATGAAAAATTGTACTCTAACAAATTTGAAAACCTAGAATAAATGGATGAATTCTTAGAAACACACTACCTACCTAAACTAACACAAACAGAGGTAAAACAACTAAATAGACCCATAACGAAAGAAGAAATTGAAAAGGCTATCGAAAAACTCCCAATAAAAAAATGCCTGGCCCAGACGGCTTCACTGCAGAGTTCTGCCAAACTTTCAGAGAAAAGTTAACACCACTATTACTAAAGGTATTTCAGAGCATAGAAAAGGATGGAATACTCCCTAACTCATTTTATGAAGCCACCATATCCCTGATACCAAAACCAAGTAAAAACACTACAAAAAAAAGAAAACTGCAGACCTATATCCCTCATGAACATAGATGCAAAAATCCTCAACAAAATTCTAGCCAATAGAATTCAACAACATATCAAAAAAATAATTCCCCGTGACCAAGTGGGATTCATACCAGGCATGCAGGGATGGTCCAACATTAGAAAAACAATGTACTCCATCACATACATAAAACAAAGGACAAAAATCACATGATTTTATCAATTGATGCAGAAAAGGTATTTGACAAAGTTCAACACCCATTCATGATAAAAACTGTCAACAAAATAGGAATAGAAAGAAAATTCCTCAACAAAGTACAGGGCATTTATACAAAGCAAAGAGCCAACATCATCCTAAAAGGAGAGGGCCTGAAAGCATTCCCCTTGAGATCAGCAACCACACAAGGATGCCCTTTATCACTGCTCAGATTTAGCATTGTGCTGGAGGTCCTAGCCAGAGCAATTAGGCTAGATAAAGAAACAAAGCACATCCAGATTGGCAAGGAAGAAGTCAAAGTATCTCTATTTGCAGATGTCATGATCTAATACACAGGAAACCCTAAGGAATCCTCAGGAAAACTACTGAAACTAATAGAAGAGATCAGCAGAGTATAGGGACACAAGATAGACATATAAAAATCAGTTGGATCCCTCTATACCAACAAAAAGAAAATCGAAGAGGAAATCACCACATCAACACCATTTACACTAACCCCAAGAAGATAAAATACTTAGGAACAATCTTACTGGAGATGTAAAGGACTTATACAAAGAAAACTACAAAACACTTCTGCAAGAAACGATAAGAGACCTATATAAGTGGAAAAACATACCTTGCTCATGGATAGGAAGACATAATATTATAAAAACGTGTATTCTACCAAAGGCAATCTATACGTTTAATGCAATTTGAACCAAAATCCAACGACATTTTCTTTAAATAATTTTTACTGTGCTAAGTGAAAGTTTACAAATCAAGTCAGTCTCTCACGTATAAACTTATATACACCTTACTACATACTCCCATTTACCTTCCTCCTAATGAGTCAGCCCACTCCCTCCTTCCAGTTTCTCCTTTCGTGACCATTTTGCCAGTTTCTGACCCTCTCATCTCCCCTCCAGACAGGAGTTGCCAGCACAGTCTCAAGTGTCCACCTGATACAAGTAGCTCACTCCTCATCATCATCTCTCTCCAACCCATTGTCCAGTCCATTCCATGTCTGATGAGTTGTCTTTGGGAATGGTTCCTATCTTGGGTCAACAGAAGGTTTGGGGAAAATGACCACCAGGATTCTTCTAGTCTCAGTCAGACCATTAAATCTGGTATTTTTATGAGAATTTGGGGCCTGCATCCTTTTATCCCACTGTTCTCCTGCTCCGTCAGGGGTTCTCTGTTGTGCTCCCTGTCAGGGCAGTCATTGGTTGTGGCCAGGCACCATCTAGTTCTCCTGGTCTCAGGATGATGTAAGTCTCTAGTTCTTGTGGCCCTTTCTGTCTCTTGGGCTCATAATTATCTTGTGACCTTGGTGTTCCTCATTCTCCTTTGATCCAGGAGGGTTAAGACCAATTGATGCTCTTAGACGGCCTCTTGCTAGCATTTAAGACCCCAGATGCCACACTTCAAAGTGGGATGCAGAATGTTTTCTTAATAGAATTTATTTTGCCAATGGACTTAGAAGTCCCCTGAAGCCCTAGTCCCCAAAGCCCCGCCCTTGCTCCGCTGACCTTCGAAGCATTCAGTTTATCCCAGAAACTTCTTTGCTTTTGGTCCAGTCCAGTTAAGCTAACCTTCCCTGTATTGAGTATTGTCCTTCCCTTCACCTAAAGTAGTTCTTACTTACTATCTAATCAGTAAATAACCCTCTCCCACCCTCCCTCTCTCCCCCCTCTCATAACCACAAAAGTATGTGTTCTTCTCAGTTTAAACTATTTCTCAAGATCTTATAATAGTTGCCTTACACAATATTTGTCCTTTTGCCTCTGACTAATTTCACTCAGCATAATGCCTTCCAGGTTCCTACATATTACGAAATGTTTCACAGATTCTTCACTGTTCTTTATCGATGTGTAGTATTCCATTGTGTGAATATACCATAATTTATTTATCCATTCATCCGTTGATGGACACCTTGGTTGCTTCCAGCTTTTTGATATTGTAAACAGTGCTGCAATAAACATGGATGTGCATATATCTATTCTTGTAAAGGCTCTTATTTCTCTAGGATATATTCCAAGGAGTGGGATTTCTGGGTTGTATGGTAGTTCTATTTATAATTTTTAAGGAAACACCTGATAGGGTTCCAAAGTGGTTGTACCATTTTACATTCCCACCAGCAGCGTGTAAGAGTTCCAATCTCTCTGCAGCCTCTCCAACATTTATAATTTTGTGTTTTTTGGATTAATGGCAGTCTTGTTGGAGTGAGATGGAATCTCATCGTAGTTTTAATTTGCATTTCTCCAATGGCTAATGATCAAGAGCATTTTCCCATGTATCTGTGAGCCACCTAAATATCTTCTTTAGTGAAGCGTGTGTTCATATCCTTTTCCCAATTTTTAATTCCGTTGTTTCTCTTTTTGTGATTGAGTTTTAACAGAATTATATAAATTTCAGAGATCAGGCACTGGTCGGAGATGTCATAGCTGAAAATTTTTTCCCAGTCTGTAAGTGGTCTTTTTACTCTTTTGGTGAAGTCTTTAGATGAGCATAGGTGTTTGATTTTTAGGAGCTCCCAGTTATCTGGTTTCTCTTCGTCATTTTAGTAATGTTTTGTATTCTGTTTATGCCTTGTATTAGTGCTCCTAAGGTTGTCCCTATTTTTTCTTCCATGATCTTTATCGTTTTAGTCTTTATGTTTAGGTCTTTGATCCACTTGGAGTTAGCTTTTGTGCATGGTGTGAGGTATGGGTCCTGTTTCATTTTTTTGCAGATGGATATCCAGTTATGCCAGCACCATTTGTTAAAAAGACTACCTTTTCCCCAATTAACTGACACTGGGCATTTGTCAAATATCAGCTGCTCATATGTGGATGGATTTATGTCTGGGTTCTCAATTCTGTTCCATTGGTCTATGTGTTTGTTGTACCAGTACCAGGCTGTTTTGACTACTGTGGCTTATAATATGTTCTAAAATTAGGTAGAGTGAAGCCTCCCACTTTCTTCTTTTTCAGTAATGCTCTACTTGTTCGGGGCTTTTTTACCTTCCATATGAAGTTGGTGATTTTTTTTCTTCACCACATCAAAAAATGTCGTTGGAATTTGGATCAGAAGTGCATTGTATATATAGATAGCTTTTGGTAGAATAGACATTTTTACTATGTTAAGTCTTCCTATTCATGAGCAAGGTATGTTTTTCCACTTATATATGTCCCTTTCAGTTTCTTGCACTAGTACTTTGTAGTTTTCTTTGTATAGGTCTTTTACATCTTTGGTAAGGTTTATTCCTAGGTATTTTATCTTCTTGGGGGGTACTGTGAATGGTATTGATTTGGTGATTTCCTCTTCGATGTTCTTTTTGTTGATGTAGAGGAATCCAAGTGATTTTTGTATGTTTATCTTGTAACTTGAAACTCTGCCAAACTCTTCTCTTAGTTCTATTAGGGTTTTCTGTGTATGAGGTCATGTCATCTGCAAATACAGATAATTTGACTTCTTCCTTGCCAATCCGGATACCTTTTATTTCTTTGTCTAGCCTAATTGCTCTGGCTAGGACCTCTAGCACAATGTTGAATTAGAGTGGTGATAAAGGGCATCTTTGTCTGGTTCCTGTTCTCAAGGGAAATTCTTTCAAGCTCTCTCCATTTAGAATGATGTTGGCTGTTGGCTTTATTCAGACAATGAGATTTTTTAATGAGATAGACAAACAATTTACCAACTTCATGTGGAAGGGAAAGAGGCCCCAGGTAAATAAAGCATTACTGAAAAAGAAGAACAAAGTGGGAGCCCTTACGCTACCTGATTTTAGAAACTATTATACTGCCACAGCCTGGTACTGGTACAACAACAGGTACATAGACTATGGATCAGAATTGAGAATCCAGACATAAATCCATCCACATATGAGCAGCTGATATATGACAAAGGCTCCAAAACAGTTAAAAGGGGAAAAGACAGTCTTTTTAACAAATGGTGCTGCATAACTGGATATCCATCTGCAAAAAAATGAAACAAGACCCATACATACCTCACTCCATGCACAAAAACGAGCTCAAAATGGATCAAAGATCTAAATATAAAATCTAAAACAATAAAGATCATGGAAGAAAAAATAGGGGCAACTTTAGGAGCCCTAATACATGGCATAAACAGTATATGAATCATTAATAACAATGCAGGAGAAAACCAGATAACT
The DNA here is from genome assembly GCF_030014295.1 of Loxodonta africana. Taxonomy (NCBI): domain Eukaryota; kingdom Metazoa; phylum Chordata; class Mammalia; order Proboscidea; family Elephantidae; genus Loxodonta; species Loxodonta africana. The sequence continues at coordinate 30,273,741 of NC_087367.1, forward strand.
AGGAGCTCCTAAAAATCAAACACCTATGCTCATCCAAAGACTTCACCCAAAGAATAAAAAAGTTTACCTACAGACTGGGAAAAAGTTTTTAGCTATGATATTTCCAATCAGCAGTAGATCTCTAAAATCTACATGCAAAAACTCAACTACAAAACAACAAACAACCCAGCTAAAAACGGGCAAAAGATACGAACAGGCACTTCACTAAAGAAGACACTCATGTAGCTAACAGATACATGAGGAAATGCTCACAATCATTAGCCGTTGAAGAAATGCAAATCAACACTACAATGAGATTCCATCTCACTCCAAGGCTGCCATTAATCCAAAAAACACAATAAATGTCGGAGAGGCAGTGGAGAGATTGGAATACGTTTAAACTGCTGGTGGGAATGTAAAATGGTATGACCACTTTGGAAATTGATTTGGCGCTTCCTTAAGAATCTACAAATAGAACTACTACATGATCCAGGAATCTCACTCTTTGGAATATATCCTAGAGAAAGAAGAGCCTTTGCACAAGCAGATATATGCACACCCATGTTCACTGCAACAGTAATTACAATAGCAAAAGATGGAAGCAACCAAGGTGCCCATCCATGGATGAATGGATAAATAAATTGTAGTATAGTCACACAATGGAATACTATGCACTGAGGAACAACAGTGAAGAATCTGTGAAACATTTCATAACATGGAGGAATCTGGAAGGCATTATGATAAGTGAAATCAGTCAGTTGCAAAAGGAAAAATATTGTATAAGACCTCTATTATAAGAACTCGAGAAATAGTTTAAACAGAGAAGAAAACATTCTTTGATGGTTATTAGAGAGGGGAGGTACGGATGGAGGAATAGGGGTATTCACTAATTAGACAGTAGTTAAAAACTACTTCAGGTGACGGGAAAGACAGCATACAATACAGGCAAGGCCAGCACAACTGGACTAAAACAAAAGCAAAGAAGCCTCCTGAATAAAGTGAATGCTTCGAAGGCCAGCATAGCAGGGGTGGCGGTTTAGGGACCATGTTTTCAGGGGACATCTAAGTCAATCAGCATAATAAAATCTATGAAGAAAACATTCTGCATTCCACTTTGGAGAGAGGTGTCTGGGGTCTTAAACGCTAGCAAGTGGCTATGTAAGATTCGTCAATTGGTTTCAACCCACCTGGATCAAAGGAGAATGAAGAATACCAAGGACCCAAGGTAATGATGAGCCCAGGAGACAGAAAGGGCCACATAAACAAGAGACTACATCAGCCTGAGACCAGAAGAGCTGGATGGTGCCCGGCTACAACTGATGATTGCCCTGACAGGGAACACAATAAAGAACCCCTGAGGGAGCAGGAGACCAGTGGGATGCAGATCCCAAATTCTCATAGAAAGACCAGACTTAATGGTCTGACTGAGCCTAGAAGACCCTGATGGCCATGGGCCCCAGACCTTCTTTTGTCCCAGGACAGGAACCATTCCCACAGCCAACTCTTCAAGCAGGGATTGAACTTGACAAGGGGTTGGAGAGGGATGCTGGTGAGGAGTGAGCTTCTTGGATCAGGTGGACACTTGAGACTATGTTGGCATCCCTAGAGGGGAGATGAGAGGGTAGAAGGGATTAGGAGCTGGCAAAATAGACACGAAAAGGGAGAGTGGAGCAAGAAACCAGGCTGTCTCATTAGGGGGAGAGCTATTGGGAGTATGCGGCAAGGTGCATATAAGTTTTTGTGTGAGAGACTGACTTGATTTGTAAACTTTCATTTAAATCAGAATGAAATTTTTTTTTAATTTCTTTAAAACTTAAATAAGAAACACTTTTTTATATATACAACTGACACACAATTCCAGAGTAAAAGTTAGCAATTAATATCAATAATTCTAAATATGTCTCAGATCCATGAATTAAAATTTATCAAATTAGTTTTTTATGCTCAACAAAGGGCAAAGTGGTAGTTCAGTGGTAGAATACTCACTTTCCAAATGGGAGACCTAGGTTCTTTTCCAACCAGTGCACCACAGTACAGGCACCACCTTTCTGTCAGTGGGAATTTGGGAGTTGCTATGATACTGAACAGGCTTCAGAAAAACTTCCTGACAAACAAGGACTTTTACAAAAGGCCTGGTGATCTACTTCTGCAAATCAGCCAAAACCTTATAGTCACAATAGTCCATCCAAAACCAATTATGAGGATGGCATAGGAGTGGGTAACATTTTGTTCTGTTGTGCATGGGGTCACCATTAGTCAGGGGCCAATTTAAAGGCATCTAAACAATGAACAAGAACCACACACACAACCTAAAGTAGAAAAGAAAAAGAAAATGTGTATGAAGCAAAAGAGCCTTTGAAAACAAAGTGAAAGTAGTCCTTCACTTATCAGGTTTATGAGACATAATTTTCATAGGTTAAAATTCACTCTTTTTAGGAGTACTGTTCTATAAATTTTGAAAAAAAAAAGTATACAATTGCGACCACCACCACAATCAAGATATAGAATATTTCCATCACTCTAAAATTTTTTCTCATATCCTTTGTAGTCAAATCCCCCAATTTCTAATCACTGGCAACAGATGATCTAATTTCTGTCATTACAATTGTCCCTTTCAGAGAATATCACATAAATGAAATTTCATACACTACAGAGCCTTTGAGTCTGGGCTTTAAACTTGGTGACTCTTCAATCCTATTTTGTGTGTCAACAACCTATATCTTTTACTGTTAAGTCATATTTATTATATATGGACATATCTCAGTTTGTTTATTAACTAGTTGATGGACATTTTGGTTGTTTCCAGTTGAGGTCATTTTAAATAAAGCTGCTATAAACATTTACATACAGCCTTTTGTGAAAATATGTCTTCTTTCGTCAAGGGCTAGGATTGTTGAGTAGTAGGTTAATTTCGAAATGACTGTACTGTTACCAATATCACCAACCATGTAAGATGTGTTCTTTTTCTTATGTTTCATTGATCCACTTGTCTATCCATTCACTAAAACAAGGCTGTTTTAATTTCTGTATCTTTCTAGGAAGTCTTAAAATCAGGGAGTTCAAGTCCTCCAGCATTGTTCTTCTTTCAAATTGTTTTGGCTATGACAGATCTTTTGGTCTTCCACATAAATTGTAGAAACAGCTTGTTGATTGAGAGAGAGATATAAGGAGAGAACAAGATAGAAGAGGAAGGGAGGGAAGGAGGGAGGGAGGGAGGGAGGGAGGGAGGGAGGGAGGAAGGAAGGAAGGAAGGAAGGAAGGAAGGAAGGAAGGAAGGAAGGAAGGAAGGAAGGAAGGAAGGAAGGAAGGAAGGAAGGAAGGAAGGAAATAAAGAGCCAGACTGATAAATTTTTCTTGGGGTCATGTTGACAATTAGCATCATGGGGCACAACTGACATCTCAGTATTGAGAATTTGAATCTATGAAAATAGTATATCTATCCATTAATTTAATCCTATTTGATTTAGACACATGTTCTTTCAAAGAAAAAAATCTCAAAAAATAAACTCTTAATACTTCTATGTACAGGAATCTATTCCAAACTTGTTTTTGTTTAGTGTTTACTGAAAGGTGTCAGTGATAATTTCTCTTTAACCTTATAATATATGCTAAAGTCAAGTCATTCTTCCCACTCATTCAACATCTTCCTCCAAGGTAATAAATATTCTTTTTTTTAATGTAATTGTTCATTCTTCCAAGGTTATTATATCAAATCATGAAATAGTGTATCATCCAGATGTTGAAACCGACAAATATAATTTTATTTAAGTAATTATTTATCTAAATTTCTCGAGAAAGACTTATATTTTGAAAAGGGTTTGGTTTTGGAGTCAGAAATCCTAGGGTTTTTTCCTATATTTTTCCTTTAAGCAGTTGGCTAACCCCTTTGAACTTTTGTTTTGTCCTCTATTAAGTGACGAAAACACCTTCCTCAAATGGTTATTGTAAGGATCAAGAGAGGTAATAATGATAAATATATATATATATATTTTGCAGTTTGAAATACCATGTGAGGGGGAATGGCAGAATACTCAGATGCTTCCTGTCATCCCTCTTACAACAAAGACCGCCCCCTAAAAAAACAAGTGAATTGATTATATATGACAACCTAGGAGCCCTGATCATCAAAGACAAAGTTGAGGATTTGCCTTAGTGCCATGGGGAAGGACAGACAGCTCAGAAGCAGCAAAGAAGTGCCAGTTGTGAGATAACCCGCACCCTGCTGGATGGGTCAGCAAGCGCACACGGGCCGAGGCACGCAGTAGTGCTCTGGATGTGTGTCACCAAATCAGGAAAGGCCAGGTGGCAGAGTCTGCACAAGCTTCTGGAGGTGGGGGGAAGTGGTGCTGGACCTGCAAAAGTTAAGTGCAAACGTCTAACTTGTTGGGCAGGGTCAAAATAACCCCTCCCCCCAGGACTTTCATAGCAGAGAAGTGTCTCTTTGCCTTTACCTGCCCTTCAACCCACTCCACTCCAACACCATTCCAGCAGTATCCAACAACTGTCTTGCCTCCTAAGCCTGAACTCAGGACTATGTGTACCCTAACCAATCTCGTAGTTTAAAAAATCACCACACCCTCTAAGCCAAGAACTCAGGGCAGGCACTGCTCCTTTGCCTAGGCACTGGCATAAGGAGTCCACAGATTTGTAGCACATTTCACCCCTGCCTGGGGTGAAATAGGTATGGGCCTATTCAACACCACAGGCCCTCATTAGCATTGAACAACAGGGCATACACCTGAAGCCTATTTTCAACTGTAGCAGCCAAGGAGGATTTGCAGTTTTGTGACATTTGACACCACATTGCCAATTTAGCAGGGTCCTCATGCACTCACATCAGGGGCCTGAGGGCTGGTGATATATCCCAGTCCATCTAGCCACCCACGACAGAGGTCCTAGAATGAGTGGTGCCTCCCAGTTCCTGCAGCCAACAGCAATGGGTGCCCAAAGTCCAACTGCAAAAGCCACCCACGTATGTGCTCTAGGGGTCAGGAACACACCCTCCACCTAGCCACTTGGGGGCACCCATCACCCCTCTGCCTTGCTGAGCACATACCCCCTACTGCAGCCAGATACCTGTGCCTGCTCCAAACACCACTGAGCAGCCCTGCCTGTCTAGGACTATAGGCGAGAGTCTGCACAACACACTTGGTAACCAATGATCTGAACTCCTGAGCTGAATCCACACAAGAAAAATGAACAGACTCCTGGAATCACACACCTAGTAGCTGCTTTAACTACTTGGTGACAGGATATGAGAGCTTCCAAGCTACCAACAACCAAAGTATCTCACACACCCAGCCTACTTGGACATATCAAAATAAAACAAAAAAGTAGGACATAGTAAGCAAGCATACAATAAATAAAGATATTAACTTATTGTTGGCTCAGAGACAACACTTAATATAAAATCACATAAAAAAGCAGGTCAAGATGACTTCAGCAAGTGACCAAATAAAGAATCAGGAAACCTTCCAGGGGAAGATAAAGTCTTGGAATTACTGGAGTTAGAATTCAAAAGATTAATGTACAGAGCTCTTCAAGACATCAGGAAGGAAATCAGGCAAAACTCAGATCAAGCCAAGGAACACACAGGCAAAGCAACAGAGGAATCCAGGAAAACAGTACAAGAACAGAACAACAAATTTAACAGGCTGCTAGGAACCATAAAGAGACAGCAACTGGAAATCTAAAAGATTAACAATAAAATTTCAAAATTAGGTAAATGAATAGAAGCTTATAGAAGAAAATTGAGCAATGGAAGTTGGAATTAGTGAAATTGAAGATATATCCCTTGACACAAGTTTATTTGAGGAAAAAGAATTTTTAAAAATGAACAAACTCAGAGAATTATGTGGGACACTATAAGGAGGAAAAACCTATGAGTGATTGGAGTACCAGAACGGGGGGGGGGTAACAAAAAATACAGAGAGAATTGTTGAAGATTTGCTGGCATAAAACTTCTCTGATATAGTGAAAGATGAGAAGATATCTATCTGAGAGGCTCAATGAACGCTACACAAGGTAGATCTCAAAAGAAAGTCACAAAGACATTATATTCAAACTTGTAAAAGTTGAAGATAAACATAGAATCTAGACAGCAGCTAGGGATAAATGAGAAGCCACCCAGAAAGGAAAGTTGGTAAGACTAAGCTCTGACTATGCAGCAGAAATCAGGGAGGCAAAAAGGCAATGGGAGATAACATACCTAAAGGCTTGGAGGGAAAACAAACAAACAAAATGCCAGCCAAGAATTATATATCCAGCAAAAATGTCTCTCAAATATGATGGTGAAATCAGGGCATTTCCAGATTAACAGTAATTATTAGAATTTGAAAAAAACAAACCAAAATTACAAGAAATATTAAAGGGAGTTTTTTTTTGCTGGAAAACCAACAATATCAGACAACTATCCAAGACTACAACGCAGGACAGAACACTCAGATATCAACCCAGATAGAGAAGTCACAAAAATAGGTCAAAGCTACGAGACTGAAATTTGGGAAACAGAGGCTTTGAATATGTAGACAATGACAACATTAAGACAAAAAAGAGGGAATAACTGGTGGAGTCATAGAATTTCCACATGGAGAGGAATTTAAGGCTATATCAAAAAATAAAAGATTGATTTAAACTTAAAAAAAAAGATAAATTTTCAGGTAACCACAAAGGAAACTAACAAATCTACCCTCAAGATAAAAAAGAAGAAAAACAGAGAACCCAGCAAATACAAAATCAACAATAAAGAAAAAGTTGAAAAGAAAATACATAAAGAAAAATGGCTCAGCACAGAAAATTAAGTGAAACAAAGAAACTGTGAACACCACACACACACACACACAAACGTCAAAATGACAGCAGTAAACTAATACCTATCAGTAATTACACTGAACGTAAATAGAGTAAATGCAACAATAAAGAGACAGGCAGTGGCAGAATGGATAAAAAAAAACATGATTTGTCTATATGCTGCCTACGAGATACACACCTTAAACTCAAAGACAAAAACAAAGTAAAACCCAAAGGATGGAAATGTATATATATCAAACAAACAACAACCAAAAAGGAGCAGGAGTGGCAATATTAATCTCTGACAAAACAGACTTAAGCAAAATGCACCACAAAGAATAAAGAAGGACACTATATAATGATTAAAGGGTCAATTTACCAGGAAGGCATATCCATAAAAAATACATATGCACCCAATGACAGGCCTCCAAAATACATAAAACAAACTGTAACAATATTGAAAAGAGGAATAGAAAACCCCACAATACTAGTATGAGATCTGAAGACACATCTTTCAATGAAGGACAGATCACCTAGAAAAATACTGAATAAAGACATGGAAGATCTAAATGCCACGATCAATCAACTTGACCTCATAGACATATGGAGAACACTCCACCGGAAAAGAACCAAGTATACTTTCTCTCTCAATGGACATAGAACACTCTTCAGAATAGACCACATTTTAGGCCACAAAACTCCCTTAACAGGATCTAAAACATCGAAATGTTACAAAGCATCTTTTCTGACCATAAACCCATAAAAGTAGAAATAAATAACAGAAACAGCAGGGGGAAAAAAATCAAATACATGGAAACTCAACAACACTTTGTTCAAAAACTACTGCGTTATAGAAGAAATCAAGGACAGAATAAAGAAATTCATAAAATCAAATGAAAATGAAAATACATCTTACCAGAATCTTTGGGACACAGAAAAAGCGGTGATTAGAGATCAATTTATAGCAATAAATGTGCACATCCAAAAAGAATAAAGGGCCAAAATCAAAACATTAACTGTACAACTCGAAGAAATAGAATGAGAGCAGCAAAAGAAGCTCTTGGGAATCAGGAGAAAGGAAATAATACAGATTAGAGCAGAAATAAATGAAATAGAGGACAGAAAAACAATTGAAAGAGTCAACACGACCAAAAGCTGGTTCTTTGAAAAGATTAACAAAATCAACAAACCATTGGCAAAACTGACAAAAGAAAAAGAGGAGAGGAAGCAAATAACTGAAAGGAGAAATGAGATGGGTGGTATAACAAGAGACCCAACTGAAATAAAAAGGATCATAACAGAATACTGTGAAAAAATTGTACTCCAACAAATTTGAAAATCTAGAGTACAGACAAATTTCTAGAAACACACTACCTACTTAAACTAACACAAATGGAGTTAGAAAAACTAAATAAACTCATAACAGAAAAAGAGGTTGAAGAGATAGTAATAATAAAAATCCCAACAAAAAAGGCCCTGTCCTGGACAGCTTCACTGTACAGTTCCACCAAACTTTCAAAGAAGAGTTAATGTCAATGCTACTAAAGGTATTTCAGAGTGTAGAAAAGGAAGGAGTACTCCCAAACTCATTCTATGAAGCCAGCATAACCTTGATACCAAAGCCAGGTAAAGACACCAAAAAAAAAAAAAAGGAAATTTCACACCAATATCACTCATGAGCATAGACACAAAAATCCTCAACAAAAATCCACCCAGAAGAATTCAACAACGTATCAAAAAAAATAATTCATCATGATCAAGTGGGATTCACATCCACTTGTATTCAGGGATGGCTCCACATTAAAAACACAATGTAATTCATCATATAAATAAAAGACAAGAACTACATGATCTTATCAATTGTTGCAGAAAAGGCATTTGACAAAGTCCAACACCCATTCCTGATAAAACTTCTCAGCAAAATAGGAATAGAAGGGAAATACCTCAACATAATAAAGGGTTTTTATACAATAGGGTCAACATCATCCTAAATGGAGAGAGTCTGAAAGCATTCCCATTGAGAACAGGAAACAGACAAGGCTGTCCTTTATTACCACTCTTATTCAACATTGTGCTAGAAATTCTAGCCAAGGCAATAAGGCAAGAAAAGAAATAAAGGACATCCAAATTGAAAGAAAGTAAAAGTATCCCTTTTCACAGATGATATGACCTTCTATACAGAAAACCTCAAAGAATCCACAAGAAAACTGCTGAAACTAATAAGAGATTTCAGCAAAGTATTAGGGTATAAGATGAACATACAAAAATCACTTGGATTCCTCTACACCAACAAAGAGAACTTCGAAAATGGAATCACCAAATGTACAGCATTTACTATAGCCCCCAAGTAGATAAAGTATTTAGGAATAAATGTAACCAGAGATATAAAAGACCTAGACGAAGAAAACTACAAGACACTACTGCAAGAAATCAAAAGAGACCTACATAAATGGAAAACTATACCATGCTAATGGATAGGAAGACTCAACATTGTGAAAATATCAATCCTACTCAAAGTGATCTACAGATAAATTGCAGTTCCAATCCAAATTCCAATGACATGTTTTAATGAGTTGGAGGAATAAATTTCCAACTTCTTATGGAAAGGGAAGAGGCCCCAAATAAATAATTACTGAAGAAGAACAAAGTGAGAAGCTTCACACTACCTGGTTTTAGAACCTATTATACCGCCACATTAGTCAAAACAGCCTTGTACTAGTACAACAATAGATACATGGACCAGTGGAATAAAATTGAGAACCCGGAAGTAAATTCATTCACCTATAAACAGCTGATATTTGACAAAGGCCCAAAGTCTGTTAAATGGGGGAAAAGACAGTCTTTTTAACAAATGGTGCCGGCATGACTTGATATCCATCTGCAATAAAAATGAAACAAAACACATACCTCACTCCATGTATAAAAACTAACTCAGAATTTATCAAAGACCTAAATATAAAATCTAAAATGATAACGATCATGGGAGAAAAAATAGGGATAATGCTAGAATCCATAATACATGGCATAAATAGTATATAAACCATAACTAACAATGCACAAATACCAGAAGAGAAACTAGATAACTGAGCTCTCCTAAAAGTCACACACTGTGCTCATCAAAAGACTTCATAAATAGTAGATCAAAAGCCTTCAAAGAAAGAGTAAAAAGACAACCTACAGACTGGGAAAAGATTTTTGGCTACAATGTATCTGATAAGGGTCTAATCTCTAAAATCTACAAAATGCTGCAACACCTCAATAGCAAAAAGACAAAAAAGACTGACTCAAAAATGGGCAAAAATATGAACAGACATTTCACCAAAGAAGACATTCAGGTGGCTAACAGATACATGAGAAAGTGTTCACGATCATTAGCCATTTAGAGAAATGCAAATCAAAACTACAACGAGATACCATCTCACGCCAACAAGGCTGGCACTAAGCTAAAAAACACAAAATAATAAATGTTGGAGAGGTTGTGGAGAGACTGGAACACTTACACACTGCTGGTGGGAGTGTAAAATGGTACAACCTCTTTTGAAAATGGTTTGGCACTTCCTTTAAAAGCTAGAAATAGAAGTACCATAGGATACAGCAATCCCACTCCTTGCAATATATCCTGGAGAAATAAGAGCCATTCCATGAATAGATATATGCAAACCCATGTTCATTGCAGCATTGTTCACAATAGCAAAAAGATGGAAACAACCTAGGTGCCCATCAAAGATGAATGGGTAAACAAATTATGATACATTCACACAATGGAATACTAGGAAGCGATAAAGAACAATGATGAATACATGAAACATCGAACAACATGAATGAATCTGGAGGGCATTATGCTGAGTGAAATTAGTAACAAAAGACAAATATTTTACGAGACCACTATTATTAGAACTCAAGAAAAGTTTTAAACACAGAAGAAAGTGTTCTTTGATGTTTATGAAGGTGGGAAGGGAGGGGGAGGGGAATTCATTAACTAGATAGTTGACAAGGATCATCTTTGGTGAAAGGAAGGACAACACGCGATACAGGGGAAGTCAGCACAACTGGATCAAAGGAAATGCTAAGAAGTTTCCTCCACACATCCAAACACTTCGAGGGACAGAGTAGCTGGGACTGGGGGCTGGGGACCATAGTTTCAGGGAACATCTAGGTCAACTGGCCTAACAAAGTTTATTAAGAAAATACTCTGTATCCCACTTTGGTAATTGGTGTCTGGGGTCTTAAAAGCTAGCAAGTGGCCATCTAAGATGCATCAGTTGGCACCAACCCACTTGGAGGAAAGGAGAATGAAGAACACCAAAGACACAAGGAAAATATTAGCCAAGAGAAAAGTTCCACATAAACCAGAGACTCCATCAGCCTAAGATCAGAAGAACTAGGTGGTGCCTGGCTACTGCCAATGACCGTCTTGACAGGGAACACAACAGAGAGTCCCTTACAGAGTGGGAGAAAAGTGTAGAGAAGAACTCAAATTTACATATAAAGACCAGGCATAATGGTGTGAGAGAGACTGGAGGAACCCCTGAAACCATGGCTCCCGGGCTCTCTGTTAACCCAGAACTAAAACCATTCCCTAAGCCCACTCTTCAGACAAAGATTCGACAGGGCTATAAAACAAAAATTATACTTGTAAGGAGTGTGCTTCTTAGTTTAATCAGACACAGGAGACCAAATGGGCAGCTCCTGTCTGAGATAGGATGAGAAGGCAGGAAGGGACAGGAACTGGCTAAATGAACACAGGGAACCCGGGGGGAAGGGGGAGTGTGCTGTCACATCATGGGTATTGCAACTAATGTCACAAAACAATATGTGTATAAATTTTGGGTGTATGAAATTAACTTGAGTTGTAAACTTTCACCTAGAGCACCAAAAAAAAAAAAAAAAGTACTAAATTAGGTTCTCTCTATTTAAAACTAAATAAATAAATTAAATATTATGGGGAAATTCTTTATCAATTTGAGGAAGATCCCCACTATTTCTAGTTTTCTTTGAGTTTTTATTATGAATGGGTGCTAAATTTTGGTAAAGTTAAGATTGCTGTTAAGTCTTTAAACACATGATAGAATTCTGTGGTGATTTTTAAATTTTTCATTAGTTTTCAGAAGTTCAAGTATGATATGCCTTTCTTCAGAGTTATCCAAAGATTTACTCAGCTTTTGTTGTTTAAAAGTTTACGCTTTTTGCCAAATCTGAGAAGTGTTCAGCCATTATTTATTCATAATTTTTAGCCCCACCTTCTTTCTCCTTTCCTTATGGCATTCTGATAACAGGAATGTTAGAATTTTTATTACAGTCCATATGTTCCTGAGACTGTGTTTGATTTTATTCAATCTGTTTTCTGCCTATTATTCAGATTAGGTAATTTATATTTTTCAAACTCCTAGTTACTGACTTTTTTTTCTGTTCCCTCTATTCTGCTGTTGAGTCTGTCCTTTGAGTGTTTTAGTCAGTAATTGTATTTCTGAGTTCTGAAGTGTTCATTTGGCACACCTTTACATCATCTATTTCTTTTCTAAACTTTTCTATATTTTACTCATTTCAAGCATATTTAATGTTGCCCCTTGAAGCATTTTTTTAGGTTCAATTTGTTTTGTAGGTGGTTCAATAAGGTTTTCTTAATTTTGTTTGCAGAACACAAGAATAAATTTGAAGTAAAAAAGTTATGATGCTCTGTCAATTTTTTTTTACTCCATTTGCTTTAGCTTTAGCAATAATCCACACTTTAGCACCATTCAGAATTCCAACCAGACATCACTCTCTAGGACAAATCTTGGATCTATGTCAAATATGTAAAGGCCTGCAAGTTTTGTTATAATGTATTCTTGATTCTTCTTCAACCTCACCATGAATTTTAGGTCCCCAAAAGTTGAATGTTTAATCTTGTGACTGATTTCTAAGCCTACTATTTCTATTTTTGCTTTCAAATTCTTGCAACTGAATTATTGGTGCTGCTTAGTCTTTGGTAGACTGATTTTTGAACATGCTTCTATAATTACATTGACTAAGATGTAAACATAATTTACTGTGAATTCAATACTGATCATGTTTCTGCTTCTTTTGGCTCAAAATTTTCCACATTCCGACTTTCCTACCAATATATTATTCCCTTGGTAATGTCTATGAGTCAGAATTGACTCTAAGGCAGTGGGTTTGGTTTGGTTTTAATGTCTATTCATCAAGTATCCATTAGTCATCCATTGTTAGAGTCATAGTGCGTCAATTCCCTGGGTTTTCCAATGACCCCAGAACCCTTTGCTATTGTTGTGTTTTTGGTTTGAGGTGCCATTGAATGGGTTCTGACGCATAGAGGCCCTATAGGACAGAGTAGAACTGCCCCATAGGGTTTCCAAGGAGTGGCTGGTGAATTTGAACTGCTGATATTTTGGTTAGCAGCCAAACCCTAAACCACCATGCCACCAGGGCTCCCCTTCACTATTGAGTGTATATATTCACTATCTTGGTTTCGAATTTGCTTTCTGCACTATTAAGTGCAGAAATTTAAAACTATTTAACATAGGCATAAATAACTGAGTAAAATATAGTTAATATAAATTATACTAGCTGATTTTTAAAAATATTGTGATCAGTTATTAATTTTCAGTTATTTTCTCACAGATATGTGAAGAGAATTCTATGTAGCTCTTTACTTAGATAACATTAGGATTATATACTGTTAGGCCAAAAGGGGAGTCGCTGGGTGGTGCAAATGGTTAATACACTCAGCTGATAACCAAAAGGTTGAAGTTTCAAGTCCACCCAAAAGTGCCTCAGAAGAAAGTCCTGACAACCTACTGAAAAATCAGCTATATTTTTATTATAACCACACAGACAATGACTACATGAAAATATTACTTCCAGTCACCCTGAGACCTCTTTTTTAGTGACATCTAAGCTACTCCTTCACAGAGGGCCATGTGATAGCATTCCCTAACAGATGTAATGTCCTCTAAGTCCAACATGTACCTCATAAAGCACTTCTGTTCCCACCCTACTTGTGAATATTGTCTTCCAGTTAACTGTAAACATCATTTAGCTTTTCTATCATTCACTGTCTTCCAGTGATGTTGGAACTAATGATCATTCACTTTTCTTTCAGTTTCCTAAGATTATCCCCACTTTAGTATTTTATTTTTAGTTATTTTTTATATCAGAGGTAATGTATTAATAATACTACCATAATTTGTCCATTAATGAGGTATACAATGATAGTTGGAATAGTTATTATTTTCCCAAAAGTATTAGTTTGGGCAGCTGGGCTTCTGCTTATAGGTTTTTGTTTTGTTTTGATGCCAAATTTCCTCTGATTTTTTTTTTTTTGTCAGCCCACCTAATAAAAGCCAAGCTTCACTAATGTAATTTCTCATCACTTGTGTGACAGGAACTTATTTGTAGCAGTTTTTGGGACCACTGTAATGAATGTTTTTGCAAGAAGCACTGCTTTTATATAAAGTATAATTAGTATAGAGAGACACGCTTATTTAAGAGAAAATATTTAGCTTATATGTATGGTAACCAGATAACAGATGTGCATCTAAATTACAGTAGTTATTATATAACACATTTTCAAATAGTAAGTACTTTTACTTATGTTCTTCATTGGTTCAACCAAAGTTTCTGGAAAATCTTAAGTGTGTGACTAGAAAAATACAGACATTCGTATATATATACGAATGTGTGTATGTAAACATACTTGTTGTTGTTGGTGTGAAGTGCCAGCAAGTCTGTTCTGACTCATAGTGACCTGATGTACAACAGAAAGAAACACTGCCCAGTCCTGCACCATTCTCACACTCTTTGCAATGCTTGAGCCCATTGTTGCAGCCACTGTGTCAATCTACCTCATTGAGGGATGTCCTCTTTTTTGCTGGCCCTCTACTTTACTAAGCATGATGTCCTTCTCCAGGCACTGGTCCATCTTGATAACATGCCCAAATGCCCAAAGTACATGAGACACAATCTTGCCATTCTCTCTTCTAAGGGGCATTCTGGCTGTACTTCTTCCAAGACAGATTTGTTCCTTCTTCTGGCACTCCATGATATATTCAATATTCTTCACTAACACCATAATTCAAAGTGGTCAATTCTTCTTCAGCTTTCTTTATTCATTGTCCAGCTTTCACATGCATATGAGGTGATTGAAAATTCCATGGCTTGAGTCAGGTGCACCTTAGTCCTCATAAGGAAGCCTTTGCTTTTTAACACTTTAAAGAGGTGGTTGGGAGCAGATTTTTTCAATGCAGTACGTGGTTTGATTTCTTGACTGCTGCTTTCCTGGGCACTGATTGTGGGTCTAAATAAAATGAAATTCTTGACAACTTCAATATTTTCTCCACTTATCATGATGTTGCTTATTGGTCCAGTTGTGAGGATTTTTGTTTTCTTTAGGTTGTGCACAGTTAAATAATGTAAAAGTAATATTTAAATTTTTCCTAATCATGAATTGGGCTGAATGTATGTAATAAGGATCCAAATTATGAATTCAGCCTCTTAACCCTTACATTTGAGTACTATAATGGTTTTCTCATTATAGAATTTTTATATATTTATATAATCTTTTTTCCACCACCTGTTTGTCAGTTTGTTGTGCTGTGCTGGCTTGCGTGTTGCTGTGATGCTAGAAGCTTTGCCACCATATTTCAAATACCACTAGGGTCACCCATGGTAGACAGGTTTCAACTGAGCTTCCAGATTAAGACAGAGTAGGAAGATAGGCTGAAAAATGAGCCCCTCAGGTTGAAAGGCACTCAAAATACCAATGAGGAAGAACTGCCTCCTCAAAGTAGAGTCAATCTTAATGAATTGAAGGGTGTAAAGCTTTAGAGAATTTCAGTTGCTGTATGGCACAACTGAAAATGGGAAGAAACAGCTGCAAGCATCCATTAATAATTAGAAAGTAGGATATAGGAAGTATGAATCTAGGAAAACTGGAAGTCATCGAAAATGAAAAGGAAGACATAAAGTTCTATATCCTGGGCATTAGTAAGCTGAAATGAACTGGTATTGGGCATTTTCAATGAGACAATAATATGGTCCAGTATGCAGGAAAGGACAACCTGAAGAGGAATGGCATTGAACTCATTGTCAAAAAGAAAATTTCATAATCTATCCTGAAGTAAAACACTGCCAGTGATAGGATATCTATATGCCTACAAGGAAGACAAGTTAATATGACTATTATTCAAATTAACACACTAATGACTTAGGCCAAAGATGAAGAAATTGAGGATTTTTACCAATTCCTGCAGTCTGAAATTGATAAAACACACAATCAAGATGCATTGATAATTACTGGCAATTAGGATGAAAAAGTTGGAAACCAAGAATAAGGATGGGTAGTTGGAAAATATGGCCTTGATGATAGAAACCACACTGGAGATTGCATGATAGAATTTTGCAAGTCCAATGATGTCTTCATTGCAAATACCTTTTCTCAACAACATAAATGGGGGCTGTACACGTGGACCTCACCAGATGAAATACACAGGAATCAAATCCAGTACATCTGTGAAAAGAGAAAATGGAAAAGCTCATTATCATCAGTCAAAACAAGGCCAGGGGCCATCTGTTGCTCACATCCAAGTTCAAGTTGAAGCTGAAGAAAATTTGAACAAGTCTACAAGAGCCAAATATGACCTTGAGTATATCCTGCCTGAGTGTAGAGACCACCTCAAGAATAGATTTGATGCATTGAATCACAATGACCGAAGACCAGATGAATTGTGGAATGACATCAAGCACATCATACATGAAGAAAGCAAGATGTCATTAGAAAGACAGGAAAGAAAGAAAAGACCAAAATGGATGTCAGAAGAGGCTCTGAAAGTTGCTCTTGAACATCAAGTAGCTAAAGCAAAAGAAAGAAATGAAGTCAAAGACCTGAACAGATTTCAAAATGCATCTCCAGAAGACAAAATAAACTATTATAATGAAATGTTCAAAGACCTGGAGATAGAAAATTCAAAGGGAAGAATATACTCAGCATTTCTCAAACTGAAAGAACTAAAGAAAAAATTCAAGCCTTGAGTTGCAATATTGAAGGATTCTACAGGAAAAGTGTTTAAAAAATTCAGAAAGCATCAAAAGATGAAAGAAATACACAGGGTCTCTGTACCAAAAAGAATTGGTCAATATTCAACCATTTCAGGAAGTAGCATATGATCAAGAACTGATGATACAGAAGGAAGAGGACCAAGCTGTACTGAAGGCATTGGGGAAATAAACATTCTAGGAATCTATGGAATACCATTTGAGATGTTTCAACGAATGGATGCAGCATTGGAAGCGCTCACTGGTCTATGCCAAAAAACTTGGAAGACAGCTACCTGGCCAACTGACTGGAAGAGATTCATATTTGTACCTATTCCAAAGAAAGGAGACCCAACAGAATGAGAAAATTATTGAACAATATCATTAATATCACACACAAGTAAAATTATACTGAAGACCATTCAGAAATGGTTAAAACAGTATGAAAAGGAGCTGTCAGAAATTCAGGCCAGATTCAGAAGAGAATGTGGAACCAGGGATATCATTCCTGATCTTAGATGGATCCTGGCTGAAAGCAGAGAATACCAGAAAGATGCTTACCTGTGTTTTATTGACTATGCAAAGACATTCCATTGTGTGGATCATAACAAATTACAGATAATATTTGTGAAGAATGGGAATTCCAGACCATTTAATTGTGCTCCTGAGGAACTTGTACTCAAACCAAGAGGCATTGGTTTGAATAGAAAAAGAAGATACTGAGTGGTTTAAAGTTAATAAAGTTTTGTAATAGGGTTGTATCTTTTCACCATACTTATTCAATCTGTATGTTGAACAAATAATCCAAGAATCTGGACTATATGAAGAAATACAGGCCATCAGGATTGGAAGAAGACTTATTAACAACCTGCAATATGCAGATGACACAACCTTGCTTGTTGAAAGTGGAGTGGATTTGAAGCACTTACCGATGAAGATCAAAGACAACACTCTTCAGTATGGATTACACCTCAACATAAATAAAACAAAAATCTTCACAATTGCACTAATAAACGACATCACAATAAATGCAGAAAATATTGAATTTGTCAAAGATTTCATTTTGCTTAGATCACAATCAACACCTAAGGAAGCAGCAGTCAAGAAATCAGAGGATGCTTTTAATTGGCAAATACACTGCAAGAGATCTCTTTAAAGTTTTAAAAAGCAAAGATGTCACTTTAGGGACTAAGGTGCACCTGACTAACCCATAGTGTTTTCAATCACCTCATATGCATGCGAAAAATAGGAAATGAATACGGAGAATGAAGTAGAATTGATGCCTTTAAATTATAGCATTTGTGAAGAATATTGAATATACCATGGACTGCCAGAATAACAAACAAATCTGTCTTGAAAGAAGTACAGCCACAATGTTCATTAGAAGCAAGGATGGCTAGATTTAGCCTCAAATACTTTGGACATGTTACCAGAAGGAGAAGAACACGATACTTGGTAAAATAGAGGGTCAGTGAAAAAGAGGAAGTCCTTCAAAGAGATGGATTGACACAGTGGCTGCAACAATGGGTAGTACTTTATTCCATTGTATGTAAGGTCACTATGAGTCAGAAATGACTAGCTGGCACCTACAAGCAACAACACACAGAATTCTTATATGTCATGAAGTTTCTGTAATAGATAAAGGATTATTTGAGTTATGTATTTCTTGTTGAGTGAGCTTTGACAGTGTCTTCTGAAGAGATTTTTCATTTCAAATTTATTGGCATATTATTATTTATAATATTGCCTTATATCCCTTTAATGGAAACTCTGGTGGAGTAGTGATTAAGAGCTATGGCTGCTAACCAAAGGGCAGGAGTTTGAATCCACCAGGTGCTCCTTGGAAACCCTATGGGGCAATTCTACTCTATCCTATGGTGCCGCTATGAGTCGGAATCGACTCGAAGGCAATGGGTTTATCCTTTTAACACCTATAAGATCTATAGTGATATTTCGTCTTTCATTCCTGATTTTGATAATTAGTTCTCTCACTTTTTTTTTCTCATTAGTCTTGCTCATGTTTATCAATTTTATCTACCTGTTCAAAGAAATCTATTTTGACTTTATTGTGTTACTCATTTATTGATACCTGCTCTTATCTTTATCCCTTACTTCCTTACCATTGGTGGTGGTGTTAGCTGCCATGGAGTTGGCTCCCAAATCATGGTGACCCAGGAATAACAAGATTGGAACTTGAAATCCATATGGTTTTCATTGTCTGATATTTCAGAAGTAGATCGCATGTCCTTTCTTCTTAGTCTGTCTTAGTCTGAAAGATCCGCTGGAACCTTTCAACCTCATAGTAACTTGCAAGCCTCCACTGACAGATGATTGGTGGCTGTGCTGAGGTGCATTTTCTAGGAATGAAACCCAAATCTCCTGCATGGAAGATGAGGATTCTACAACAGAACCACCACAAACCCTCTTAATTTTTATTTTCTCCAAAGTAGCAAGTTTAAATAACTTATTTGCAACTAACTATAATTTTGGTGGAAACCCATGTGGCATAGTGGTTAAGCGCTATAGCTGCTAACCAAAGGGTTGGCAGTTCAAATTCACCAGGCCCTCCTTGGAAACTCTATGGGGCAGTTCTACTCTGTCCTACAGGGTTACTATGAGTTGGAATCAACTCGATGGCACTGGGTCTTGGGTTTTATTTACTTCTCCTCTTAGTTCTCTAAGTTTTTGGCTTATGTATTTCGAAGTTATGTTTAAACTATATAGACATTTGATATTACTTTGGTGACTTGATAAATTGACCCCTTTATCATTATGAAATATTCCTCTTTATCACTGCTAACGTTGCTTATTTTGAAGTCTATTTTTATTTTAATATTCATTCCAGTTCTTTCTGAACAATATTTTTATTTTAGCCTGGTGGTGCAGTGGTTAAGAGCTACAGCAAGCTATGGCTGCTAACCAAAAGTCAAAAGTTCCAATCTACTACCTGCTCCTTGGAAACCCTACGGGGCAGTTCTACTCCGTCCTAAGGATCTCTATGAGCTGAAATTGACCAATGAGTTTGGTTTGGTTTGGTTTTCTTTTTCCCCCTTTTAACCATCTGTCTTAATTGCCTAGTACAGTAACAGAAAATCCCACAAGTTGGTGGATTTAAAGAGCGCGAATTTATTTTCCCACAATTCTAGAGGCTAAATGTCCAAATTAGGGTCTTAGCCATGTCAACAACTTCTGTGGGCTTTTCTTCTACTTTCTTATGTCTCAGACAGTTCTCGGCATTCCTTTCCAAGTTGATGGGTCCTCATATGCCACCTGTCTTTCCCCTTTGTGTGTGTGTCTCTGTCTATTCTGCTGTTTTTATCACATAGAAATGACCCACTCTACTTAGCATGTCCCCGTTAACATAAAAAAAAGAAAAACTCTATTTCCAAGCAGGAACACAGATATAGGCATTAAAATTTTTAACACATACTTAAGGGGAAAAAAAAAGAAGGGGAGACACGGTTTAATCCATAACACCAATCTTCTGTCTTTATATTCAATAAATATATAAATACTGAATATTATAGTTAAATGAAGTGTTTTTCTTGTATACAGATTATAGTTGAGGTGCTACTTTATCTACTATGACAATCTCTGCCTTTCACTTGTGATGTTTAAATGTTTAAACCATTTATAAATAGTTTATCATATTATTGTGTTTAAGTATACCATTTTGTTACTTGTTTCCTATTTGTACATATAATTTTGCTCATTTTTGCTTTCATTCTGTCTTTTACTTCTTTATGATTCCATTTTATCTCCACTACTGGTTATGGTTTATTTTTATTATTTTATTATTTTGTGGTTTCTACACTATTACAGTATATATCTTCACCTTCTCATGGTTCATTTTCAAATATTAGACAACTTCACATAAGTTAACAAACCTTAAAGCTCCATCCTTCATAATCCCCATGTCATTTGTACTATCATTGTCACTTAACTTATTTTTACATCTTTTATTAACATCATATATATATGGAAACCCTGGTGGCATGGTAGTTGAGAGCTACATCTGCTAACCAAAAGGTCAGCAGTTCAAAAGGTCAGTGGTTTGAAACCACCAGCACTCCATGGGAGAAAGACGTGGAAGTCTGCTTCCGTAGAGGTTTATAGCTTTGGAAACCCTATAGGGTAGCTATGAGTCAAAATCAACTTGATGGCAGTGGGTTTTTTTAGTTTTACATATATGTATCTTTCAATTTGGAAAGAGATTTTAATGGGTAAAAATTTCTTGATTGGCCATTTCTTTTTAGTAGTTTTAAAATATCTGCCTACTGTCATCTAAATTGTGTGGTTGCTGACAAAAAGTCTGCTGTCCTTCTTATTCTTCTTTTTCTACACATACTTTTTTCTGCTTATATTTTCTGCATATTTTTAATCTTGCTGTTTATAAAATTTCTCTTTATCACAGTTCTTCAGTAATTTAAATCTGTTATGTTTTGTCACGATTTTCTCTATGTTTATTCTGCTTGGATTTTTTTTTTTCTTGAGCATCTTGAATGATTGAATTAATTGTGTCATCAATTCAGAATAATTTGGGCAATTATTTCTTCAAATATTTTTCTCTTCCCCATACTCATTCAGCACTCTATTATACAGATGGCAGACCACTGATAGTGTTCCACAGGTCTCTGAAGCTCCATTTATTTATTTTTAGTCTTTGTGATTTATTGTAAATAATTTCTACTATTACGTCTTCAAGCTATTTGATCTTCCCTTTTGCACGGTGTAATTTGTCAACCACGATATTTTCAATTGGCTCATATGCATGAGAAAGCTGGATAATGAATAAGGAAGACTGAAGAAAAATTGATGCCTTTGAATTATGGTGTTAGTGGAGAATATTGAATACACCATGGACTGCCAGAAGAACAAATAATTCTGTCTTGAAAGCAGTACATCCAGAAAGCTCCTTAGAAACAAAGATGGTGAAACTTTCTCTCATGTACTTTGGACATGTTATCAGAAGGGACCAGTCCCTGGAGAAGGATATTATGCTTGGTAAAGCAGAGGGCCAGCCGGAGTGGAAGACCCTCAAAGAGATGGATTGACACAGTGGCTACAACCATGAGCTCTAGCATAGCAATGACTGTGAGGATGGTGCAGAACTGGGCAGTGTTTCATTCTGTTCTATGTAGAGTGACTATGAGTTGGAACTGACTTGATGGCACCAAACAACAAAAACATTAAGTCTATCCTATATATTTTTTTTATTATTTTGATTTTATATATAATATATTTTTTTAGTGTTTTTTTAAATATCTTCCATTTATCTCTTGATTCCCTCTTTCCTATTGTACATATAGATCATGTTGTGTAAGAAGTGTGTTATGTTCTTGTAGCTAGTTTTTCTTAATGTCTATCATTCCTGGCATTTCTGTCTCTCTAATGATTCATTTTTTCTTGTTATGTGTCAACTTTTCTTCTTCCTGTGCACTTCTGGCAATGCTTTTATTGGATGTTGAACAATTTAAATTTTATGTTGATGGTTTCTGGATATTGTTGCTTTTCTTTAATTTTATATTTTTTTCTGGAATTCAGTTTTGATCATTACGATCATTTCAAGTCTTGCTTTTTAAGTTTGTTAAAACAAGTTCACAGACATCTTTATTCTAGGACTAATTTGGCCTCACTACAAAGATCATGGAGCCCTGGTGGTACAGTGGTTACACAATCAACTGCTAACCAAAAGTTAAGCTATGTGAACTCACCAGTCACTCCACCAGAGAAAGATGTGGAAGTTTGCTTCTGTAAAAAATTGCAGCATTGGAAACCCTATGAGATAGTTCTACTCTGTCCTTTAGAGTTGCTATGAGTTGGAATCAACTTGACAGCAATAGGTTAAAGACATACCAGGATCCTCTGTGTCTGAAAGCTATTCAATATCTCATGGATTGAGGTATTGATACCTCATAATTGAAGTCCTACAACTCTGGTTAGTGTAACACAAACTGTTCCTTCTCTGTGTGTGAGCTCAGAGAATATCTTAGGCTACCCTCTTACAATTTTTTTTTCCTGGAATTGAGTGGTTTCCTTTTCTTCATATGCATATTGGTACTCAGAGAAAGGAACCTGACAAGAACCTGAAGTATTATTAGGATTTTAAAAGACAGAGATTGCCAAAGAGCATCCCACATGGGGGTAGCAGCATGCGTACAGACTTAGAATTGGGAAAATGAGTTATTAAAAATTTATTTAATTAATTTTATTGTGCTTTAGGTGAAAGTTTACAGTGCAAATTAGTTTCTCATTCAAAAATTTCTACACAAATTGTTTTGTACCATTGGTTGCAATCCCTCCAATTTGTCAGCTCTCTCCCCCTTTCCCTTTACAACCCCGGTACCCAATGTCCATTTATCCAGTTTTTCTGTCCCATCCTGCCTTTTTACCTTGTTTTTGGGCAAGTGTTGCCCATTTGGTCTCATGTATTTGATTGAAATAAGCATGTTCCCCACATGTGTTATTGTTTGTTCTATAGGCCTGTCTAATCTTTGACTGAAAGGTGGACTTCAAGAGTGGCTTCAGTTCTGAGTTAACAGGGTGTTCGGGGGCCATAGTCTTGGCTTTACCTCCATTCTCTGTCAGACCAGTAAGTCTGGTCTTTTTTAAAAATTTGCATTTTATTCTCCATTTTTCTTCTGCCCTGTCTGGGACCCTCTATTATAATCACTGTCAGAGCAGTAGGTGGTGGTAGCCTGGCAACACCTATTTCTTCTGTGCTCAAGCTGGTGGAGGACGTGGTTCATGAAGTCAAAGCTCAAGTACTGCATGAATGACCTCAAAGTTTCCACCTGTGCCTTATGAAAAGAAAGGCTTATTTCTTGTAGTAACAGAGCTGATATTGCCAAAAACCAAACCTGGAGTCTTATCATAAGCATGGCTGAATTACAATACCCCCTTAATTGTCAACCTCGAGAGGTGTTTGAAGTTGAAGTGGAGACATTGATCGAGAAGAAATGATATCCGGAAACTTGGGATAGGTGCATATGGGCAGATAATCAGGAAGCTGGAGACACTGAGCCCCTAAATTCCATTGAATCACTTCTGTCAACAGAAACAGCTCTCTCATTTCCATCTGAAGAGGTTACTCCATGTTTATCTACTAAACCACCCTCGCCAAAAAAATCATTATCCAGTCCACCCCATCTAATGAGATTAACCAAGCTGTGGTTACAGAGCCTTTGTCTGAGTCATGGCCTGGGCATCACCTGAAGCAGTTCTCAAAACATTTTTGCACTACCAATTTTGGCTTCTAGACCTATAACTAGACTTAAGTCCCAGCAAGCCCCAAAAGGAGAAATACAAAGTGTAACCCAGGAGGAGGTAAACTACACTCCAAAAGAACAGCTTGATTTTTCTAATAGGTACAAACAGAAACATGGGGAATACTTGTGGGAATGGCTATTAAGGTTGTGGGATAATGGTGCAAAGAACGTAAAGATGGATCAGTCTGACTTTATTAAAATGGACCCACTAAGCATAGATTCTTCATTAAATGTTTCAGCTCAAGAAGCTAGGAAAGAATCTAATAGTATATTTGGTTGAGTCGCTGAGGTATGGGTTATAGGTGGCCTACACTAAATCAAGTAGAAGTGCCAGACCTGCCTTGCTATACTGTAGAAGATATCTAAAGGTTTAGCGAGATTGAAATGCTGAGTGTATTTGTCAGGTTAGACCGAAATACCTACACCTGGAGTGCCCAGTGGACACATCCTTTACCACAACACTGTGAGGAACAAATTTGGGAAGGGAGTCCCAAAATCCTTGAATAATGCTGGATTGCTATTCTTTGTAAATCAGATTTGAAAGTGGGAACTGCCCTAACTGAATTAAGACACCTAACAACAATGGGGCTGCCTGGACCCCGTGGTAGTAGGACCCAAGTGGTGGCACTGAATTGACAAAGGCAAGGTGGGTGTGGTTACCATAATGGACAGAAGAGCCAAAGCAATAATCTGAATAGTCCACCTCATATGGATTTATGGCATAGGCTGCTTAGTCATGGTATCCCTAGGAGTGAAATAGATAGGAAATCTACTATTTACTTGATTTGTACAAGCAGATGAATTATGGGTCAAGTAAACAGCAATCTAACTGGAATCACCAGAATAGAGAGCCATGGCCCCTCACTCAATTCCCAGATGTGAGGGGGTTTACAGACTCAGAACCTTTTGAATGAAGGGGAGGCCAGGTCCCCTTGAGGAAGGACTCCAATACGCTGCAAAATTTCATACTGTTAATCTTTCTCCGAGCCTTTCCCCAAAGAGATTTATGGCCTTTTACAAGAGTGGCTGTTTACTGGGGAAAAGGAAATAATCAGACTTTGGGGGGATTTTTTTTTACTGGGTAGTGGCTCTGAACTGACACTAATTCTAGAAACTCAAAATGTCATTGTGGCCCACCAGTCAGAGTGGGGGCATATGGAAGTCAGGTTCTTAATGGATTATTAGCTCATATTCATCTCACAGTGGGTCCAGTGGGTCCTGAACCCATCCTGTAGTGCTTTCCCTAGTTCAGGAATGCATAAATACAGTAGATATATGCAGCAACTGGCAGAACTTACACATTGGATCCCTGACAAGTGGAGTAAGAGGTATTGTGGCAGGAAAAGCCAAGTGAAAGCCAATAGAACTGCCCCACCCAGGAAAATAGTAAAGCTAAAGCAATGATGCATTCCTGGAGGGATTGTGGAGACTACTGCCACCACCAAGGATTTGAAAGATGCAGGGGTGGTGATTCCCACCACATCCCCAATCAACTTGTCTATTAGGTGTACGCAAAAAAACAGAAGGATCTTGGAGAATGACAGTGGATTATTGAAAACTTAAGCAGGCATTGACTACAATTGCAGCTGCTGTTACAGATATAGTTTCATTGCTTGAGCAAATTAGTACAGCTCGTAGTATCTGGTATGTAGCTACTGATTCATACCTGTTTCTAAGGCCCATCAGAAGCAATTTGCTTTCAGCTGGCAAATTTGTCTTCAACTGGCAAAGGCAGCAATACACCTTCAGTTGTCTACTTCAGAGCTACATCAACTCTCCAGCCCTATGTCATAATTTCATCCACAGGGAACTTGATCTCCTTTCTCTTACACAAGACATCAACACTGGTCCATTACACTGATGACATTTTGCTTATTGGACATAGTAAGGAAGAAGTGTCAATGACTCTGGACTCTGGAAAAACATTTGCGTGTTAAAAAAAAAATTTTTTTTTTGCGTGTTAGAGGGTAGAAAATTAATTTCTAGGGCTCCAGTGATGTGGGGCATGTTGAAATATTCTTTCTAAAGTGAAGGACAAGTTATTGCATCTGGCTCCTCCCACAACAACCACAACAAAAAAAGGAGGTAAAATGTCTAGTGGGCCTCTTTGGATTTCAGACACTACATATTCCCCATTTGTATGTGCTACTTTGGCCTATTTATCAAGTAACTTGAAAAGCTGATAGTTTTGAGTGGTTCCCAGAACAAGTGAAGGCTCTACAACAGGTTCAGGCTGAGGTTCAAGTCACTTTACCACTTGGGCCATATGATCTGGCTGATCCAATTGTGCTTGAAGTGTCAGTGGCAGATAGAGATGCTGTGTGGAGTTTTGAGCAGGCCCCTATTGGTGAATCACAGAGCACACCTTTAGAATTTTGGAGCAAAGCCCAGCCATCCTCTGCAGATAACTACTACTCTTTTGGGAAACAGCTTTTGGCATGTTACTGGGGCCTTAATAGAGACCGAATGTTTAACCATGGGACACCAAGTCCCCATGTGGCCTGAGCTGCCCATTATGAACTGGGTGTTGTCTGACCTGCAGAGTCATAAAGTTGGATGTGCACAGCAGCACTCCATCTTTAAACAGAAGTGGTATATATGAGCCTGAGCCTGAGCCTGAGCCTGAGCAGGACCTGGAGGGACAAGTAAGTTGCATGAGGAAGTGGCTCAAATGCCCAGGGCCTCCACACCTGTGTATCACCTTCCATCTCCCAGTCTGCACCTATGGCCTTATGGGAAGTTCCGTAAGATCAGTTGACTGAGGAAGAGAAAACCCGTGTGTGGCTTACAGATAGATGACTTTGTGCGATATACAAGCACCATTGAAAGGCGGACAGTGGGAGCACTACAGCCCATTTCTGGAGCCTCCCCTAAGGATAGTAGTGAAGGGAAATCTTCCCAATGGGCAGAACTTGAAGCTGTGCATCTGGTTGTTCACTTAGCTTGAGAGGAGAAATAGCCAGATGTGCAATTGTATACTGATTCATAGGCTGTGGCCAACAGTTTGGCTGGATGGACTTGGAACAGGATTGGAAAATTGGAGACAAGGAAGCTTGGGGAAGAGGTATATGGATAGGTCTCTCTGAATGGGCCAAGGAATTGAAGATATTTGTGTCCCATGTGAATGCTCAACTAAAGATGACCTCCACAGAGAAGGATTTTTAGGAATCAAATGGATAGGATGTCTGGTTCTGTGGAAACCCGTCATCCTCTTTTCCCAGCCACTCTCTTCATTGCTCAATGGGCTAATGAACAAAGTAGCCATGGTGGAAGAGATGGAGGTTATGAATGGGCTCAGCAACTTGGACTTACAGAATGCCTTGTCCATCATCATGATATTCCACACAGTATCGCCTCTGATCAAGGGACTCACTTCACAGGAAATAAGTTGTGGCAATAGGACCACAGTCATGGATTCACTGGTCTTACCTTGTTGCCATTATCCTGAAGTAGCTGGTTTGATAAAATGATGGAATGGCCTTTTAAAGACACCATTACAGTGCCAACTAGGTAGCAATACCTTGAAGGCTTGGGGCAATGTTCTCCAGGAGGCCCTAAAGCAGCATCCAATATGTGGTACTGTTTCTTCTATAGCCAAGTGTCATGGATCGAATTGTGTCCCTGCAAAACTATGTGTCAACTTGGTTAGGCCAAGATTCCCAGTATTGTGGTTGTCCTCCATTTTGTGATTGTAATTTTATGTTGAAAGGATTAAGGTGGGATTCTTACACCGCCCTTACTCAGGTTACCTCCCTTGTCCAATGTAAAGGGATTTTCCCTGTGGTGTGGCCTGTACCACCTTCTATCTCTCAAGAGATGAAAGGGAAGCAGCCAGAGAGTTGGGAACCTAACACCACCAAGAAAGCAGCACCAGGAGCAGAGCGCATCCTTTGGACACAGGGTCCCTGAACCTGAGAAGCATCTCTACCATGGGAAGATTGAGGACAAAGGCCTTCCTCCAGAGCCGAAAAAGAGCGAAAGCCTTCCACTGCAGCTGAAGCCCTGAATTTGGAATTGTAACCTACTAGACTGTGAGCAAATAATTTATCTTTGCTAAAGCCATCCACTTTGCTGCCAGTGTTATGGCATCACTAGATGACTAAGACACCGGGATTCATAGTTCCAGGAAAAAAGGGGTGGAAATTTGAGTGGCACCATTCACTATTACCCCTAGTGACCCACTCACAAGATTTTTGCTTCCTGTCCCCAACACCTTATCCTCTGTGGATCTAGAGGTCTTAGTTTCAGAAGGAGAAAAGCTCTCATCTGGAGACACATCACTGATTATATAGAGCTGGAAGTTAAGGATGCCACTTGCCCACCTTGGGCTTCTATGCCACTGGATCAACAGGCAAATAAAGCAGTTACCATTTTGGCTGGTATGATTGATCCTGATAATCAAGATTAAATTGGATTAATAATACATAATGGAGGTAAAGAAGACCATGTCTGGAATACAGGAAATCTCTTGTTGCTCCCTTAGTACTACAATGCTCTGTGATTAAAGTCAATGGAAAGCTATAGCAACTCAATTCTGACATGATTACTAATGGCACAGACCCTTCAGGAATGAAGGTTTCAGTCACTCCACCAGCCAAAGAAGCACAACCAACTACCTGACCAGTTGCAGAAACAAGGGCTGTAATTGTTATGAATATTTCTTCTTTGTATGTTGTACATCAAATGTTTTTGTTTTCCTCACTTATAAAATATAAGATGTAAAGAGGGTCAGTGCATTTTTGGTTGATGTGTGCTCACTGTACCATGTTAAGCACAAGTATGACTTTATAATTGTCTTTATTCGGACTATATATGGTCTAAGGACATGTGTACAGTTGCCAAGTTGACAAGAGGTGGACAGTGATATTAACGTTGTGTGACAACTCGGCTGGGCCATGATTCTCAGTGGTTTGGCAGTTGTATAATGTGATCACTTCCATGATGAGATTTGATATATGATCGTCTCCATAATGCAATCTGCTGTGAGTGGCCATTCAGTTGAAAGAGAGTTTCCTTGGGCCTGTGACCTGCATTAAATTTAAATGAATATTCTGGCAGGACTCAAGAGTTTTTGTTCACTCTAGA
Source organism: Loxodonta africana (assembly GCF_030014295.1). Lineage (NCBI taxonomy): Eukaryota > Metazoa > Chordata > Mammalia > Proboscidea > Elephantidae > Loxodonta > Loxodonta africana. The sequence continues at coordinate 30,302,894 of NC_087367.1, forward strand.
TCATGCATCTGGCTCCTGCTTGTCTGACCACTGGTTCTTGGGACTTGAGCTAGCAGCTTACCTGTGGTCTTGCCTGCGGATCTTGGGATTTGTTCATCTTTGCAGCCTACAAGCAAGGGCCCTGCCTCCGATCTGCAGATCTTGGGTTTATCAGCCCCTGTGGCTATGTGAATCAAGAGATGCCTCTATTCTGATCCATGGACTTGGAATGCTCTAGCCTCTACAACTGCGTGAGCCATTTCCTTCATATAAACCTCTTTATATATATTTATACACTTTACTGGTTTTGTTTCTCTAGAGAATCCAACTTAAGACAGTAAAAAAAAGGTCTTGTATAATATCTATCCTTTTTTGAATGACTCATTTCATTCAGAACAATGTCATCCAGATTATTCCAAGACGTGAGATGTTTCACAGGTTCATCACTGTTCTTTATCATTTGTTGTATTCCATTGTGTGTATGTACCATAATTTGTTTATCCATTCATCTGTTGATGGGCATCTAGGTTTTTTCCATCTTTTTTGCTGTTATGAACAATGTTACAATGAACATACGTGGTTGTGCATATGTCTATTAGTGTGATGGCTTACTTTTCTAGGATATATTCCTAGGAGTGGGTTAGATGGATTGTATGGTATTTCTATTTTGAGCTTTTTAAGGAGGTGACATGTTGATTTCCATAGTGGTTGTACCATTTTACATTTCCACCAGTAATGTATAAGAATTCCAATCTCCCCACAAGCTCTCCAACATTCGTTATTTTCTGTTTTTTGTTTTTGATTAGTGCCAGTAATGGGATGAGGCGGTATCTCATAGTATTGATTTGCATTTCTCTAATGGCTAACAATCGAGACCATTTCCTCATTTATTAGGTGAAGTGTCTGTTCATTTTCTTTGTCCATTTTTTAATTGCATTATTTGTGTTTTTGTTGTAGAGGTTTTGGAATTTCCTGTAGATTTTAGAGATTAGACTTTGGCAGATGTGTAATGGCCAAAATTTTTTCCCAGTCTGTAGGTTCTTTTTTAATCTTTTTGTGGTCTTTTGATGAGCATAAGTGTTTAATTTTTAGAAAATCCCAGTTAACAAGCTTATCTTCTGGAGTTTATGTGTTGTTAGTTATGGTTTGTATCCTGTTAATGTCATGTATTAGGGCCTCTAGTGTTGATCCTTTTTTTTTTTTTTTTTTCTATGATCTTTATAGTTTTTGGCTTTATATTTAGGTCTTTGATCCATTTTGAATTAGTTTTTGTGTATAGTGTAAGGTATGGGTCCTGTTTCATTTGTTTTTGCAAATTGACATCCAGTTTTGCCAATACCATTTGTTAAAAAGACTGTCTTTTCCCCATTTGATGGACTTTGGGCTCTTGTTGAAGATCAGATGACCACAGGTGGATGGATTTACATCTGGGTTATCAATTTTGTTCCATTGGTCAATGTATCTGGAGTTGAACCAGTACCAGCCTGTTTTCACTACTGCAGCTGTGTAGTAGGTTCTAAGGTCGGGTAGTCCTAGTCCTCCTACTTTATTCTTCTTCAGTAGTGCTTTACTTATCCAGGGACTCTTCCCTTTCCATATAAAGTTAGTGATTAGTTTTCCATCTCTTTAAAGAATGCTGTTGGTATTTGAGTTGGGATTGCATTGTATTTGTAAATCACCTTAGATAAAATTATCCTTTTCACAATGTTGAGTCTACCTATCCATGAGTATGGTATGTTTTTCCATTTATGTTGATGTCTTTTGATTTCTTGCACTAGTGTTTTGTAGCTTTCTTTGTATAGGCCTTTAACATCTCCAGTTAGTTTTAATCCTAAGTATTTTATTTTTTTAGAGGCTATTATAAATGGCATTGTTTTCCTGGCCTCCTTTCCATCATTCTCTTTATTGGTGTATAGGGATCCAACTGATTTTTGTATGTTGATCTTATATCCTGCTACTCTGCTGAATCTTTCTATTAGTTCCAATAGTTTTGTCATGAAGTTTTTTAGATTTTCTATGTATAGTACCATATCATCCTTAAATAAGGACAGTTTTACTTCTTCATTACCAATCTGGATGCCTTTTATTTCTTTTCCTTGCCTGTTGGTCTAGCTAGGACTTCCAGCGCAATGTTAAATAGGAGTGGTGATAAAGGGGGTCTTTGTCTTGTTCCTGTCCTCAGGGGGGATGTTTTCAGCTTCTCTCCATTAAGAATGACGTTGCTGTTGATTTTGTGTAGATGTCCTTTATTATGTTGAGGAATTTTCCTTCTATATTTATCTTATTGAGAATTTTTATCAGGAATCATTGTTGGACTTTGTTGAATGTCTTTTCTGCATAGATTGAGATGATCATGTGATTCCTTTATATATGTAGTGGATTACGTTGATTGATTTTCTAATGTTGAACCATTCTTTTGTACCTGGTATGAATCCTACTTGGTCATGATGTATTATTTTTTTGATAAGATGCTGAATTCTATTGGAATTTTGATGAGAATTTTTGCATCCATATTCATGAGAGATATTGGTCTGTAATTTTCTTTTTTTGTGGTGTCTTTGCTTGGCTTTGGTATCAGGGTTATACTGGCTTCATAGAATGAATTCAGCAGTATCTCTTCCTTTTCTATGTTCTGAAATAGTTTGAGTAGTACTGGTGGGAGCTCTTCTCTGAATGTTTGGTAGAATTCTACAGTGAAGCCATCTGGGCCAGGGCTTTTTTTGGTTGGGTGCTTTTTAAATTACCTTTTCAGGTTCTTCTCTTGTTATGGGTCTGTTCAGATTTTCAGCATCATTTTGTGTTACTTTGAGTAGCGTGTTTATAGAAATTTGTCCATTTCCTCTAGGTTTTCAAGTTTGTTGGAGTGCAGCTTTTCATAATAGTCTGTTATGATCCTTTTTATTTCATTTGGGTCTGTTGTAATGTTCCCATTTCACTTCTTCTTTGGGTTATTTGCATCCTCCCCTGTTTTTCTTTTGCCAGTTTGGCCAGTGGTTTCTTGATTTTGTTAATCCTTTCAAAGAACCAACTTTTGGTTTTGTTGATTCTTTCTATTGTTTTTCTATTTATTTCTGACCTATCTTCATTATTTCCTTTTTTCTGGTGGCTGTGGGATTGTTTTGCTGTTTTCTTTCTATTAGTTGTATAGCTAATGTTTTGATTGATTGTGTCTCTTTTTTCTTTTTTTGATGTGTGCATCTATTGCTATAAATTGACCTGTGAGCACTACTCGCACTGTGTCCCAAGGGTTTTGGTATGATGTGTTTTCATTCTCATTTGATTCTAGGAATTTTTTTATTCTATCTCTGATTTCTTCTATTACCCAGTGGTTTTTAAGCAGAGTGTTACTCAGTTTCCATGTAATTGATTTTTTTTTTTTTGCTCTTCTTGTTGTTAATTTCTGCTTTGATGGTGTTGTGGTCAGAGAAGATATTTTGTATTATCTCAATGTTTTGGATTTTGTTGGGGGTTGCTCTGTGACCTAAGACGTGGTCTACCCTGGAGAACATTCCATGTGCGTTGGACAAGAATGGTTACTTTGCAGCTGTTGGGTGGAGTGTTCCACATATGTCTATGAGGTTGAGTTGGCTGTTTGTGGCCTTTAGATCTTCTATATCTTTGCTGAGTTTTTTCTAGGTGTTCTGTCCTTTACCAAGTGTGATGTGTTAATGTCTCCTACTATTATTATGGAACTGTCAATTTCTCTTTTCAGTGATGTTGGCATTTGTTTTATGTATTTTGAAGCACTGTCATAGGGTGTGTAGATATTTATTATGGTTATGTCTTTATGATGGATCGTCCCTTTAATCATTATATAGTGTCTTTCTTTGTCTTTTATGGTGGATTTTGTTTTAAAGTTGATTTTATCCGAAATTAGTATTGCCAATCCTGCTTTTGTTTGCTTTAACTATTTTTTTTCCATACTTTGATTTTTAATAAATTTATGTCTTTGCTTCTGAGGGTGTGTCTCTTGTAGACAGGATATTGATGGATCCTTTTTATAATCCATTCTGTCATTCTTTGTCTTTTTATGGGTGCATTTAGACTATTTAAGTTCAGTGTAATTATTGATAGGCATGAGTTTATTGCTTTCATTTTGTAGTTGTCTTTTTTATTTTTTTTATGGTGTAGGCATTTTCTTTGTTCTTCTTAGTCTCCTGTGCTGAATTCCATTTGTGGATTTTTTTTTCCATTTGTTTATTTTTGTAGATTTTGTTTTTACTGAGACTTTGTTTTCCTTCTTTATTTTGGTAAATAGGTTTGATAACTTTCTTTTTGGTTACCTTGAAATTTACCCTTATCTTCTTAGGCTTGAACCAGTCTATCATTACTTGATATCACCTTTCCTTCCTCTCCATTAGAAAGTTCCATACCTGCACCATTTACTTCCTCTTTTATTGTTCTGACGTTGTTGTCTTTTACAGATTGCCCTTTCTGGTTCCTTGTTGTACATCTTTTGGTTTTGAATAATCCTTGAGAATTAATTTCCTAGGTTGGTATCTGGCTGGTGTGATCTTGTGTCCTAGATTCAGGCTGTCTTCTGATGTTGTTCCTTCTCAAACCAAAGGACTCCCTTTAATAATTCTTGTAAGTTTGATTTAGTTTTTACATATTTCCTTACTTTCTGTTTATCTGGAAATGTCCCAATTTCACCATCATATTTGAATAAGAGTTTTGCAATATATATTATTCTTGGTTGGCAATTGTTTTTTCCTTCAGGAATTTATATATGTCATCCCATTGCCTTTTTGCCTGCATGGTTTCTGTGGAGTAATCAGGGCTTACTTAGTCTTACTGTTCCCCTCTGTATGTGACTTTATTTTTCTTGAGCTGCTCTCAGAATTCTTTGTCTTTGGTTTTAGTGATTGTGATTATGATATAACTTGGTGATTTTCTTTTGGGGTCTACCCTATATGGGTTTCATTGAGCTTTGGATGGTTAGTTTCTCATCTTTCATGATTTAGGTAAGTTTTTTGTCAGCAATTCTTCAATGATCCTCTCTGTTTTTTCCATTTTCTCTCCTTGTTCTGGAACTTAGGTCACTTGCAAATTTTTGCTTTTGACTGTATCTCACATAATTTTCAGGGTTTCTTCATTTTTCTTTATTCTTATTTTTCCTCAAAGTGGTATCCAAGTATTTTTCTTCAATTTCTCTGATTCTGTCTTCCATTGTTTCAGACCTGCTCCTCAGACCTTCTATGACACTATTTCTGAAATCTTATTGTTTACCTCTTGGATTTTTTATTGTTGTTTTCATATGATTTCTAATTGAGAATGTATTTTGACATTTTACTCCTGTATTATTTTCCTGCATTCTTCCATTTCTTGGTGTATATTTTCCATGAATTTTTCTGCCAGTTCCACAAATTTGTCTATTTTTTCCTAATTTTGCTTGCTTTTTGCTTCATCTCTTGGATAGCTCTGAATATTAAAGATTTGAATTTCCTCTCAGGTAGTTCTATTTTCTTTTCTTCTACTGGAGATCCATCTGGTGTTTTATTTTGGATGCCTACTAGAACCATCCTGTTCTTCTTCTTTTTTTTTTTTTTTAAATATGTTTGATATTACCTGCTATCTTTGGGACATTAGTAGCTATTTTCTTCATTTATTGATTGTATATTTCTTTGCTTTGAACTCTTTTTTGTTTTATTTGTTTGTCTGAGCAGGCAGGCAGTACGTTCTTTGTTGTTGCTCATCTGTGGGCACTATACTTTGCACTTCCTTATCCAATGGGCAGGACCAGTCACTCAGCTATGGTGCAGCATGGCAGGTTCAGCTGAAGAGGAGGGACTGGGATGGGTTGTTTGTGGCACGTATTTGGGCCGACAGGATGGGCCAGGGGCCAGTGCATATCAGGTTTTAGTAGGTTGTGCCTGTGCTGCTAAGGGGTGTGATGTTCAGTGTGTGGTGCAAGTAGACAGGAGGGGGGGTTGTGATGTGTTGATTTAAGATGGGTATGGGAAAGAAGAGAGAGAGGAGAAAGAAATAGAGCCAAAAACAAGTGAACAAAAAATGTGCTGAGGGATCTTGCCTTTGGAGTGGAGAGATGAGAAACTGAGAAATGAGGAAAAATAAAAAGAAAAAAATAATAAAAATTAAAAAAGAAGAAAAGCCCCCAGAGATCCCATCAGCTGCTGGGGAAGTGGCTCCCAGGACTTGGGGAGAAGTCTGTCTAGAAGGGGTGGAAATGGCACACAGCATGAGGTATTCAAAACCAAATCAAACTCATTGCTGTTGAGTCAATTCCAACTTATAGAGACCCTACAGGACAGAATAGAATTGCCCCATATGGTTTCCAAGGAGTGCATGGTGGATTTGAACTGCTGACCTCTTGGTTAGCAGCTGTAGCTCTTAACCACTATACCACCAGGGCTTCTGACAGGTATTCAGGAGACAGGAAAAGAAGGAAAGCAGAGAGAGATGAGAAACTGAGAAATGAAGAGAAACCAAAAGCATAAAAGGAAAATGGAAAAGATTAATTTAAAAAAAAAAAAGGAAAGTCTTCCAGGGATCTCACTGACATGGCTGCACAGATCGAGGAAATGGCTCCCGGTCCGCACAGTACAGCCTGGCTAGAAGGGTCTCCCAAGACACAAAAAGAAAAAGAAAACAAAGTAATAAAAAAAAAAAGGCCTTGGGGATCCCACCAACGTGACCACACAGACCAGGGAAACAGTTCCTCAGCCAAATGGTGCTTCACTGCCTGTCAAGAAGAAGCAGAGATGGTACAGGGAGCCAGGTGTTGGAGAGAAAGGAGGGGGAGGAGGTGAGAGACAGGGAAGAAATCAAAGAAGCTGAAAAAAGCAACACCAGCAACAACTAAATGGCACAGTACCCAGACAGTGTGGGTGGGGCAAATCCAAGCCACACGGAGCTAGCGCCTCCCAGTGGAGCAACGGTGGCAAGCTGGGAAGTGGAGGAAGTCAAGCAGAGGGAAGAATGGTGGGGGGGGGTGCGAAAGTGTGTAATCTTGGTTACTGGATGCTCTGTCCCCTTCTTGGAGCTCGGTGAAGCTGCTTTCCTGTACTCTCTGTTTGCCAATCTCCAAAAGGAGTCCAACATGGTGAATCTGTGCTGCGTTAGCTGATATGGGACCTCTGCTCATATCTCTTACTTTCTGTTCTCTGTCAGTTTCTTATCCCATTTGGTGCTTGATTGAGTTATGTCTTCATTTGACACTCAGAGTTCTCGGATTGAAGTTTGTCTCTGTTTTACTTAGTTTTTTGGAGCTTTGCTGTGGAGGGATGGTGTGGTACGTCTGTCTATAGTGCCATGTTGCTCTGCTTCTGACAGCACCATTTGTTAAAGACGTCTTTTCCTCATTTAATAGACTTTGGTCCTTTGTCAAAGATCAGCCCACCATAAGTGGATGAATTTACATCTGGGTTCTTGATTCTGTTGTCTCGGCCTATGTATCTTTCATCGTACCAGTACCAGTTGTTTTGACTACCATGGCTTCATAGTAGATTCTGGGGTCAGGTAGTGTGAGGTCTCCTACTTTGTTCTTTTTCTTTGATAATCCTTTGCTTATCAGGAGCCTCATTCCTTTCCATATAAAATTGATGATTAGTTTTTCCAACTTGTTAAGAACGTTGTTGGTATTTGGATTGTGATTGGATTATGTATATAGATTGCATCGGTTAGAGTTGGCATTTTCACAATGTTAAGTCTTCCTGTTGATGAGCATGGTATGTTTTTCCATTTATGTAGATCTCTTTGGGTTTCTTGCAGTGGTGTATTATAGTTTTCTTTGTATAGGTCTTCTACATCCCTGGTTAGATTTGTTCTTAAGTATTTTATCCTTTTAGGGGTTAGTATAAATGGCATTGTTCTCCTGATTTCCTTTTTGTAGTTCTCTTTAATGGTGTTTAGGAATTCAACTTATTTTTGTTTGTTTATCTTATATCCTGCTACTCTGCTGAATGTTTCTATTAGTTCCAGTAGTTTTCTTGTGGAATTTTTTGAGGTTCTCTATGTATAGGATCATATCATCTGCAGATAAGGATAGTTTTACTTCTCATTTTCCAATTTGGTTGCCCTTTATTTATTTTTCTGGCCTTATTTCTCTAGCTAGGACTTCAAGCACAATGTTAAATGGGAGTAGTGACAAACAACAACCTGTCTAGTTCCCATTCTTATGTGGAATGCTTTCAGCCTCTGTAGAGAATGATGTTGGCTCTTGGTTTTGTATAGATGCCCTTTATCATGTTGAGGAATTTCTTTTCCACTCCTATTTTATTGAGAGTTTTTGTCAGGAGTGGGTGTTGGACTTTATTTACTGCTTTTTCTGCATCAGTTAAGATGATCATGTGATCCTTTTCTTTCATTTTATTTATGTGGTGGAAAATCATTAATTGATTTTCTAATGTTGAACCACTTGAATGCCTGATATGAATCCCAGTCATTGGGCGTGTATTATTAATATATATATATTTTTATCAATGTTGAATTCTATTTGCTACAATTTGGTTGAGAATTTTTGCATCTATATCCATGAGAGATATGGGTGTGTAATTATCTCTTTTTGTAATGTCTTTCCCTGGCTCTGGTATCAGGGTTATGGTGGTTTCATAGAAAGAATTTGGGTGTATCCCTTCCTTTCCTATTCTCTGAAATAGTTTGAGCTCTTCTCTGAATGTTTGGTAGATTTCTCCAATGAAGCCATTTGGGCTAGAGTTTTTTTGTTGTTGTTGTGAGGTTTCTTTCTTTCTTTCTTTTTTTATTATCTCTTCAATCTCTTCTCTTATTATGGATCTGTTCAGATTTTCTATCTCAGTTTGTGTTAGTTTAGGTAGGTATTGTGTTTCTAGAAAATTGGCAATTTCCTCTAGTTCTCAAATTTTTGGAGTGCAATTTTTCACAGTGTTCTCTATGTTCCTTTTTATTTCAGTTGGGTCTGTTGTAATGTTCCCCATCTCATTTCATATTTGAGTTATTTGCTTAATTTTCTGTTTTTCTTTTGTCAGTTTGGGAAATAATTTGTCAATTTCTTAATCTTTTCAAAGAAGCAACTTTTGGTCTTATTCTTTCTATTTTTTTTTTCTGTTCTTTATTTTATTTATTTCTGTTCTAATCTATATCATTTTCTTTTTTCTGGTGACTGTGGCCCTCTTCTTTTGCTGTTCTCTTTCTATTTATTTGAGTTTTTGGCTTATGTTTTCATTTTGTTGTGTTCTTTTTTGATATGTGTGTTTATTGCTATAATTTGACATCTGAGCACTCACTTTGCTTTGTCCCAAAGGTTTTGATATGATGTGGTTTCATTCTCAGTTGATTCAGGGAACTTTTTCTTCCCTTTCTAATTTCTTCTATTACCTAGTTGTTTTCAAGCAAGGTTTTACTCAGTTTTTATGTATTTGATTTTTTTCCTTGTTCTTCCTGTTACTGATTTCTACTTTTATGGTGCTGTGATCAGGGAAAATGCTTTGTATTATTTCAAAGTTTTGTATTTTATTGAGGGTTGCTGTGAGGTCTAAAATGTGGCCTATACTGAAGAATGTTCCATGTACATAGGAAAAGAAGGTATACTTTGCTGTTGTTGGGTGGAGTGTTCTTTTTATGTGTAAGAGTTCAGATTGGTTGATTTCGGTTTTTAAATCTCCTGTATCTTTGTTGAGTTTCTTTTTAGATGTGCTGCCCTTTACCAAGAGAGTTGTGTTGAAGTCTACTACTATTATTGTGAACTGTCCATTTCTCTTTTCAGTCCTGTTAGAGTTTGTTTCATGTATTTTGAAGCCTGTTCATTTGATGCGTAAATATTTACTAATATGTCTTCTTGGAGGACTGTCACTTTAATCATTACATAATGTCCTTCTTTTACTTTTTTAGTTGAATTCACCTTAAAGCATTTTTTATCTGAAATTAGTATTTCCACTTCTGCTCTTTTTTAATTACTGTTTGCTTGATATATTTTTTCCACCCTTTGATTTTTAATGTATTTGTCTTTGTGTCTAAAGTGTATCTCCTGCAGACAGAATATTTGCAAAAACAGCATGGGAGAGGTGCCTAACTGCCTCCAATCCCACAAGGGGGAAGGAGAACCAAGATCAACAGCCCAAGGCTGATTCCTATGAGGTAGAAGTCAGAAAAACCTTCTCTCTCCACTATCTCTACCAATTCTGACCCCACGTGTCCCTCTCACAACATTCTCTACTGGGTTCGATAATTCATTGCAATGGCCATACTCACAGTTATGGGTTTTATTAGGGAAATAACAGTTACAATTCAGACTCAAGAACACTCAGGATACAGTTCTTCCAACAGGATAGCCTCTCGCCAGCTGTGCTTGCAGACACTCCTCTTCTTGGCCCTCAGTCTCTGCCTAAAGACACCAGGCTTTCTCTCTACATGAATTGGGAGGTCCATCATGCCATCTCTTGCTCCCAGGTCTCTGCTGCCAGGCCTCTCATTCCTTGGTGATGGTGGGCTCCTCCTCTCTGCTCTGGAATTGGCTCTCTTTCAAGAAAAAACTGGCCAATCCCCTTGGTGGCCCACAATTACCTTACTTCAACAGCCCACCTGGTCACCTGGGTGGAAGTCACCAGGCCATGGCTAGAAAGGCCACACACAAAAGTAATAAATCGCACCACAGTATTGATGGGTTGCGTTTTTTTTTTTTTTAACCCATTCTGCCACTTTCTGTCTTTTTATGGTTGCATTTAACCCATTTTCTTTCAGTGTGATTATTGATAGATATGAGTTTATTGCTGTTATACTGTTGAACTTTTTTTTTTTAGTGCTGACATTTTCTTGGTTCCTCTTAATTTCTTGTGCTGAGTTCCTTTTGTTTGTGGATTTTCTTTCATTATTATAGATTTTGTGTTTACTGAGTCTTTATACTTTTCTTCTTGTTTATTCTGATAAGTAGGTTTGTTAAGTTTCTTTGCTGTTACCTTGAAATTTGTCCTTATTTTCCTAAGTCTGAACTAGTCTTTTATTACTTGATATATCCTTGACTCCCCCTCCATTTGAAAGTTCTACACCTACATTGTTTATTCCCCCTTTTAGTGTTTTAGTGTTGTTGTCATTTACTGATCAACATCTCTGTTTCTCTATTTTAAATCTTTTAGCTTTGGTTTATTATTGAGAGTTCTTTACCTAGGTTGGTATCTGGCTGAGGTTGTCCTGTACCAGTTGTTGTCCAATGTTGTTAGTTCTCTAACCTAAGGACTTCCTTATGTATTTCTTATAAGTTTTGTTTGGTTTTTAAGAATTTAATAATTTCTCTTTATCTGGAAATATCTTAATTTCTCCATTGTATTTTAGAGAGAGGTTTGCGGGATATATTATTCATTATCTGCAGTTTTTTCTTTCCAGGCTTTATATATGTCATCCTATTGCTTTCATACTTGCACAGTTTCTACAGAGTAGTCAGAGTTTAGTCTTATTGTTTCCCCTTTGTAAGTGACATCGTCTTTCTTGAGCTGCTTTCAGGATTATTTCTTTGCTGTTGGTTAGCAAATATGATTACGAGATGTCCAGGTGACTTTCTTTTAGTGTCTATTCTGTATGCTGTTTGTTGAGTTTCTTGGATGGTCAGCTTTTCATCTTTCATGATATTTTAGAAGTTTCTGCCAGCAAATATTCAACAATCTCTTCTCTACTTTCATTTTCTTTCTCTGTTTTGGATCTCCGATCGCACGCAAATTTTTGCTCTTGATTGTGTTCCACATAATTCTTAGCTTTTCTTCATTTTTCTTCACTCTTTTCTCTGATTTTTCCTCAAGCAAAGTGGCATCTATGGATTTGTCTTCAATCTCACTGATTTTGTCTTCCAGTGTTTCAAATTTCCTCCTAGACCTTCTACTGAGTTTTTCACGTCTGAAACATTGTTTGTCTTTTGGATTTCTAGATACTGTTTTATGTAGTTTGTATATCTATTTTGAGCTTTTGTTGTGTTATTTTCCTGAATTATTCTATTGCTTTGCCTCATTTTCTTTGATTTTGACTGTTTTCATTGGTTTTGTCTGTGTTTTCTATGATGTTGTCAATTTTCCCCTTGTTTTTGTCTATGTTCTCCATGATCTCTTTCCTAATATCTTGTAGAGCCCTAAATATTAACATTTTCAACTCCATATCAGGTAGTTCCACTGTCTTTTTCTATGGGAAGATAATCTGATTCTTTACTTTGGTCACTTGCTTCAGGCATCCTGTCCTGCTTTTTCATGTTTTGTTATTGTCTGCTCTCTGAGACATTAAGATATTATTTTCTTTATTGATTGTATGTTTGTTTGTCTCCTCCTGATTTTTTGTTCTGTTTTGATATGTCAGGATGCTTGCTGCTTGCTATTCTGTGGGCAAAATAACTCTCACCAGCTTGTCTGGGTAGGCAGGGCAGCAGCAGGCATTGCAAGCCTTCTTCACTGTACACTGGTTTGGCAAAGTTGTTGAGGGAGAACTGGGTGAGTATTGCCTCCTTCCTGAAGTTGGTCCAGTGGTGTAGGAGTGTTCACAGCTCCTTGCCATGTGGGCAAGGGTGTCAGAAAGGGAATGGTACAGGATTGCTTCCCAATCTTCAGCTGCTGATTGCAGGGATGGAGGGAAGGGGTAGTGTGGGCCCTGTTCATGAGTAGGCCTGAACACTGGGGATGCTCTAGCCTCAGCAATACGTCAGGGATCATCAGGAAAGAGGGGTGGTGTATAGGGCTAGCTGGGTAGAGTAACAAAAAGAAAAGAGAGAGAAAAAAAGGGTAGTTGGCAGGTTGGTGTGGGGCTGGAGATAAGGGGTGAGGATGATGTATGAAGCAAGGTGGGAGATAGGAAGAGAAGAAAGAAAATAAATGAAATTAATGGTGGCATGGTGGGGATCAGTTGTGGGGTTAGGGTGAACCAGGAGCAGCGGTGGGCCTGTGTCCTGATGACACACAATCCATAGCAGTGTGGCAGGGGCTAGTGGGAAGGGGAATGGAGGCAGCATATGGGGTTAGGTGTGAAGGAGAAGGAAAAAAAAGAAGAGGAAGAAAACAAGCAAAATATAAAAATGGCAGCATGGAGGGAGCCAGAGTGTGGGATGAGAACGAGAATCTGGGGTAGGGTGGATCCTGGGTGGTGGTGAGTCAAAGGCTCTCTAGCTGTGTGTGGTGCAACAGGGTCTGGTGGGAAGTGGGGTGGAGGTGGCATATGAGGTTAGGTGTGAGGAAAGGAGAGAGAAAAGGAAGAATGAAAGAAAAAAAAAGCCACATGTCAGGATGTGGTGGAGTGGACCTGGGGGGAGGGGTGGCTCATAGAGTGGATCCTGATGGTGGGGGCATCCAGTTTGGAAGGGTTCTTGCTTCTACTCACCAAAAGAGTGAAGGGTGGGAAGCTGTTTTCTGGTTACTGGGTGCTCTGTCTCCTGTTGGGAGCTCTGTAAGTTGCTTTCCCTACTATCTGTTTGGGGTCATTGCTGGCTGGGTTGCAAGGTGATGACACTGTGCCTTGTTATTTGGCAGAGGACCTCCACTCTGTATCTCTTCTTGTTCTCTGTTTTTCGTCAGTTTGTTCTTCCATTCAGTGATTGATCTGGTTCTTTATCCCGTCATTTGAAGCTTAGGGTTCCAGGATTAACTATTTTACTTAGTTTTTTGGGTCTTTGCTGCAGAAAGACAGCATGGTGCATCTCTCTAGGGTGCCATATTGGCCCTGTCTCCTCATCAAAAAAACTTTGAATAGTCAAACTTTGTGAAAGGAAAACTCTCAAGGGGGAGAGGTGATAGTCAATTAAGGTAACTCATTGCTGTCCAGGTGATTCTGACTCACAGACACCCTGTAGGATAGAGTAGAAATGCCCCATAGGATTTTGAAGGCTGTAATCTTCACAGAAGCAGGCTGCCACATCTTTCTCCCAAGGAGCAGCTGCTGAGTTCAAAACACAGACCTTTCGGTTAGCAGCTTAGCCATTGTATCACCAAAGCTCCTTTCAATTAAGGTAGATAATATCAAATGGTTAATATTTTGAATTTCAACTTTGAAGATTATGAATTTTATCAAGAAGTTTTTATAAAGGTATGGGATTGATTATATCTTTACAACTCTAATTTGTCAGGAATGGCTAGACGGTGACTGAGATAGTGGTAATGGAGAAAATATAAAGGATCAGTCGAAATATTGGAAAGTCAAAGAAATATATATTAAAATGTATTATACAAATTTTATTCAAGAACTTTAGAAATTACAGTGAGGAAAAAATGCAAATCTATCACTTTATGTTGGAAGCTTGTTTTGCCAGTACAAATAAGAGAAGAATCAACTTTATGTTTTTGCTAATGTAGAAACAGAGTATGAAGTGGCAATACTATCTGAAAATAAAGCTTTAATACTTATAGCCTTTTTGTAGCCTACAACAATATAAAATATAACATTTAATTATGTTGTGTCTAGTATTTTTGCTTGGCATTATTGTTTTTTAACCAGCAACTGGGGAATACATATATTTTTAACCCACCTACAAGTTGTTACTTGGTAATTGTATACCAAGGTCTGATGCAAGTTATTATTATCAGACCTGTTTCCATAACATAAACTTTGCTGGTCCAGGGACACGGTATATGGCTTTATGGCAACTATCAAATTAGTATCCACAAGTGCTGACGGTTGCTCTTTTCCCTTGGTCTCTTTGACAAAGGACATCAGCTGCATTCTATAAACTTAATCATATGAAAATAAAATCTGTGTTTAAAAAGAGATTACATAACAACTGACACCATTGAAATGCAGTTAATTCATTTCATTGTGATTCAATTTTTTATTAATTCAATCAATATTCATTTCCAATACAAAATGTAATTATCTGTTTTATAAATGGCAATTGACACATGCTTTGGAATTGAACTGGGAGAGACTGGAACAGCTGGAAAAAATATAATACTGAAAACAATATTGTAAAAGTGAGAGTAGTGACATTACCATGATGCCTTCAGCATTGTAGTTAGACTGGTTGTAGGAAGCTTCTAGTTTAGATAATTAGCAACTTATTATGCTCAACCCCCTACAGAAAGATCAACTCCAGATTTTTAAGGCACTTTAAGTGTGATAAATTTGTCACCAGTTGCAGTAAAATAAATATTTTTAAAATCCCTCTCTTTATTAAATATTATTCTGCAATTTACGTGGAATTAGGCTTGAAAATTTCAGGAATACAGTCCAGTTACCATTTAGTTCAACAAGTCTTAGAACAAAGAAAGGTTTGCTATTCATATTTATTTCTTTTTAATACTTCCATAATACATATTCTATTACTATACTGATAGGCTCACTATCTTAGTTCTATGGAAAGGAATACATTTTTAGAAATCAGGAGAATAATAAGAAATGTTCACTATACAGAAGTATGTTCTCCCTTTCATAATTGTAACCAGTTGGGCTATCCTATTATCGGTTACTATTGCTTACTGGTTTGTAATCTGCAATAATAAATACATGCTCTCAATTTTCTTTCACTGATAAGGCCATAAAACTCAACCCTTAGTGTCTTAGTTATCTAGTGTTGCTGTAACAGAAATACCACAAGTGGATGGCTTTAATAAACAGAAATTTATTCTCCCACAATTTAGGAGGCTAAAAGTCCTAAATCAGGGTGCCAGCTCCTGGGAAAGGCTTTCTGTCTCTGTTGGTTTTGGGGGAAGGTACTTCTCATCAATCTTCCCTGGTCTCTTTGCTTCTTAGCACAGTGACTCTGGGTCCAAAGGATGAGCTCTGCTGCTGGCTCTTCTTGCTTGATGGTAATGAGGTCCCTCTCCTTTCTGCTCAATTCTCTTTTATGTCTCAAAAAAGACTGACTCAAGATATAACCTAATTCTGTAGATTGAGTCCTGCTTAATTTACATAACTGTCTGTAAAACTGCCTCATTAACATCTTAGGTGTTAGGATTTTTAACTCATAGGACAATCAGATCACAAAATGGTGGACAACTACACAATACTGGGACTCATTGTGTAACTAAGTTGACACACATTTTGAGGAGACACGATTCAATCCACAGCATTCTACCTTTTGCACTCCCCCAAATTCATGTCCATGACACATATAAAACATATTCACCACATCATATGATCCCAAAAGTCTTAAATCAACTCCAAGTGAAAATTCCATCTTCTGAAAAATTCCTCTTCATCTGTAAAATCTAGGGTAAAAGCTATCTGATCCCAAAGTACAATAGTGGGGTAGGCACAAGGTAGTCAATTCCATTACAAATAGGAGAAATTAGAAGGTAAGAAGAGATAGTGAGCATCAAGCAAGTCCAAAGCCTAGCAGAAAAATTTACGTTAGCTCTCAAGGTTTGAAAATAATCCTCCATTCTCTGAGACCATCTGGGGAAAGGCCCTGCCTCCCTAACTCTGCATAATACTGGGTTGAAGCCTCTTGGCCTTGGGCTTCAGCTCCACCTTCCAGGCCTACTGGAACAGCAACTCTGCTCCCTTGGCTCTGGGCAGCCCCATTCTTCTAGTCCATCCTGAATGAAGACCCCACCACTTCAGCCCTGGCAGGCCCAGTTCTTCTGCCCTTTGGGCATGGCAGCCCTGCTCCCTCAGCTTTGGGAAGTTGATAAGGCCCCATCCTGCTGGCACTTGTGAACAGCACCTCACACTTCAGAACTGAACTGGTGAAGATATGACTCTTCAAAAACTAAGAGGCCCTCTGCTTTGAGACCCAGAAGGTCTTGCTTCTACTCTTTGAGACCCCGCAGGTCATGGCCCTACCCACTGAGACGAAGGCACTCTGCTTCCTGGGATCATTTTCTCTTCAGATTCTGCATACTTGTTCCTTGCCCTCTAGGCCCCTCAGGCCTTTTGGGCCAGCCTGACCTCTGTCTTACTCAGGCAAATATTACAAGTGTCTTTAGCTCTATCAATAAGTGCCTGGAGCCACAACACTCTGCCAGAAAACCTGGAATGGAAGGCACTCAGTTCTCTCACTCCATAAGTCAGCACGCTTAGCTCTGCTGAAAAATGCCAGGATGCACCTCACTCTGAGGAAGCTCCTGCCCGAAGGCACTCAGCTGTTTGGCTCTGTGGGTCTTGTGCTGGTCTCCTGGCTCTCTTGCTGCCTGTCTCTGCTTCTCACCGTCTGCACCATCTGTGGTGTTACAGCTCTCCTCACTTCCTTCTGAGCCCTCACCAGAATTCTCTTTGGTGTTCATAATTCCACCAACAGTCTTTTCAAGGCAATCTAGGATTTACTGTTAGGCACTTTAAAACTCCCCCAGCCTCTAACCATTTCTCAATTCTAAAAATATTTCCACATTGTAGGTATGTGTTAGAGAGGCATCCAATCCCAGTACTAAATTCTGTCTTAGTTATCTAGTGCTGCTATGACAGAAACACCAAAAATGGACGGTTTTAACTAACAGAAATTTATTCTCTCACAGTTTAGAAAGCCAGAAGTCAGACTTCAGGGCACTAGCTCCTGGCGAAGGCTTTCTGTCTCTGTCAGCTCTAGGGGAAGATCTTTGTCATCAAACTTCTCCTGGTCTGGGAGCTTCTTAGCACAGCAACTCCAGCTCCAAAGGACATAATCTGCTCTTGTCTCTTCTTGCTTGGTGGTAATGAGGTCTCTCTCTTCTCTGCTTGCTTTTCTCTTTTATATTTCAAAAGAGATTGCCTCAAGATACAACCTAATCCTTTGGATTGAGTCCTGCCTCATTAACATAACTGCCTCTAATCCTGCCTCTGCCTCAATAACGTCATTGAGGTTACGATTTACAGTGCATAGGATAATCACATTAGATCACAAAATGGTAGATAACCACACGGTACTGGGAATCATGGCCTAGGCAAGTTGATACACATTTTTAGGGGACACAATTCAATCCACAACAGTATGCATTTTGTTAAGTGTCCATTCAAGTCTTTCGTCTATTGTTAAATTAAGTTCCTTTTTCTCTTTCTGAATATTAAAATATGTTTTTATGTTCTAGATATAGGACATTTTTAAATATGAAATTTATAAGTATTTTCTCTCGGTGGTTTGCCTTTTTTTTTTTTTAAGTAGGCTTTATTTTTAATAGCAGTTTTGGGTTTAAAGGAAAAATTGCAGAAAGTACATAGAATTCCCATATATCTCCTCCTCTTGCAGATGTTTCTGCTACAATTAACATCTTGCATTCCTGTGGAATATTTGTTACAATTGATAAACCATTATTGATACACTATATTAACTAAAGTCTGTTGTTTACATCCACCACTCACTTATCAGTTCATTGTACTGTGGTGGCTTGTGTGTTGCTGTGATGCTGGAAGCTATGCCAATGGTACTTCAAATACCAGCAGGGTCATCCGTGGTGGACAGGTTTGAACGGAGCTTCCAGACTAAGAACCTGGAGGTGTGCTTCTGAAAAAATTGGCCAGTGAAAATCTTGTGAACAGCAGCAGAACATTGTCTGATATAGTACCAGAAGATGAGCCCCTCAGGTTGGAAGGCAATCAAAATATGACTGAGGAAAAACTGCCTCCTCAAAATAGAGTAGACCTTAATGACATGGATGGAGTCAAGTTTTTGAAACTTCAGTTACTAAGGTGGCATGACTAAAAATGAAAAGAAACAGCTGCAAACATCCATTAATAATTGGAAAATAGAATGTACTAAGTACAAATCTTGGGAAATTGGAAGTTGCCAAAAATGAACTGGAAGGCGTAAAGATTGCTATCTAAACATTAATGAGCTGACAAAAAGATATGAGGTTTCAATAAAATCTCTGACCATTTTTAATCAGACAATCATTATGTTCTACTATGCCAGGAATGAAATATTAAAGAGAAACGGTATCACATTCATCATCAAGAATTTTCAAGATCTTTCCTGAAGTAGAAAGCTGTTAATGATAGGATAATATACATACACGTACAAGAAAGATCAGTTAATGTGACTATTATTCAAATTTATGCACTAAACACTAAGGACAAAGATGAAGAAATTGAAGATTTTTACCAACATCTGCAGCTTAAAAATGATCAAATATGCAATCAAGATACAAGAATAATTACTAGTGATTGGAATGTGAAAGTTGAAAACAAAGAAGAAGGACCAGTAGTTGAAAAATATGCCTTGGTGTTAGAAATGACATCAGGGATCACATTGTAGAGTTTTACAAGATAAATGACTTCCTCATTGCAAATAACTTTTTTCAACAACGAAAATGGTGACTATACATGTGGCCTCATCAAATGAAATACACAGGAATCAAATCTACATCTGTAGAAAGAGACGATGGGAAAGCTCAATATCATCAGTCAGAACAAGGCCAGGGGACAACTACAGAACATCAATTACACATATGCAAGTTCTAGTGGAAGCAGAAGAAAATTAAAGCAAGTACACTGGAGTGAAAATACAACGTTGAGTACACCACACCTGAATTTAGAGACCATCACAAGAATATACTTCATGCACTGAACGCTAATGACTGAAGACCAAACTGTAGAACGATGTCAAGGACATCATAAATAAAGAAAGCAATAGGTCATCAACAAGACAGGAAAGATAAAAAGAACAAAATGGACATCAGAAGAGATTCTGAAACTTGCTCTTGCTCCAGGATGAAGCAAAAGAGCTGAGGGGTAGATTTCAAAGGGTGGCTTGGTGACATGTGCAAAGACCTGGGATTTGAAAACCAAAAGGGAAGAACACAGCTGACATTTCTCAAGCTGAAAGTACTGAAGAAAAACTCAAGCTTCGAGTTGCAACGCTGAAGAATTCTAATGGGAAAATATTTGAACTACACAAGACGCTTCAAAAGAAGATGGCAGGAACACAGACAGTCATTGTTCCAAAAAGAATTGGTTGATGTCCAATCATTTAAGGGGGTAGCTAGCATATGATCAAGAACTGATGGTAGTAAAGGAAGAAGTCCAAGCTGCGGTGAAGGCATTGGAGAAACACAAGGCTCCAGGAGTCAATGAAATATCAATTGAGATGTTTCAACAAAAGGGTGGAGTGCTGGAGGTGCTCACTCATCTATGCTAAGGAATTTGGAGGATAGCTACCTGGCCAAGAGACAGAAAAAGACCCATATTTGTGCCCATTCTAAATAAAGGTGATCCAGTTGCATATGGAAATTATAGAACAATATCTTTAATATCACACAAGTAAAATTATGCTGAAAATAATTCAAAAGTGGTTGCAACAGTAAATTGACAAGGAACTGCCAGAAATTCAAGCTGGATTCAGAAGAGAACATGGAACCTGGGATATCATTGCTGTTGTCAGATGGACCTTGGCTGAAAGCAGAAAACACCATAAAGAGTTTACCTGTGTTTTATTCATTATGTGAAGGCATTAGACTGTGTGGATCGTAGCAAATTATCAATAACATTGCAAAGAATGAGAATTCCAGAACACTTAATTGTGCTCATAAGGAAGCTGTATGTGGACAAAGAGGCAGCCTTTGGAAAAGATAAAGGGGATACTGCATGGTTTAAAGTCAGGAAAGGTGTGTATCAGAGTTGTATCCTTTCATCATACTTATTCAGTCTGTATGCTGAGCAAATAATCCAAGACGCTGGACTATATGAAGAAGAACACTGCGTTAAGATTGGAGGAAGATTAGTGAAAACGAGGAAGACACTTGAAGAGACTGACACAGTGGAGGCAAAGATTGGCTCAAATCATAACAATGATTGTGAGGATTGCACAGGATAGGGCAGTGTTTTGTTTTGTTATACATAGGGTTGCTATGAGTCGAAATCCACTCGACAGCACTTAAAAATAACAGCAACAACATAGTTTACTTTAGAGTTCACTTTCCGGGTTTTGACAAATGCTTAATGTCATGTGTCTGTTTATCATATAGAAAAGTTTCACTGCCTCAAAAATATTCTGTGATGCACCTATTCAACCCTCCCTGTTCCCTGAACTCCTGGCAACCTCTGATCTTTTAATTGTGTTTATAATTTTGCCTTTTCCAGGATGTCATATGGTTGGAATTGCCCTGGATTCTTTTAATTTTATTAATAGGGACATTTGAACTGAAAAAAACCTAGTGTTTTTGAAGTTCTTTTAAATGATGTTATATTTTTATAACTCATACATTTGGTGTCATATCTAAGAACACTTTAACTCATGGTCACAAAGAGTTTCTTGAATATTTTCTTCTAAAAGTTTTAGTTTTTAGATCTCTGATCCATTTTGAGTTTTGTGTGTATGTGTATCAAGTAAGTGATACATTTGGAAAAGACTGCTCTTGTTCCATTGAATAGTACTGCCACTTCTGTTAATAATTAATTGACCAGAAACATAGGACTTATTTTGTAGTCTAAATTCTGTTTCATTGATCTATATGAATATCTTTACACCAATACTCTACTCCTTGGAATACTGGAGCATAATATTACACAGTCTATAACAAACATATGAGCCCTGATGGCGCAGTAAGCACTTGGCTGCTAACCAAATGGTTGGTCATTAAGACATGCCAGCTACTCCATGAGAGAAAAGACGTGGCCATCTGCTTCTGTAAAGATTACAACCTTGGAAACCCTATGGGGTGGTTCTACTCGATAGAATTGCTATGAGTCAGAATTGACTAGATGGCAATGGGTTAGTTTTATAACACACATGTTAATATATATTTGGAAAATTATAAGAATATATTAAATCAGCACAGTATACTTGTCTTTCTCATATTCTTGCTTTATTGAGCTCTAAATTACCATTTAATTTAAACTTTCATCTCTCCTTTGCCTGATTATTTTTTTCCTGGATCTGAAACACCATCATAAACTTTTTGGTCACATGTATTTTCCTACTGTGCCTTGAATGAGAAAAGCGTAGAACACTTGAATGAAAAAGATAGTGTTCACTGAATAATAATTTAATCCAATGTTGGAGTCATTTGAAATCACTGGAGATTGTTGCTCTGGTTAAGGTTAGGGAAAAATGGCATATGTTGTAACATGCTTAATTTCATTTGATTCACAACAGTGTTGCACTGTAGTTAGAACTTGTAATGTTAATCTATTTTACTTTGCCATTTGAAAAAAATTAAGCAAATCTGAAATGCCAGTTATAATTCAAGGTGGCTCCATCTGAAGGATTTTTCAAGTAAAAACTTACACTAGCAATCGGTCCAACTTAAGGAGGCCATCCCCTCACTACTTAGTACCTCAGTTCTCAAACTTGCAATATAGAACATCAAGAAATCTAATATAAGATTTCATAAGAAGTAAGAAAATTACTTCTTTTTTTATACTGAAGTTTGTACACATGAGCTATGGAACATAAGACTGCCCAATTTTTAGTATCCCAGTGAATTATCACAGGGAATCATTTCAAAACCAAACGATAGAACATCACCAGATGTTCAAATAAACTGGTGTTTTCACTTTTTTTTTTTTTTTAAGGATTACAGCCTTTGACATAAAGATACTTCAACCAGTGTACAAGTAATCAGGGCCAGAACAATACCAGTAACAAAGCTGACAGACTCAGAAGATGCACTCCCAACAGAATGTCTCACAGCCTTCCAACCTGTGATCTGAAATTGTGTCAGGAGTCAAATGGCGTGTTGGTGAGTTTGGTTGTGAATGAAGGATAAGCGGTCTCATCGCCAAGAAGGCCGTTGTATCACCTGTACCACACTGAGATAAAAGCAGTAGCATTTTGTGAGAAAATATGGCAAAATCCAGTTATATCATAGTTGTGGCATTCTTGACATCTCAAGTAACACAACACTAAAGTTCTAATACCTCCACCTTTTCTAAAATCTTTCTTTTATTTCAAGTAGTTAGCACCAGTGCATTTGAACAGCTTTCATCTCATCAGAGAAGTTCACTGGTTAATCAAATTAACTTACAAGCATAAAACTGTGTGTACTGGCTTTCAGATATCAGCAACCACAACATGACATTCTATACTAGATAAAATATTGTGTTATATCAAGTGCCTGAGCCTGTAGGTCATGTAAATCTCTGACAATGCAGACACTTGGCAGGAACTAAAGATTCTTGAGTTTTATCTGAGGAAAAAAAATTTTCAAATAATATATTCTATTTGAAACTCAGCAACCTTTATCCAATGTATAAATATGTGATGAACACAAAGAAAACACCTTCACAGAAAAGTAGTTTGGATATAATCTCAGAATTGGGATTTATTGCTTTTATACACATTTGAAGTCGACATTGCTTTCGTTTGTTTTTTCTCTTTTTTTTTATTGTGGTAAATATATAGGTAACAACACATTTGCCATTTCTGCAATCTTCATATATTCACAATTCAGCAACATTAATTATGTTCATTATGTTGTTAAACCATCACCATTAACCATTCTCAAAATTTTTCATTATTTTTTCATCACCCTTAACAACGGCACAGTGTCCCCTAAGCATTCTGCCTTCTTTTCCCCCTTCTTCCCACCCATCTCTGATAACCACTAATAAATTTTGATCTCTATGCATTTGCCTGTTCTAGATATTTTATGTGAGATCATGCAATATATATCTTTTTATGACCGACATATTTCACTCAGGATAGTGTTTCCAAGGTTCACCCATGTTGTAGCATGTCTCTTTATGCATAATATCCCATTGTACGTACGTACTCCATTTTATCCATTCATCTATTGATGGTGTTTATTTTTAATCATGCTTCAAAACTCAAAAAGGATTCTACTCCTAACAGATATTTTGTGTTAGGTATGGAAGAGGAATGGGCACAACTTGATAATCGGCTGTCAGGAACACTACTCTGGTCCCTTAACTTTTGACTTCCAGACCTAGTGGTACAATAAATCATAAACCTGCTCATTTCATAATATGGGGAAAAACGCATCAGCATCAGGTTATTTAACCATGGTTTATTATAATAAAGGCCTCTGAAATAATCCCAGTGTCTCTGTGGAAAACAATTCTTATCATGGAAAGTGCTTTGATACAAAACTTATTTGTAATATTATTAAATGTTAATGATTCATATACATAAAAAGTCATCATTAACACATTTTGAACACATGCAAAAAACTGAGAAGGTAATTGCAACAAAAACAAAGACAAACTGTTAATCTCTTTAATATGCTAAATAGTTATCACAAACCAATACAATGATATTGAAACACTAATGATTAAACAAAGGCACAAAGGTCAGGAGCAACAGCAATGACAAAGGAGTAATAAGTAAAAACCAAAACCAAACCCAGTGCCGCCGAGTCGATTCTCACTCATAGCAATCCTATAGGACAGAGTAGAACTGTCCCATAGAGTTTCCAAGGAGCACCTGGCAGATTTGAACTGCCGACCCTTTGGTTAGCAGCCGTAGCACTTAACCACTACACCACGAGGGTTTCCGATAAATAAAAGAGAAAAGAAAATTCAGGTAAAAATAAAAGTAAATATGTAGTTGTTGTTAGGTGCCATCAAGTTGGTTCCCTACAGTAACCCTATGTACAACAGAAAGAACCACTGCCTGGTCCTGTGCAATCCTTACAATCATTGCCATGTTTGAGCCCATTTTTGCAGCCACTGTGTCAATCCATCTCATTTAGGGTCTTCCTCTTTTTCACTGGCCCTCCACTTTACCAAGCATGATGTCCTTTTCCAGGGACTGATTGCTCCTGATAACATGTCTAAAGTATGTGAGACTTCTAAGGAGCATTCTGGTTGTACTTCTCCTAAGACAGATTTGTTTGTTCTTTTGGTATTCCATGTTGTTGTTGTTAGGTGACATCAAGTCGGTTCCGACTCATAGCGACCCTATGCGCAACACAACAAAACACTGCCCAGTCCTGTGCCATAGTTACAATCATAGTTATGCTTGAGCTCATTGTTGCAGCCACTGTGTCAATCCACCTCTTTGAGGGTCTTCCTCTTTTCTGCTGACCCTGTACTCTCCAAGTATGATGTCCTTCTCCAGCCACTGATCCCTCCTGACAACATGTCCAAAGTATGTACGATGCAGTCTCACCATCATTGCCTCTAAGGAACATTCTGGCTGTACTTCTTCCAAGACAAATTTGTTCATTCTTTTGGCAGTCCATGGTATATTCAATATTCTTCACCAACACCACAATTCAAAGGCATCAACTCTTCTTTGGTCGTCCTTATTCATTGTCCAGCTTTCACATGCATATAATGCAATTGAAAATACCGTGGTTTGGGTCAGGTGCACCTTAGTCCTCAGGGTGACATCTTTGCTCTTCAACACTTTGAAGAGGTCCTTTGCAGCAGATTTGCCCAATGCAATGCATCTTTTGATTTCTTGACTGCTGCTTCCATGGCTGTTGATTGTGGATCCAAGTAAAATGAAATCCTTGACAACTTCAATCTTTTCTCCGTTTATCATGATGTTGCTCATTGTTCCAGTTGTGAAGATTTTTGTTTTCTTTATGTTGAGGTGTAACCCATACTGAAGCTGTGGTCTTTGATCTTCATTAGTAAGTGCTTCAAGTCCTCTTCACTTTCAGCAAGCAAGGTTGTGTCATCTGCATAACACAGGTTATTAATGAGTCTTCCTCCAATCCTGATGCCCGTTCTTCTTCCTATAGTCCAGCTTCTTGGATTATTTGCTCAGCAAACGGATTGAATAGGAATGGTGAAAGAATACAACCCTGACGCACACCTCTCCTGACTTTAAACCACTCTGCATTCCCTTGTTCTGTCTGAATGACCGCCTCTTGATCTATGTAAAGGCTCCTTATGAGCACAATTAAATGTTCTGGAATTCCCATTCTTCGCAATGTTATCCATAGTTTGTTATGATCCACACAGTCGAATGCCTTTGCATAGTCAATAAAACACAGGTACACATCCTTCTGGTATTCTCTGATTTCAGCCAGGATCCATCTGACATCAGCAATGATATCCCTGGTTCCACGTCCTCTTCTGAAACCAGCCTGAGTTTCTGGCAGTTCCCTGTCGATACACTGCTGCAGCCGTTTTTGAATGATCTTCAGCAAAGTTTTGCTTGCATGTGATATTAATGATATTGTTCTATAATTTCTACATTCAGTTGGAACACCTTTCTTAGGAATAGGCATAAATATGGATCTCTTCCAGTCAGTTGTCCAGGAAGCTGTCTTCCTTATTTCTTGGCATAGATAAGTGAGCACCTCCAGCACTGCATCTGTTTGTTGAAACATCTCAATTGATATTCCATTAATTCCTGGAGCCTTGTTTCTCACCAATGCCTTCACAGCAGCTTGGACTTCTTCCCTCAGTACCATCAGTTCCTGATCATATGCCACCTCTGGAAATGGTTGAACATCGATTAATTCTTTTTGGTATAATGACTCTGTGTATTCCTTCCATCTTCTTTTGATGCTTCCTCCATCTTTTAATATTTTTCCCATGGAATCCTTTACTATTGCAACTCAAGGCTTTAATTTTTTCTTCAGTTCTTTCAGCTTGAGAAACGCCGAGTGTGTTCTTCCCTTTTGGTTTTCCATCTCCAGCTCTTTGCACATGTCATTCTAATACTTTACTTTGTCTTCTTGAGAGGCCCTTTGAAATCTTCTGTTCAGTTCTTTCACTTCATCAATTCTTCCTTTTGCTTTAGCTGCTTGAGGCTCAAGAGCAAGTTTCAGAGTCTCCTCTGACATCCATCTTGATCTTTTCTTTCTTTCCTGTCTTTTCGATGACTTCTTGCTTTCTTCATGGATGATGTCCTTGATGTCATTCCACAACTCGTCTGGTCTTCGGTCACTAGTGTTCAATGTGTCAAATCTATTCTTCAGATGGTCTCTAAATTCAGGCAGGATATACTCAAGGTCATATTTTGGGTTTGGTGGACTTGCTCTGATGTTCTTCAGTGTCAGCTTGAACATGCATAGGAGCAATTGATGGCCTGTTCCACAGTCAGCCCCTGGCCTTGTTCTGAGTGATAGTATTGATCTTTTCCATTGTCTCTTTCCACAGATGTAGTCAATTTGATTTCTGTGTGTCCCATCTGGTGAGGTCCATGTGTATAGTTGCTGTTTATGTTGGTGAAAGAAAGTATTTGCAACGAAGAAGTCATTGGTCTTGCAAAATTTTATGATTTGATCTCCTGCATTGTTTCTATCACCAAGGCCATATTTTCCAACTATTGATACTTACTCTTTGTTTCCAACTTTCGCATTCCAATCACCAGTAATTATCAATGCATCTTGATTGCATGTTTGATCAATTTCAGACTGCACGAGCTGATAAAAATCTTCTATTTCTTCAACTTTGGCCCTGAGTTTGGTGCGTAAGTTTGAATAATCATTGTATTAACTGATCTTCCTTGTAGGCTTATGGATATTATCCTATCACTGACAGTGTCATATTTCAAGACAGATCTTGAAATGTTCTTTTTGATGATGAATGCAACACCATTCCTCTTCAAGTTGTCATCCTAAGCATAATAGACTATATGATTGTCTGATTCAAAATGGCCAATACCAGTCCATTTCAGCTCACTAGGTTATCCATGTTTACACGTTCCATTTCATTTTTGATGATTTCCAATTGTCTTAGATTCATACTTCATACATTCCAGGTTCCGATTATTAATGGATGTTTGCAGCTGTTTCTTCTCATTTTGAGTCGTGCCACATCAGTGAATGAAGGTCCTGAAAGTTGCCCTCTAACCATGTCATTAAGGCCCATTCTACTTTGAGGAAAGAGCTCTTCTCCAGTCATCTTTGAGTGCCTTCCAACCTGGGGGAGGCTCATCTTCCAGCACTGTATCAGACAATATTCCATTGCTATTCATAAGGTTTTCACTGGCTAATGCTTTTCAGAAGTGAACTGCTGGGCCTTCTTCCTGGTCTGTCTTAGTCTAGAAGCTCCGCTGAAATCTGTCCTTCATGGGTGACCCTGCTGATATCTGAATACTGGTGTCATAGCTTCCAGCATCACAGCAACACCAAGCCCCCACAGTAGGACAAACTGACAGACGCATGGGGGTTGTTATTCCATGGCATGGTAATATTCTTTCCCAACACCACAATTCAAAGGCATCAGTTCTTCAGTCTTCCTTTATCATCCAGCTTTCAAATGCATATGAGGCGACTGAAAACACCATGGCTTGGGTCAGGCACACCTTAGTCTTCAAGGTGACATCTTTACTTTTCAACACTTTAAAGAGGTCTTTGGCAGCAAATTTGCCCAATGCAATGTGTCTCTTGATTTCTTGACTGCTGCTTCCATGGGTGTTGATTGATCCAAGTAAAATGAAATCCTTGACAACTTCAGTATTTTCTCTCTTTATTATGATGTTGCTTATTGGTCCAGTTGTGAGGATTTTTAAGTTGAGGCTTAATCTATACTGAAGGCTGTGGTCTTTGACCTTCATCAGTAAGTGCTTTAAATTCTCTTCACTTTCAGCAAGCAAGTTTGTGTGGTCTGCATATCACAGGTCCTCCTCCAATTCTGATGCCCCATGCTTCACATAGTTCAACTTCTCAAATTATTTTTTCAGCAAACAGATTGAATAAGTATGGTGAAAGGATACACCTATTCCCAAGAAATGTGATTCAACCGAATGTAGAAATTACTGAACAAGATCATTAATGTCACAGGCAAGTAAAATTTTTCTGAAGATCATTCAAAAGCGGCTGCAGCAGTAAATCAACAAGGAACTGCCCAAAATTCAAGCCAGATTCAGAAGAGGACACAGATCCAGGGATATTAGTGCTGATGTCAGATGAATGTTTTGCTGAAAACAGGGAGTACCAGAATGAGGTTTACCTGTGTTTTATTAACTATGGAACGGCATTCGACTGTGTGGATCATAACAAACTATGGGTGAATTGCAAAGAATGGGAATTCCAGAACACTTAATTGTGCTTATAATGAACCTATACATAGATTGATAGGCAGTAACTGGAATAGAACAAGGGGATACTGTATGGTTTAAAGTCAGGAAAGGTGTAAGTCAGGATTGTATCCTTTCATCATGCTTATTCGATCTGTATGTAAAGTAAACATAGTCAAGAAACATTTAAATTTTTTTCTACGTTGCTAATGTGAGAGTATTTTTCACCAATAAAATTCAGTTATTAAAAATCAATTTTGATTACTGGCCAGTAGGTATTGAGAAATGCAATACCACATTGTGTTTGTAGTCATGTAAATTAGTTCTTTAAAAACATGCCCACACCATTTTGCATAAGAATTCAGTTTGAAGACATTCAAAAGAATTGTCCAAAATTTGTTAAGATTGACAAAAACACTGAGGATATTAACTATAGAACTAGTATTAAAAGTAAAAATAAATAAAATCATCTTTCAAATTATAAATTTGTGCTAAAATTGAAATTTTTAAATAATTTTTTTAAATGTAAGGAAAATGTTAATATATAGAGTTAAATGACTAATCTAGGATATACTACTCTATATGTCTAGAGGAAAAAGTGTGTGTAGACATGTGTACACAGGTGTTATGTGTGTATGTGAGTGTGTAGAATTAAAAATAGCAGTATATCTATCCAATGAGATTATGTGCATATTTCCAAACATTTGAAATCAAACATATTCAGAAATCAAGTAAATAACAAATTTTAACAAAATTTCCTAAAATCTGGAAAAAATTCTTAGACATAAGCATTCTTACATTCATAATTTGTCATATTCTATTGTTTTTTTATTTAATGTATCAAAAGATGCTGTGAATGTTTTTACCCAATATTTTTTATTGTTCCTTTTTTTATTGTAAACCCTGGTGGCGTAGTGGTTAAGTGCTACAGCTGCTAACCCAAGGGCCGGCAGTTCAAATCCGCCAGGCGGTCCTTGGAAACTCTACAGGGCAGTTCTACTCTGTCCTATAGGGTCGCTATGAGTCGGAATCGACTCCATGGCATTGGGTTTTGTTTGGATTTTATTTTTTTTAATTGTAAATAAGCAAGTGTTTAATTTCCCAAACTAATTTTTTTTTATTTGTTGTTGTATTAATTTGTATGAATCTATTCGAATCTGGTTTTTTTTTTTTTTAATTCTTAAACCAGAGTTCTGATATACTTTTGGAAGTTCTAATAGAATCAAAATCCCGACTCAGGTGATTTCACCAAAGTTCTACCTCATGTTACATCCTCACTAAAGGCAACACTGCTTGGCCTTACTAACCATGCACGGACAAATATATTCATAAAATATCTACATTATTATTGATCTGAAAATAAAACCTTCACTTTCCTGAAATATTGAAATTATGTTAATTTTCTGAATACACAGTTATTTTTCTAAGATTATCAAATTTCTATTTTGGATTCCAGGAAAATATTTTTTTTGTTCATTTGTTGATGGTTTTTAGATTGGAATACATGAGTTTATAATTTTTGCAGTTTATAAGTACCTAGAGATGCATTGTTCACCAATGCATCCCAATGACCCCTACAGAAATTGTTATCAAAAGTAATTTAATAATGAATTCATTTGTAATATAAAGATCTATTTTAGAGGAAATAATTATCATTCCCAATTTATCTTTTACGTCAGTCAGGAAATTAATGTCTTGATTTTGCATAGAGTTCTAATTAGGGTCCATATCAAACTGTTTTCTGTCCTTTGAACAGAGTTGTGTCATTTTTCAGGAGGCCTATCTGAGAAGGAATTGACTTAGCCATAACATATTTTAATAAGCTGATAGTTTTTTGATAGTTAGCAAATTGATGGCAAGTTGTGGTCAAGAAGATTGTCTCTTTTGCTGTTATCCTCACCAAACAGAGTCCATCATTTGGTTTCTGCCTCCAATTTAAATGATGTTACTTCAAGCAATCCTTCAGCATAACTTGTTTCTAGTGGACAAGGTCACCACTTATCTTTCAGTTTGTCATGCTCTTGAGGCTTATTTGTTGCTATGTTGCTGTGAGCTTTGCCACCAGTATTTAAATACCAATAGGATCAGCTGTGGTAGATAGGTTTCAGTGGAGCTTCCAGACTAAGACTAGAAAGAAAGCCTTGACTATCTACTTTCAAAACTTTGTCAGTGAAAACCCTATGGAGCACAACAGACTATTGCTCAATATAATACTGCAAGATGAGCTCCCTAGTTGGAAGTCACTGAAAATACACAATGACCACAGCAGTGGTCTCAAGCATACCATTATGCAAGACCAGGTGACGTTTTGTTCTGTTCTACCTGGGGTCGCCATGAGTCGGAGTTGTCTTGATGGCAACTGACAACAACAAAGGACAAGTTCAAACTGTGATTGGTTCTTTTAGTTTTGCTCTTGCTCTTTCATTTGTAGTATTAATTATATATATATATATATATATATATATATATATATGGCTCTCCCTCAAAAAAAAATCAAAATTCTTGATAGTTTATTTGAAACCATGATTCACTATTTCTTATATATTATGTAAAAGTTATTTTTCTCATATTCCAGAAATCTAAACCTAATCCACTTTACCTTTTCAACATCTTTCTTCTCACCCTTTTATACCACATTGATTCTTTGAAATGAGGGCCCAAGTTGTGAACTCAGATGACTTGGGTTCAAGTCTTTACTCCTTGTTCCAGGTACTTAAACTTTTTGGATTCTCAGCTTCTTTTCTATAATGAGGTGATAAAATGGCATCTACTATTAGAATTGGCTGTTCATTAATTACTCACTCATTCATTCATCCCCTAAACCCATATTGAATGCCTTCTTTGAAAAAGGCACTCTCCTCCCTGCTCTCAGTTGGCTGACATTCTTACATGTATCTGTGCACAATGTATGGATTACAGCTGTGAGTGGGGAGTGTTCTTAACAATACATGAAAAAGCTCATCTAAAGCTTAGCATTGTACCTGGGACATAGGAAGTAGTCGATATTTTTTGTTTTTGTTATTGTTGTTGTAATCATTAACATCTTCCTCTCTACCCAATTAAAACCTAATCATACTCTTGATTATTGTCTGTCAAATACCGCTTATCATTTTTATATCATCCCACTTTGCCATCCAAGCCTAGGAACCTAGCTGGTATTCAATAAACATGTCCTGAATTGAATTCTAAGGTCCTTTTTGGCTCTAAAATATTGTGAGTCCCTGAATGGTATTGAACCAGTGACTTGCAATTTATATTATGAAAGCAAGTCCTTTGGGGCACCGCAGATGTTCAATATTCACCAGAGGTACCTGATGGAATTGTGGACAGTGTTTGTTTATTGACAATGGGGCGGGTTTTGTTTACTGGTTTTTAGAGCTTAGATTATGCCTTACCACAGAGCTCAAAAGAAAGCTAGCAACTTCAATGAAACAGAATCACTGTCCTTTTGAAAAATAAAGCTTTAACAGGTATAGATACTATAAGGGACCTCCATTTAATATAAACATGGGACAAATCTCTTGGTATTATAAATATTTTACATGGCAGCTGGTGAATCTGACAGCCAATCTATAAGCCAGATTTGGAGGTAAACCTAGATGCTGTCATACATTTAAACGTTTTCACCACTTGGGAGCTGAGTTTTAAGCTACAGTCCTGTGAGGAGCTCCCTTTCTTTGCTAACTCTGCTTTCCTGCTCTTCAAATGTTCACTTGACAACCTGAGTTTGCCTTTCTGTCTCCTGATCATGCTTTCTGTTTGTTTAGAATGCCTCTACCCCAAGGTTAGTCAATATACATCAAATCCTTCCCTAAGACTCTGTGACTTCTATTTGCTATATTTATTTAAAGATTAAGTCCAAAGTTTTATTTTGTTTTGAACCTTGAGTAATCTGGAACTCCAATTTCTTTCCACATATTGTTTCAACAGGTGGGTCTAAACCTCTATCTTCCAATAAGAATTCAGACCTAAAATGATTTTTTTTAATTTTGCTTTCTACATGATATTCCCATTCTTTATGTTAAATTCTATTTTCAATTTCTATTTTCTCACACCTACATCTTACCCTAACTTTAAACGTGGCAAACCAATATACTGCCTAAACATTTTTAATTAAAAAAATTCTAATTTATGGATTTTCTTGTAAACATAATTTATTTTTGTTGTTGAGAATATAACACAGTAGAATATACATCAACTCAACAATTTCTACACATACAATTTAGTAACATTACTCTCCTTTTCTGAGTTGTTCCTTTCCCATTAACATAAACTCACTGCCCACTAAGTTTCTTATCTAATCTTTTGAGTATTATTTGCTATACAATTCTGCTCTTCTTTGTTCCTATTGATTTTTAAACTAATAGTGTCCCCTACTTAACAGCTATAGCCCTTCAGATCAGAGATTGCATAGACAGGACTGTACAATGTAAAAGGCTAGTCTTTACTAGCATGAGAATGTTTCAAATGTGTCACTCACGTTGTCTGAATTTCTGAAAATACACAATGACGTTGTTTGAATTTCCCTCATTTCCTTATGGTCAGGATAGCTATGTATTCTGATTTGCCAGCACAGTTCCAGTTTACAACTGTTGCCTGGAGTAATTACTATTACCACTTCTTTCATTCTTAAAAGGGCCTTTGTTCAGAGGATAAAATTTATGGTACCCATTATAAAGCATTCAAGTGAAATTTCAAGTAAAATTCTGCACATATTGGATGGATCACACATCTCGTTCTGCTAAACAATCTAGAAACATGTGTTCCATGAAGAAAGAAACTTGATTTCTTTTTGTCAAAAATCTGCAAATATAAATAAAAGAGTGAGTGTGGACTCTAATTGAAGTGATAACCTAAAATATCTGGTAATCACACAACTCATTGATTTTCTAGTTTCAAGAAAAGCTGCTATTAGTTATTTTAATTAGCATTGACTTAGTGATGACAATTGACAATGAAATAAAAAAGGAAGAAGAATGTGAATGTATTTCCTTCTTTTGGAGAGTTGACTAAAGTTAATATTATAAAAGCAATAAAGAATTTGTACTATATATTTCATTCTACGGAGAAAACATTTTTCCAAAGAATGTGTTTTTCTCCTAAAAAATGATGGCATCATCTTTGTCAGGTTTAAGACCAGAAGTTTCTAAGTCAGTATTTAAAGGAATGAATCAGATTTCAATAAATTCTGAGACGCATAAACTAGTAGTTTATCATAAAAATCTTATGAATATTTTTAATATAGTTTTATGTACTTTTTCCCAAATGAATCTCTAAAATGTGATACAATTAATCATTTTCTTCAAACTTTATACAAAATACTTTATTAGTTTCCTGCAAAGCCATTATCCTTAGAATACAAATTTCAATGTCAAATTTTTAATTGGGAAAGCAAATTCAGTTTAATTAACTACCTCATTACCTTCTTGCTAAAGGATGAATTATTTTGAAATTTTCTCTTAATTGCACTTATTTATAAATACTTTTGGTATCATAGAATTAACAACCTCTTAGACATGTTTATCTACTGGGTTGAATAACATCAATTTTAACCCTTTTAGAAAATAAATGCTACTGTTTATTATATGAGTTATTATTTTTTTACCTCAAGCTCTAGTCTTCAACTTTTCTCAGATTCTTGAAAGTGCCATTCCATTTTACTTCAAGACCCCTCTCTTATTTCTGTTTGGACCACCTGTCCCCACTCATCACTAATCAAGGTCATACACATCAGTGAGATTTTCAATATCACTTCCTAGAAAAGGCTCAGGCTGGCTGCTCAGATTTGTTAGCTAATCACCTTGTATTTAACCATCGTGATACTTGCAATTATTTTTCAAACTATTGCTTCCCCTCCTACCCTGAATCAGAGCTCTCTAGGGGGCAGGACCAAGCTGTTCTTTCTCTACACCTCTTGCAAATGGGAGAGGTATATGTATATGTTTTCAATGAATGGTTGAAATTAAATATTTGTTGATCTCGAATGAATGAATGGAAAATTGGCACCTTGGTATTGGTAGAGGTTAAAAATTATGTGGCAAATACAATGTGACCATGAGACTGCCTCCTCTTGACCATTAGACAGGAAGAGTTTAGATGTAGATGAGGAAATGGGAAGGAACACGATGGGAGTGATCTGATGGTTTTTTCATGCTGATTTTTCATATAACATTCTTGGCGGACTAAATCTTTTGAAATCTCAATATGAGAAAGAAAAGTTGACTAAGCAAGTCAGAGTATATATTGATAGATTTTTCCTATTTATCATCTAAATAATGTATTCTTGATGTTGTTTTGGGAGCCTCCTCTCTCTCTTTAAGGAGAACTAATAGTTAGAAGAAAAATAAAATATACTAAAAAGCATTACTAATTATCTAGCACCCAATCAAAAAAAATTTGCATTTTTCTATTTTTTCCGGTTTTTCTGTTCCTTTGATTATATAATTAGCATCATAATATGCTTTTATAACTATTGAATGGCTTCTATTATTGTCTGACAATCAAAGATCCCTTGAAAGTTCAAATAAAATAAATTCCTGACATGCTTCTATTCAGCCTGGAAGAGCAGATCCTAAGCCTTTCATCATTATTTTCCCACTACTTGTAATTTTGTCCCCTGTACTTTCTCTTCTCTTTCTTCTATTTCCTGTAAAAATATAGTTGATTTACATCTAGGATAAAATGAGGGGAAGAAGACATAGAAAGGATAGAAGTCAAAATTAGGTTCAATAATCAAACGAGAACAAGGACATGATTATTAGGCATATACCAGCTCATTAACAGAAACTTGTCTATTTGGAAAGTACAGGTATTGCTGCTCAAAGACAGTAGATTGTGTAGGAAAGCAAGCTAATAGAAGCAGGCAAAGGATAATTACAGATGAGTTGCAAGACTTAACTGTACCACTTATTACTTGTGGGACATCATGCAAGTTTCTTAACCTTTGAAAACTTTAATTTCTGCATTCATAAAATGGGAATGATAGCACCAGAGTTATAAGATAAAGAACATATAAAGCACTCAATGTTGAATTTTAGAAACAAGAAAGAGAAGCAGAAAAGAAATGCCCAGCATCACTGTTAATTTTCAAAAATCATAATTTGTTATTAGTAGTATGGCACTCTGGGCCATTATTTTGTTCCATAGTGTTTCACAGCAGGATGTAATATTGCATTTTGAAAATAAAAGTTGTAAATGACAAAAAGAGAGATTTATTAGTGTTCAAGGATAGATCACCACCTATGTTATTTAATTTATTCCCACATTCTTTGTCTTAAAAGATAATTCCAGTTATTAAAGAGGAAGGCTGCCTTCTTTTATCTTATGATTCTTGAACTAAAGATCTCTAGAGATATAGATAGATAAGACTTTGCTGTTTTCATCTTTATTCCAATATTTCTAGTTGACCCCTTCATAAATGAATCATTTTTGTAGATAATATATGCTATGAGACAAACTTATTTTAATCATGTGTATTTAACTCTCATGATCTCTTTTCCTAAAGAGCCCTGGTGGTACTGTGGCTAAGTGCTTGGTTGCTAACTGAAAGGTCAGTGGTTCAAACACAACATCCACTCCACAGCAGAAAGATACGGCAGTCTGCTTTGGTAAAGATTTACAGCCTTGGAAACATCATGTGGACAGTTCTAATCTGTTCTGTTTTGTTGCTATGAGTCAGAATTGGCTTGATGGCAACGGGTTGGGTTAGATGATTTTTTTTCAATTTACTAATGAAATTATAACTCTATCAAAATTCAATTGGTGTTCTCATCACTAGTCAGTGGTTATACAATAATGTATTAGTCAATGCAAATTTAGTACATGGTTGCTTTCTTCCACAAAGAAACCATTGTTTCCTTCATTTCTGTTCAGCACAGCAGCTCAGTTATTGACCTTTCCTTACTGTACAGTGAGTACTTTTTCAGAGCTTTAAATAGGATCTTTCACTCTTACTCCTCATCCTCTTTTGGATAGGTGTTTTATGTTCTATTTTATTATCATGGAATAATATATGACTTTAACAAAACTATCTTCTGTTTAGTGAAAATAAACTGTATTGTTGGTTGTGCTAAATTTCTAGAAACCTTGAAAAACGTTGACTAAGCAAGTCATAGGTGTTTACATCCACATATTTTTAATATAGTTGCCAATGTTCTAGTAAATTTTTCTGTGCTCTTGGAAAACAGTTACTTTAAATGTTAATCAAATCAAAAGTTTAAAATATGCTTTTTGAAGACTGGCAAAAAAGGAACTTTTTCATGACAAATATTTTCTTCTCCTGATGATGATTGGGAAACACTGGTGGTGTAGTGGTTAAGAGCTACAGCTGCTAACCAAAGGTCAGCAGTTTGAACCCACCAGGTACTCCTTGGAAACCCTATGGGGCCGTTCTACTCTGTCCTATACTGTCATTATGAGTCGCAATCGACTTGACAGCAACTGATTTGGGTTTTTTTTTTTAATGGAGATTGAGGGACGTTTCTGATGGTCATACAATCAGTGTTGGAATCAGAGACATTGCTGTATGTGTATAACTCAGATCATTATATATTCTCTTGGTAGAAAGGGTATGTAACCTCAACATTGAAATGATCAATTAGCAATTTCATTCGGTCAGAGTTTTACTAGTATTTGTGCTTAAAAATACATTCCTTAGAAGTAAGTTGTTTACCCTTGTGATTTCCTTAAAAAAATTAAAAATAGGGGGAAAGTAGTCAAATACTTCCTGTGGTCCCTTTTACAACAAAGACCAAATAAATAAATAAAAGTGAATTGATTATACATGAATCTAGGAGCCCTGAACATCAAAGGCAAGTCGAGGAGTTCAACTGAGCAATATGGGGGAGGAAGAGACAGTTCAGAAGTAGAGAGGATTTGCCAGACCCTGCAGGTTGGATATGTAGCGTGCAAGGGTTGAGGTGAGCAGTAGCACTGGGGACGCATTTTCCACATAGGGAGAAACTGAGTGGGAGGGAATCACCTCAAGCCTCTGGAACCAGGGAGAAGTAGCTCTGAATCAGCTAAAGATAAGTACAAGCATCTGACCTACTGCGTGGATCAAAAAAAAAGCCTTCTACCCCTTTAGGAGGTACATTTCTCCCATTTACCCACCTCCTCAAGGTCTCTGTCAGGCTTCAGCAATTCCCCCTGAGCTGGAAGTAGGGCACATTGTGTACCCCTAGCAATTCTCCCGGCTTTGGAAAGGGAATAAATTAACAAACAGGAAAAAAATAATCAGCTCTCCTAAGTTGGGAATCCCAGGCAGGCACAACTACCTTGAATAGGCACAGACATAAGGGGTCCACCGATGTCAAATGCCTTTCAGCCCTGCATTGACCTGTGTGGGCCCATTTAAACAGCATAGGCCCTCATTAGCACAGTACAACAAGGTATGTACCTGAAGCTTATGTTCTACTGCAACAGCTATACAGGGGAATGGCAGATGGGTGACATTTGACACCACCCTGTCCATTAAACAGGATCCTCCCCTACCCACATCAGGGACCTGAGGACTGGTGGCTCCACCCACTCTACCTAGCCACCAGTGACAGGGGTCCAAGAATAAGTGATGCCTACCAGTCCTTATAGCCAACAGCATTGGGAGCCCAAAATCTGGCTGCAAAATCTACCCATCTATGTACTTTAGGGAACAGAGGCACACTTTTCATCCAGACACTTAGGGGCAGTTATCAGCTCGCTGCCTTGCTCAGTACATGACTCCCTACTGCAGCCAGGTACTGGTGCCTACTTCCATCACCCCTTCTCATATAGAACTGTAGGTGAGAGCCTGCACCACACACTCAGTGACCAAAGACCTGAACACCTGAGCTAAATCCACACAAGAAAAGTAAACAAACTCCCTGGCTCACATACCTAGTAACTCTAACTACCCAGTGACAGGATGTGAGAACTTCAAAGAGGCCAATAATGGAAGTAGCTTACATGACCAGCTTATTTGGACATATCAAAACAAATAAAACAAGAAGCTAGGACACAGTAAGCAAACATAAATTAAATAAACTTAATAACTTATTGATGGCTCAGAGACAATAGACAATACCAAAACACATAGAGAGGTAGACTCTGATGTCTTCAGCAATCAACTAAAACAAATATCCAAGAAACCTCCCAGAGAAAGATAATTCCTTGGAATTACTGGATGTAGAGTTCAAAAGATTAAAATACAGAGCTCTTCCAGAGATCAGGAAGGAGAACAGACAAAACACAGAACAAGCCAAGGAACACGTACAGAAAGCAACAGAGGAACTGAAGAAGATTGTACAAGAGCGTAAAGACAAATTTAACAGGCTGCAAGAATCCATAGAGAGACAGCAAACAAGAATCCAAAATATTAACAATAAAATTTCAGAACTAGACAACTTAATAGAAAGTCATAGGAGCAGAATTGAGCAATTGAAGCCAGAATGAGTGAGATTAAAGAGAAAGCACTTGACACCAACTCCTGAAAAATCAGATAAAAGAATTATTAAAAAAAAAAAAATGAAGAAACCCTAAGAATTATATGTGACTCTATCAAGAGAAATAACCTATGAGTGATTGGAGTACAAGAACAGGGTGGGATAACAGAAAATACAGAGAGAATTGCTGAAGATTTGTTGGCAGAAAACTTCCCTGATACCATGAAAGAAGACATCTATTGAAGAAGCTCATTGAACCCCACACAAGGTAGATCTCAAAAGAAAGTCACCAAGACATATTATAATCAAACTTACCAAAACCAAAGATAAAGCGAGAATTTTAAGAGTGGCCAGGGATAAATGAAAAAAAAAAAAAGTCATCTACAAAAGGGGGTCAGTAAGAGTAAGATCTGACTACTCAGCAGAAACAATGCAGGCAAGAAGGCAATAGGATGACATATCTAAAGCCTTGAAGGAAAAAAAAAAATTGCCAGCCAAGAATTATATATCCAGAAAAAGTGTCTCATATATACTGATGAAATTAGGCCATTTCCAGAACAATAGAAGTTTGGGGAATTTGTAAAAATCAAACCAAAATTACAAGAAATACTAAAGGGAGTCCTCCAGTTAGAAAATCAATAACATCAGATAACAACCCAAGTCTAGAACACAGGACAGAACAACCACATATCAACCAAGATATGGAAGTCACAAAAATAAATCAAAGTTGAAATACTGAAAAAAGAAAAATGGAGATGTCAATATGTAAACGATGCCAACATTATAACAAAAAAGAGGGACTAAATAGTGTATTCATAAAGGTTTCTTATGGAGAGGAAGTTAAGGAAATATTAATAAATAAAAAGTTGGTTTAAACGTCGAAAAATAGAGGTAAATATTAAGGTAAGCACAAAGGACACTAACAATTCTACACATCAAAATAAAAAAAAGAAAAATATAAAAACTCAGGAAATATAAAATTAACAAGAATGAAAAAGATGAAAAGAAAATACATAAAGAAAAATGACTCAGCACAGAAAATTAAGTAGAACAAAGAAAATGTCAACAATACACACAAAAAAAATATCAAAAATATAGCTAAACTCATACCTATCAATAATTACGCTGAATGTAAATGGACTAAATGCACCAATAAAGAGACAGAGATTTGCAGAATGGATTAAAAAATCCATCTATATGCTGCCTACAAGAAACACACCTTAGATTCAAAGGTATAACCAAGCTAAAACTCAAAGGACAGGAAAAAATCAAGCAAACAACAATCAAAAAAAAAAAAAGAAGTGGTAATATTAATTTCTGACAAAATAGATTTTAAAGCAAAGTCCACCACAAAGGACAAGGAAAGACACTATATAATGATTAAAGGGTCAATATACCAGGAGGACATAACCGTAATAAATATTTACACACCCCAAAACAGGGCTCCAAAATATATAAAACAAACTCTAACAGCATTGTGAAAGAGAAATAGATAGCTCCACAATAATAGCAGGGGACTTCAACACACCACTTTCGGACAGAACATCCACAAAGAAGGTCAATAAAGACATAGAAGATCTAAATGCCACAATCAATAAACTTGATTTCATAGATATACACAGAACACTCTACCCAACAGCAGCCAAGTACACTTTCTTTTCCAATGCACATGGAACATTCTCCAGAATAGACAACATGTTAGATCACAAAGCACAATTAACACAAACCAAAACATTGAAATGTTACAAAGCATCTTTTCTGACCATAAAGCCATAAAGGTGGAAATCAATGGCATAAAAAGCAAGGGAAAAAAATGAAATACATGGAAACTGAGTAAACACCTCACTCAAAAACTACTGGTTTATAGAAGTTAAGGACAGAATGAGAAATTCATAGAATCATATGAGAATGAAAACACATCCTACCAGAACGTTTGGGACACAGCAAAGGCAGTGCTCAGAGGTAAATTTATACCAATGAATGCGCAAATGCAAAAAGAAGAAAGGGCCCAAATCAAAACATTAACCCTACAACTCGAACAAATAGAAAGGGAGCAGCAAAAGAAGCCATCAGGCACCAGAAGAAAGGAAATAATAAAAATTAGAGCAGAATGAAATGAAATAGAGAATAGAAAAACAATTGAAAGAGTTAATAAGACCAAAAGCTGGTTCTTTGAAAAGGTCAACAAAATTTACAAACCATTGGCCAAACTGACAAAAGAAAAACAGGAGAGGAATCAAGGAGCCTGAATAAGAAATGAGATGGGCGATATAACAACAGGTCCAACTAAAATTAAAGAATCTTAACAAATACTATGAAAACTCGAAAACCTAGAGGAAATGGACAAATTTCTAAAAACACGCTACCTACCTAAACTAACACAAACAGAGGTAGAAAAATTAAATAACCCTATAACAAAAGAAGAGATCGAAGAGGTAATTTAAAAACTCCCAATAAAATAAAGCCCTGCCCCTGACAGCTTCACTGGAGAATTCTACCAAACATTCAGAGAAGAGTTAACACCACTACTCCTAAAGGTATTTCAGAGTATAGAAAAGGATGGAATACTCTCAAACTCATTCTATGAAGCCTGCATAATCCTGATACCAAAACCAGATTATCCCTCATGAACATAGACACGAAAATCCTCAGTGAAATTCTAGCCAATAGAATTCAACAACATACCAAAGAATGACCAAGGTGAAATGACCATATCACCATGACCAAGTGGGATTCATACTAGGTATGCATGGATGGTTCAATATTAGAAAGACAAACAATGTAATCCATCACATATATAAAACAAAGAACCACATGAGCTTATCAATTGATGTGGAAGAGGCATTTGACGAAGCCCAACACCCATTCACGATAAAAACTCTCAGCAAAATAGAACTAGAAGGGAAATTCTTCAGCATAGTAAAGGACATTTATACAAAGCCAACAACCAACCTCATCTTAAATAGTGAGAATCTGAACACATCCTCTTTGAGAATGGTAATCAAACAAGGATGCCCTTTATCACCACTCTTATTCTACATTGCACTGGCGGTGCTAGCCAGAGCAGTTAGGCTGGAAAAAGAAATAAAGGGCAACCAGACTGGTAAGGAAGAAGTAAAAGTATTCTGCAAACGGTATGATCTTATACACAGAAAACCTCAAAGAATACACAAGAAAACTCCTGGAACAAGATTTTAGCAAAGTATTAGGATACAAGGTAAACAGACAAGAATCAGGTGGATTCCTCTATACCAACAAACAGAACTTGAAAGAGGAAATCACCAAATCAATACCATTTACAACAGCCCCCAAGAAGATAAAATACTTAGGAATAAATCTAGCCAGAGACGTAAAAGACCTATACAAGGAAAACTACAAGATGCTATTGCAAGAAACTAAAAGAGACTTACCTAAGTGGAAAACATACCTTGCTCATGTATAAGAAGACTCAACATTGAGAAAATGTCAATTCTATGCAAAGCAGTCTACAGATAACAATGTAATTGTGATCCAAATTCCAATGATATTTTTTAATGAGATGGAGAAACAAATCACCAACTTCATATGGAAAGGGAGGAGGTCCCCATAAATAAAGCATTACTGAAGAAGAAGAACAAAATGGGAAGCCTCACACTATGTGATTTTAGAACCTATTATACTGTCATGGTAGTCAAAACAGCCTGGTACCAGTACAGCAATACATGCATAGACCAATGGAACATAAATCCATCCACTTATGAGCTGGTGATATTTGATAAAGGCCCAAAGTCCATTAAATGGGGAAAAGAGAGTCTCTTTAACAAATAGTGCTGGCATAACTGGATAGCCATTTGCAAAAAAATGAAACAAGACCCGTACGTCATACCATGCACAAGAACTAATTGGAAATGGATCAAAGACCCAAATATAAAATCTAAAACAATGAAGGCCATGGATGAAAAAATAGAGACAATGCTGGGAGCCCTAATACATGCCATAAACAGAATACAAACCCTAACTACCATGCACAAACATCAGAAAAGAAACTAGATAACTGGGAACTCTGGAAAATCAAACACTTAGGCTCATCCAAA
Organism: Loxodonta africana; assembly: GCF_030014295.1. Lineage (NCBI taxonomy): Eukaryota > Metazoa > Chordata > Mammalia > Proboscidea > Elephantidae > Loxodonta > Loxodonta africana. Next base: position 30,346,048 of record NC_087367.1, read on the forward strand.
GACTTCACCAAAAGAGTAAAAAAACAACCTACGGACTGGGAAAAAAAAATTGGCTATGACATATCTGATCAGGGTATAATCTTTAAAATTTACAAGATACTGAAAAACCTCAACAATAAGAATCAAACCCAATTAAAAAATGGTCAAAGAATACGAACAGGCACTTCACCAAAGAAGACATTCAGGCTGTTAACAGATACATGAGGAAATGCTCTCGATTATTAGCCACTAGAGAAATGCAAATCAAAACTAAAATGAGATACCATTTCATCCCAACAAGGCTAGCATTAATCCAAAAAACACAGAATAGTAAATGCTGGAGAGGTTATGGAGAAACTGGAACACTTACACACTGCTGGTGGGAAAGTAAAATGGTACAACCACTTTGGAAATCGATTTGATGCTTCCTTAAAAAGTTGGAAATAAAAGTGCCGTAAGATCCAGCCATCCTACTCCTTGGAATATATCCTAGTGAAATAAGAGCCATCACACTAATAGATATATGCACACCCAAGTTCACTGCAGCACTGTTCACAATAGCAAAACGATGGGAACAACCCAGGTGCCCATCAACAGATGAATGGATAAACAAATTATGGTATATTTACACAATGGAATACTACAGAATGATAAGGAACAAGGATGAATCAGGAAACATCTCATAACATGTTTGAATCTGGAAGGCATTATGCTGAGTGAAATTTGTCGCAAAAGGACAAATATTTTATGAGACCACTATTATAAGAACTCAAGAAAAGTTTTAAACACAGAAGAAAACATCCTTTAATGGTTATGAAGGGGGGGAGGGATGGAGATGAGTCTTCACTAATAGTAGACAAGAATTATTTTAGGTGAAGGGAAGGACAACAGAGAATACAGAGAAGTCAGCACAACTGGACTCTACCAAAAGCTAAGAAGTTTCCTGAACACAAACAAATACTTAGAGGGACAGAGTAGCAGGGGCAGGGGTCTGGGGACCATGGTTTTTGGGGACATCTAAGTCAATTGGCATAACAAAACTTACTAAGAAAATGTTCTTCATCCCACTTTGGTGTCAGCTGGGGTCTTCAAAGCTAACGAGCAGCCATTTTAATCTAAGATGCATTAATTGGCCCCAACCTACCTGGAGCAAAGGAGAATGAAGAACACCAAAGAGACAAGGGAAATATTAGCCACATAAACCAGAGACTCCACATAAACAAAAAGGGCCACATAAACCAGAGACTCCATTGGCCTGACACCACAAGAACTAGATGGTACCCAGCTACCATCAATGACCACCCTGACAAGGAACACAATAGAGAGTCCCTGATGGAGCAGGAGAAATGTGGGGTCCAGAACTCAAGTTCACATAAAAAGACCAGACTGAATGGTCTGACTGAGACTAGAGGAACCACAGAAGACATGGCCCCTGAACTCTCTGTTAACCCAGAAAACCATTCCCAAAGCCAACTCTTCAGACAAAGATTAGACTGGACTGTAACTCATAACACATTGAAGAAACTCTGATGGCGTAGTGGTTAAGTGCTAGGGCTGCTAACCAAGAGGTCGGCAGTTGGAATCACCAGGTGTTCCTTGGAGACTTTATCGGACAGTTCTACTCTGTCCTATAGGTAGCTATGAGTCGGAATCGATTCAACGGCAGTGGGTTTTGGGTTTGGTGGTTAAGAGCTACCTCTGCTAACCAATAGGTCAGTAGTTCAAATCCAGCAGGCCCTCCTTGGAAACTCTGTGGGGCAGTTCTATCCTCTCCTTTTGGTCGCTATGTGTCAGAATCGACTCAATGGCAACTTTTTAATTTTTTTTAATAACACATAAAACTGTACTTGTGAAGAGTGTGCTACTTAGTTCCAGTAGATACATGAGACTAAAGGGGCAGCTCCTGATCGTAGGCAAGATGAGAAAGCAGAAAGGGATAAGACCTGGGAAATCCGGGGTGGAAAAGGGGAGTGTGCTGTCATAGGGATAGCAACTAAGGTCACATAACAATGTGCGTATAAAGTTTTGTACGGGAAAGCAACTTGAGCTGTGAACTTTCACCTAAAGCACCATAAACCAAATACCCATTGCTGTCGAGCCGATTCCGGCTCACAGCGACCCTATAGGACAGAGTAGAACTGCCCTGTAGAGTTTCCGAGGAGTACCTGGGGGATTCAAACTGCCAACCCTTTGGTTAGCAGCCGTAGCACTTAACCACTACACCACCAGGGTTTCCAAAGCACAATAAAAAATTAAAAATAGTATGAAAATAGTTTTCAGCCTCCTCCATTATTCAGGAATATGTGTTGATAATAACACCCCCCGCCCCGTCCCCGGAAAACAAAAACAGAAACAGATGTCCTCTGTTTGATTCATATTACTCTTGGTGACCCCACGTGTGTTAGATTTTCAGTGGCTAATTTTTTGGAAGTAGATCACCATACCTTTCTTCCAAGGCCCCTTTGGGTGGGTTTAAACCGCCAACCTTTTGTTTAGTATCTGAGGCCTTAGCCATTTGCACCACCTAGGGATTCCAGTAAAATCATATTACTGGTAGTAATTTTACTTTGTACTGTCTACATTTTCATACCAGGAAAATGCTTGAATCTGTAATATTCACATTTTCTTTCAACAAATATTTATTGAATACTTACTCATTCCAGGTGCTGTGCAAGGAACTGAACTTAATGCGCATGTTTGATTATCATTTTCATATACATAATTTCCTAAGAATGAGGAAACACCACAGACAAAAATATATGAAATCCTTGAACAAAAACTATCTGATTCCAAATTTCTAAAAGACTAATTTTGATTTCTATAATTTGCTTGCTAACTTTGCTTTTTAATTAGCAATTTCATTACATGAAAGAACTATTAGTGAGTCAAAGAAAGGAGATGAATAATGGTGATGATGCACTTAAAAGATGAATCTAGAATCTCTAAGTTTAATATAATCCAAAACAATAAAATTTCTCTCACTGCCCTAGTGATATTATCAAAACTTCCCTGGGGACCTGAATAAGTCACTGAGCAAAACATCTTTCTTGTCTACTTACTACACACAAAATGATGGACCTCTCCACTTACCGAATAAAGTTGAATATCGTTTGGCAGGAGTGAATTAATGCTTATATTTTCTCAGTTTATTTCAAATTAATGTTGTGTGGAATGGTCAGGAGAGATTTCTCTTTCTCTCTGATGGTATTCCTCCTGTTCAATGAGTTCTGTTAAATGATCCCTGTCAGAGACATCCTTCATTCCTGGCTCACAAAAATTGAGTTCTGAATAGCATTGTTTTTAGGGTATGGAATTCAACAGATGGTACAAAATGGTCAATATTTTAAACAACTTCCTGAGGGTAGTTCTCCAACTGAGTCTCCCTATCAGCCTCATATTCATTTACTGTCACTGTGTGTTCATTCATTTTAACACTATCATGTGAGCAGTATTCACGTTTCCCTAGAAAAATGTGTAGTTGTGCACATTAGCAAATCTGAACCTTATATATGAGTTTCATAATGTCTGTTCTTCTGCTTGTTTTATCTTAAAAAATGCCTTACTGTTAAATGATTATGTTTCATTTTAAATTAAAAAATGGTTACTACTTATCTTTTTGCAATTCAATTCACCAAAGAAAAAATTATAGGGAGTAATTTTTTCTTAGCTATCTACTAGATTTTTGAAAGATGCTCTCATCTTTGTTGTCAGGTTGAAACATTGTTTGTTCTAGAACAGTGGAAAAAACATTCTTCACACAATGTTTATGGGTCTCTGAAGTCTTTATTGGTACTCTGCACAGCTTCATACCTTATGAGAAGAAAAATAGATTTATATTAGAAACTGTATTGAAAAATGTCTACTTCAAATTCACTCGAAGGACTTTTCGGTTGTTTTATTGCTATTCCAGAATACCTTCATGTCACTGAAATAACTTGGGCTAAGCAAGGCAGACACTTTTCTAAATTTGTGGGAGGTAATCTCAAAAAAGGTGTTGGGAAAATAAATAGGCTCTATTCCGCTGCTGTTACTCATATTAGAGTTAGAGCTTTCTAGTAGTAAGTTACTACTAAGTAGATGTAAATATCCAAGCAGCAATAAAAGATGAGTACCTACAATATATCTGTAAGCAGTAATTCTGCATTTACCATTCAAGCACAAGGTCAATAGGCTGGATGCACAGGTATTCATATTTTCTGCATAAAATATATAAAGTTAGTAAACAACATTTTAGTGCCATATTAAGCAAAATAGGGTTTTACCCTGCATTTGAAATAATGGTAAAACTAGAACTTATTTCCAACAAGAAATGCTAATTTGAAAATGTGCGGAAGATACTTAAATTAAGATGAATAATCCAATGTAGTTTGATATTTTCAAACTAATCATCCATTGCCATTCCTGAGGTCTGAGTCCCTTTCTCTTTCTTTCCTTTTTGATATTATGTCCTGATGAGAAGATAGTTGTAGTGGGTTTTGCCTATGTGTGTCCATATGTCTTACTAAGCAACCTGCCTGCAGGAGATGGAATGTTCTAAGGTAAGTACAGACACAACCTCATGCACATATGAACAAACATACATACACATCTCCTCTGTGGCACACACTCTAGGAACTATCCTTTAAAAAAAAAAAACTCAATTTTTATTGCTCATTACTACAGATAATTCTCACCACAACAGAGGAGGGGGTATAGGGGACATTTAAGGGAATTCTGGCTATAGATCTGAGATAAAGATTTCATGATCTGAATCTTTTGTGTTTAGTAAATGAAAAAGGAGCTTTCTATCGTGCTTAATACTTGTTCAATCATTCCACGGAACTTTTGCCTCAAAAATACCTTTTGCTTAAAGGGAATGAAATAATGACTGTATTTGGCTAGGGATGCCTGGTGAACTCTTTCTATTTTGTGTCTTCAAAGAGGGAAAAAATAACAGTCCACTTTGGGCCCAATTGTGAAACAAGATATGATGTTTATTGGTGTCATTCTCCAATTGTTCCTGGATGGACTTTCTAAACTTTTCCTGGCTTCTTCTTGTGGCAATATGCTGGATTAAGGGAAAAGTTCAATGAATGGAACCAGAAGCAATGCCAGGACAGAGAAAGCAGGGCATAATTAGTCATTTAAGGGTTTAGGAAGGAAGGCTGAGGCCATACAGAAATTATAAAAATATCAGAAACCCATCCCAAGTGATAATAATAGTAAACACTTCTAGAACCCTTATTTGTTAGGCAACAGTCCAGCTGCTTTGCATATAGTGACTTATCAAATACTCATGACTATGATTAAGATATTATTTTTATTCCCATTTTACCAGTGAAGGAAATATCAGGGTGATAAAATAACTCATGCAGAGATGGAAGAATCAGGATTTTAACTCAAGCAGGCTGGCATCCTTAACCACTATATCATGTTGCCTCTCACACCAAAGGACCTGGCCTTTATCAATATAAACATCAGTACGGAGGAGAACATAATTATACAAATAATCAGCAATGGGGAGGTTCAATAAGAAAAAAAAAAATCTATGTTATTGAGCACATAAACAGAACAGATTGTTGCACAGATATGGTGGCTGCCACAATGTAAATATTCAACAAGTATCTGTTGAGTTAATAGTGCATGAAAAAAATTCATGTAGATAGTGTCTTGGAATGAGGTCACAGATTTATTTCTCATCTGCAACTATGCTACTCTCATTCCAGTGAGAATAAATCCTGATGGCAAATTCTCAGAGAATCGCGGGCCTGCATGCTGAAAGCCAGGGTGTAGTGCAAATCAGAACCCTCTTCTACATAGTCCTTTCCCACTGGGTAGTGCAAAGGGTTAGGACATTCAGCTGATAACCCAAAGGTTGGAGGTTTGAGTTCGCCCAGAGGCACCTAGAAAGAAAGCTCTGATGATCGACTTCCAAAAAATCAGCTGTTGAAAACCCTGTAGAGCACATTTCTACTCTGACGCACGTCGGCTTGCCGTGAGTCCAAATTGATGCAATGGCAACTGGAAAAAAATAATAATAATCCTCTCACATCCCAGAGCCTGCATCTCCCTGGATCTGAACCTTTTGTGATTCAGGATATTTCCCTGGAATCTAGAGATAACAGGAGTTTCCTGTTACTATTTGTTCTTCAAATGCACTGAGATAGTAAGCATCTACTAAACGACTGCCAAGTACTCAGTGATGACAAGAGCATTTTTGAGCAAGTCAGAGAAAATCTTACCGTTGCATAATTTCTTCAATTTGAGACACACAGACAAGAAAAAAAAATAAAGACATAGATTAAATTTTTCAAATATCTGAAAGGTTCTATGAATGCAAAAAGTAAGTTCATGTGCTAGAGAGTAAAGGAGATTAGGGAGATAGCCTCAGACAGTGTTTTACCCTTTTATAGGTGATGACACATATATGTTCCTGATGCATTTTCTGCCTCTGGGGATTTTTTGACAGGTATTTGATCCACTTTAGTATGTTTTGGTGTCATAGCTGATGCTGGTACAATAGCCTAAAAAGGAAGCAAGTTGGTCTGTGCTCCATTTGAGTGTTGAGAGCCATTCATATGAGGGGATGCTTCCCAGAGGAATGACTGTGTGAAGCAAAGTGTCTTTTGGTTTCTGTACAGCAAGATAAGGCATACAAGTATGTTTACTATTCCCTTTGTGTTATTGGGAAAGTATGGTTACCAGCATTTGGAACTAGTCAAGTAAGCGAGTTTTTTTTTTTTTTGGTGAAAATTTGTGATGCACTTCCTGGGCCTTGGGACCAATACATAACACATGTGTGATATGCTTCCTGGAACATATGACTGATGTGGCCTACTTGCATTAGTCACCTCCCTGATGACATTTTTTATAAAGTGCTCACCTCCTTGATGACATCTTTTTAAAGTGCTCACCTTCCTGAAAACAATTTTTGATGCACTTCCTGGGCCATGGGGCCAATATTTACCATGTATGTGATGCACTTCATGGAACATGGGACTGATATGTTCTGTTTGCAATTGGCATACCATTTTCTTAAATATTAAAAACTACCAACGGTGATTCAGCTTCCATCCCATTACTGAAAAAACAAAGCACCACCAAAAAATTCCAAAAAAAAAAAAAAAAATTCATCCTTTAAAAGGTTAAATTTGCCTTTGTGAAAAGGTAATCCTGAACCAAACTTCAGTCCTGATTTTCAGAGACAGCCATCTGAAGATCTTGAACAAGAGCTTTCCAATAGAAGAAACAGCTCGTGCAAAGACTCCTTCGAGGATACAAGTCATTTCTTTAGCATATTTTGAAGACTCTTGCTCTATTTGGGAACTTCATTCTCATGAATTCAGCTTTCTCAAGAGATAACTCAGAAAACGGTCTTTCCCAGCCTCCCTTATATCCAAACACTAGCAAGTGACCAAGGCTCTACCAGTCTCGTACACATCCATATAAGACTTAGAATCAGAAGGGCACAAGGTAAGCAAATAGTCTCTGTATGAGACTCTCATTTCAAAGTGAGTTTTGTGCTGAGCTGTCCAATTTTAGGAGCAGCTTTAGTTGCTACCATAAAAGCAATATCAGTGCAGAGACCAAAGCCCATCATATGGGGGAAAGAGAGTCTTTTTAACAAATGGCACTGGCATAACTGGATCCCCATCTCCAAAAAAATGAAACAGGATCCATATCTCATACCATACACAAAAACTAATTAAAAATGGATCCAAGACCTAAATATAAACCAAAAAGTATAAAGATCAAAGCATTAACAGGGTACAAACCATAACTAACAAAACACAAACTCCAGAAGATAAACTAGATAACTAAAAAAAAAAAGATAACTAGGATGTTCTAAAAAATAAATACTTATGCTCAACAAAAGACTTCACCAAAAGAGCAAAAAGGCAACTTACGGACTGGGAAAAAAATTTTGGCTATGGCATATCTGACAAAGTTCTAATCTCTAAAATCTACAGGAAAACCCAATACCGCCACAACAAAAGGACAAATAATCCAATTTAAAAATGAGCAAAGAAAATGAACAGACACTTCATCAAAGAAGACATTCAAGCAGCTAAAAAACACATAAGGCAATACTCAAGATTACCAGCCATTAAACCAAAAAAAAAAAAAAAAAACCAAACCCATTGCCATCGAGTTGATTCTGACTCACAGCAACCCTGTAGGACAGAGTAGAACTGCCCCATAGGATTTCCAAAGAATGCCTTGTGGATTCAAACTGCTGACCTTTTGGTTAGCACCCGTAGCTCTTAACCACTATACCACTAGCCATTAGAGAAATGCAAATCAAAACTACAGTGAGATATCATCTCACCCCAACATTACTGGCACAATCAAAAACAAACAAACAAAAACCTTTCAAGAGGCTTCAAGAAGATTGGAACTCTTATGCACTGCTGGTGGGAATGCAAAATTGTACAGCCATTTTGGAAAATGATACGGCGTTCCTTAGAACACTAGAAAGAAAAAAAATACCATATGGTCCAGCACTCCCAGTCCTAGGAATATATCCTATAGAAATAAGAGTCATCACATGAAGAGACATATGTGCACCCATGTTCATTGCAGCATTGTTCCCAAGAGCAAAAAGGTGGAAACAACCTAGATGCCCATCAACAGATGAATGGATAAACAAACTATGATACATACACACATGGTATACAAGGAAATGATAAAGAACAAAGATGAATCTGTGAAGCGTCTGATAACATAGATGAATCTGGAGGGTATTATGCTGAGGGCATTATGATAAGTCAATCACAAAAGGACAAATATTGTATAAGATCACTACTATAAAAACTCATGAAAATGTTTACACACAAAAAGAAACAATCTTCGTTGGTTATGAGGGAGGGAAGAGGTGGGAAAGGAAAAACACTAAATAGATAATAGATAAGTGGTAACTTTGTTGAAGGGTAAGACAGTATACAATACTGGTGAAATTAGAAAAAAGAAAAGTAAAATCAGTGCAGTAGCAGCCACAGTCCAATCTTGGCAGCAACGCAAACAGCAACATCAGTGTGGTTTCCTCATCATGTCAGTTCTCTAGTATAGTTTTTAGTATTATTTTTCAAAGCCCAAGCTTAATCTTATTTTTCAGCCCATTTTATAATCTCTGATCTCAGAATCATTTTCTAAGTCACCAGCCATATTTCACTGTTTATTTTTATTAAAAACTCTCACTGATGAAGGTTTGACAAGCTTCAGAAAAACAAAAGCAAAAAATGCCAGTGTGGCTCCTAGTTTCTCTCAAGCCAGAATATCCTACCAAGTTCTGTTTTTTCCTGTATTTATTCAAGACAGGATTTTACTTTTCCCTTATTTTCTTTCCTCTAGTTCCATCAAGGCTATTATTTTCTAAGTGTAACTCAGATGTTGCTGTTGTTGTTAGGTGCCGTTGAGTCGGTTCCGACTCATACCGGCACTGCGCGCAACAGAACGAAACACTGCCCACTCCTGAGCCATCCTTACAACCTTTGGTATGCTTCAGCTCCTTGGTGCAGCTACGGTGTCAATCCACCTCTTTGAGGGCCTTCTTCTTTTCCGCTGACCCTGTACTCTGCCAAGCATGAAGTCCTTCTCCAGGGACTCATCCCTTCTGACAACATGTTCAAAGTATGTAAGGCACAGTCTCGCCATCCTTGCTTCTAAGGAGCATTCTGGTTGTACTTCTTCCAATCCAGATTTGTTCCTTCTTTTGGCAGTCCATACACCGAAAAAAAAAAAAAAAACCCAGTGCCGTCGAGTCGATTCTGGCTCATAGCGACACTATAGGACAGAGTAGAACTTCCCTAGAGAGTTTCCAAGGAGCACCTGGGTTCCAACTGCTGCCGCTTTGGTTAGCAGCCATAGCACTTAACCACTACACCACCAGGGTTTCCTGGCAGTCCATGGTATATTCAATATTCTTCACCAACACCACAATTCAAAGGAGTTAATTCTTCTTCGGTCTTCCTTACACATTGTCCAGCTTTCACGTGCATATGATGCACTAGAAAAGCACCATGGCTTGGGTCAGGCTCACCTCAGTCCTCAAGGGGACATCTTTGCTCTTCAACACGTAAAAGAGGTCCTTTGCAGCAGATTTACCCAATGCAAAGCATCTTTTGATTTCTTGACTGCTGCTTCCATGGCTGTTGATTGTGGATCCAAGTAAAATGAAATCCTTTACAACTTCATTCTTTTCTCCGTTATCATGATGTTGTTCATCGGTCCAGTTGTGAGGATTTTTGTTTTCTTTATGTTGAGGTGCAATCCATACTGAAGGCTGTGGTCTTTGATCTTCATTAGTAAGTGTTTCAAGTCCTCTTCACTTTCAGCAAGCAAGGTTGTGTCTTCCACATAATGCAGGTTTTTAATGAGTCTTCCTCCAGTCCTGATGTCCCATTCTTCTTCATATAGTCCAGCTTTTCGGATTATTTGCTCAGCATACAGACTGAATAGGTATGGTGAAAAAATACAACCCTGACACACACCTTTCCTGACTTTAAACCAATCAGTATCCCCCTGTTCTGCCTCTTGATCTATTTACAGGTTCCTTGTGAGCACAATGAAGTGGTCAGGAATTCCCATTCTTTGCAATGTTATCCATAATTTGTTATGACCCACACAGTCGAATGCCTTTGCATAGTCAATAAAACACAGGTAAACATCCTTCTGGCATTCTCTGCTTTCAGCCAGGATCCATCTGACATCAGCAATGATATCCCTGGTTCCACATCCTCTTCTGAAACTGGCCTGAATTTCTCAGAATTCCCTGTCGATATACTGCTGCAGCCATTTTTGAATGATCTTCAGCAAAGTTTTGCCTGTGTGTGATAATAATGATATTGTTCTATATTTTCCACATTCAGTTGGATCATCTTTCTTGGGAATAGGCATAAATATGGATCTCTTCCAGTCAGTTGACCAGGAAGATGTCTTCCATATTTTTTGGCATAGACGAGTGAGCACCTTCAGTGCTGCATCTGTTTGTTGAAACATCTCGATTGATATTCCATCAATTCCTGGAGCCTTGTTTTTCGCCAATGCCTTCAGAGCAGCTTGGACTTCTTCTTTCAGTACCATTGGTTCCTGATAATATGCCACTTCTTGAAATGGTTGAATATTGACTAATTCTTTTTGGTATAATGACATCTTCTTTTGATGCTTCGTGTGTCGTTTAATATTTTCCCCATAGAATCCTTCACTATTGCAACTCGAGTCTTTAATTTTTTCTTCAGTTCTTTCAGCTTGAGAAACACCAAGCGTTTTCTTCCCTTTTGGTTTTCCATCTCCAGCTCTTTGCACATGTCATTATAATACTTTATCTTCTAGAGAGGCCCTTTGAAATCTTCTGTTCAGTTCTTTTACTTCATCAATTGTTCCTTATGCTTTATCTGCTCGACATTTGAGAGCAAGTTTCAGAGTCTCCTCTGACATCGATCTTGGTCTTTTCTTTCTTTCCTGTCTTTTCAATGACATCTTGATTTCCTCATGGATGATGTCCTTGATATCATTCCACAACTTGCCTGGTCTTCGGTCACTAGTGTTCCATGCATCAAGTCTATTCTTCAGATGGTCTCTACCTTCACGTGGGATATACTCAAGGTCATATTTTGGCTCTCATGGACTTACTCTGATTTTCTTCAGTTTCAGCTTGAACTTGCAATTGATGGTCTGTTCCACAGTCGGCCCGTGACCTTGTTATGACTGATGTTATTGAGCTTTTCCATCATCTCTTTCCACAGATGTAGTCAATTTGATTTCTGTGTGTTCCATATGGTGAGGTCCATGTATATAGTTGCCGTTTATGCTGGTGAAAGGTGTTTGCAATGAAGAAATCCTTGGTCTTGCAAAATTCTGTCATTCGATCTCCAACATTGTTTCTATCACCAAAGCCATATTTTCCAACTACCAATCCTTCTTCTTTGTTTCCAACTTTCCCATTCCAATCACCAGTAATTATCAATTCATCAATTTGAGACTGTAGCAGCTGATAAAAATCTTCTATTTCTTCATCTTTGGCTCCAGTGGTTGGTGTATAAATTTGAATAATAATTGTATTAACTGGTCTTCTTTGTAGGTATATGGATATTATCTTATCACTGACAGCATTGTGCTCCAGGATAGATCTTAAAATCTTCTTTTTGAGATGAATGCAACACCATTCCTCTTCAAGTTGTCATTCCCAGCATAGTAGACTATATGATTGTCTGATTCAAAATGGCCAATACCAGTCCATTTCAGCTCACTAATGTCTAGGATATCCATGTTCATGCGTTCCATTTCACTTTGGGTGATTTTCAATTTTCCTAGATTCATACTTCGTACATTCCAGGTTCTGATTATTAATGGATGTTTGCAGCTGTTTCTTCTCATTTTGAGTCATGCCACATCAGCAGATGAAGGTCCTGAAATCTTTACTCCATCCACGTCATTAAGGTTGACTCTACTTTGAGGAGACAGCTCTTCCCCAGTCATCTTTTGAGTGTCTTCCAACCTGGGGGGCTCATCTTCCACCACTATATCCAACAATGTTCTGCTACTACTGATAAGGTTTTCACTAGCTAATGTGTTTCAGAGGTAGACTGTCAGGCCCTTCTTCCTAGTCTGTCTTAGTCTGGAAGCTCTGTTGAAACCTGTCCTCCTTGGGTGACCCTGCTGGTGTCTGAATACCAGTGGCATAGCTTCCAGCATCACAGCAACACGCAAGCCCCCATAGTACGGCAAACTGACAGACACGTGGGAGTAACTCAAATAGGTTGTAAAAAATTAGAGACCTATAAAATATCTTTCAAATATTTGTATTTCCCACAGCGCCCCTGCTACTAACCTAATACATAAAAACTATTCCGCTTTCTGCACTAGTCACTCTTGGCCTTATCATGCCTTAAGTTGTATCTTTTACTTATGTTTCCATCTTTAGTGGACAGAAAAGAGGTCCATAAATGCTCTTTTCTCCTCCAAACACCACCAGGCCCCCAATTCATTCTCTGTCTGAAGGATGTGTTCAGGCAGCAGTTGTCAGTGACCCCTTATGTGTTTGCTTACAATTTCCTTTCTAAGGGCCCAGCTTGATCAGTACAATTTTAGCTATACTAGAAAACATAGCATTTTTAGGCAAAACAGGGACACAGAAAGGCCTTAACTCCCACAAAGAGGCAAAATGTGCAGAAGTGTCATATTATACAAGTTGTTGTTGTTGTGTGCCATCAAGTTGATTCTGACTCATAGTGACCCTGTGTGACAGAGTAGAATTGTCCATAGGGTTTTCTTGGTTGTAATCGTTACAGGGGCAGATCACCAGGTCGTTCTCCTGCAGGGCCACTGGGTGGGCTTGGACCGCCAACCATTCAGTTAGCAGCCAAGTCCTTAACCATTATACCACCAGGGCTCCTGTTAACCAGGAACTGTGTCATAAGTCCCAGCCTTTCTGGGGAAGTGGAGGGTTCACTCATCTGAGCCTATGAACTTACAGACTCAAGATCAATAGAGTGGTCTCAAAGCAGCTTCATTTCCTCAAATATCATCTAAACCCAAAAATGCTTGGTTTGCTTGTTTTAAAAGATGTTTTTTTATTTATTGAACTACTTGACATAGATGTCTAATTTCCATAGAGCAATATGACAGCTATTTTTAGAACTAAATATTTAGAATTAGTTTCTTTGATTTTTTTTTTCTTTTTCTTGGACTGCAACTCCAAATGCAGCTCAAGTTGCTGGCCTAGCAAAGTCATAGGTTCAAATGTTTAAAAGTAGTTTGATGGACATCAATATTTTGGACAGTTCCAGGGAACAAATTTACACAGAGTTAGCTATTGGCTTTTATAGAAAGCTTAAACTGGTACTTTCAAACTTTTTCACAGTGACCCACGGTACAGCGCATTTGATTTCATAACTCAGTATAGATAAGATTTTAAACACATACTCATAAATAGCATAGAGACATTTATAAAAATAATAAAAACTGTTTCACAAATACATTCTTACACTCACAGTGTAAAATCAAGCTGATAGTTTCTATTATCATTTAGAAAAAAAAATAGACATTACCTATTAATTGATTCAAAACCCACTAGTGGGGTCATTCCCTGCAATTTGAAAAGCACTGCTTTAAACCATGGTTTCGGTAGAGTACAGGTTAGATCTATTTTCTAGGTCCCTGAGTGATGCAAATGGTTTGTGCTTGACTACTAACCAAAAGGTTGGTGGTTTGAATCCACCCAGAGCTACTTTGGAAGAAACACCTGGTGATCTGCTTCTGAAATGTTACAACCTTGAAAACCCTATGGGGTGCAGTTCTACCCTGCACATGTGGGGTCTCCATAAGTCAGATCTATTTTCATATTGGTTTCTTGGGCAAAAAAACAAATCTATAGAACATGATATCTATGGGAAGGGAAATGATTTCCAAGTTCTAAACAATCAATTTGCAAACACTTTTCAGAACCCAGTTTATTCACAAATTATGACCTGGATATATTTTCTTCAAAATTCCTATTTTTCTTTTTTGGACTTATACATATCCACAGTTCTGTATCACTGACTTCCCACATCACTCACCCTGGCAGCACAAAGCAAAACGGAAGCTTTAAATTTCTCTATTTATTGAGGTTAAGCAATTGTATAAGCCTCTGTTCCCAACATTTCTCTTCTGGAGTATAAAAAGCAGAGAGAAAGTTCAATCTAACATCTGTGGATATAATGCAGAACATAAAGAAACACTGCAGGAAGACATTTGTAGAACTTCAGCTACTTTAGAGCTTGAGCATTTATTTTCAAATAACAAGAAGCCCTGGTGGCACAGTGGTTAAGAGCCAAGGCTGCTAACCAAAAGGTATATACTTCGAATCCAACAGCTGCTCCTTGGAAATCCTACGGGGCAGTTCTACTCTGTCCTATAGGGTCACTATGAGTCAAAATTACTGGGCAGCAATGGATTTTGGGTTCTTTGCAACAAAGGAGTTAACAAAACATTTATTATCATCTATACAATATTCTTTCAGTAAACCTTGTGAGATGGTCATTAAAAGTCTCACATATTTGGCAACAGTACATTAATAGGAATGCAATTATGTATTTATTGCTTTTGCCATTTAAAGTAAGTTAACCAGATGGCATGAAATCTTCCAAAAGAGATTTTAAACAATCAAGATTTAATTAATATGCACCAGTTAACTCATTAAATATATAGCAACTAGCTCATTAAACTTAAGGTAAATACTTATTTGAGATGAATTGTGTATTCCTTTTTACATTTATCTTCATTTTGCTTTACTGGTCATGCGATAAATGTTGGTTTTGAAACCTAAGACATTTTAAAGTAGAGATATTTTGTGCTTCTCATATTTTTTTCTCCAAGTCCAAAATGGAACATGACTTTTTTTTCCACAGAAAATGCAGAGTTCAGTAATAACATAATAATGATATCAACAACTAAAATACTTTTAACTTTTTATTTAAGCCTAAATATCAGATTAAACACTCATATGGTATTTTAGAAGCAAATAGCAGTTATCCATCTACTATTAGTCCCTTTACATGGAACACAGAGTAATATTCTAATGAATTTTAAATAATTATCTGACTCCCCCACTTTATGCCTCTGTGCCACTTGTAGTAAAATTGAGTCATGTGTATTTAACCAAGGAATGAGTATGCTTTATCTGGTGAAGTCATCATCCTTGTCCATCAATCAAAATAAATATGAGTGGAGACAAAGTAGAAAAATACAGGCCTAGCCAGACATGCCACCCAAAGAGTATGACCAATTAACACAAGGCTGATCCTAGAGGCAGACATCTTGAAATCCATGAAGATAGTTCGCCAGTTTCCACAATTCTTAAGATTTTAGGTGCTTTACACTTTAACAGACTCAAGCTAATGGGTTATTTAGATCCAGTCACATCAATATTTCTAAATGTAGGGAGACTTTACAATAACAATAAAAAATATAATTAAATAACCAACATTCATGCACATCTTTGAGCCTTATACTTTCCTTAGGACATACCCAAGTTAAAGACTCCTACCCACAAGCTGTCGATTTATACTAACCCACCCACAATTGACTTATTCTCAAATTCACACCATACAATAAAATATCAATTCCATTTACAACATTTTCCTCTATTTCATTAATATGTGTATTTTCTACTGATATTAAACTTATTTAAAATAAAAAAAAATGAAGACGAGGTTTTTACAGACATTTTAGGTTTTAACAGACAAAATGTGTCTCTATTCTGAATTTAAAAAAAAAAAAGTGAGCATGTCTTGATTGCATGCAACCATCTGCCTTTCCTTCCAAGCTTTGCAGATAATGCACATTCAGACCAGTATCTCCCTCTTTTACCCCACCAGGACCCTACCATTCTTTAACCCCACCAAGACCTCCAATCCTTAGACCCTACTAACTTGTCACTGTCACTACCCTCCCCGATGTCTTCTTTTGCCTCCTCCCAACCCCAAACCAATCCCACTACCTCTGAGTTGATTCCAGTTGATAGCCACCCCATAGGGTTTCCAAGGCTGTAAATTTTACAGAATTGTCTTTCTCCCTCAGAGAGGCTGGTGGGCTTGAACCATTGACCTTTTAGTTAGCAGCTGAATGCTTTAACCACTGTACCAGCAGGGATCCTTTCTTGCCTCTTTAGTCAGATTAAATTCTATAAGCCATTATAAAAACTCACCCTTTATTTACATTTTGAAATTCACTTGCATCTCCTTCATTTTCATACTAGCCTGGCAAAAACACAAACCTAAATCCAACATTACTGTTATCACTTTTTACATAGGTAGTTGGCACACTGCAGTGTGCCAGTGATTAGTCCTTATTCCGGTTTTCTTCTCTATCTATACTTTCCCACTTGCTATCACATCTAGGTCGATAATTTAGTACCATTTATATGTCAACAACTCTCAGAATTATATCTCCAACACTAACTTCCCTCCCTAACTCCACATTCATATTACTAGCTGCCAGTCAATGTCTCCGTTTTGATGTCTAATAGACTTCTCAAACTTAACATATCCAAAACTGAACTAATGGATTTGTAGGTGGATGACAACTCCATCCTTCCACCTGCTGAGACCAAGCACCTTGGAGTCATCTTTGACTGAGCTGTTCCTCTCACATATCATATACGATCCATCGGGAAATCAACTTGTCTCTACATTCAACATATATTCACAATCTGACACCCTCTCACTCCCTCCACTGCTAACAAAGTCCAAGTTACTACACTGTTTCATATGGATTAAAACAATGGCTTTTAATGGCCTCTCATGCTTCTATTCTTGAACTCCCAGAGTCATCTATCAACACAGCAGGACATTGAATGACTCACATCTAGGCTTTAAATCTTCCAACACTCCCCATTTCACTCTGAGTAAAATTCAAAATCCCTAAAAAGGTCTTTAAGTCCCATTATCTTCCTTACCTCATTTTCTATCATTCTTCCATTACTCTGTTCCAGCCATACTGGTCTAACAGTTCTCAAACATTCCAATAATTATTCCTGATACACTACTCTCCCTGATATCTGTAAAGCTAAGGGCCTCACCTCATTCCAGTCTTTGCCTAAATATCATTTCAGATTTACTCAAATACATCCCCTATGATTTTTTAGCTTTCTAACTTTTACTATTTCCCATTATTCTTATCTCCTTATAACATATAAATTATTAATGTATCATCGCTCTTGTTCGTTTTTTATTTCTCCTTATCAGAATATAAGCTGTATGAAAGCAGGGATTTTTTTCCTGCTTCATCCAGGATAGATGTTATCAACAAAAACAGTGTAGGATATACATTAGGCATTCATTAAACACAGAATAAATACATAAATGCATGCACATTTAAAAAATTAAGTAATACAGAAAGTTTTATAGTAAAAATTCTTGATGGTAAAACCAACATTATTCTACCACTCACCCTATTCCATGCCTGGTTTTACTTCCCAGAGAAAACTAGTTGCTCTTCTATTCATTACCACTGTATCTTTAAAGAAATCACTGCTTTTGTATTTACTTATCAATCATAGATGCCAAGTACTAACTATTTATTATAAAAGAAAGACATTTAATTTCATATATATTATTCCCAGCTATTTTCAGCAAAAGCAGTTATAGCAGTACATCCAGAAATTCAAGCCAGATTCAGAAGAGGATGTGGAACAAGAGACATCACTGCTGATGTCAGGTAGATCTTGGCTGAAAGCAGAGAATACCAGAAAGATGTTTACCTGTGTTTCATTGACTATGTAAAGGCATTGAACTGTGTGGATTATAACAAATTATGGATAACATTGCAAAGGATGGAAATTCCTGACCACTTAATTGTGCTCATGAGGAAACTGTGCATAGACCAAGAGGCAGCTGGTTCAAACAGAACAAGGGCATACTGCATGGTTTAAAATCAGGAAGGGTGTGTGTCAGGGTTGTATCCTTTCACCATGCTTATTTAATCTGTATGCTGAGCAAATAGTTTGAGAAGCTGGACTATATGAAGAAGAACTCAGCATCAGGATTGGAGGAAGACTCATTAACAATCTTAAATATGCAGATGACATAACCTGGTATGCTGAAAGTGAAGAGGACTTGAAGCACTTAGTGATGAAGATCAATGGCTATAGCATTCAGTATGGATTACATCTCAACATAAAGAAAACAAAAATCCTCACAAATGGACCTATAAGCAACATCATGATAAACAGAAAAAAGATTGAAGTTGTGAAGAGTTTCATTTTACTTGGATCCACAATCAACACCCATGAAACCAGCAGTCAGAAATCAAACAATGTATTGGGCAAATCTGCTGCAAAAGACCTCTTTAAAGTGTTAAAAAGCAAAGATATCACTTTGAGAACTAAGGTGTGCCTGACCCAAGTCATCTCGTTTTCAATCACTTCATATGCTTGGGAAAACTGGACAATGAATAAGGAAGGCCAAACAAGAATTGATACATTTGAATTATGGTGTTGGTGAAGATTACTGAATAGACTATGGACTACCAGAAGTAACAAATCTGCCTTGGAGGAAGTACAGCCAGAAGGCTCCTTAGAAGTGAGGATGGCAAGACTATATCCCACATACTTTGAGTATGTTATCTGGAGGAACCAGTGCCTGGAGAAAGACTTCATGCTTGGTAAAGTAAAGGGTCAGTGAAAAAGAAGAAGACCTTCTAGAAATGGATTGACACAGTGGTTGCAACAACGGACTCAAGCATAGCATCTATTGTGAGGATGGTACAGGCTTGAGCAGTGTTTCATTCTGTTGTACAGAGGGTCGTTATGAGTCGGAACCAACTGGACTGCAGCAAACAACAACAATGCTCAATTAAGGAGCCCTTATGGTGCAGTGGTTAAATCACTGGGCTGCTAACCGAAATGTCTGCAGTTCAAACCCACTAGCTGCTCTATGGAGAAATGTGGCAATCTGCTTCGGTATAGATTTATAGCTTTGGAAAACCCTCTTGGGCAGTCCTACTAGGTCCTGTAGGGTTGCTACGAGTTGAAATCAACTCGAGGGCAGTAAGATATTTTGGTTTTATCCCCGACTTCCCTTTTCCTCTTTTTTATCTGTTTAGAGGTAAACTATAAATTTTAGTTTTTTCATTTATATTTTAATGATAATACTTAAACCTCAAAATTTGTCCAGTCAACTTTCTACATTATAGCAACTGCCTGATATATAAAATGAAGATACTCAGTTTTCTACTCTCTTCCCTTTCCTCCACACAAAACCTATGAGTTTCACTTGTCATTTTATATTGTCAAGGTTGTAATATTTACACACTGTTTTACAATCGTAAGCTTGTCTTCCATGCTTTGCCTATAAGATAATCATAAAGTTAAAACCTAATAATTTAACTTCTGCTTACAGGTGCATTGCAATCTAGTTACTCTAATTACTCCTGGCAGTAGATATGTTGTTGTTGTTGCTGTTTTTGAGTGCTGTTGAGTTTATTCGGATTCATTGTGACCCTCCGTGACAGAATAGAACTGCCCTATAGGATTTTCTTGGCTGTAATCTTCGCAGAAGCAGATTGCCAGATCTTTCCCACTGAACCACTGGGAAGTAGATATAATCACTCATTAAAGGTTTTTTTTTTTTTGTAAATAAATAAGTAAATATTATACCTTGCTGACTTAAAGTGTGAGATTCCCCAGTGCTCAAAACGGGAGCTAAAGTAGGAGGACTGAAATGTAAGCAAACATCAAAGCTGATTTTCACCCTACAGTGTTGTGTGAACCACTGGAGATTTTAAGCTTCTCATTCCATTGTTGCATGGTCTATGGGGACAAAAATAGAGCCCAGGGACAACCCAAGATGAAGTGTCTAACAGGAGACCCCGTATAAATCTGCACCCCAAAGTGTTAAAACTCAACATAGGTTATATTGAGTGTTACATAAGTGTGTATAAGAACTCAATTCACTCTGGAGAGTAGTCAGCAAACAGATTTGCCTGAATCATATCATGTGACAATTCTTAACCAGAATCTCAGTTGCACGTAAATCTGTGCTTAAGTTTTGCACTAGCTGTGTGGTTTGGAAAACCTCAAGACAAAAATTAGGATAAAGTACCTCGTTGCTGACAGAAGCAAACATAACTCCTTTCTGGGGAAACCTTCCTTCATCCCTGGCATCTAAGGAGAAGGGAGGGAAGGTGGAGAGATGTGATCAGGTAGAGACAGTCAGGGTATGTCTCTCATACTTACTTTCCTAAACGACAGGTTCTTAGGTCCTCATGGATAGGTATTCTGCTGCAACAATGGACTCAAGCATACCAACGAGACCTTGAAGAGAGTCTAGGACCAGGCAATGTTCCGTTCTGTTTCACATGGGGTCTTCACAACTCAGAACTGACCGAATGGCAACTAACAATCAACAAAGGTCTTACAAATGTTTGAATTTATAGTTAATGATATTAAAAGAACAAATAAATGGCATTTATACTAGAATTGATGAAACATTAATAAAACAACGGCTTGTTGCCATCGAGTTGATTTCATTTCATAGCAATCCTATAGGACAGAGTAGAACTGCCCTAAAGGGTTTCCAAGGAGCAGATGGCAGATTCGAACTGCCAGCCTTTTGGTTAGCAGCCAAGCTCTTAACTACTGTGCCATATACAGCATATTCAATAAATATTAGCTCTTATTAATATTTCATTTGAGTAATAATGAAATATTAATAAGAGCTAATATTTATTGACTATGCTCTATAATCTTCATTTTTATGTGCATTTTATTTGGATTGTCTTACCTAAAAAATCCTTTGATATAAGTACCTATTTACTAGTGAGGAAATCTCAGTTATATAGAGATGAGAATCTTGTCAAAAGTCATGGAAATAGTTTATGGTCAAGATTTACTCTGGATTATGACTTTGTAAACAATATTCATTGCGAAGCCAAGTTGTGGTATAGAGTTACATTTCCTTCTTCATGGACCCAATGTCAAAACACCTTTTTATTCTGAGAATAATGCTGCTGGAGGCAATATAAAATGAATTATCCTTCCTAGGGCTTCCTCAAATTCTCCAAAGCTTTTACTGTGCTTCATGTGTGTTCTATATTATTTTCAAAACTTTTCAAATATTTTTAATTAATAAAATGATTTTTACTAAGAAACTTGAGAAAATTAATATAACAAAAACAAAAAACTGGAGATATCCCATAAGAGCAAAATGTAGCCTAAATATAAGGTATGGACAGTAAATTAAAGTACTTTCTCTTGTGAAGTAGTGGTCCTAGATACATTTCAAAGCTATTGCCATATATATATGTTTTTTAGCATCATCGAGATATTACCCCTTTATCATCTACTATTGACTTACTTCTGCATTATAAGAGACACATATATAAGCAAATACTTCAGGTAACAAGAATGCTTTTGAAAATATTGGCATGGATACAACCAGAGTAGGCAATGTTCTCTTGCTTATTATCCCATGTCCTGAACTTAATTTTGCTTCTATTAGCATCTTAGTCAATCTTTATTTTATTAAGCATGTTAACGTCCCAATGTTAAAGTGAAGTACTCCTTATCCATTTCCTGTTCCTATGCATCTCCATAAAATTTAAGTCTGCTACTCTCCTAAAAATGCTTTGTTGGTATAATTGAGGTCACTCTGCTATGATATTAAAGTATACTTAGAGATTAAGTCATGTCGGCAAAAATTCTTAAACACTTTACTCAGGGTGTTCTGGGGTGTTCAAAAAAAGTAGAAACCATAAGCACTTTTTTCTTTAGTCCACAACTTGTACCTAGAAAAAGAAGGCATGTTAACATGAGATAGCAGGAAATTTCTATAAGGCACTACATAATTAAAAATTGGCTAAAATAACTACAATTATTTTAAAATATGTTAAATAATTAAAGCAGATTATTTGACATCCTTCCCATCACACGTTGGAGTCTAATTCCCATTCTCTCGAATATGTGCCAGCCTTAATGACTTCCTTCTAGTGAACAGAATGTGGCGGCAGTGATGCTGTATAAGCCTACATCATTAAAAGTGACACACCTTCTTCCTGGTGCTCTCTCTCAAAACAGGCACCTTTGGAGTCCTGAGCTGCCATATAAAAAGTTTGGCTACCCTGAAATCACCGTAATGGAGACACCATGTGGACGGACCACATAGAGATAGTGATACACAAGGAGCATCGGCTGTTCTAACGCTCAGCTGTTTGAGACTTCCTAGCCCAGATGCCAGACCTGTGACTGTGTGAGCATTCAGATAATTCTTGTCTCAATCACCATTTGACTGCATCTCCATGAGAGACACAAGAAAGAACTGCCCAGCTGTGCTGCATCAACCTGCAGAGCCATAATTACTGCTTTAAGTTACTATGTAATGGGGTGATTTTTTTTTTCTGCCACAACAGATAACCAAGACACTGAGTATAATTATTAAAGTTTTATAGTAAAAAAGCAATGATAATCTCATTACAAATGCTTGATTTCACTTGTTTTCCTGTGATTAAACATCATTTATTAAAAATATTTGATAATTTGAACTTCCAAGAGTAATTAGTAATCAATTAACTACATAGATAATAGATTTTGTAAGACTGATAAAGTAGGCAGTTGAGGATATTTTGGAGCCATGCTAAAACACATTGCACAGTACTATACTTCTAAAAGTTTCATGAAATTTATTTGGCCTTCAGCATATACTCAAAATCAAGAACAAAGACATACATTGTACCTACTC
The DNA here is from genome assembly GCF_030014295.1 of Loxodonta africana. Lineage (NCBI taxonomy): Eukaryota > Metazoa > Chordata > Mammalia > Proboscidea > Elephantidae > Loxodonta > Loxodonta africana. The sequence goes on from NC_087367.1 coordinate 30,369,222, forward strand.
AATTAACATTTTCTCAATTAATAAAAATGAATGAAAACATTTTTGTTTCCTTAAAATATTTAGTTATGAACGATAAAGATCATGGAAGGAAAAATAGGGACAACCTTAGGAGCACTAATACAAGGCATAAACAGAATACAAAACATTACTAAAAATGACAAAGAGAAACCAGATAACTGGGAGCTCCTAAAAATCAAACACCTAAGCTCATCTAAAGACTTCACCAAAAGAGTAAAAAGACCACCTACAGATTGGGAAAAAATTCTCAGCTATGACATCTCCGACCAGCACCTGATCTCTAAAATCTACATGATACTGCAAAAACTCAACCTCAGGGGCGGGGCCAAGATGGCGGACTAGGTAGACGTTACCTCGGATCCCTCTTGCAAGAAAGACTCGGAAAAACAAGTGAATCAACAAACACAGATTTAGAGATGGAAAATGAACAAATACGGGGAAGCAGCAATTGTTTTCAGAGCCTAGAGCCAGCGTCCCAGTCAGGTAACCTCTGGCACCCGATTTAGGGCAGAGCCCAGGGGAGCTGACGGCACAAACAAGGGGCCCAGCCCTACCCCCCGAACTCACCCCGGGAGGGGGTCCAGCCAGTTCGCGCAGGCGGCGTGGCGACGCAGCCGGTGGGAGAAGTCCCTGGAAGGCAGTGACTGGTCTTGGAGCTGGGAGAGCAGCGTCCCAGCTGGGAAACCGTCCCGCCGGGATTTTGACTGGGTGCTAACACGGCACAAGCACAGAGAGCTGCTCCACTCCCCTGAACTAAACCCGGGAGGGAGCCCAGCCGGTCAACAGAGGCGGCGCGGCGACACGGCTGGAGGAACGAGAAGTCCCTGGGAGGCAGCGACTGATTTTGGAGCCAGGAGTAAAGCGTCCCAGCAGGGGAACCTTCACGCTAGGATTTAGACTGGCAGCGGGTGGCTTCAGAGGGCCAGACCCCCGGGGGCAATCTCCACACAGCCAGCACACATAGGCGACACGCCCCGCGGGAATCTCAGATATACTAGTCATTCCAAGCAAGACAAGCAACTCTGGCTATATTCTGAGGTGTTACTCTCCTATCTCTCTGATCCCTCCCCCACCCTTCCCAGGTGGCTTCATTAACATTGGAATTGCCTGAGCCAGAGGGAGAACGGCTCCGGCTCCGCAGCAGCTTTGCTTTTCCCACCTTTTTTTTTTCTTTTGGTCTTTTCCTAACCCACTCTTTCAGCCTGATAGAAGGAACAACAACAACAAAAAAAAAAACCCAGGGACCAAACATCCACCCCTAATTGGACTAAAAACACAGAACCAGCTACAGCCAAGCATATATGATCCAAATCTCAGACTTTCATCCTTAAGGTGGCGGTTACAATCCAAAGGCAATTCTGATAGGGATCTGACTGCATTTCTTTTCAGCAGATTTTCTGGAAAAACTAGTTTCCCAGTGATGGCTTGGAGACAGCAGTCCATATCAAACCCCATAAAGAAGCGGACCATGACAGCTTCTACAACCCCCCAAACAAAAGAATCAAAATCTTTCCCAAATGAAGATACAATCCTGGAATTATCAGATACAGAATATAAGAAACTAATTTACAGAATGCTTCAAGACATCACAAACGAAATAAGGCAAATTGCAGAAAAAGCCAAGGAACACACTGATAAAACTGTTGAAGAACTCAAAAAGATTATTCAAGAACATAGTGGAAAAATTAATAAGTTGCAGGAATCCATAGAGAGACAGCATGTAGAAATCTAAAAGATTAACAATAAAATTACAGAATTAGGCAACGCAATAGGAAGTCAGAGGAGCAGACTCGAGCAATTAGCATGCAGACTCGGACATCTGGAGCACCAGGGAATTAACACCAACATAGCTGGAAAAAAATCAGATAAAAGAATTAAAAAAAAATGAAGAAACCCTAAGAATCATGTGGGACTCTATCAAGAAGGATAACTTGCGTGTGATTGGAGTCCCAGAACAGGGAGGGAGGACAGAAAACACAGAGAAAATATTTGAAGAACTCCTGACAGAAAACTTCCCTGACATCATGAAAAACGAAAGGATATCTATCCAAGATGCTCATCGAACCCCATTTAAGATTGATCCAAAAAGAAAAACACCAAGGCATAGTATCAACAAACTTGTCAAAATCAAAGATAAAGAGAAAATTTTAAAAGCAGCCAGGGAGAAAAGAAAGGTTTCCTTCAAGGGAGAATCAATAAGAATAAGTTCAGACTACTCAGCAGAAACCATGCAGGCAAGAAGGGAATGGGACGACATATACAGAGCATTGAAGGAGAAAAACTGCCAGCCAAGGATCTGAAATATGAAGGCAAAATTAAGATATTTACAGATAAACGCAAGTTTAGAGAATTTGCAAAAACCAAACCAAAGCTACAAGAAATACTAAAGGATATTGTTTGGTCAGAAAACCAATAATATCAGACACCAGCACAACACAAGGTCACAAAACAGAACATCCAGATATCAACTCAAACAGGGAAATCACAAAAACAAATTAAGATTAATTAAAAAAAATACTCATAACAGGGAATCATTGAAGTCAATATGCAAAAGATCGGAATAATCAAAAAGAGGGACTAAATACAGGAGGCATAGAACTGCCATATGGAGAGTGATACAAGGCGATATAGAACAATACAAGTTAGGTTTTTACTTAGAAAAATAGGGGTAAATAATAAGGTAACCACAAAGAGGTATAACAACTCTATAACTCAAGATAAAAGCCAAGAAAAATTTAACGACTCAACAAACATAAAGTCAAACACTACGAAAATGAGGATCTCACAATTTACTAAGAAAAACGTCTCAGCACAAAAAAGTATGTGGAAAAATGAAATTGTCAACAACACACATAAAAAGACATCAAAATGACAACACTAAACACTTATTTATCTATAATTACGCTCAAAGTAAATGGACTAAATGCACCAATTAAGAGACAGAGAGTCTCGGACTGGATAAAGAAACACGATCCGTCTATATGCTGCCTACAAGAGACCCACCTTAGATTTAGAGACACAAACAAACTAAAACTCAAAGGATGGAAAAAAATATATCAAGCAAACAATAAGCAAAAAAGAAGAGGAGTAGCAATATTAATTTCTGACAAAATAGACTTTAGACTTAAATCCACCACAAAGGATAAAGAAGGACACTACATAATGATAAAAGGGACAATTGATCAGGAAGACATAACCATATTAAATATTTATGCACCCAATGACAAGGCTGCAAGATACATAAATCAAATTTTAACAGAATTGAAAAGTGAGATAGACACCTCAACTATTATAGCAGGAGACTTCAACACACCACTTTCGGAGAAGGACAGGACATCCAGTAAGAAGCTCAATAGAGACACGGAAGACCTATTTACAACAATCAACCAACTTGACCTCATTGACTTATACAGAACTCTCCACCCAACTGCTCCAAAGTATACTATTTTTTTCTAGCACACATGGAATATTCTCTAGAATAGACCACATATTAGGTCATAAAACAAACCTTTGCAGAATCCAAAAACATCGAAATATGACAAAGCAACTTCTCAGACCACAAGGCAATGAAACTAGAAATCAATAACAGAAAAACTAGGGAAAAGAAATCAAAAACTTGGAAACTGAACAATACCCTCCTGAAAAAAGACTGGGTTATAGAAGACATCAAGGAGGGAATAAGGAAATTCATAGAATGCAACGAGAATGAAAATACTTCCTATCAAAACCTCTGGGACACAGCAAAAGCAGTGCTCAGAGGCCAATTTATATTGATAAATGCATACATACAAAAAGAAGAAAGAGCCAAAATCAGAGAACTGTCCCTACAACTTGAACAAATAGAAAGTGAGCAACAAAAGAATCCATCAGGCACCAGAAGAAAACAAATAATAAAAATCAGAGCTGAACTAAATGAATTAGAGAACAGAAAAACAATTGAAAGAATGAACAAAGCCAAAAGCTGGTTCTTTGAAAAAATTAACAAAATTGATAAACCATTGGCTAGACTGACTAAAGAAATACAGGAAAGGAAACAAATAACCCGAATAAGAAATGAGAAGGACCACATCACAACAGAACCAAATGAAATTAAAAGAATCATTTCAGATTATTATGAAAAATTGTACTCTAACAAATTTGCAAACCTAGAAGAAATGGATGAATTCCTGGAAAAACACTACCTACCTAAACTAACACATTCAGAAGTAGAACAACTAAATAGACCCATAACAAAAAAAGAGATTGAAACGGTAGTCAAAAAACTCCCAACAAAAAAAAAGCCCTGGCCCGGACGGCTTCACTGCAGAGTTCTACCAAACTTTCAGAGAAGAGTTAACCCCACTACTACTGAAGGTATTTCAAAGCATGGAAAATGACGGAATACTACCCAATTCATTCTATGAAACCACCATCTCCCTGATACCAAAACCAGGTAAAGACATTACAAAAAAAGAAAATTATAGACCTATATCCCTCATGAACATAGATGCAAAAATCCTCAACAAAATTCTAGCCCATAGAATACAACAACAGATCAAAAAAATAATTCACCCTGATCAAGTGGGATTTATACCAGGTATGCAAGGCTGGTTTAATATCAGAAAAACCATTAATGTAATCCATCACATAAATAAAACAGAAGACAAAAACCACATGATCTTATCAATTGATGCAGAAAAGGCATTTGACAAAGTCCAACACCCATTTATTATAAAAACTCTCACTAAAATAGGAATTGAAGGAAAATTCCTCAACATAATAAAGGGCATCTATGCAAAAAAAAAAAAAAAATCACTCTAAATGGAGAGAACCTGAAAGCATTTCCCTTGAGAACGGGAACCAGACAAGGATGCCCTTTATCACCACTCTTATTCAACATCTTGCTTGAAGTCCTAGCCAGGGCAATTAGGCTAGACAAAGAAATAAAAGGCATCCGGACTGGCAAGGAGGAAGTAAAATTATCCCTATTTGCAGATGACATGATCTTATACACAGAAAACAGTAAGGAATCCTCCAGAAAACTACTGAAACTAATAGAAGAGTTTGACAGAGTCTCAGGTTATAAAATAAACATACAAAAATCACTTGGATTCCTCTACATCAACAAAAAGAACACCGAAGAGGAAATAACCAAATCAAGACCATTCACAGTAGCCCCCAAGAAGATAAAATACTTAGGAATAAATCTTACCAAGGATGTAAAAGACCTGTACAAAGAAAACTACAAAGCTCTACTACAAGAAACTAAAAGGGACCTACATAAGTGGAAAAACATACCTTGCTCATGGATAGGAAGACTTAACATAGTAAAAATGTCTATTCTACCAAAAGCCATCTATACGTATAACGCACTTCTGATCCAAAATCCAATGTCACTTTTTAAGGTGATAGAGAAACAAATCACCAATTTCATAAGGAAGGGAAAGAAGCCTCGGATAAGCAAAGCATTACTGAAAAAGTAGAAGAAAGTGGGAGGCCTCACTCTACCTGATTTCAGAACCTATTACAGAGCCACAGTAGTCAAAACAGCCTGGTACTGGGACAACAACAGGCACATAGACCAATGGAACAGAATTGAGAACCCAGATATAAATCCATCCACGTATGAGCAGCTGATATTTGACAAAGGCCCAGTGTCAGTTAACTGGGGAAAAGATAGTCTTTTTAACAAATGGTGCTGGCATAACTGGATATCCATTTGCGAAACAATGAAACAGGACCCATACCTCACACCAAGCACAAAAACTAACTCCAAGTGGATCAAAGACGTAAACCTAAAGACTAAAATGATAAAGATCATGGAAGAAAAAATAGGGACAACTCTAGGAGCCCTAATACAAGGCATAAACAGAATACAAAACATTACTAAAAATGATGAAGAGAAACCCGATAACTGGGAGCTCCTAAAAATCAAACACCTATGCTCATCTAAAGACTTGACCAAAAGAGTAAAAAGACCACCTACAGACTGGGAGAGAATTTTCAGCTATGACATCTCCGACCAACGCCTGATCTCTAACATCTACATGATTCTTTGAAAACTCAACCACAAAAAGACAAACAACCCAATCAAGAACTGGGCAAAGGATATGAACACACACTTCACTAAAGAAGATATTCAGGCAGCTAACAGATACATGAGAAAATGCTCTCGATCATTAGCCATTAGAGAAATGCAAATTAAAACTACCATGAGATTCCATCTCACTCCAACAAGGCTGGCATTAATCCAAAAAACACAAAAGAATAAATGTTGGAGAGGCTGCAGAGAGATTGGAACTCTCATACACTGCTGGTGGGAATGCAAAATGGTACAACCACTTTGGAAATCTATCTGGCGATATCTTAAACAGTTAGAAATAGAACTACCATACAACCCAGAAATCCCACTCCTCGGAATATACCCTAGAGAAATAAGAGCCTTCACACAAACAGATATATGCACACCCATGTTTATTGCAGCTCTGTTTACAATAGCATAAAGCTGGAAGCAACCAAGATGTCCATCAACGGATGAATGGGTAAATAAATTGTGCTATATTCACACAATGGAATACTATGCATCGATAAAGAACAGTGACGAATCTGTGAAACATTTCATAACATGGAGGAACCTGGAAGGCATTATGCTGAGCGAAATTAGTCAGAGGCAAAAGGACAAATATTATATAAGACCACTATTACAAGATCTTGAGAAATAGTATAAACTGAGAAGAACACATACTTTTGTGGTTACGACGAGGGGAGGGAGGGAGGGAGGGAGAGGGTTTTTTATTGATTAATTAGTAGATAAGAACTGCTTTAGGTGAAGGGAAGGACAACACTCAATACATGGAAGGTCAGCTCAATTGGACTGGATCAAAAGCAAAGAAGTTTCCGGGATAAAATGAATGCTTCAAAGGTCAGCGGAGCAAGGGCGGGGATTTGGGGACCATGGTTTAAGGGGACTTCTAAGTCAATTGGCAAAATTATTCTATTATGAAAACATTCTGCATCCCACTTTGAAATGTGGCGTCTGGGGTCTTAAATGCTAACAAGCGGCCATCTAAGATGCATCAATTGGTCTCAACTCACCTGGAGCAAAGGAGAATGTAGAACACCAAGGTCACATGACAACTAAGAGCCCAAGAGACAGAAAGGGCCACATGAACCAGAGACCTACATCATCCTGAGACCAGAAGAACTAGTTGGTGCCCGGCCACAATCGATGACTGCCCTGACAGGGAGCACAACAGAGAACCCCTGAGGGAGCAGGAGATCAGTGGGATGCAGACCCCAAATTCTCATAAAAAGACCATACTTAATGGTCTGACTGAGACTAGAGGAATCCCGGCAGCCATGGTCCCCAGACCTTCTGTTGGCACAGGACGGGAACCATCCCCGAAGACAACTCATCAGACATGAAAGGGACTGGACAGTGGGTAGGAGAGAGATGCTGATGAAGAGTGAGCTAATTTTATCAGGTGGACACTTGAGATTGTGTTGGCATCTCCTGTCTGGAGGGGGGATGGGAGGATAGAGAGAGTTGGAAACTGGCAAAATTGTCACGAAAGGAGAGACTGGAAGGGCTGACTCATTAGGGGGAGAGCAATTGGGAGTACGGAGTAAGATGTATGTAAACTTATATGTGACAGACTGACTTGATTTGTAAACGTTCACTTGAAGCTCAATAAAAGTTAAAAAAAAAAAAAAAACTCAACCCCAAAAAGACAAACAACCCAATTAAAAATTGGGCAAAGGATATGAGCACGCACTTCACTAAAGAAGATATTCAGGTGGCTAACATACATGAGAAAATTCTCTCGATCATTATCCATTAGAGAAATGCAAATTAAAAGCACAAAGAGATTCCATCTCACTCCAACAAGGCTGGCATTAATCCAAAAAACACAAAACAATAAATGTTGGAGGAGCTATGGAGAGATTGGAACACTTCTACACTGCTCGTGGGAATATGAAATGGTACAACCATTTTGAAAATCTATCTGGCATTTCCTTAAAAAGTTAGAAATAGAACTACCATACAACCCAGAAATCCAGCTCCTCAGAATATATCGTAGAGAAATAAGAGCCTTTACATGAACAGATATATGCACATCCATGTTTATTTCAGCACTGTTTACAATAGCAAAAAGCTGGAAGCAACCAAGGCGTCCATCAACAGATGAATGGATAAATAAATTATGGTATATTCACACAACGGAATACTACGCATCGATAAAGAACAGTGACGAATGTGAGAAACATTTCATAACATGGAGGAACCTGGAAGGCATTGTGCTGAGTGGAATTAGTCAGATGCAAAAGGACAAATATTGTATAAGACCACTATTATAAGATCTTGAGAAATAGTTTATACTGAGAAGAACACATTCTTTTGTGATTACGAGACGGGGAGGGAGGGAGGGTGGGAGAGGGCTATTTACTGATTAGATAGTAGATAAGAACTACTTTAGGTGAAGGGGAGGACAATACTCAATACAGGGAAGGTCAGCTCAACTGGACTGGATCAAAAGCAAAGAAGTTTCGTGAATAAACTGAATGCTTCAAAGGTCAGCAGAGCAAGGGCGGAGGTTTGGGGACTATGGCTTCAGGGGAAATCTAAGTCAATTGGCAAAATAAATTCTATTAAGAAAACATTCTGCATCCCACTTTGAAGTGTGGCGTCTGGGGTCTTAAATGCTGACGAGCAGCCATCTAAGATGCGTCAATTGATCTCAACCCACCTGGATCAAAGGAGAATGAACACCGAGGTCACAAGATAATTATGAGCCCAAGAGACAGAAAGGGCCACATGAACTAGAGACTTGTATTATCCTCAAACCAGAAGAACTAGATGGTGCCCGGAAACAACTGACGACTGCCCTGACAGGGAGCACAACAGAGAATCCCTGAGGGAGCAGGAGAACAGTGGGATGCAGGCCCCAAATTCTCATAAAAAGACCAGTCTTAATAGTCTGACTGAGACTAGAAGAATCCCGGTGGGCGTGTTCCCCAAACCTTCTGTTGGCCCAGGATAGGAACCATTCCTGAAGACAACTCATCAGACATGGAAGGGACTGGACAATGGCTTGGAGAGAGATGCTGATGAGGAGTGAGCTACTTGTATCAGGTGGACACTTGAGACTGTGTTGGCATCTCCTGTCTGGAGGGGAGATGGGAGGGTAGACAGGGTTAGAAACTGGCAAAACAGTCACGAAAGGAGAGGCTGGAAGGAGGGAGTGGGCTGACTCATTAGGGGGAGAGTAAATGGGAGTATGTAGTAAGGTGTATATAAATTTACATGTGAGAGGTTGACTTGATTTGTAAACTTTAACTTAAAGCACAAGAAAAATTATTAAAAAAAAATGTTTAGGTATGTTAGAGGTTTGCTAAATGTTATCATATGCACTGTTACTTAACCCCAGAAATACCTCTATGAAGTAGGCACTATTATCTCCAATTTGTACTTTAACAAACTGAGGATAAAAGAACTTAAATATTTTATCATATTTACAAAGATAGTAAATTATAAAACCCATGGTGTTAGTCAGAGCTTCTGATCTTTGGTCCAGTGCTTTTTCCAATATGTCAGGGCTACCGTTCCTAATTACTTTTTTAATTCAGTAGAAGCTCCACAAGCTGTTGTTTAAAACTAATCCCAGCGAGACTATGATATGCTGTGTGTGTGTGTGTGCATGTGTATAATACATGTAAATTATAGTATAGTTATACTATATTTGCAAATATGAGAAAGAAAGAGAAAAAAATCATAGGAGACAGAGTTGCAAAGAAGGCAAGATGTTAGAAAAAAAGTATAAAAGCCCCATATTTCTGCATTACTTTTAATTTTAGTGATCATGCAGGACTGGAAAAAACAAACAAGAAACTTGCATCCTTTTAAGTTAACATTTCATTTGACTAAACATTTCTCAAATGAACTTTCAGAGAATCAAGACTGTCTTTAAATCTTTAGAGATCGTTATCTTGATGAAGGCAGCTATAATGTGTAGACTTGTACTGCCCACAACCCGACATTAATAAAAGAAAACATTAACCTGATCCCTTAGTAACTTGAACGGTCTTGCCATCCACTAGTTTTTTGAAAGCAAGCTGGCCCAGCGTCTGATGTGGAGACGTGTTTACTTGAGCCCTCCATCCTTACCTTCTTCCTCTTAGGTGTGGAAGCCCAGGGATTTAATAAGAGTATTCTTTCTGTCTTTTTGACACAGACAGAAACGAATGATACTATAAAGCCATAAAGGGAGCTTATTTTTCTAGAAATTTTCAAGTGAACTCCATTCTTTTACATATTTCAGATAACTAGCTGCACTGAGGAGCCCTGGTGGCACAATGGTTAAGATCTCAGGCTGCTAACTAAAAGGTAGGCAGTTTGAATCCACCAGCTGCTCCTTGGAAACCCAATGGGGCAGTTCTACTCTGTCCTATAGGGTCACTATGAGTTGAAATCCACTCTACAGCACACAACAAGAGCTGCACTTGAGTGCTAAATTATTTTATGTCTCTACCTCTGTAGAGTTTTACTGATATTTATGTCTCTGCATTTGTAGAGTTTTATTGATTGGCAACTCAAAAACAATGTTCAAGAAATCATACTGAAAACATTACGTCCTAACCTCGATTTTAACTTTTCTTTGACAACCCACTAGAGTGTCATTTGTTATATAAAAGCATTAACTTGAAGCCCACTGCACTGAGAATATAAAAATACTTCCCTTCTATGCTCAGTTTACAGGCTGCACACTAAGTGCAGGAAAAATTGTTATAAGGTGTAGGTGAAATCTTCACTCATGGCAGGTCTACCTAGAAGAACAATTGCCTGAAACCTGGAATTATCACGGTCTCCCTAATGCTTCCATGTATTTACTCTGCAGATTATACTTACCATGATTCTAAGGTAGCTTACTACTGAATTTTGAGACACAAGGGACAACCAGAGAATAAATGAGACTTGAAAAATCTCTATCGCAATGAATAGACACAAATAAAATCTACATCAATAAACAAATGATGGAAACATTGTTGTTTCTCCTAATTGCTGCACTTTATTAAAGTGTCTATAAATTCCTTTTTTTCTCAGAAGAAATACGATTGTAAATTACTTTTTAAGATTCCACTTTAAACTTTGAAACTCTAAAAATGGATTCAAAAATAGGCTAATTTTTTATGATATTGTTTTTGTTGTTAGGTGCCATCGAGTTGGTTTTGACTCATAGCAACCCCATGCACAACAGAAGGAAATCCTGCCTGGTCCTGCGCCATCCTGCACCATCCTCACAACCCTTGTCTTGCTTGAACCCATTGTTGCAGCCACTGCGTCAATCCTTCTTGTTGAGGGCCTTCCTCTTTTTTGCTGATCCTCCATTTTATCAAGCATGATGCCTGGCTTCTTAAAAATTAACTTTCATGACTCTTAATAATTTATGATATTAAGAGTGATCAAAGTTAACTTTAAGTAACCAAGCATTTACATATTTTGAATTAAAAAAAAAAAAACATAAAAACCTCTCTTGGATATGTGTTCCTAAAAAAGGAGATATACAAACTGATTTAAATCCTTATCCATTTTTGAAAATTTTTGTCTCTAGAAAAATATCATTCCTGACAAAATCACAGAGAACCAAATATGACTGATCTTTTTAATCCACAATTTGTGAGATGATACTCGCAGTTTCGTGAGCACAGGGATAAAAGCAAACTTAGTTAAATGAATTTAAAAAGTATTTTAATACTCCTTAGACTTTTGAAGTATATAAGAAAATATACTAAAATTTTCACATTGAACAAATTCAAAGATGATTTCATATACTTTCCTTATTCTAGATGCTATGGTGATGTAATGATGTTATTTAGAGGTAATTAAGAGATAAGATTGCAGGCCTGGTGGCACGGTTTTTAAGAGCTGGCCTACTAACCAAAAGATCGGGAGTTCAAATTCGCCAGCGGTTCCTTGGAAACCCTATGGGGCTGTTCTACTCTGCTGTAGGGTCAACAGCAAAGTTTTTGGCTTTTTTTGTTGTTTTTCTTAAAGATATGATAATGACAATCTTTTCAAGGTTATTTTCTCTGATGTTTGAAACATGAAATATCAGCCCTACTATTTTTTTTTTATATCAGCCTACTATAGTATAAACTCAACTGAAATTTTTTTAGTTAAATCCCTTTTATTGGTTTCTTAAGTTACAAGATTCAATCACCCTGTTAGGTTTTAGTAATCAATCTTTTTTTCTTTGTCTTAATACTCAAATTTAGGAATCAAAGTAGGAGCCCCTTTTTAATATCAGTGGCATTATCGAATTGACACAGTGGCTGCAACAACGGTCTCAAACAGCAATGTTTGTAAAGACGGTACAGGACCAGGCAGTGTTTTCTTCTGCTGCGCATAGGGTTGCTACAAGTTGGAACCAACTTGATGACATCTAACAACAACATCAGTAGTAGGAATAGTAACAGCAGTAATAATAATAGCAAATATTTATATTGTGCTCTAGGATTTACAAATTGCTTTTGAATGTATTATTTCATTTAAATACTATAAAATGTAGATGAAAATATATAATAATCCCTGGTGTTTAGACAGTAATTCTAGTAGTATGATGCCCTTTGTCTAGCTTCCTTAATCAAGAAAATCAATAAGGTAATGTCTTCTAGGTAAGCTGGAGGACTCTATGAATAATTCTTATGAATTAGAAAATACATATTTACAAAAGATTACTGCTAAATGGTAATTAGCAGGTATTCATGTCTTCTTCATGACCACAAACAGATAACACACACTATACAATGAAATTATTATACTACCAGCTGAACTAAGTAGGAATTTTTACATATATATATAAAATCTCCAAGGATTGTAGATTTAGCCTGACAATGCAGTTTGTGACAACTTCTAACTCTGCCTCTAATTATCAAAACAATGTGTCAGACAGTGCTCTTCTCTATTAGAATACCTTATTTTATAATGTCCAGGAGAATACTAGTTTTGAGAGCTCCCTGATGTGCTACATTTACCCAGGTTTACTAAAAAAGCTCAGTAAAGCGGAGCAAGGAGAGTTGCCTTTTGTAAAACTTTGACTATTTGGACTGCCTAGGGTGTTAATTCTGTATTTCAATTGCCTCATATGCATGTGAAAGGTGAACAACAAATAAGGAAGACCAGAGAAGAATCAATGCCTTTGAATTATGGTGTTGGTGAAAAATATGGAATATACCATGGGATTCCAGAAGCAGGAGCAAATCTGTCTTGGAAAAAATACAGTCAGAGTGCTTCTTGGAAGCCAGGATGGTGAGACTTCGTCTCATGTACTTTGGATGTTATCAGGAGGGGCCAGTCCCTGGAGAAAGACATCATGCTTGGTAAAGTAGAGGGTCAGTAAAAAAGAGGAAGACCTTCAACAAGATGGATTGACACAGTGCCTAAAACAATGGGCTCAAAAACAGCAAGGATTGTAAGAATGGCATAGGACGGAGCAGTGTTTTGTTCTGTTGTGCATAGGGTCTCCGTGAATCAGAAGTGATTCGACAGCATCTAACAAGAACTATCAACGAGGTCTCAATTCAGACCTGATTTTTGTTACCATGGTAGCTAAATGGAGAGAGCTGCATCATTAAACATTATTTTTTCAAGAAAAGAAAATCAAGTAGAGTCTTTAAAAAAAAAAAAAAAAAACTTCAATTTTTACGGAAAACATTCTCTGTGACTTATTTAAAATACCTTAGTGAAGGAGAAGTTATCACACAGTATAAAATATTGAAAATAATTTTGTTTTTTAGCAAAAACCTCCTGTATTAGCTGACTGAACTTTTTTTCCTAGCTGTTTAATTGTTTATATGATTTGCTTTACTGCATGTCCTAGTTAATTAGTTATCTAGATTAATTTGTTAATTTATCAATCCAAAACAGAAGCAAAATCAGAAACTAATTATCATGGTTTCCTGCTTGAGAATAACCAATGTTTCCTAGGCAAGATACCTGCCCTTTAAAACATTCTTCCCAATTAACCACTTCTTCAAACAGCTGGGAACAATCTTGTTCTGTTAGGTTAAACCAGTGACAGTAAAGTAGAAGGAATTAATAGGAAATGCCAACAATGTCCTCAGAGCTATTTAGAAACAGAGAGCAACCAAAAAACCAAGATAATTGAGTACTTTGCTGGAGCCAAAAAAACCAAACTCGTTGCTGTGGAGTCAATTCCAACTCATAGGAACCCTATAAGAGAGGGAAGAACTGCTACATAGGGTTTTCAAGGCTGAAATCTTAAAGAAAGCCGAGTGATATATTTATAGTGTATCATAATGCCCATCCTCACAGGATATCATCTTCAAGTTGGTACCTCAGTTGAATCTTCAGAAGGCTTTTTCATCATTTTCTCAGACTAGCTGCTTCCAGAAAATATGCTATATGACAGACAGCCATTCTCATGGTAATATACTCATTCTTATGCCTCCATTGTTATAGAGTGGGTCTATTGTAGGATCTTGTTTTCAGGATCTTGTGCCAGTGGATCAAACATGTTGAATGCTTTCCAACACTGGTGCTGGCTAAGGCTCTGTGGGCAGTAAAAGACTAACTCACACCTGTAATGTACATTGATTAAAGGCTGATCACATACACTTCCATGGTGGAAAAAGTCAGTATGTTCAAACAGCTAAAAAAAAAAAAAATGGCTGGTTGGTCTCTTTGAAGGTTGGTGTTAGATCTTGGGACTACTATTAGCATCCATCACGAACATACTCAGCATTTAGTGTAGGAGTCACTGCTGTTGGGCTCATTCATAGCCACTGTGCTTGTCAGTATGGCTGCCAAACTCATGAATTCATTGTGTCTGCACTGAAGAGGTAGATGATAGAAACTGGATGGTGCAGCTTACTTGTGCTCTTTGACCCTGTTCACACCCAGTCCCAGCAGTACTGGTAAAGAGATCTGTCTCTACAAGAGCCTGCATGCCATATCAGAAACTATCCTTTGAATCATGCGTAATTCTCTATCATAGATGAAAGTGCCTTGCTCCGGAATCTTAAGAGTCTATGTTATGATTCCCCTGTGGATGCTTGCCATGAAGTCCACATGGCACCTCTACCCACTACAAGTATCGCTAAAACCATAGGGTCTTCCTATGGTTTTTATGGCTGTTTCTGGCAGTAATGGTTACATCAACGCCTCTTCTGAGTTCCACTTAAAGCCTTCTGTGTCAGTTGGTAAATTTCAACTGCAGACCTAGGTTGTACTGAATAATTTTTACTTTAACCTTATACTGGCATGTAGCCTCCAAGGTCTCAACTTTTAGTTTATTACAGTCCCTGACATTTTAAGTACCCCCAGCCCTCAGCTTTTTAGCAGCCTCATCTGTTAATATCAAATGCTTCCAAGACAAAATTGGTCCAAATGCCTAACTTACAACTCTGGATTCCTGCCGTTTCACTAATGTTGGCCAGTTAATCCTCATTAGTTTGTTAGCTCTTTTTTACTTTTACAGAGGTTTTCTAAAATCCATTTTGACAAGATTGTTCCTTTGTCTTCAGTGAGAGGGTTGATCTAAATGACTTAGTTTGTTATTATTAAAAGCAATACCTGTTACTAGTCCTAAATCCTCAGAAAGTTTAATTATGATCATCATAATTATAATAATTTTATAATTGATACGCATTTTCCGATTTCATTGTCACACCATTATTCACCTGCCCATGCTTTCTCCAGTGTTTATTTCTTAATAGAATCTAACCATTGCAGTCCTCTAAGTGATAGATTAAGAATTATAAATTGTATTAGTTTTTAAGTATTTTTATTTCACAGTCAAAGTAGAAAGACTATTTACCTGGGTACAGAAAAAAAAAAAAAAAAGACATCCAGATTAATGTCTCTTTTCTCACAGACCTTTGAAAGATATTTCCATTGCCTTACAACCTTTTCTGTTGCTAATGAGACGCCCGCTGCCTGCCTAATTTTTTCTCTTAATACCTTATTTTGTTTCTCTTTAGTTGCTTTTTTGATTTTCTCTTTGTTTTAAGTGTCTTGCATATTTGGTATAATACAATTAAATGTGGATTTAATTTTATGTGTTCCATTCAGAAATAAGGGTGCTTTTATCAACCTGAATAGTAATTTTCTTTTTTTTCATTCTTGAAAACTTTTAGCAATTAACTCCTACATAGTTCCTCTACACCATTCTTGTCTGGAAGTTCTATTAATTGTAGCTATGACATTTTTATTCTATTTTCCATTTTTTAATTTACTTTGTACTTTGTTCTGTTTACATTTTAAGCTGCTTTTCATATATTTTCTTCAACTCTATCTTCCAGTTTATCAATCCTTTTTTAGCGTGTCTAATTTGTGTTTAGGAGTCCGTGAGTGGCACAAATGGTTAAGCACTTGACAGCTAACTGAAAGGTTTGTAGTTCAAATCCTTCCAGAGGTGCCTTGGAAGAAAGGCCTCACAATCTACTTACAAAAGATCACAGTCTTTGATAAAACTATGGAAAGGAGTTATACTCTGAAACATATGGGTCATGCCCGTAATTTGGAATTTACTCAATAGTAACTTTCTTTTTTTGAATTAAAAAAAAAATTTTTTTTTGAATACATAATTTAAATAATCCATTCAGTTAGGTTTTTAATTCTAATGACTGTATTTTTTATTTGTAGTTCTATTTCATTAGTATACCCTGGGTCATATTTTTCTTTCTTTTTTGTTTCTGTATCTTCCTTTACTTCTTTAATCATTTTAAAAGTACATAATATATAATATATTTCTGATTGTTTAATTGTGCAATGCAATTTTTTTGGTTTCTGTTATTTGTGGAATCTTCTTTGGTATGGCATTTGCAGTGATATTTTAATGGTTTTTCATTGGCAGTTACCTCCCTTCTTCGCAGTTACATGATCTGTGTGTACCATATTTATTCATTTCATCAACAAGTATTTATTTTGTGACGATTATGTGCAAGAAGTTCTTATGTTTTATAGGAATGTTCCAAATAATACAGAAAAGAAAGTTCATGAACTACTGGGGTTGTAAAGTTATCTATTAAAAAAAAAATTGTGATTGCTTTTGGCACTGTTTTAAGCATATTGCTGGGCCAGGTAAAATTTTGGGCTGATTTGTTAACTGCGTATATTTTATCCATGATGATAGTTTAAATTCTGATCTCACTTCTAAGCATGGTGTGAGATTTCTATAATGTACGTATCATTCAGCCTTTGCTTAGGCAATTTGAAAACAGGAAATTTAAACTTTATAAAGCAGGCCATTTTACAGATCTAACTGTATGAATGCTTTTACATCTTCTCTGAAACAGAAATGTGCACTTTTAGCTTCACATTCTAATTCTACTTCTGTCCTCTAAAGCAGCATAATATAAACCTTCTTCATGACACTGTCAAACTTTTGAAAGCACTATTCATTTTTCTTTCCATGTAATTTTTTTTTCTTTTCAAGTGTAAAATTCCTCCTCACCTTTCATTATTTCTCTCTAACCATCAGCTCTTGAATGATTGAAAACTTGCTGAGCCTCTCATACTGTGATATCCAAAACCCTAATCAGGAGTCTGGAAATTACATGAATGATATAAAATGCTATATATATATATACATATAGCATTTTATATCATTCATGCAACGTGTGTATATATATATGTGTGTGTGTATATATATATATATACACAAATAAAGTTGTCATTGAGTCAATTCCTACTCATGGTGACTCCATTTGTGTCAGAATAGGACTACATTCCATAGGGTTTTCAATGGTTGTGATCTTACAAAAGTAAATTTCTAGATCTTAACACTATATTTTCATTAAATTACTCTAGGAGTTAATTATTTAAAAGGTAAAAGTAAAGGTCTTCAAGATTTTAACTTTTTAAGCAGCTTCATTCTATTTATGACTAAGGCTGTCTTTACTCATCTAAAATCTGCCAGTTTGTTTACTTTAATGTAACCTGTGGACCAGTTAACTTTGAAACTACACTTACACAATTAATTATTCTCAGCTCAAACACCGTATTTTATATTCATCCCTCTAAAATTTATCTTATATTTTGGAATGGCACCTCTACATCAGGTAATGAAAATGCAAGACACTTTGAATCATTATCGTCCCAGCCAAAACTTAAGCAAACACTTTACCTTAGCTTTGTTCTCTCAGGTATGTTTCCCAAATCATTACTCAGAATATGGACACAACGGTAATCAAGTATTCACTGTGAAGATGGCCCTGTACTTTGCCATTAGCTATAGATTTGACAAGAGATCTATTAATTTATTTTAAGTATAGATGCTAAGCCAATTACAAATTCCACCTTAAATATTTTCTAGACCACATTTTTATATTTATATCATACATGAATTATGAAGTAGCTTCCCAAATGCATTCATAATATATACACAAGTATACATAATTCTCCCGAATTGCCTCAGAAAAGGAAACACTATTTAAAATTATTCCTTTGTTTTTGAATTTACTTCTTATATATTTTTAAAATGCTCACATGAACAGTCAATTAAAAAAATATATGCCTACTCTTTTTTCAGGATCAAGATTAGGTACTTTTGTTGTCAACATTTCAATAATTTATAATATTTCTTACAGATTTTCATTTAAAGAAATTTATCTGGTATGCTTAATTGTGCTTCATCTTCCCTTTCTTATTGTGTGTGCTCTCCAAAATGGAAGAATTTCTTTTGTTTTTGTTTTTTTGGGGTTCATCATTTTGTTTTTGTTCTTAGTGTACTAACTGAAACACAGCAGATACTCAATAAGTGTTTGATTTATTTATTTTTGTAAGATGAATGTGGAATTTTTTGCAATCACAAAACTAGCTGCTGGTTTTGGAACCCATGTTTTATCAGTTTAGAAAATTAAGGACTCATTATCCAGCCTGTAGTCTTCTGGTACATTTTTCTTTCCCTATAACTTATTGGTGTTTACCAATTGAGTTTCAAAATAATTTCTGCTAATTTAAAAAATAAAATAAAATTATGCTATACAAGTAGAATGAAAGATACTTCATTGGACTATTTGTAGCAAAGGGGCCATTATCTATCCAATAAAAATCCTCAATATTTTACAAGTGAAAAAATATATTAATCATAATTCTCAATTAATGACCTGCTAGATAAAAAAAAAATAAAATTTATCTCTATTTAAAAAAAAAAATAATATATTTTTTTAATCTCTATTTAGTCCAGTGAGGTCTTGTATTTTATTTATATTTTATTATTTTATTTTGTTAACCCTTTTATTTCTAATACCCAATTTAATTTCACCCTGTTTCAGTGGACTGGTGATCCTTTATGTCCTTTTACCTAAGCCTACAAAAATATAATGTCGACATGTTTATTTTTTTCTCAAACTAATTTTTTTTTTATGATTAACAGTGGGTTATTTTTATTCTTCTGTCTGTTCCACATGATCATAGCAGCATTTAAGCTATCTGTGATTATATTTTATGAGCAATATGTTCTGCATACCTTTTGTACAAGGTCATTTTAAGAAACGTCACAACCTTTCCAATCCTGTACCAAATGTTCCTTTGGGTAAGAGAAGTGTTCGTTGCTAACAGGGTAACATAATTGTATAATTAGTTGAAAATAATAACAACAGCATCATTTAGATTCAAGCACTTAAAATTTTTTTTAATCAAGCTAGAAAATAACAGCTGTTATTTTTATAATATATTAAAATTAATAAATTATGGATAAACATAATTATTTTCCTAGCAAAAGGCAGAAAGTATTAAAAGATAAAATATTTGGTATCATTTTGGAGAAAATATGTCCTAGGCTCTTTTAAAGGGTTAATCTTAATCACGATGCTTTATTCCCACAGTGTAGGTAAATGTTTGTTTTGTGTTAATTAAGAAGTCTTTTTAGTATCTGCCTTTATTTTATGGACTGCCTTTAAAGTGTAAAATGTGTTTTTCTCATGAGAGCACTTTATGTTCCCAAGTGGCAATTTCCAAACAAAGTCTCTCTTTTTCAGATATAAAGTCTAATGTGCAAAGGTTTTGCCATCTGTTCTATGTAGTTGCACTTGTGAGCTAGTTGTTTGATTAGAAGCAACAAATGCATAGAAAATGAGTCTTTACTCTAGTTGAAGAAAACTACAAATAGTTCAATGTCTACTTTATGATTTTCTTTTATAAATGTGCCATCTTTTATTTCATTCAGCATCAGTTAGATTTCTTAAAGCAGAAAAATTATCAATAAATTGAATTTTATATCATCCAGAAAATAAGAAAAATTCAATTCAGTTTTTTAAAGAATAAAAAACAAAATTCCATTATCCAATTTAAAAAAATGAAATCAATCAATGCTTGTGACTATGCCTATTTAATAAAGAGTTATCACTCCAAAAATAGTTTACCTAGTAGTTTGGATGTCTCAAAAAATTTAAAAAAGTCTTATCTATTATACAGTGAGCCAAACTCTTTTTTCAGAATTAGTCTCTGAGAAGTAGGAAAAGTCATCAATGATTCAAGGAGAAAATTCATCAACAATTACAAGTTTAGTTATTTGAGCAGAGGTTAATTTAAAAAATATAGATACTTAGTAAATTTGTATGTTATGTACTCACTCATTTTGAGGACAAATAACCAATTCAATCACTCCATATCAAGATCAGGAAATATACCCCTATGGAGAGCATTCTAGAGTCTGTATGAAGTCTAGAAACTCTTAACATGCTGTGATTTCTCCAAAGATATAGGTTATCATAGGATTCTCTACATTTTCCCAAGAAATTCATCCATGTTTCAGATATAAGTACTTGAAATAGGTAGAGTGATATAAATTATTTCCCTACTTGAAGTCATTCAAAATAAACCAAGTTTTCCTTTAATTTATGAGTTTGTTTTTGGAACAGAGTCAAGCAGATTTGTCTAATGACAAATATATATATGTATATGTATGTACATATGTGCATATATGTATGTATGAAAATCGAAGATTGTCTTTGAAACAACAGTCTTGAGGAATCTTTGTACCCAAGATGGTTTTTATATTAATCTTAACTATTATCCCATTTGTTCCAGGAATCTTGACCCTGGAAAATCTGTTATTTCACTTGGACTACTAGAATCCCTGAAAACACCAGGTATCTTTTACATTCATAATATTATTTACTGTGCCCATTATGTGCACAGTCATAAAGCAAACATCTTTAGTCATCACATGGTAATATGAGTTTATTTGTTCTAACTTAGAACTAAACAATATTGATTGAGAAATCTATATATATGTATATAGAAATCTATATACACATATGCATATATTTTACATACAAACATATATATATATATATAATGTATATATAAACAGTCTGGGAAATAAGTGCCAGGATGTGTTTTGATTTTTATAAACAAGAATATCTTCATGGAGGAGTTTTATAGATTTTGAACTGGACTTTCAAGTTTAGTTAATACTCAGCTAAAATTGGAAGAAAGAAGACCAGACAAGAAAAATGATGTAACTGTTGTAAGTTACCACAGAGTAGGCTCTGACTAATGGTTACATTAAGTATAAAAGAACAAGATGTTTCCCAGTCTTGTGTCATCTTTACGATCATTGGTTTGTTAGAGTTCATTGCTGAAGCTATTGTGTCATTCCATCTCTTTGAGGGTGTCCCTCATTTTCATTGATCCTCTAGTTTACCAAACATGGTGTACTTTTATAGTGAATGGTCTTTTATGATCATATGTTCAAACTAAGCCAACAAAGTATAGCCATCCTCACTTTTGAGGAACATTCTGGTTTTATTTTTTGTAAGATTGATTTGTTCATCTTTTTGGTTGTTTACAGTATATTCAATATGTTTTACCAACACCACAGTTCAAATACATGAGTTTTTCTTCTGTCTTTCTTTTTCATTTAGCTTCACATGCATATGAGGCAATTGAAGACCATGGTTTGAGTCAGGCAAACCATGACTTTGATGTCATCAAAGTGACATCTTTGCTTTTCAAAAGTTTGAAGAAGTATTTTGCAGAAGATTTGACCAATGCAATACATCATTTGATTTGTTGATTGTTGCTTCCATGGACATTGATTATTGATCCAAGTAGAATGAAATTGTTGACACCTTCAATTTCTTCTTGATTTATCATGATATTATTTATCAGTCCAGTTGTGAGGATTATCATTTTTTTATTATGTTCAAGTATAATACATACTGAAGGCTGTAGTCTCACATCATCAGTAAATATTTCAATTAGTGTTCATTTTTGGCATGCAAGGTTGTGTCATCTGCATATTGCATGTTGTTAATGAGTCTTCCTCCAACCATGTTGCATTCTTCTTCATATAGTTGGGCTTCATGGATTATTTCCTGCAGTGTGAAATTGATAGAATGCATAATCAAAATGTATTGATAATTGCTGGTGATTAAAAAGTGAAAGTTGGAAAGAAAGAAGAAGGATCAGTAGATGGAAAATACAGCTTTTGTGATAAAAATGATGCCAGACTTTGCATGATAGAACTTTTCAACACCAACAACTTATTCATCAAAAACACTTTTTTTCAACAACTTAGTAATCAACAACTAGTGGGCCTACCCAGATGGACTACACAAGAATCAAATCATTTGTGTGAAAAGAGATGATAGGGAAGCTCAATATTTTAAGTCAAGACAAAGCTGGGAGATAACTGTAGAATGACCATTAACTGCTCAAGTGTAAGTTCAAGTTGAAGAAAATCAAAGAAAGACCACAACAGCCAAGGTGGGACCTTGAATACATCCTGCTTGAATTTAGAGACCATCTCAAGAGAATGACAGAAAACAAGAAGATTTGTGGGAAGAAATCAAGAAAATTATATAAAAAGTAAAAGATCATTAAAAAAAAAAGGAAAGAAGGAAAAACCAAAATGGAAATCAGAAGAAACTCTGAAACATGCTCTTAACTGCAGAGTAACTATGGCAAAGAGAAGAAACCATGAAGCATGAAATAAAAAAGCCAAACAGAAAATTTTAAAGGGAGACTTGAGAAGATAAGGTAAAGTATTATAATGAAATGTACAAAGACCTGGAGTTAGAAAACTGAAAGAAGAAAACATGTTAGGCCTTTCTCAAGCTGAAAGAACTGAAGAGAAAATTAAAGCCTTGAGTTGCAGTTTTAAAGGATTCTATGGGCAGAAATACTGAATAACACAGGAAGCACCAAAAGAAGATGGAGGAAATACACAGTTACTGCACCAAAAAGTAATGGTCTGCATTCAACCATTTCAGGGGACAGCATATGATGAAGCATTGTTGGTACTGAAGGAAAAAATTTCAAGCTGCACTGAAGGCATTGGCAAAAATCAAGGCTCCAGGACTTGACAGAATACCAGTTCAGTTGCTTCAACAAAGGAAAGGAACGCTGGAAGTACTATGTTAAAAAATTTGGAAGATAGCTACCTGGCCAACCGACTGGAAGAGATCCACATTTATGCCATTCCAAAGAAACATGACGAAGCAAAATGTGGAAATTGTCTAACAATATCAATATCATATACTAGCAAAACAGAGAAGAAAATTTCAAAAATAGTTACAGTCCTACATTGTCAGGGAACTACCAGAAGCACAAACTGGATTCAGAAGAGGATGTGGAATGAGATATATTATTGCTGTTGTTAGATGAATCTTGGCCAAGAGCAGAGAATAGCAAAAAGATGTTTACACATGTTTTTCGACTACATAAAAGAATTTGACTGTGTATATCATAAAAAATTAGGGATAGCATTGAGAAGAATAAAAATTTCTGAGCGCTTAATTGTGCTCATGTGGAACCTATACATGGATCAAGAGGCAACCTTTCAAACAGAACAAGGTGGCACCGTGTGTTTCAAAATTGGAAAAGGAGTGCAGTACAGTAGTCACTTCAAAAAAAAAAAAAAAAAAAAACCCAGAGGTACAAAACAAAACTACAGTTAGAAGACATTAAAGAAGAGAGATAAGGTTAAAAAAAAAAAAAAAGGTTTCATGTAGTTAAATGCTTATGAGTTGGAGATACAGGTTGGTAGCAAATTGCAGAATACCTTAAACGACAGCCTAAGAATCATGAGTTTTTGTATTTTTCAATAGAAAGCTATTGCGGATGTTTGAAGAGATAAAAGGCAGAATTAAAATAGTATCATTAGGAAGATTAATCCAGGAATTGTGTGGTTTATATTACCATGTAGTTTATATATTTTCAATAAATATCCTTTTATTTGTTACATGATAATTGTTTAAAAGAGAAAATGCTAGAGACAATCAGACATGCTAGACTCATTATATTATGCTTTTTTAAATTAAGGTAGAGATGGAAATATAAGATCAAATGTGAAAGAAATGGCAAAGTTTTGGGACTGAATAAATGTTTGGAAAAGAGAGAGGGAGGTTTTAAGATGAAAAATATACATTGAGCGTGGGATCATGAGTCAGCTTACCTGGGTTCTAATCATAGCTCTGCCACTTCTAAACAAGTGTACCAAAAAAAAAAAAAATTCCAGTGTTGTTGAGTAGATTCCAACTAATAACTAACTACAAACCCTGTATCTTATTTCTGCCTAGTATAAGATTGGTTATACTACCACCTGTTTTTTCCCATTTCAAAGACTTTCATAAAGATAATATTATATATCTATCTCTACATATATATGCATGTATGTTCTTTGCAAGCTAGGTTCCACATAAATAGTCTTTAATTAATATAATAATAAAAATAGACATATAGCCAAAATTTCCTAAGCACTTACAATGGATCAGGCCTGGTGCTATTCACTTCACAAGTACAATGTCAAGTTTCCATATGTATGTAAGTAATGTCACATAATAAATGAGAGTATTTGTCCTCCAAAATATGTGCAAACCATTAGAGTATAGGATGAAATATTATTATTTCTAATTAATTGGAGAGTCATGATGGTGTTTATCAGTGAAACCTAATTTATCAAAAAAGAATTCTAAAGAATAATCTCCATTGACAGCTTTACTCTGAGACCCTAGGATGCATGCCTGAGGTCTCAGTCACAAGCTAAAACCAGTCAGTTTGCTCCCTGGTTGCACATATTAACATAATAACCCTACATTCAAATGTGTCCACTGAGTTCCACTGCAGTTAAGTTTTAACAAGAAATCTGTACCTAGTAAAACAGTCCTGTGGGCTGCACTAGTATGGTAAAATGCACTTACACAGAGCCCTACAATAAACTATTAGGAATTATGGTAACATGAACACTTTCTTTTATGGTTTCTACTTCACTGCAGAGATATCAAAGGCTACTCCTGACCCCTGGGACAGTGTTCATACAGTCCTATTACCCTATATGTAACCTGTCAGGGAACATATGATGAAACACATGGGCTATCTCTTCTAAATTATTGATCTTTTTGTTCTGATTACTGTATCTTGACTCCCTGCAGTCAAAATAAGTGGTGACTCTCTGATTCACTCCATTCCTCTTCTTTTGATTTCAGATTTTATTTTCTTAGTTAAAGATTGTTAACTATCTCCTTTGTTTATAATTTGGACTTAATAACCTACCAGTTTTTAAAAAATTACAAATGGTTGTTCTCCTCAGAACAGTCATCATTTCTCTGAAGTGTTTGAAAACAAATGCTTAAAATGGTTTTCAAAATGAATGGAAGAACAAATTAATGCACAAAACAAGCAGAAACCAAAATCATATGAATTATAAAAAGTTTTATCTAATTATTGTGTTGCCTAATTTTCATTTTGCTATTTCAACAACTAAAAGGCCAAAAATACATGTACTTTCTAATATTAAATATGCACATACAATAGAGAAGTCATGTGTATTCATGATAATCAAAAAAATGTGCTAATTGCATTAAAGAATAATGAAACACACAAGTTATACAGGAAGGATCAGCCACACAGTCTCACAACTACTCAACTATGCTGAAAAATTCCATAGTGCATGAGTGAATGGTGATGGCTATCTTCTAATAAAACTTTTTACAAAAAGAGGCAGTGGGCCAGATTTGGCCCAGGGAATATAGTTTACCTATCCTTACTATATTGTATTGATGTGTTCTATTTTATTTATACAGTATAGGAATATAAGCATGTACATTATAGAGATCTGAGCTAATGTTTGAAATATGGCTTTTGAGATTAAAAAGATCTTGGAGGGGGAGGTGGGGCCAAGATGGCAGAGTAGTCAGACGCTACTGGTGGTACCTGAAAAAACAAGTGAATCGATTTTATATGACAAACCAGGAGCCCTGAACATCAAAGGCAAAGTTGAAGAATTGGATTGACTGGCAGGCGTAAGGAGAGATGATTCAGAAGGAGTGAGGAGTTGCCAAACCTGACTCAGTGGAAACCAGCACCCCACAGGCCAGATCTGTTGGCACAAGTGCAGTGAAACAAGCAGTGGCGTTTGAGAAGTGTTTTTCGTATTGGGAGAAACTGAGTGGCAGAGAGTTCACTCTTGCATCCGGATTCAGCAAAAAGCCGCACTCTTGGCAAAAGATAAGTACTTGCATTTAATCTAACTCACTGACCAAAAAACACCCCTTTGGAAAAAACTGTCTCCCATTTAACTGACCCCTCCCTGTTCTGCACCAGGTCCTGAGCTGGCTTCAGTAGTAGCCACTTTCCCTGGGCTGGAAGTAGGACCTGTTACACATTCTGAGCCATTCTCTCAGCCTTGGAGAAGGAAAAAAATTAACAAACGTGGGGTAGGGGGAGAATCTGCTGGCTTCCCTAACCTGGGAACTCAGGGCAGAAACAGCTCCTTTGCCTAGGCACAGGAATAAGCAGTCCACTGACTTTGAATGCTTTTCACACTGCATAGACCTGTGTGGGGCCATTTTGACAGCGTAAGCCCTCATTAGCACAGCAAAACAGGGTATATACCTGCTATTTCACCTATATGGTAGATAGGCAGGTTCATGACATTTGACACCATTCTGCCTATTAGGCAGGGTCCTCACCTACCCACATCAGGGGCCTGAGTACTGGTGGCTTCACCCACGCCACCTAGTCACCCTTGACAGGGATCCAAGGATAAGTGGTGCCTCCCAGTCCTTACAGCCAACAGCACTGGGTGCTCACAGTTTGGCTGCAAAATCCACACATCTAGGTGCCCTAGGCCACAGGGACATGTTTTCCTCACAGACACTTAGGGGTGGTTGTCAGTCCAATGCCTTACTGAGCTTGTGACCTCCTGCTGCAGCCCGATACCTGCACCTACACCAATCACCCTTGCTCGTCTAACACTGTAGGTGAGAGCCTGCACCACACACTTGGTGACCTATTACCTAGACACCTGAGCTGAATCCATACAAGAAATGTAAAAGGACTCCTTGGCTCATATACCTAGTAACAGCTCTAACCACCTGGTGACAGGACATTAGAGCTTCAATGGTGCCAATAATCAAGCTAGCTCACTCAAGTAGCCTATTTGGGCATATCAAAACAAAAAAAGCAAAACAAGAAGCTAGGACATAGTACGCAAACATAATATAAATACAATAACTTATTGATGGCTTGGAAACAACAGTCGATATCAAATCACATAAAAAAGGCAGACCATGATAGTTTCAGCAAGTTCCCCAAAAAAAGAATCAAGAAATCTTCCAGAGGAAGAAAACTTCCTGGAACTACTAGGGGTAGAATACAAAAGATTAATATACAGAACTCTTCAAGAGATCAGGAAGATCAGGCAAAATGCAGAAAGAACCAAGGAATGTGCAAACAGCATTAGAGGAACTTAAGCAGATTAGACAAAAGCATAATGACAAATTTAGTAGGCTGCAGGAATCCACATAGAGCAGTCAGAAATTCAGAAGATTAACAATAAAATTTCAGAATTAGACAACACAATAGAAAGTCATAGGAGTAGAATTCAATCAATGGAAGTAAGAAGTAGTGGGACTGAAGATAAAGCACTTGACACCAACATATTTGAGGAAAAATTGGATAAAAAAATTAAAAAAATGAGGATACCCTAAGAATTATGTGGGACTCTATCAAGAGCAATAACCTACAAGTGACTGGAGTACAAGAACGGGGGGATAACAGAAACTACAGAAAGAATTGTTGGAGATCTGTTGGCAGAAAACTTCCCAGATATCATGAAAGATTAGAAGATATCTATCCAAGAAGCTCAATGAACCCCATACAAGATAGATCCCAAAGCACGTCACCAAGATATATTATAATCAAACTTTCCAAAACCAAAGATAAAGAGAGAATTTTAAGAGCAGCTAGGTATTTTAGCCACCTATTGCTGCTATAACAGAACTACAACAATCAGATGGCTTTAACAAAGAGAAGTTTATTTCCTCACAGTAAAGTAGGCTAAAAGTCCAAATTCAGGGTGCTAGCTCCAGGGGAAGTCTTTCTCTCTCTCAGTTGGATCTAGAGGGAGGTCTTTGTTCTCAGTCTTCCCCTGGTCGAGGAGCTTCTCAAGCCCAGGGACTCTGGGTCCAAAGAACACTCTCTTTTCCCAGTGCCGCTTTCTTTGTGGTATGAGGTTCCCTGTCTCTCTGCTTGCTTCTGTATTTTATATCTCA
Source organism: Loxodonta africana (assembly GCF_030014295.1). Taxonomy (NCBI): domain Eukaryota; kingdom Metazoa; phylum Chordata; class Mammalia; order Proboscidea; family Elephantidae; genus Loxodonta; species Loxodonta africana. The sequence continues at coordinate 30,397,743 of NC_087367.1, forward strand.
AGAGATTGCCTCAAGACACAATCCAATCCTGTTGGATGAGTCCTGCCTCACTAACACAACTGCCGCCAATCCTCCCTCATTAACATCATAAAAGTAGGACTTACAAAGTATAGGAAAATCACACAACACAGGGAATCAAGGCCCAGCCCAATTGATGCACATTTTTTGGGGGGGACATGATTCAATCCATGACATTCCACCCTTTGGTCCCCAAAAAATCACATCCTTGCAACATGCAAAACATATTCACTCCATTGTATCATAACAAAAGTGTTAACTCCAAGTCCAAAACACAAAAATTCCTCTTCATGTGCAAAATCTTGAATACAAGTATTTGCTTCCAAGGGTACAATGGCAGAACAGGCACAAGCTAGACATTTCCATTACAAAGGGGAGAAACTGGAAGGGAAAGAAGGCATAATGGGCACTGAGCAAGTCAGCAGAACACATTACATTAGCTCTCAAAGCTTTAAAAATAATCCCCTATTCTTTGAGATGATTTACACGATGGCCCTGGCCTCCAGACTCTAGGTATTGGTCACACTCTTTGAGTGGAGACCCCTTGGCCCTGGGCTTCAACTCCACTTTCCAGGCCTACTGGGACAAAAACTCTGCTCCCTAGGCTTTAGACACACCATTCTCTTAGCCCGAGTGGCACCTCCACCCTTAGAAGCACCAGAGGCCATGGCTCCACCCTTTGAAACCCCTGAGATCATGGCCAGACCTTTGAGACTGAGGCAGTTTAGCTTCTTATGTTCTTTGTCTCTTTAGCTTCTGTGTCCTGGTTTCTTGATCTCTTGGCTCCTCAGGCCTCACACCTGCATCTGCCCTGCTGGGGCAAGTGTTCCAAAGCTCAGTAGCCCAGCTGATAAGTGCCAGAAGCCACCCTACTGCACCAGGAAGCCTCCTGTTAACAGGCACTCAGCTCTCACACTCCATGGATCAGCTCCAGCTCTGTCTTGCACTGGTGTCCTATTGCTGCTGCTGCCAGTTCTCTGCTGTTGCCACTTCTCTGCTGTGCTGGTCCTTTGCCACTGTCACAACTCTATCCATTTAGTTGTAGAACTGCTTCCACATTTTAGGTGTCTGTTAGAGCAGCACCCCACTCTCTCAGTACCAAATTCTGTTTTAGTCATCTAGTGCTCTTATAACAGAAATAACACAAGTGGATGGCTTTAACAAAGAGAGGTTTATTTCCTCACAGTAAGGCAGGCTAAAAGTCCAAATTCAGGGTGTTTGCTCCAGGGGAAGGCTTTTTCTCTCTGTCAGCTCTGGAGGAAGGTCTTTGTCCTCAATCTTTCCCTGGTTGAGGAGCTTCTCAGGCTCAGGGCGATTGCCTCAAGATACAATCCAGTCCTGTAGGTTGAGTCCTGCCTCGCTAACACAACTGCTGCCCATCCTTCCTCATTAACATCGTAGAGGCAGGATTTACTACACATAGGAAAATCACACAATACAGGGAATCGAGGCCTAGCCGAAGTGATACACATATTTTTTGGGTGACATAATTCTATTCATGACACTAGGGGTAAACAGAAAGTCACCTAAAAAGAAGAGTCATTAAGAATAAGCTTGGACTACTCAGCAGAAACCATGCAGGCAAGAAGGCAATGGGGTGACATATATAAAACCCTGAAGGGGAAAAAAAATTGCCAGCCAAGAATTATATATCCAGCAAAACTGTATCTCAAATATGAAGGTAATATTAGGACATTTCCAGATAAACAGAAGTTTTGGGGATTTGCAAAAACCAAACCAAAACTACAAGAAATACTAAATGAAGTTCTCTGGTTAGAAAGTCAATAACATTAGATGACAACTCAAGACTAGAACACAGCTCAGAACAAGCAGATATCAACTCAGGTAGGGAAATCACAAAAATAAATCAAAGCTAAAATGCTCAAAATAGGGAAATAGAGATGTCATTATGTAAAAGACAACAATATTAAAACAATAAAGAGGGACTAAAAAATGATGTAGTCACAGATCCTTCATACGGTGAGGAAGTCAAGGAAACATAAAGGGATAAAAGTTTGGTTTAAACTTAGAAATATAAGGATAAATATTAAGGAAACCTCAAAGGAAACTAAAAATCCTACACATAAAATAAAAAACAAGAAAAAAATAAAGACTCAGCAAATACAAAAGCAACAACAATGAAAAAGAGGAAAAGTCAATATACAAAGAAAAACTACTCAGCACAGAAAATTAAGTGGAAAAAAAAACTGTCAACAATACAAAAAAGGTCATCAAAATGGCAGCACTAAATTCATACCTATCAATAATTATGTTGAATGTAAATGGACTAAATGCACAAATAAAGAGACAGAGAGTGCCATAATGGATAAAAAAATAAAATCAATCTGTGTATATGCTACCTACAAGAGACATGCCTTAGTCTTAAAGACACAAACAAATCAAAACTCAAAGGATGGAAAAAAATGTATCAAACCAACAACAATCAAAAAAACAGCAGGAGGAGCAATATTAATTTCTGACAAAATAGACTCTAAAGTAAAATCCATTACCACAAAGGACAAAGAAGGACATTATACAATGATAAAGGGTCAATATGCCCAATAACCATACTAAATATTTACTGACTCAATGACAAGGCTCCAAAATACATAAAATAAACTCTAACAGCATCGAAAAGAGAGATAGCCAACTCCATAATAATAGTAGGAGACTTCAACACACAACATTAAGGACACAACATCCAGAAAGAAGCTCAATAAAAACATAGAAGATGTAAATGCCACAATCGACCAACTTGATCTCATAGATATATACAGAATGCCCTACCCAACAGCACCAAAGCATACTTTTCTTTTCCAACATACATGGAACATTTTCCAGAATAGGCTAGATATTAGGTCATAAAGCAAGACTTAACAGAATCCAAAACACTGAAATATTACAAAGCATGTTTGTTGTCTGAACCATAAAGCCATAAAAGTAGAAATCAATAACAGAAAGAGCAAGCAAAAAAAAAAAAAAAATCAAACATATGGAAACTGAACAACACTTTGCTCCAAAACTACTGGGTTATAGAAGAAATTAATGACAGAATGAAGGAATTCATAGGCTCAAATGAGAATGAAAACACATGCTACCAGAACCTTAGGGACACAGCAAAAGCAGTGTCCAGAGGTCAATTTATAGCAATAAATGCACACATCCAAAAAAGAAGAAAAAGCCAAAATCAAAGAATTATCGCTACAACTCAAACAAATAGAAAGTGGGCAGCAAAGAAGCCCTCGAGCACCAGAAGAAAGTACACAATAGAAATTAGAGCACAATTAAATGAAATACAGAAAAGAAAAACAATTCAAAGAGTTAACAGACCAAAAGTTAGTTCTTTGAAAAGATCAACAAAACCATAAACCATTGGCCAAACTGACAAAAGAAAAATAGGAGAGGACGCAAATAACCCAAATAAGAAATAAGATTCTTGATATCACAACGGACCCAACTGAAATTTAAAAAATTGTAAGAGAACACTAGGAAAAATTGTACTCTAACAAATTTGAAAACCTAGAGGAAATGGACATATTTCTAGAAACACACTACCTATGTAAACTAACACAAACAGAGGTAGAGCAACTAAATAAATGTGTAACAAAAGAAGAGATTTAATAGGTAATTTAAAAACTCCCAAAACAATAATAAAAAAAAAAAAGTCCTGGCCCTTAGGGCTTCAAAGGAGAATTCTACCAAGCTTTCAGAGAAGAGTTAACACCACTACTACTAAAAGTATTTCAGAGCATAGAAAAGGATGGAATACTCCCAAACTCATACCATGAAGCCAGCAAAACCTGGTACCAAAACTGAGTAAAGACACCACAAAAAAAAAAAAGAAACTTACAGACCAATACCCTTCATGAACTTAGACACAAAAATCTTCAACAAAATTCCAGCTAACAGAATTCAACAACATATCCAAAAAAAAAAAAAACAAAAAAACGTCGTCCTGACCAATTGGGATTCATATGCAGGGATAGTTTAATATTAGTCAGTGTAATCCATCACAGAAATACAACAAAAGACAAGAACCATATGATCTTATCGATTGATTCAGAAAAGGCATTTGACAAAGTCTAACACCCATTCATGATAAAAAAAAAAAAAAAAAACTCTAAGCAAAATGGGAATAGAAAGGAAATTCCTCAAAGTAATAAAGGGCACTTATACAAAGTCAACAGCCAACATCATCCCAAATGGAGAGAGTCTGAAAGCATTCCCCTTGAGAAGGGGAAACAGACAAGGACGCCCTTTATCACCACTCTTATTCAACATGGAGCTGGAGGTCCTAGCCATAGCAATCAAGCTAGATAAAGAAATAAAGGGCATCCAAATTGGTAAGGAAGAAGTAAAAGTATGTCTATTTGCAGATAATATGCTCTCATACACAGAAAACTACTGGAACTAATAGAAATGTTCGGCAAAGTATCAGGATACAAAATAAACATGCAGAAATCAGTTGGATTCCTTCACACCAACAAAGAGAACTTGAAAGGGGAAATCACCAAATCAATACCATTCACAATAGCCTCCAAGAAGATAAAATACTTAGGAATAAATCTAATCAGAGACATAAAAGACCTATACAAAGAAAACCACAAGACACTACTGCAAGAAACCAAAAGAGACCTACATAAGTAGTCATAGATAGGAAGACTCAGCATTGTGAAAATGTCTGCTCTACCCAAAGCCATCTATAGATCCATTGCAATTCTGATCCAAATTCCAAAGACTTTTTTTAATGAGATGGAGAAAAAAATCACCAACTTCATATGGAAAGGGAAGAGGCCCCAAATAAGTAATGAACTACTGAAAAAGAAAACAAAGTGGGAGGCCTCATACTACCTGAATTTAGAACCTATTATACTGCCTAGTAGTCAAAACAGCCTGGTACTGGTACAACAACAAATACATAGACCAGTGGAACAGAACTGAGAACCCATACATAAATTCATTCACCTATGAGCAGTGGATATTTGATAAAGACCCAAAGTCCGATAAATGGGGACAAAACATTCTCTTTAACAAATGGTGCTGGCATAACTGTGTATCTATCTACAAAAAAATGAAACAAGGCCTATACCGGACACCATGCACAAAAACTAACTCAAAATAAATCAAAGACCTACATGTAAAATCTAAAGTGATAAAGATCATGGAAGAAAAAATAGGGGCAATGCTAAGAGCCCTAAAACATGGCATAAACAGTATACAAAACATTATTAACAATACACAAACACCGGAAGAGAAATTAGATAACTGGGAGCTCCTAAAAATCAAACACTTATGCCCATCCAAAGACTTCATCAAAAGAATAAAAAGACTGCCTACAGACTGGGAAATTTTTTTGCCTACAACAAATCCTATTAGCATCAAATCTCTAAAATCTATAAGGTACTGCAAAACCTCAACAACAAAAAGACAATAACCCAATTAAAAAATGGGCAAAGAATATGACAGGTGTGTCACCAAAGAAGACATTCAGGCAGCTACCAGATACATGAGGAAATGCTCAGGATCATTAGCCATTAGAGAAATGCAAATCAAAACTACAAAGAGATGCCATTTTACCCCAACAAGGCTGACATTAATCCAAAAAGCACAAAATAATAAATGTTGGAGAGGTTGTGAAGAGACTGGAACACTTATACACTGCTGGTGGGAATGTAAAATGGTACAACCATTTTGGAAATCCATTTGATGCTTCCTTAATTTTTTATTTTTTTTAAAAAACTAGAAATAGAACTACCATATGATCCAGCAATCCCACTCCTTGGAATATGTCCTAAAGAAATAAGAGCCCTCACACGAAGTGATATATGCACACCCATGCTCATTACAGCACATTTTATAATAGCAATAAGGTGGAAACAAACTAGGTGCCCATCAATGTAAGAGTGGATAAAGAAATTATGGTATATTTACACAGTGGAATACTCTGCAATAATAAAGAACAATGATGAATCCATGAAGCATCTCATAATATGGAAGCATCTGGAAGGCATTATGCTGTTTGAAATTAGTCATTAAAAGGACAAATATTGTAGGACCCCACTATTATAAGAACTCAAGGAAAGGTTTAAACACAGAAAAAATCATTCTTTGATGGTTATGAGGGTAGGAAGGGAGGGACGGGGCATTCACTAACTAGATAATAGTCCTTTATTCTTGCGTACCTGTCAGTGTCTTCCTTTGCCTTGGTCACTTTGTGTCAACTTACCCTATATTGTTTGTTGTCTTTCTCTTCAACAGAATTAATTAGTGATACTCCCTTCCTGCTCACCCCCCAATACCTTGTAACCATCAAAGATTGTTTCCTTCTCTGTTCTTAGCTTTTTATAACAATGACTTCATATGACATTTGTCCTCTCGTGATTGACTTGTTTCACCCACCATTATGTCCGCAAGATTCATCCATGTTGTGAGATGTTTCATGAATTCATCATTATTCCTTATCATTGTGTAGTATTAAATTGTATGTATGTAGCACAATTAGTTTATCCATTCATCCACTGATGGACACTTAGGTTGTTTCCATCATTTTGCTATAAGGAATAATACTGCAATGAACATGGATGTGTATGTATCTATTCATGTCACAGCTCTAATTTCTCCAGGATATATATTTAGTCATGGGATTGCTGGATCATATAGTATTTCTATTTCTAGCTTTTCAAAGAAGCATCATACCATTTTCCAAAGTAGCTGTACCATTTTACAGTCCCATCAGCAGCATACAAAAGTTCTCATCTCCCCACAACCTTGCTAGCATTTGTTGTTTTCTGTTTTTTTTTTTTTTAACTAGTGCTATTATTGTCAGGGCCAGATGGCAACTTATTGTACTTTTGATTTGCATTTTTTTTTAGTGGCTAAGGGAAATGTTCTGACATGGTATTTAATAGCTGGGCTGCCAACCAAAAGATCGGCAGTTTGAATACACTAGCTGCTCCTTAGAAAACCTATGGGGCAGCTCTACTGTGGCAATATGAGTGGGAACTGGCTCAACAGCAATGGCTAATGGCTAATAATCACAGTCATCTTTTCATATGTTTGTTAGCCACCAGAATGTCTATTTCAGGAAGCGTCTGTTCATCTCCTTTGCCCATTTTGCCCATTTTTAAAAAAATAATTTTCATTGTGCTTTAAATGAAAGATTAAAAATCAAGCCAGTCTCTTACACAAAAACCCACATACACCTAGCTACACACTCCCAATTACTCTCCCCCTAATGAAACAGCCTGCTCTCTCCCTGCACTCTCTCTTTTTGTGTCCTTTTTGCCAGCTTCTAAGCCCCTCCACCCTCTCATCTCCCCTCCAGGCAGGAGATGCCAACATAGTCTCAAGTGTCCACCTGATCCAAGAAGCACACTCCTCACCAGCATCCCTCTCCAACACATTGTCCAGTCCAATCCGTGTCTGAAGAGTTGGCTTCGGGAATGGTTCCTGTCCTGGGGCAACAGAAGGTCTGGGGGCCATGACCACGGGGGTTCTTCCAGTCTCAGTCAGACCATTAAGTCTGGTCTTATGAGAATTTGGGGTCTGCATCCCACTGCTCTCCTGCTCCCTCAGGGGTTCTCTGTCGTGTTCCCTGTCAGGGCACTCAAGGGTTGTAGCTGGCCACCATCTAGTTCTTCTGGTCTCAGGATGAAGTAGTCGCTGGTTCATGTGGCCCTTTCTGTCTCTTGGGCTTATAATCACCTTGTGTCCTTGATGTTCTTCATTCTCCTTTGATCCAGGTGGCTTCAGACCAATTGATGCATCTTAGATGGCTGTTTGCTAGCATTTAAGGCCCCAGACACAACTCTTCATAGTGGGATGAAGAATGGTTTGTTAATAGATTTTATTATGTCCATTGACTTAGATGTCCCCTGAATCCATGGTCCCCAGGCCCCTGCCCTTGCTACCCTGGCCTTCAGTTTATTCAGGAAACATCTTTGCTTTTGGTTTCGTCCAATTGGGCTGACCTCCCCTGTATTGTGCGCTGTCTTTCTCTTCACCTAAAGTAGTTCTTATCTACTATCTAATTATTGAGTCCTCCTCTCCTTCCCTCCCTCCCTCCTCCCTCTGGTAACCACAAAAGAATATTTTCTTCTCAGTTTAAACTATTTCTCAAGTTCTTATAATAGTGGTCTTATACAATATTTGTCCTATTGCAACTGACGAATTTCACTCAGCATAATGCCTTCCAGGTTCCTCCATGTTATGAAATGTTTCACAGATTCCTCACTGTTCTTCATCGATGTATAGCATTCCATTGTGTGAATATACCATAATTTATTTACCCATTCATCCGTTGATGGGCACTTTGGTTGCTTCCATCTTTTTGCAATTGTAAACAGTGCTACAATAAACATTTTTTAAACAGTGCTACAATAAACATGGGTGTGCATATATCTGTTCATGTAAAGGCTCTTATTTCTCTAGGATATATTCCAAGGAGTGGGATTCATGGATATTATGGTAGTTCTATTTCTAACTTTTTAAGGAAGCGCCAAATCAATTTCCAAAGTGGTTGTACCATTTGACATTCCCACCAGCATCGTAAAAGTGTTCCAATCTCTCCACATCCTCTCCAACATTTATTGTTTTGTGTTTTTGGATTAATACCAGCCTTGTTGGAGTGAGATGAAATCTCATTGTAGTTTTGATCTGCATTTCTCTAATGGCTAATGATCGTGAACATTTCCTCTGTTAGCTACCTGAATGCCTTCTTTAGTGAAGTGTCTATTCATATCTTTTGCCCATTTTTTAATTGGGTTATTTGCATTTTTGCGTTTGATTTTTGCAGTATAATGTAGATTTTAGAGATTAGGCGCTGATCAGAAATGTCATAGCTAAAAACTTCTTCCCAGTCTGTAGATAGTCTTTTTACTCTTTTGCTGAAGTCTTTGGATGAGCATAGGTGTTTGATTTTTAGGAGCTCCCAATTATCTAGTTTTTCTTCTACGTTCTTTATAATGTTTTCTATACTGTTTATGCCATGTATTAGGGCTCCTAACATTGTCCCTATTTTCTCTTCCATGATCTTTATTGTTTTAGATTTTATACTTAGGTCTTTGATCCATTTTCAGTTAGTTCATGTGCATGGAATGAGGTATGGGTCTTGTTTCATTTTTTTGCAGGCAGATATCCAGTTATGCCAGCACCATTTGTTAAAAAGACTGTCTTTTTCCCCATTGAACTGTTTTGGGGCCTTTGTCAAATATCAACTGCTCATATGTGGATGGATTTATGTCTGGATTCTCAATTCTGTTCCATTGGTGCATGTGTCTGTTGTTGTACCAGTAGCAGGCTGTTTTGACTACTGTGGCGGTATAATAGGTTCTAAAATCAGGTAGAGTGAGGCCTCCCACTTTGTTCTTTTTTTCAGTAATGCCTTATTTATTCAGGGCCTGTTTCCCTTCCATATGAAATTGCTGATTTGTTTCTCCATCTCATTAAAGAGTATCCTTGGGATTTGGATCAGAATTGCATTAAATGTACACATTGCTTTTGGGAGAATAGACATTTTTATAATGTTAAGTCTTCCTATCCATGAGCAAGGTATGTTCTTCCACTTATGTAAGTCTCTTTTGGTTTCTTGTACAAGTGTACTGTAGTTTTCTTTGTATAAGTCTTACATCTCTGGTAAGATTTGTTCCTAAGTATTTTATCTTCTTCGGGGCTACTGTAAATGGCATTGATTTGGTGATTTCCTCTTCGATGTTCTTTTTGTTGGTGTAGGGGAAACCAACTGATTTTCGTATGTTTATCTTGTATCTCGATACTCTGCTGAACTCTTCTATTAGTTTCAGTAGTTATCTGGAGGATTCCTTAGGGTTTTCTCTGTATATAAGATCATGTCATCTGCAAATAGAGATACTTTGACTTCTTCCTTGCCAATCTGGGTGCCCTTTATTTCTTCCTCTAGCCTGATTGCTCTGGCTAGGACTTCCAGCACAATGTTAAATAACAGTGGTGATAAAGGACATCCTGGTCTGGTTCCCAATCTCAGTGGGAATGTTTTCAGGCTCTCTCCACTTAGGGTGATGTTGGTTGTTGGCTTTGTATAAATGTCCTTTATTATGTTGAGAAATTTTCCTTCTATTCCTGTTTGGCTGAGAGTTTTTATCATGAATGAGTGTTGAACTTTGTCAAATGCCTTTTCTGCATCAATTGATAAAAATCATATGATTTTTGTCTTTCGTTTTATTTATGTGGTGCGTTACATTAATTGTTTTTCTAATGTTGAACTATCCCTGCATACCTGGTATGAATCCCACTTGGTCATGGTGAATTATTTTTTGAAATGTTGTTGAATTCTATTGGCTAGAATTTTGTTGAGGATTTTTGCATCTACATTCATGAGGGATATAGGTCTATAATTTTCCCTCCTTGTGGTGTCTTTACATGGTTTTGATATCAGGGATATGGTGGCTTCATAGAATATGTTTGGTAGTATTCCATCATTTTCTATGCTCTAAAATACCTTTAGTAGCAGTGGTGTTAACTCTTCTCTGAAAGTTAGGTAGAACCCTGCAGTGAAGCAGTCTGGACCAGGGCTTTTTTTTGTTGGGAGTTTTCTGATTACCTTTTCAATCTCTTCTTTTGTTATGGGTCTATTTAGTTGTTCTACCTCTGTTTGTGTTAGTTTAGGTAGGTAGTGTGTTTCTAGGAATTCTTCCATTCTAGGTTTTCAAATTTGAGTATAGTTTTTCATAGTAATCTGATATGATTCTTTAATTTTCAGATGGGTCTGTTGTAATATCACCCATCTCATTTCTTTTCGAGTTATTTGCTTCCTCTCCTGTTTTTCTTTTGTCAGTTTGTCCAGTGGTTTATCAATTTTGTTGAGTTTTTTAAAAAAACAGCTTTTAGTCTTGTTAATTCTTTCAATTGTTTTTCTGTTTTCTATTTCATTTAGTTCACCTCTAATTTTTATTATTTGTTTTCTTCTGGTGTCTGTGGGTTTCTTTTGTTGCTCTCTTTCTATTTGTTCAACTTGTAGAGATAGTTCTTTGATTTCGGCCATTCCTTCTTTTTGGATGTGTGCATTTATTGAAATAAATTGGCCTCTGACCACTGCTTTTGCTGTGTCCCAAATGTTCTCATAGGAAGTGTTTTTGTTCTCATTGGATTCTATGAATTTCTTTATTCCATCCTTAATGTCTTCTAAAATCCTCTCTTTTTTGAGCAGGGTATTGTTCAGTTTCCAAGTGTTTGATTTCTTTTCCCTGCTTTTCCTGTTATTGCTTTCCACTTTTATGGTCTTATGGTCGGAGAAGATGCTTTGTAATATTTCAATGTTTTGGATTCTTCTAAGGCTTGCTTTATGACCTAATATGTGGTCTATTCTAGAGAATGTTCCATGTATACTAGAAAAGAAAATATATTTGGTTGCTGTTGAGTGGAGTGTTCTGTATATATCTATGAGGTCAAGTTGGTTGATTGTGGCATTTAGATCTTCTGGGTCTTTATTGAGCTTCTTTTTGGATAACCTGTCCTTCACCGAAAGTAATAGACTTTGTTTTATGTATCTTGCAGCCCTGTCATTGGGTTCATAAATATTTAGTACGGTTATATCTTCCTGGTGTGTTGTCCCTTTAATCATTATATAGTGTCCTTCCTTATCCTTTGTGATGGATTTAACTTTAAAGTCTATTTTATCAGAAATTAATATTGCCACTCCTACTCTTTTTGATTGTTGTTTGCTTGATATATTTTTTTCCATCCTTTGAGTTTTAGTTTCTTTGTGACTCTACATCTAAGGTGTGTCTCTTGTAGGCAGCATATAGATGGATCTTGTTTTTTAATCCATTCTGCCACTCTTTGTCTCTTTTTTGGTGCATTTAGTCCTTTGACATTCAGGGTAATTACGGATAAGTATGAATTTAGTGCTATCATTTTGATATCTTTTTTTGTGTGTTGACAGCTTCTTTTTCCCACATGATTTTATGTGCTGAGCAGATTTTCTTTATATATTGTCCTTTCCTCATATTTTTTCATATTTGTTGTTGTTGATTATGTTTCTGCTGAGTCTGTATTTTTGCCTTGTATTTTATTTTGCTGAGTAGGATAGTTTGTCTCCTTTGTGGTTACCTTATTATTTACTTGTATTTTTCTAACTTTATAACTAACTTTTATTTTTTTGTATCTCTGTATCTTCCTCTCCATAAGGAAGGTGTATGATTACATTTCTTAGTCCCTGTTTATTATTTTAATGTTGGCTTCCTTTATATAATAACATCGCCATTACCCTGAGTTGGGCTTTTTTTTTTTTTAATCTTGCTTTTTTTTTTGGATTTCCCTGCCTGAGTTGACTTCTTGTTGCTCTGTACAGTGTTCTAGTCTTGGGTTGATACCTGATATTATTGATTTTCTAACCAAAGAACTCCCTTTAATATTTCTTATAGTTTTGGTTTGGTTTTTATGAATTCCCTCAACTTGTGTTTATCTGGAAATGTCTTAATTTCACCTTCATATTTAAGAGACAGTTTTGATGGATATATAATTCTTGGCAGGCAATATTTTTTCATTCAATTTTTTAAATATGTGATCCCATTGCCTTCTTGCCTGCATGGTTTCTGCCAAGTAGTCTGAGCTTTTTCTTATTGGCTCTACCTTGTAGGTGACTTTTCTTTATTCCTCTCTGCTCTTATAATTCTGTCTTTATCTTTGGTTTTGGCAAGCTTGATTATGATATGTCTTGGCGACTTTCTTTTAAGATCTACCTTATGTGGAGTTCGATGAGCATCTTGGATAGATATCTTCTCATTTTTCACAATATCAGGGAAGTTTTCTGCCAACAAATCCTCAACAATTTTCTCTGTATTTTCTGTTATCCCTCCCTGTTCTTGTACTCCAATCACTCATAGATTATTTCTCTTGATAGAGTTCCACATGATTCTTAAGGTTTCTTCATTTTTTTAAATTCTTTCATCTGATTTTTCTTCAGATATATTAGTGCCAAGTGATTTATCTTCTAGTTCAGAAATCCTAGCTTCTACTTGCTCAATTCTGCTCCTCTGACTTTTTACTGAGTTATCTTATTCTGTAATTTTATTGTTAATCTTCTGAATTTCTTATTGCTGTCTGTCTATGGATTTTTCTAGCTTATTAAACTTTTCATTATGTTCCTTAATAATCTTTCTAATTTCTTCAATTGCTTTATCTGTGTGTTCCTTGTCTTGTTCTGCGTATTGCCTCGTTTCTTTCCTGATGTCTTGAGGGGTTCTGTATATTAAACTTTTGTATTCTGCATCTGGTAATTCCAGGAATGCACTTTCATCTAGAAGATCCATGGTTTCTTTGTTTTGAGAGCCTGTTGAGGTGATCATGGCCTGTTTCTTTATGTGACTTGATATCGACTGTTGTCTCCGAGCCATCCATAAGTTATTGTATTAGTTTATGCTTGCTTACTGTGTCGTAGCTGCTAGCTTTGTTTTGTTTTGGTATACCCCTATGGGTTGCTTGAGTGAGCCAGCTTGATTATTTTTGCCTTTGGAGCTCTGGTGTCCTGTCCCCAGCTGGCTAGAGCTGTTATCAGGTATATCAGTCTAGGAGTCCATTCAGTTTTCTTGTATGAATTCAGCTCAGGTTTATAGGTAGCTGATATCAAGTGTGTGGTACAGGCTCTGTCCTACAGCCTTAGAGGGGCAGAGGTGATTGGCATATATACCGGTATCTGATTGCAACAGGGGGTCACACTCTGAACAAGGCAGGCTGCCGAGAACCGACCCCTAAGCGTCTCTGAGGAAAACGCGTCTCTGTTCCCTAGAGCGTGCTGGTGGTGGTCTCTGCAGAGGGACCATGGGCACCCAAAGATTTTGTTGTAAGGACTGGGAGGTACCATTTATCCCTGGACCCCTGTCATGGGTGGCTGGGCCAACCAAGTGGAGCCGCCAGTCGTTAGGTCCCTGCTGTGGGTAGGTGAGGATCTTGTTTAATAGGCAAAGCAGTGTCAAATGTCAAACACCCACCTCTCCACCACGCAGCTGAAATGGTTGGAGTTTGCCAACAAGGGCCTATTCTCCTGAAATAGGCCCACACAGGTCCATGCAGAAGGGAAAGATGCTCAAGATCCATGGATGGTTTATGCCTGGACAGGAGCCACTTCTGTCCTGAGCTCCCCCAGGTAATGGAGCTAGCAAATTATCTTTTCCCCTCAGTTGCAAAATTTTTCCTTCCCCAAGGCCGGGAGGATGGCTCCAGGTGCTCACCAGGGTCTATCTCAGGCCTAGGGATTCAGCTGCTGAAGCTGGGTTGGGGGTGGGGGGGCGCGGTAAAGTATATGCAAGCACTTAGCTTTTGCCGAGAGCATGCCGTTCTCCTCAGGCTCTGGAGGTGTGAGTGGGTTGTGTGGCTGTCTGCTTCTCTCTGAGGAATCTGCAGCTGAACGCTAGTACCAGCCCGCTGCCACCACTGCTGCCACTCCAGGAATGGTGCCTGACGACTCCCTGCGATTCAGGTCTGGTAACTCTTCTCCACTTCTGAACGGTCTCTTCCTTCCCCTGCCCCTCAGTTCATTGTCTAAGCTTGCCTTTGATGCTCAGGGCTCCCAGCTTGTGACAAATATACTCATTTCACTTGTTTTTTCAGGTCTTTGTTGTAAAGAGACCTCGACGGAAGTGTCTGTCTATTCCTCCATCTTGGCTCCGCCTCCATTTTGCCCATTTTTTAATGGACTGATTTCATTTTTTGTTTGAGGTGTTGGAAATTTCTATCAATTTTACAGATTAGATCCTTGTCAGATGCGTCACTGCCAAAAATTTTTTTCCAGTCTTTAGGTTCTCTTACTCTTTTGGTGAAGTCTTTTTTTAATTGTGCTTTAAGTGAAAATTTAGAAATCAATTTAGTTTCTCACACAAAAACTTATATATATCCTTGTTACATACTCCCAATTGCTCTCCCCATAATGAGACAGCCCTCTCTCTCACTCCACTCTCTCTTTTTATGTCCATTTCACCAGCTTCTAAGCCTCTCTACCCTCTCATTTCCCCTCCAGACAGGAGATGCCAACATAATCTCAAGTGTCCACCTGGTTGAAGAAGCTCACTCCTCATCAACATCCCTCTCCAACCCATTGTCCAGTCCAATCACTGTCTGAAGAGTTGACTTTGGGAATGGTTTCTGTCCTGGGCCAACAGAAGGTCTGGGGGCCATGGACACTGGGATCTTTCTAGTCTCAGTCAGACCATTAAGTCAGGTCTTTTTACAAGAATTTGGGGTCTGCATCCCACAGCTCTCCTGCTCTCTCAGGGGTTCTCTGTTGTGTTCCCTGTCAGGGCAGTCATCTGTTGTAGCCAGGCACCATCTAGTTCTTCTGGTCTCAGGCTGATGTAGTCTCTGGTTTATGTGGTCCTTTCTGTCTGTCTCTTGGGCTCGTAATTCCCTTGTGCCTTGACGCTCTTCATACTCCTTTGACCCAGGTGGGTTGAGACCAATTGATGCATCTTAGATGGCTGCTTGCTAGTGTTTAAGGCCCCAGGTGCCTCAGTCCAAGATGGACTGCAGAATGTTTTCTTAATACATTTTATTATGCCAATTGACTTAGATATTCCCTGAAACCATGATCCCCAAACCCCCGCAGCTGCTACACTGGCCTTCGAAGCATTCAGTTTATTCCAGGAACTTCTTTGCTTTTGGTTTGGTCCGGTTGTGCTGAACTCGCCTGTATTGTGTGGTGTCTTTCCCATCACCTAAAGTAGTTCTTATATACCATCTAGTGAATACCCCTCTCCCAATCTCCCTCCCTCCCCACTCTCAGAATCCATTGAAGAATATTTTCTTCCATGTTTAAACTATTTCTTGAGTTTTTATAACAGTGGTCTTATACAATATTTGTCCTTTTGCAAGTGACCGATTTAACTCAGCATAATGCCTTTCAGATTCCTCCATGTTATGAAATGTTCCATAGATTCATCACTGTTCTTTATCGATTGTGTGAATATACCATAACTTATTTATCCATTCATCCAATGATGGGCACCTTGGTTCCTTCCATCTTTTTGCTATTGTAAACTGTATGGCAATGAACATGAGAGTGCACATATCTGTTTGCGTAAAGGCTCTTATTTCTCTGGGATATATTCCAAGGAGTGGGATTGCTGGATCTTATGGTAGTGCTATTTCTAGCTTTTTAAGGAAGCGACAAATTGATTTCTAAAGTGTTTGTACTATTTTACATTCCCACCAGCAGTGTAGACGTGTTCCAATCTCTCCACAGCCACTCCAACATTTATTGTTTTGTGTTTTTTGGATTAATGCCAACCTTGTTGGAGTGAGATAAAATCTCATTGTAGTTTTGATCTGCATTTCTCTAATGGCTAATGACGGTGAGCATTTCCTCATGTATCTGTTAGCTACCTGAATGTCTTCTTTAGTAAAGTGTCTGTTCATATCTTTTGCCCATTTTTTAAATGGGTTTTTTGTCTTTCTGCTATTGAGTTTTTGCAGCATTACATAGATTTTAGAGATCAGGCGCTGATCAGAAATATCAGAGCTAAAAACTTTTTCCCAGTCTATAGGTAATCTTTTTACACTTTTGGTGAAGTCTTTGGTTCAGCACAGGTGCTTGATTTTTAGGAGCTCACATTTTTTTTTTCACATTATCTAGTTTTTCTTCTCCGTTGTTAGTAATGTTTTGTATACTGCTAATGCCATGTATTAGGGTTTCTAGCATTGACAATTTTTTTTTCTTCCATGATCTTTATTGTTTTAGATTTTATATTTAGGTCTTTGATTCATTTTGAGCTCATTTTTGTGCATGGAGTGAGGTATGGGTCTTGTTTAATTTTTTATAGATGGATATCAAGTTAGGCCAGCACCATTTGTTAAAAAGACTGTCTTTTCCCCATTTAACTGCTTTGAGGCCTTTGTCAAATATCAGCTGTTCATATATGGATGGATTTATGTCTGGATTCTGAATTCTGTTTTGACTACTGTGGGGGCAGTAAAATACATTCTAAAATCAGGTAGAGTAAGGCCTCCCACTTTGTTCTTCTTTTTCAGTAATGCTTTACTTATTCGGGGCCTCTTTCCCTTCCATACGAAGTTGGTGATTTGTTTCTCCATCTTATTAAAGAATGTCATCGGATTTTGGATCGGAATTGCATTAAATGTATAGATCACTTTTGATAGAATAGCCATTTTTATAGTCTTAAGTCTTCCTATCCATGAGCAAGGTATGTTTTTCCACTTATGTAGGTCTCTTTTGGTTTCTTGTAGAAGTGTATTGTAGTTTTCTTTGTATAAGTCTTTTACATCTGTGGAATATTTATTTGTAAGTATTTTATCTTCTTGGGGGCTACTGTAAATGGTATTGATTTGATGATTTCCTCTTTGATGTTCTTTTTGTTGGTGTAGAGAAATCCAACTGATTTTTGTATGTTTACCTTGTAGCCCAATACTCTGCTGAACTCTTAGTTTCAGTAGTTTTCTTGAGGATTCCTTAGGTTTTCCTGTGTATAAGATCATGTCGTCTGCAAATAGAGATAGTTTTACTTCTTCCTTGCCAATCCGCATGCCCTTTATTTCTTTAGCCTAAATCCTCTGGATAGGACCTCCAGCACAATGCTGAATAAGAGCCGTGATAAAGGACATCCTTGTCTGCTGCCCTATATCAAGGGGAATGCCTTCAGGCTCTTTCCATTTAGGGCGATGTTGGCTGTTGGCTTTGTAGAAATACCCTTTATTATGTTGAGGAATTTTCTTTCTAGTCCTATTTTGCTGAGAGTTTTTATCATGAATGAGTGTTGAACTTTGTCAGATGCCTTTTCTGCATCAATTGAAAAAATCATGTGGTTCTTGACTTTTGTTTTATTTATGTTTTGGGTTACATTAATTGTTTTTCTAATGTTGAACCATACCTGCATACCTGGTATGAATCCCACTTGGTCATGGTGAATTTATTTATTTATTTATTTTGATATGTTGTTGAATTCTATTGGCTAGAATTTTGTTGACGATTTTTGCATCTATGTTCATGAGGGATATAGGTCTGTAATTTTGTTTTTTTGTTTTTTTTTTTGTGGTATCTTTACCTGATTTTGGTATTAGGGATATGGTGGCTTCATAGAAGGAGTTTGGTAGTATTCCATCCTTTCCTATGCTCTGAAATACATTTAGTAGCAGTGGTGTTAACTCTTCTCTGAAAGTTTGGTGGAATTTTGCGGTGAAGCCGTCTGGCCCAAGGCTTTTTTTTTTATTGTGGGTTTATGGATTACCTTTTCAATCTCTTCTTTTGTTATGGTTCTTCAGTTTTTCTATCTCTGTTTGTGTTAGTTTAGGTAGGTAGTGTGTTTCTAGGAATTTATCCATTTCTTCTAGGTTTTCAAATTTGTTAGAGTACAGTATGTCATAGTAATCTGATGATTCTTTTAATTTCCATTGGGTCTGTTGTGATATTGCCCATCTCATTTCTTATTCGAGTTATTTGCTTCCTCTCCTGTTTTTCTTTTGTCAGTTTACCCAATGGTTTATCAATTTTGTTGATTTTTTTCAAAGAACCATCTTTAGGTCTTAGTTCTTTCGATTGTTTTCTGTTTTCTATTTCGTTTAGTTCACCTCTAATTTTTATTAATTGTTTTCTTCTGGTGCCTGAGGGTTTCTTTTGTTGCTCTTTTTCTATTTGTTCATGTTGTAGGGATAGTTCTTTGACTTTGGCCCTTTCTTCTTTTTGAAAGTCTGCGTTTATTGATATAACTTGACCTCTGAGCACTGCTTTTGCTGTGTCCCAAAGGTTCTGATAGGAACTGTTTTCATTCTCTTTGGAGTCTCTGAATTTCTTTATTCCATCCTTAATGTTTTCTATAATCCAGTCTTTTTTGAGCAGGGTATGGTTCAGTTTCCAAATGTTTGATTTCTTTTCTCTGCTTTTTCTGTTATTGGTTTTGACTTTTAGGGCCTTATGGTCAGAGAAGATGCTTTGTAATATTTCAATGTTTTGGATTCTGCTAAGGCTTGCTTTAGGACCTAATATGTGGTCTATTCTAGAGAATGTTCCATTCCATGTGCACCAGAAAAGAAAGCATACTTGGTTGGTGTTGGGTGGAATGTTCTGTATATGCCTATGAGGTCAAATTGTTAGACTGTGGCATTTAGATCTTCCGCGTCTTTATTGAACTTCTTTCTGGATGTCCTGTCCTTCACCGAAAGTGGTGTGTTGAGGTCTCCTACTATTTTTATAGAGCCGTCTATCTCATTTTTCAATGCTGATAGACTTTATGTTTCTTGCAGCCCTGTCATTGGGTGTATAAATATTTAATATGGTTATATCTTCTTTGTGTATTGTCCCTTTAATCACTATATAGTGTCCTTCCTTATCCTTTCTTACGGATTTAACTTTAAAGTCTATTTTGTTAGAAATTAATATCACCACTCATGCTTTTCTTTATTGTTGTTTGATTAATTTTTTTCCATCCTTTGAGTTTCAGTTTGTTTGTGTCTTCTAAGTTGTGTCACTTGTAGGCAGCATATAGATGGATCATGTTTTTCAATCCATTCCGCCACTCTCTGTCTCTTTATTGCTGCATTTAGCCCATTTACATTCAGGGTAAAAAAAAAAAAATTTTTTTCTTTATGAATTTGGTGCTATCATTTTGATGTCTTTTTTTGTGTGTTGTTGACTATTTCTTTTTCCCACTTGATTTTATGTGCTGAGTAGATTATCTTTATATATTGTCCTCTCCTCATATTCATTGTTGTTGATTTTGTTTCTGTGGAGCCTCTACATTTTTCTTCTATTTTATCTGATGAGTAGGATAGTTTGTCTCCTTTGTGGTTACCTTATTATTTACCCCTATTTTTGTCTCCTTTGTGGTTACCTTATTATTTACCCCTATTTTTCTAAACTTATACCTTATACTTCTATTTCTTTGTATCACCGTATCTTTCTCTCCACACGGAAGGTGTGTGATTACATTTCTTAGTCTCTCTTTATTGTTTTAATGTCTTCTTTTACATAATAACATCGCTGTTACCCTGTTTTGGGCTTTTTCCTTTTTTTAATCTTGCTTTTTTTTTTTTTTTTTCCCTGTCTGGGTTGGCTTCTGATTGCTCTACCCAGTGCTCTAGTCTTGGGTTGATACCTGATATTATTGATTTTCTAACCAGAGAACTCCCTTTAATATTTCTTGTACTTTTGGGTTGGTTTTTATGAATTCCTTAAACTTATGTTTATCTGGAAATATCCTAATTTCATCTTCATATTTAAGAGACAGTTTTGATGGACATGTGATTCTTGGCTGCCAATTTTTTTCCTTCATTTTTTTAATTAAGTCATCGCATTGCCTTCTTGCCTGCATGGTTTCTGCCAAGTAGTCTGAACTTATTACTGGCTCTCCTTTGTAGGTGACTTTTCCTTTATCCCTAGCTGCTCTTATAATTATCTCTTTATCTTTGGTTTTGGCAAGTTTGATTATAATATGTCTTGGTGACTTTCTTTTAACATCTACCTTATGTGGAGTTCGATGAGCGTCTTGGATAGACGTCTTCTCACCTTTCACTATATCAGGGAAGTTTTCTGCCAACAAATCTTCAATAATTTTCTCTGTATTTTCTACTATCTTTTCCTGTTCTGGTACTTAAATCACTCGTAGATTATTTCTCTTGATAGAGTCCCACATGATTCTTAAGGTTTCTTCATTTTTTTCTAATTCTTTTATCTGATTTTTCTTGAAATATATTCGTGTCAACTAATTTATCTTCAAGTTCAGAAATTCTGGCTTCTACTTGCTCAGTTCTGCTACTCTGACTTTTTATTGAGTTGTCTACTTCTGTAATTTTGTTAATCTTCTGAATTTCTGATTACTCTCTGTCTATGGATTTTTCCAGCTTATTAAACTTTTCATTATGTTCCCGAATAATCTTTTTAAATTCTTCAATTGCTTTATCTGTGTGTTCCTTGGCTCGTTCTGCGTATTGCCTCATTTCCTTCCTGATGTCTTGAAGCGTTCTGTATATTAATCTTTTGTGTAATTCCAGGAATGCACTTTCATCTAGAAGATCCCTAGATTCTTTGTTTTGAGAGCTTTTTGAGGTAATCATGGTCTGTTTCTTTATGTTACTTGATATTGACTGTTGTCTCAGAGCCATCCTTAAGTTAATGTATTAGTTTATGCTTGCTTTTACTGTGTCATAGGTTCTTGCTTTGTTTTGTTTTGATATACACAAATGGGTTGCTTGGTACACAAATCGGTTGCTTAAGTGAGCTAGCTTGATTATTTTTGCCTTTGGAGCTCTGATGTCTTGTTCCCAGCTGGCTGGAGCTGTTATCAAGCATATCAATCTAGGAGTCCATTCAGTTTTCCTGTATGAATTCAGCTCAGGTGTCTAGGTTGCTGATCATCAAGTGTGTGGTACAGGCTCTGTCCTACAGTCTTAGAAGGGCAGGGGTGATTTGTGTATGTCCTGGTATCTGATTTCAGCAGGGAGTCATGTGCTGGATGAAGTAGTGGGCTGAGACCTGACCCCCGAGTGTCTCTGAGGAAAGCAGGTCCCTGTTCCCTAGAGAGTGCAGAGGGGTGGGTTCTGTAAATGGAGCATGGACACCCAATGTTTTTGGTTGTAAGGACTGGGTGGTACCAGTTATCCTCGGACCCCTAATGTGGGTAGCTGTGTGACCTGAGTGGAGCTACCAGTCCTTAGTCCCCTGATGTGGGTAGGTGAGGACCTTGTTTAATAGGCAAAGCAATGTCAAACGTCAAACACCCACCTCTCCACCACACAGCTGAAATGGTTGGAGTCTGCCAACAAGGGTCTATTCTCTTGAAATAGGCCCACACAGGTCCATGCAGAAGGGAAAGGTGCTCAAAATCCATGGACTGTTTATGCTTGGACAGGAACTGCTTCTGTCCTGATCTCCCCCAGTTAGTGGAGCTGACAAATTATCTTTTCCCCCAATTTCAAATTTTTTCCTTCTCCAAGTCCAGGCACTCAACAGGGCCTATCTCAGGCCCAGGGAATTCAGCTGCTGAAGCCGGTTTGGGGGTGGGGAGGTGCAGTGAAATATATGCAAGGACTTAGCTTTTGCTGAGAGTGCCGTTCTTCTCAGGTTCTGGAGGTGTGAGTAGGTTGTGTGGCTGACTGCTTCTCCCTGAGGAAACTGCAACCGAATGCTAGTACCAGCCTGCCGCTGCTCCGTGAATGGTGCCTGAAGGCTCCCCACTATTCAGGTCCAGTAACTCCTCTCTGCTTCTGAATGGTCTCTTCTTCCGCCTACCCCTCATTTAGTTTTCTAAGCTTGCCTTTGATGTTCAGGGCTCCTAGCTTGTCATAAATATACTCCTTTCACTTGTTTTTTCTGGTGTTTGTTGTAAAGAGGGCTTGTCTCTTCCGCCATCTTGGCTCTGCCTCTCCTGGTGAAGACTTTAGATGAGCATAAGTATTTAATTTTTATAGGAGGTTCCAGTTATCTGGTTTATCTTCTGGTGCTTGTGCATTTTTCATTATGTTTGTTATTCTATTTATACCATAGACTAGAACTCCTAGTTTTGTCCCTATTTTTTCTTCCATGAACTTTATAGTTTTAGGTTTTATATTTATGATTTATCCATTTTGAGTTAATTTTTGTGTATGGTGTGAGGTACGGGTCCTATTTCATTTTTCTGCAAATGGATATCCAGCTTTGTGACCAATATTTGTTAAAGAGACTCTCTCTTCCCCATTAATAGGCTTCAAACTTTTGTGTTCATCCTTGGATGGATTTATTTCTGGATTCTCAATTCTCTTCCATTGGTCTGTGTGTCTGTCCTTGTACCAGTACCAGGTTGTTTTGACTACCATTGCCGTGTAGTAGGTTCTGAGGTTGGGAAGTGTGAGGTATCCTACTTTGTTCTTCTTCAATACTGCTTTAGCTATCTGGGGTCTCTTTCCTTTCCATATAAAGTTGGAGATGAATTTTTCCATTTTGTTAGAGAATGTTGTTGGAATTTCAATCAGGATTGTATTATATCTATAGATTGCTTTGGGTAATATTGATATTTTTGCAATATTAAGTCTTCTTATCCATGAGAACAGTATGTTTTCTTATTTATGTAGTTCTCTTTTGATTTCTTGCAATAGTGTTCTATAGTTTCTATAAGCCTTTTAAGTCCCTAGTTAGATTTATTCCTAGGTATTTTTGTTGTTTTGGCCAGTGGTTCGTCGATTTTATTGATCCTCTTAAGGAACCAACTTCTAGTCTTTTTAATTATTTTTATTCTTCTTCTGTTTTCTTTTTCATTTATTTCTACTCCAATCTTTATTATTCTCTTTCTTCTGGTGACTGTGGGCTTCTTTCTGTGCTCTTTTTCTATTTGCTCAAGCTATAGGTTAAAGTTATTGATTTTGGTCCATTCTTTTTAATGTGTGCACTTATTGCTATAAATTCTCCTCTAAGCACTCCTTTTGCTGTGTCCTAAAGGTTTTGATATGTTGTGTTTTCATTCTTACTTGATTCCAGGAATTTTTTTTTCATTTTTTATTTCTTCTATTACCCTTTCATTTTTAAAGCATTACTCAGTTTCCATGTATTTTTTTCCCCTTATTACCCCTGTTTTTGATTTCTAGTCTTGTAGTATTGTGATCAGAGAAGATGTTTTGTATTATTTTTATGTTTTTGAATTTATTGAGCCTCACTTTGTGGCCTCAGATATAGTCTATTCTAGAGAATGATCCGTGTCTGTTGAAGAAGAATATGTATTGTGTTGCTGTTGGGTAAAGTGTTCTGTATTATATGTCTATGAGGTCAGATTGGTTCATTGTGTTATTCAGATCTTTTGCATCTGTATTAGAGCCCTGGTGACACAGTGGCTAACAGCTATGGTGAGCTAAAGCTGCTAACCGTAAAGGTGGGCAGTGAGAATCCACCACCCACTCTTTGAAGACACTATGGACCAGTTCTACTCTGTCCTATAAGGTCACTATGAGTCAGAATCAATTTGATGGCAACAGGTTTAGTTTGAGTTTTTGGTGTCATCTTAGAGTTCTTTTCTAGTTTCTCTGTCCTTCATTGAAAGTGGTATGTGAAAGTCTTATACTATTATTGTGGAACTATCTCTCTTTCAATAGTGTTAAGAATTTTTTTAATGTATTTTGGAGCACTGTCATTGGGTGTGTAAATGTTTATTAAGGTTATATCATCTTGGTGGATTGATCCTTTAATCATTATACAATGCCCTTCTTTGTCTCTTGTGATGGACTTTGACTTAAAGTCTATTTGGTCAAAGATTAATATTGCCACTCCTGCTCTTTTTTGGTTACTGTTCGCTTGAACGTTTTTTCCATCCTTTGATTTTTAACCTATTTATGATTTTGGGCCTAAGGTACGTCTCTTGTAGGCAACTTATTGATGGGTTATGTTTTTTTATCCATTCTGTCACTGTCTCTTAATTGGTGCATTTAAAACATTTCCATTTAATATGATTATCAATAGGTAAAAATTTAATGCTGTCATTTTCTTATGCTTTCTTTGTGATGACAGTTTCTTTGTTCTGCTTAATTTTCTGTGCTGAGTTCTTTTTGTTAAAAATATTTTTAGAAGGGAATTCATTTCACAGAAATCTGGCAACCATACCCTTGTTTTTTATTGCTATGGATAGTATTACATGTTCATTTCTGTGGCCAGGGAAAGGGCATTAACTTATTACTTTATTTAGAGTTCTTGAACTCATTGCTTTTACCAGAGATTGTTTTTACTCATACATCAGTCAGCACTAAACTTGGAGCTGGGAAGAAGGCGTATGTGTTGAGTGGAGAAGAGATAGCAACAGGAACCAAACTCACATTATTTTAGGGTGAATATTGGTAAAACAATCGGCTACACAAATTACACCTGGATATTTAAAAGATGCTGTGGGTTGAATTGTGTTCCCCCAAAATATGTGTCAACTTGACTAGGTCATGATTCCCAGTATTGTGTGATTTTCCACAATTTTGTCATCTAATATAATTTTCCAATGTGTTATAAATCCTATCTCTATGATGTTAATGATGCAAGATTAGAGACAGTTATATTAATGAGGGAGGACTCAATCTACAAGTTTAGGTTGTATCTTGAGTGAATCTCTTTTGAGATATGAAAGACAGAAGCAAGCAGAGAAACAGGGGGACCCTCTACCACCAAGAATGAAGAACCAAGAGGGGAATGTGTCCTTTGGAGTTGGGGTCTCTGAGCTGAGAAGCAGCTAGACCAGGGAGGATTGATGACAAGGATCTTCTCCTAGAGCCAAGAGAGCGAGAAAACCTTCCCCTGGAGCTGGCACCCTGAAATTAAACTTGTAGCCTTCTAGACTGTGAGAGAATAAACTTCTTTTTGTTAAAGCCATCCATCTGTGGTATTTCTATTATAGCAGCACTAGATAGCTAGGACAAAAGATGTCAAAAACTTATACTTTATATGCTAATAATTATTAGCATTAGCATAATGAATAATGTCTTTTTATCTTGAGTTTGTTTTTCCAAGATTTTTCATCAATCCTCATTCCCTCTTTATTCTTGGCTAAAATTAAGAAAAACCTGATTTATATCCTGAATCAAAACTTTCTCTGTATTATTTACCTTGTATAATATAATTAAAAATAATTTTGGGTAAAAAATAAAATAAACATTGTAACTAATTGCATATGATATTCATGTAGTGCACAAACATTAATGTTTAACTATATTCAACCTACCATTTATTTCACATTTATTAGCTTTAAAAAGTCTTTCATACTTTTAATTAACTCTTTTCTCCTTCGTTTTTGGCTAGTAGAATATCATCATCTTAATAGAGGAAGAAACTCATCCACCTGAAAATTTAACAAATTGACTAAGGACACAGGGTGAGACTGATAAAAATTTAGTGTCCATACCAGCAGTACTCAAATTGCGCTACTAAATTAAGCATAACATGTTTGATTTGGAATTTGGGGTCATATTAAAGGTGGATTGTTCAGCAATAAACCTAGCCAATGGGGAAGCAATATTAACAAGCCATTAAGATGGCTAAACTTATAAAACTGACCATGCAACAGCCCATTGAGTTTTTTTTTTTTAATGTAAAAGGAAAGTCATTATCAAGACATGGACATAATGAAAAAAAGACACATACTTCCCCAGTTGATGGTCAAAAAAAAAATTTTACATTAAACTGTTTAAGCCAATTTCTCATTTACATCTCCTGAATATAACCTTGTGGTTATGCTCATTAGATAATTCACCTCAAAGTGTTCATTAAAATTAAAGTAAGGACTGTTTGCTATATATAGTGTACTTAATTACACTGTGGCCTGATTTTAAATTAACCTCCTGTAAAAGTGAGTATACATACTCTGAAAAATAACTTGAATGAGAGTTAGGAAAATTGGAGACTTTTAAATCTGGATTTTTTTTTTAATCTAACTTTTTTAAAAAAATCTTATTTGAAAAAGTGATATTAGTTTTATTTTTAACTAGACAAAATTTATAGAGGTGTGCTTCAAAAACAGTCTTCAAGTCTGTGATGGATAGAAATTACATTCCATTTCTTAGAGGTTAACATAAATCTCTTAGGTAGAGTTAACTATCACTGGGACGTCTGACAGATGATCAAACCCTTCCATGAAGAGAGACTTTGCAACTCATGCAATGCTCAGAATTAGCCTTTCAATTCTAAGATAAGGCTATAACTATCTTTCCTATTTCCTTATTTATTGTGGTCCCTGACTTCAAATGAAATGCCGGAAGATCATGAATCCTGGTAAGAAGGAACTTCTTTAGTCCATTAAAATAAATACATGTATATCTGAAGAAAGAGTAAAAAAATTATCAGGTGGTAAGGTGAATATATATCATACTTTAGAACGAACAAGCATTTATTGAATTAGAAAAACTAGAGTACAATTCTATTATCAAGGCACTATATTTGTCTTATTTTACTTAAGTGTTCCTCATCCACACAAAATCTTAAAGGAATGTTTATAGCAACTTTATTAACTGGGACAGAAATAAAAAGCGACCCAAACATCCATCATCAGAATAAATAAATTTGGTATATTTTTACCAGGCAACCCTATTCAGCAATGAAAAACAAAAACAAAAACCTACTTATATACACAACATAAATGAATCCCAGAAACAGACTGAAAGAAGCTGACCACAAAAAAAGGACACAGTGTAAAAACAAATTAATATGCAATACAAAATTAATATATGGCAACAGAAAGCAGAAGAGTGCTAAACCTCTGGCAGGAGGTGACAATAGGATAGAACTGACTGGTGAATTTTTCTATAGTTATAAAATGTTGTATTAATTTAACCAAAATCTTAATTTTGGTTAAGAGTAATATGAGCCAGGACCCCTGGTGGCACAGTGATTAAGCATTTGGCTGCTCACCAAAAGGTGGGCGGTTGGAACCCACCAGCCACTCTGAGGGAGAAAGATGTGGCAGCCTGCCTCCATAAAGATTACAGCCTGGGAAACTCTATGGGGCAGTTTACTTAGTCCCATAGGGCCACTATGGGTCTGAATTGACTTGGTGGCAGCGGGTTTTTCAATGGGACTATAACTCAAATGGAAACCCTGGTGATGTAGTGGTTAAGGGCTATGCAATGTCTGCTAACCGAAAGATTGTCAGTTTGAATCCACCAGGCACTCCTTGGAAACTCAATGGGACAGTTCTACTCTGTCCTGTGGGTTCGCTATGAGTCAGAATCTACTCAAGGGCAATGGGTTGGTTTTGGTTTGGATAAGTCAAATATCATGAATCTGTATACTTAAAATCTTTGCATTTTACTACATGTAAATTATATCTTAACAACAACAAAAACAATACTTTTGTGGTATTGCCTCAATATAGGGTTAGTAGCATTGAAAGAAAATGTTATAGCTTGCTCTTTTTTCCCTTTTGGGGCAGACCCAGTTCTTCAGGACTCTGGTATGTGTCTTGTAGAAACATTGTTACCCTCCCTTGGATGTGTGCATAAGCAAGGCTCATTTTCCTCACAAAGGCACAGCAGATGCTAGACTAATGAATCTTGAAATGTGTCTGTCAAGTGATGAAAAGAAATGTGTGCAAGATCTGTGAAATACAGAAATGGTTTGTGCCATGATTTATGGCAGTACTTCCTAAAACTCTGAAATCTTAGGGCTTTGTGTTTATACAACATTAAGCCCCACAATACCTGCCTTCTAGCTCGACAGGGCCGATTATTCTTTACTATAATTCATTTTCCATTGCCAGTATATAACTCTGTTATCAATCACAGAAGATTTATCTGCTTCTTGATTCAAATCACTGTGGTATACTTGGTTCAGGTGACACAATATAGATTTCAGAATGTAAATACATCATTCTCTGTGACGCAGATATTAAAGGATAGAAGAAAAATGAAATTATTCTGAGAAAAATAAGTCAAAGTGGAAGTGGAAATGCACTGTCTAAATTTTCTAAGGTATCTTGATGTGTATAAATCAGGAGGAAAAATCTGCTTGGAAAATTATTTCAAATTATGTGTCTACCTTCAAACCACTGTGAAAAAATAATGCCCTTTCATACATTTAAGAAACTCCCTCCTCGTATGCTCACCCAGTCATTGCATGGCCTATACTGAACAACTGCACGGTATTCCATTAACATGTCTGAATTTGAAGGAGTTTATTAAAAAGGGAAACTATCTCTGCATTCCTCTCTCACTGACTATGGGAGAAAAAGAGGGTTAGCAGCAGGAGTTAGTTTCTAAAAATAGCTCCTTTTAGGGATTTAGGCAAGTATCTCTCTGCTTCCTACCTCCTTTATTTTCTTGAAGGAATAAATACCATCACCGTCAAGAAGATTCCAAGTGATAGGGACCCCATAGAACACAGTAGAACTGCCCCATAGGTCTTCTCAGGCTGTAATCTTTACAAAAGCAGACTGCCACATCTTCCTCCCATGGAGTGCCTTGTGGGTTCAAACCGCAGACCTTTCGCTTAGAAGCCTAGCACTTAACCACTGTGCCACCAGGGCTCCTAAAGGTAACAAATATGAACCCATAACTCATTGCAGAATACTGAAAATAGGTAGTCAGAAATTTAAGAGGAGAGTGAGGAAATTGAAAGGGTCAAGAGTAGAGAGTTTTCTAAAATGTAAAGTGTAAACAACCATCAGTGCTAAGTCTTATGCAGAGGTCAAGTATGCTGGAAAAAAATAAAGCCAATTGGATTTAATATTTTACAGGCCATTGTTAACCATGAAACTGCAGTTTCAAGTGAGTGGAAGGAATGAAGGACAGAATGCAAAGAAATGTAATACAATTCCTTAGTGAAGGGCTTAATGGTAGAAATGTTTCTATACAGAAAGAATGACACATTTTAAAAGATTTAAATATCAGGCCCTAGAATGTTTCAGAACGAAGAGCATCTAGATATAGGCATTGTTACCGTGTAGGTGAGAAGTGAAGATATTAATATGGAATCAGTAGGGAGGAGGAAGAAGACAGAGAGTGTCAGAGAGGCAAGAAATATGAATGTAATGCCAAAGCACACTAACTCTGAAAATACTTGCTGCTGGGGCCAGGGGTGGGAGGTGGGGAGAGGTGGGAAAGTGCTAATATAGGAACATAAACCAACCAAAGGAAAAGAAAATAGACAACTGGCAAAGAACCTTGCAGGTATTTGAATACCATTTTGTAATTTAACAAGTGAGATAATAGAAGCTCATAAATTAATAGATGAAAAAAGCAATCAGAGATGTTGGAGGGGACCCAGGATAAACAGTCACAGAATCCTAAGTGGTAGAGAGCATATCCCTTCACATTACTATTAGCCCAAATCCTAAGCTGCTATGACATTTTCAGAATTATTTTAGACAAAAGTAGCTCATTGCTGGTCATAAGCTGAAATAATGCTTTTTTAAATGGGTGCAACTGTACTTAAAGAAACAAAAAAATGTCATTTAAAAACAAAAATCCCAAAGGTTTTGTAGTTAAACTAGACTCTCCATTTTAAACTCCTATTCTGGAGTTTACTGTCAGTACAATTTTAGGCAATTATTTAACACCTCTAAATCTTAATTCCTTCATCTGCAAAATGAGACTAGCAGTGCCTACCTGATAGTGATAAAAAGAATAATGTAAGGAGAGGTGGGGCCAAGATGGCTGACTAGGTAGAAGCTACTGCAGCTCCCTCTTGCATATATGTGAATTGATCACATATATGACAATCTACAAACCCTGACCATCAAACACAGAACTAAGGAGTTGATCTGAGTGACAGGGGAGTGAAAAGCCATGCGCTGAAGCAGCTACTGCTTCTGGAACCAGCATCCTGAGCCATAGCCTTGACCCCTCGCTTTTCCCTAGTTCCAGAGTGGTTGGGCTGATCACGGCTTACTGAGATGGAGCAAGCACGGGACACAGCCCTAATGCCTAAACCCCTGGAATAACCTCAGCAGAGACTCAGCCAGCATAAGCAGACTGCACTCTGACGTGGCTGACAGGAGAACAAGAAACCATGGGGAAGCAGTGACTGTTTTTGGAGCCTGGAATCAGCATCCCAGTCAGATAACCTTGGCGCTGGGCTTTGAATTAACTGCAGAGGAGCAGATCATGCCTTCCTGAGATGGTGCAAGCACACAATGCAGCCCTAACTCCCTGGAGTAACCTCAGCCAGAAACCCAGGCAGGGCACACAGGCTGCACACTGAGGTGGCTGACAGGAGAAGGAGAAACCACGGGGAAGCAGTGACTGATTTTGGAGCCTGCACTGCAGCATCCCAGCCAGAAAATCTTGGCGCTGGGCTTTGGACTAGGAGCGGAGGAGCTGATCACAGTTTCCTGAGACAGTGCAAGCAGGGGACACAGGTTTGACCCTTAGGGGCAATTTTGACCCAGCTAGTGCACAAAGGCTACATGCCCCTCTGGAATCTCAGTTAAAACAGTCTTCTCCCAACGAGATAAATAACGTTCTCTATATTGTCAAGCTACTCTCTCCTACCTATCTGATCCCTCCCCTCCCTGCCCCAGGTGGCTTCATTAACATTGGAATTTTCTGGGCCAGGGAGTGAAGTGCTCTGGAGGATTTTTTTTTTCTAATCCATTCTCCTGGCCTGAGAAAAGTAACAATTAACAATCCGGGGGGGGGAATCCTCCCCTGACTTCCCTAAACTGGAATGATAATACAGAACAAGTTCCAGCCAAGCAAAAGAGATCCACAGTCTTTGGCTTTCATCCCTACAGGGAACCAGGTGGCTATAATAAAGCAAACAAAATTCTGATAGAGATCTGACTGTGATTGTTTTAGCAAAGCAGTAAAAAGAAAAGTTTTGGCGGTCTGGTACCTCTCTACCTATTAAACAGAGCCCTCACTGATCCACAGCAGGGAACTGAGGGCTGAAGCTCCACACAGACCACCTAGCCACCTGCTAAAGGGGGTCTGAGGATAGTGATGCCTACCAGTCTTTAGAGGTACAAGCACTGGGTGCCTAAGGAACAACTGCAGAGCCCGCCCACCAAAGTGCTTTAGGAATAAAGAAATTCCTACCTCACGGGCACATGAGGGGAGGCTGTCAGCATCCTGCCCTCCTCAGAGTGTGACACATTGCAGCTACTAGAATTTGGTGCATACAACTATCACCACTACTCCTCTAAGTTAATAGGTGACAGCCTACACCACACACTAGGTGACCCACAATCAGGACACCTAAGCTTATTCAATTCAAGAATAGTGAATGGACTCATAGGCTCACATATCTGGTAACAGCTCAAAGCAGCTGGTAATAGGACATAAGTGATTCAAAGGCTACGACAACCAAGACAGCACAATCTAGTAGCCCATCTGGATATATTGAAAGAAAACAAAACAAGAAGATAAGACTCAGTGAGCAAATATAAAAGAAATCATTGCAATATCTTATAAATGGCTTCGAGACAGCAGTCGATATCAAATCACATAAACAAGCAGACCATGATTACGTCTACAAATCCCCAAATTAAAGAATCAAAATCTTTCTCAAATGAAGACACAATCCTGGAATAGCCAGATGTAGAATATAAAAAACTAGTATACAGAATGCTTCAAGATATCAGGGATCACCTCAGAAATGAAATAAGGCAATTTACAGAAAAAGCCAAGGAACACACTGATAAAACACTTGAAGAAATCAAAAAGATTATTCGAGAACATAGTGAAAAAATTAATAAGCTGCAAAAGTCCATAGAGAGACAGCATTCAGAAATCCAAAAGATTAAGAACAAAATTACAGAATTAGACAACTCAGTAGACTAAGTCAGAGGAGCAGAATTGAGGAATTCGAATGCAGAGTGAGGGAGTTAGAGGATAAGGCAACTGACACCAATATAGTTGAAGAAAAATCAGATAAAAGAATTTAAAACATGAAGAAACACTAAAAATCATGTTGGACTCTATCAAGAAGAATAACTTGCCTGTGATTGGAGTTCCAGAACAGGGAGGGATAATAGAAAATACAGAGAGAATAGCTGAAAATCTGTTGGCAGAAAACTTCACTGGCATCGTGAAAGATGAAAGAATATCCAAGATGCTCATCAAACACCATACAAGATAGATCCCAAAAGAAAATCACCAAAGCATATTATCATCAAACTTGCCAAAACCGAAGTTAAAGAGAAAAATTTAAAAGCAGCCAGGGATAAACGAAAAGTCACCTACAAAGGAGAATCAATAAGCTCAGACTAGTCTGCAGAAACCATGAAGGCAAGAAGGCAATGGGATGACATATATAGAGCACAGAAGGAGAAAAGCTGCCAGCTAAGAACCATATATCCAGCAAAACTCTCTCTCAAATATAAAGGTGAAATTAAGACATTTACAGATAAACATAAGCTTAAAGAATTTGCAAAAACCAAACCAAAGCTACAAGAATTACTAAATTCTTTGATCAGAAGATCAATAATATCAGATAGCAACACGAGGTCACAGAACAAAACATCCCAATATCAACTCAGATAGGAAAATCACAAAAACAAAATGAGATTAATTTAAAAAAGAAAAAAATTGCTCAAAACAGGGAATCATTAAAGTCCTTATGTAAAAGATTACTATAATCAAAAAGAAGGACTAAATACAGGAGACATAGATCCCCCACATGGAGAGGAAAACAAGGCAATATAGGATGATACAAGTTAGGTTTTTACTTAGAAAAATAGGGGTAAATATTAAGGTAACCACAAAAAAGGTCTAACAATTCCATATACCAAAATAAAAAGCAAGATAAAAATAATTATTCAGCAAAAATAAATTCAACTACTATGAAAATGAGGAACACACAATTCACAAAGAAAAACATCTCAGCACAAAAAAGTGGAAAAATGAAATTTTCAAAAACACACAAATGGCATCAAAATGACAGCACTAAACTCATACTTATCTGTAATTACTCTGAATGTAAATGGACTAAATGCACCAATAAAGAGACAGAGAGTCTCAGACTGGATAAAAAAATATGATCCGTCTATATGCTAACTACAAGAGACACACCTTAGACTTGCAGACACAAACTAAAACTCAAAGGATGGAAAAAAATATATCAAGCAAACAACAATCAAAAAAGAGCAGCAGTGGCAATATTAATTTCTGACAAAATAGATGTTAAAGTTAAATCCACCACAAAGGATGAAGAAGGAGACTACATAATGATTAAAGGGACAATTTACCAGGAAGATATAACCATATTAAATATTTATGCACCCAATGACAGGGCTGCAAGATACATAAAACAAACTTTAACAGAACTGAAAAGTGAGATAGACACCTCCACAATTATACTAGGAGACTTCAACACACCATTTTGGGACAAGGATAGGACTTCCAGTAAGAAGCTCAATAGAGACACAGAAGATCTAATAGCTACAATCAACCAACTTGACCTCATAGACTTATACAGAACACTCCACCCAACAGCTGCAAAGTATACTTTTTTTTTCCTAGTGCATATGGAACATTCTCTAGAATAAATCACATATTAGGTCACAAAACAAACTTTTGCAGAATCCATAGCATGAAAATATTACAAAGCATCTTCTCAGACCAGAAGGACATAAAGCAGAAATCAATAACAGAAAAATCAGGGAAAAAGAAATCAAATACTTGGAAACTGAACAATGCCTTGCTCAAAAAAGACTGGGTTATAGAAGATTTTAAGGAGGGAATAAAGAAATTCATAGAATCCAATGAGACTGAAAACACTTCCTATCAAAACCTCTGGGACACAGTGAAAGAGGAGCTCAGAGGCCAATTTATATCGATAAATGCACACATATGTAAAGAAGAAAGAGCCAAAATCAGAGAAATGTCCCTACAACTTGAACAAATAGAAAGTGAGCAAAAAAAGAATCCATCAGGCACCAGAAGAAAAAAAAATAATAAAAATTAGAGCAGAATTAAATGAATTAGAGAACAGGAAGACAATTGAAAGAATTAACAATGACAAGATTCTTTGAAAAAATTAACAAAACTGATAAACCACTGGCCAGACTGACTAAAGAAATACAGGAAAGGAAACAAGTAACCTGAATAAGAAATGAGATGGGCCATATCACAACAGACCCAACTGAAATTAAAAGAATCATATCAGATTACTATGAAAAATTGTACTCTAACAAATTTGAAAACCCAGAAGAAATGGACGAATTCCTAGAAACGCACTACCTACCTGAACTAACACGATCAGAAGTAAAACTGATAAATAGACCTATAACAAAAAAAGAGATTGAAAAGGTAATCCAAAAACTCCTAACAAAAAAAAAGCCTTGGCCTGGACCGCTTCACTGCAGAGTTCTACCAAACTTTCAGAGAAAAGTTAACACCACTACTACTAAAGGTATTTCAAAGCATAGAAAAGGATGGAATACTACCTAACTCATTCTATGAAGCCAGCATATCCCTGATACCAAAACCAGGTAAAGACTCCAAAAAGAAAAAAAAAAGAAAATTATAGACCTATATCCCTTATGAACATATATGCAAAAATCCTCAACAAAATTCTAGCCAAAACAATTCAACAACATATCAAAAAAAAAACAATCCACCATGATCAAGTGGAATTTATACCAGGTAAGGTTTTTTTTTTTTTTTAAGGTTGGTTCAATATTAGAAAAACAGTTAATGTAATTCACCATATAAATAAAATGAAAGACAAAAACCACATGATCTTATCAATTGATGCAGAAAAGGCATTTGACAAAGTCTAACACCAATTCATGATAAAAACTCTCAGCAAAAAAGGAATAGAAGGAAAATTCCTCAAAATAATAAAGGGCATTTATACCAAGCCAATAGCCAACATCATCCTAAATGGAGAGAGCCTGAAAGTATTTCCCTTGAGAACGGGAACCAGACAAGGATGCCCTTTATCACCACTCTTATTCAACATTGTGCTGGAAGTCCTAGCCAGAGCAATTCGGGTAGACAAAGAAATAAAGGGCATCCGGATTAGCAAGGAAGAAGTAAAATTATCTCTATTTGCAGATGACATTATCTTAAACACAGAAAACCCTAAGGAATCCTCCAGAAAACTACTGAAACTAATAGAAGAGTTCAGCAGAGTACAGGGATAGAAGATAAACATATAAAAATCACTCGGATTCCTCTACATCAACAAAAAGAACATCGAAGAGAAAACCACCAAGTCAACACCATTTACAGTAGCCCCCAAGAAGATAAAATACTTAGGAATAAATCTTACCAAAGATATAAAAGACTTATACAAAGAAAACTACAAGGTACTACTGCAAGAAGCTAAAAGGGACCTACATAAGTGGAAAAACATACCTTGCTAATGGATAGAAAGACTTAACATTGTAAAAATATCTATTCCACCAAAAGTCATCTATATATACAATGCACTTCCGATCCAAATTCCAATGACATTTTTTAATGTGATGGAGAAACAAATCACCAACTTCACATGGAAGGGAAAGAGGCCCCGGATAAGTAAAGCATTACTGAAAAAGAACAAAGTGGGAGGCCTCACTCTACCTGGTTTTAGAACATATTATACAGTCACAGTAGTCAAAACAGCCTGGTACTGGTACAACAACAGACACATAAACCAATGGAACAGAATTGAGAACCCAGATATAAATCCATCCACATACGAGCAGCTGATATTTGACAAAGGCCCAGTGTCAGTTAATTGGGGAAAAGATAATCTTTTTAACAAATGGTGCTGGCATAACTGGATATCCATCTGAGAAAAAAATGAAACAGGACCCATACCTCACACCATGCACAAAAGCAACTCCAAATGGATCAAAGATATAAACATAAAATCTAAAATGATAAAGATCATGGAAGGAAAAATAGGGATAACATTAGGAGCGCTAATACAAGG
The DNA here is from genome assembly GCF_030014295.1 of Loxodonta africana. Taxonomy (NCBI): domain Eukaryota; kingdom Metazoa; phylum Chordata; class Mammalia; order Proboscidea; family Elephantidae; genus Loxodonta; species Loxodonta africana. The sequence goes on from NC_087367.1 coordinate 30,434,032, forward strand.
CACAAACAGAATACAAAACATTACTAAAAACGGCAAAGAGAAACCAGATAACTGGGAGCTCCTAAAAATCAAACACCTATGCTCATCTAAAGACTTCACCAAAGTGTAAAAAGTCCACCTACAGACTGAGAAAAAATTTCCAACTCTGACATCTCCTACCAGCGCCTGATCTCTAAAATCTACATGATACTGAAAAAACTCAACTACAAAAAGACAAACAACCCAATTAAAAATTGGGCAAAGGATATGAACAGACACTTCACTAAAGAAGACATTCAGGCAGCTAACACATACATGAGAAAATGCTCTCAATCATTAACCATTAGAGAAATGCAAATTAAAAGCACAAAGAGATTCCATCTCACTCCAACAAGGCTGGCATTAATCCAAAAAACACAAAACGATAAATGTTGGAGAGGATGTGGAGAGATTGGGAATGTAAAATGGTACAACCACTTTTGAAATTGATTTGGTGTTTCCTTAAAAACCTAGAAATAGAACTACCAAACACCCAGCAATCCCACTCCTCAGAATATATCCTAGAGAAATAAGAGCCCTCACACGAACAGATATATGCACAGTGATGTTTATTGCAGCACTGTTTACAATAACAAAAAGCTGGAAGCAACCAAGGTGTCCATCAACAGATGAATGGATAAATATATTATGGTACAGTCACACAATGGAATACTACACATCGATAAAAAACAGTGATGAATCTGTGAAACATTTCATAACATGGAGGAACCTAGAGGGCATTATGCTGAGTGAAATTAGTTGCAAAAGGACAAATATTGTATAAGACCACTATTATAAGATCTTGAGAAATATTTTAAACTGAGAGGAACACATTCTTTTGTGGTTACGAGAGGGGGGAGGGTGGGAGAGTGGGAGAGGGTTATTTACTGATTAGATAGTAGATAAGAACTACTTTAGGTGAAGGGAAGGACACCACTCAATATTCCTGAATAAACTGAATGCTTCGAGGCCAGCAAAGCAGGGGCAGGGGTTTGGGGACTATGGCTCTAGGGGACATCTAAGTCAATTGGCATAATAAAATCTATTAAGAAGACATTTGTCATCCCACTTTGAAGTGTGGCGTCTGGTGTCTTAAACGCTTGCAAGCGGCCATCTAAGATGCATCAATGAGTCTCAACCCACCTGGATCAAAGGAGAATGAAGAACACCAAGCTCACAAGGTAATTATGAGCCCAAGAGACAGAAAGGGCCACATGAACTAGAGACTACATCATCCTGAGACCAGAAGAACTAGATGGTGCCTGGCCACAACGGTGACTGCCCTGACAGGGAACACAACAGAGAATCCCTGAGGGAGCAGGAGAACAGTGGGATGCAGACCCCAAATTTTCATAAAAAGACCAGACTTAATGGTCTGACTGAGAATAGAAGGACCCCGGCGGTCATGGTCCCCAAACCTTCTGTTGGCCCAGGACAGGAACCATTTCCGAAGCTAATTCGTCTGACATGGATTGGACTGGACAGTGTTGGAGAGAGATGCTGATGAGGAGTGAGCTACTTGCATCAGGTGGACACTTGAGACTATGTTGCCATCTCCTGTCTAGAGGGGAGATGGGAGGGTAGAGAGGGTTAGAAACTGGCAAAATGGTCATGAAAGGAGAGACTAGAAGGAGGGAGCTGGCTGACTCATCAGGGGGAGAGTAAATGGGAGTATATAGTAAGGTGTATATGAGTTTAAATGTGAGAGAATGACTTGATTTGTAAACTTTCACTTAAAGCACAATAAAAAATGTTAAAAAAAAACAATGTAAGTGAAGTTCTTAGTATCACACTTGGCTCAGAGCTGATGGTAGAAATGAGGCAATGCATCTATATTCGAATAAAATGTACTGATCCTGTCCATTTGATTATTGCTTAGATGTATATATGTACATCTCAACAAGCATGTGAGAAGGGTAGGGCAGCAGTTATAATCTCATTTTATACAGGAGGAAATTGCAGAAACAAGAAGATTAAGCGATTTGCACAGGGTCTAGTAATTATAGAACCGGAACTCAAAACCATGACTTGTGATCTCCTTGGGGCCTTCAAAATCTTCAAATTCATGGATATACTTGTGAGGATGCACCTCTTTATGAGCTCTGGGGCCTTGTCTCAGTAATTATAGTAAACCCTCTTTAAGTTTCAAATAGGCAGTCAGAGTGACTTCCAAGAACCTCTGCTTGGAAATTATTCATGCTTGAACCATAGATATAAATATATATGCATGTATGTATGTATGTATATATATACATACATATATACACACACATATTTATTTATTTATTTATTTATACACTCATATATATTACCAAACATTAAGGATCATTTTGTCCGCCTTCTGGTTTTGCATATGATAAAAAAAATAAATCAAGAAGTGGGCAAAGGATATGAACACACACTTCACTAAAGAAGATATTCAGGCAGCCAACAGATACATGAGAAAATGCTCTCGATCATTAGCCATTAGAAAAATGCAAATTAAAACTACGATGAGATTCCATCTCACTCCAACAAGGCTGGCATTCATCCAAAAAACACAAAATAATAAATGTTGGAGAGGCTGCAGAGAGATTGGAACTCTTATACACTGCTGGTGGGAATGTAAAATGGTACAACCACTTTGGAAATCTATCTGGCGTTATCTTAAACAGTTAGAAATAGAACTACCATACAACCCAGAAATCCCACTCCTCTGAATATACCCTAGAGATACAAGAGCCTTCACACAAACAGATATATGCACACCCATGTTTATTGCAGCTCTGTTTACAATAGCAAAAAGCTGGAAGCAACCAAGGTGTCCATCAACGGATGAATGGTTAAATAAATTGTGGTATATTCACACAATGGAATACTACGCATCGATAAAGAACAGTGACGAATCTGTGAAACATTTCATAACATGGAGGAACCTGGAAGGCATTATGCTGAGCGAAATCAGTCAGAGGCAAAAGGACAAATATTGTATAAGACCACTATTATAAGAACTTGAGAAATAGTATAAACTGAGAAGAACACATACTTCTGTGGTTATGAGGGGGGGAGGGAGGGAGGGAGGGAGAGGGTTTCTTACTGATTAATTAGTAGATAAGAACTGCTTTAGGTGAAGGGAAGGACTACACTCAATACATGGAAGGTCAGCTCAATTGGACTGGACCAAAAGCAAAGAAGTTTCCAGGATAAAATGATTGCTTCAAAGGTCAGCGGAGCAAGGGCGGGGGTTTGGGGACCATGGTTTAAGGGGACTTCTAAGTCAATTGGCAAAATAATTCTATTATGAAAACATTCTGCATCCCACTTTGAAATGTGGCATCTGGGGTCTTAAATGCTAACAAGCAGCCATCTAAGATGCATCAATTGGTCTCAACCCACCTGGAGCAAAGGAGAATGAAGAACACCAAGGTCACACGACAACTAAGAGCCCAAGAGACAGAAAGGGCCACATGAACCAGAGACCTACATCATCCTGAGACCAGAAAAACTAGGTGGTGCCTGGCCACAATCGATGACTGCCCTGACAGGGAGCACAACAGAGAACCCCTGAGGGAGCAGGAAATCAGTGGGATGCAGACCCCAAATTCTCATAAAAAGACCATACTTAATGGTCTGACTGAGACTAGAGGAATCCCGGCGGCCATGGTGCCCAGACCTTCTGTTGGCACAGGACGGGAACCATCCCCGAAGACAACTCATCAGACATGAAAGGGACTGGACAGTGGGTAGGAGAGAGATGCTGATGAAGAGTGAGCTAATTATATCAGACGTACACTTGAGACTGTGTTGGCATCTCCTGTCTGGAGGGGGGATGGGAGGATAGAGAGAGTTGGAAGCTGGCAACAATGTCACGAAAGGAGAGACTGGAAGGGCTGACTCATTAAGGGGAGAGCAAGTGGGTGTACGGAGTAAGATGTATATAAACTTATATGTGACAGTCTGACTTGATTTGTAAACGTTCACTTGAAGCTCAATAAAAGTTAATAAAAAAAAAAAGAGGAAAAAATTTTAAAATCTTGATGTAAACATTAAAGATTATTGCTCCTAAAAAAAAAAATAATAAAACTTACCCAATTTGCTGCAGAAAAGTTCCTGAAACCAAATCTCCTAAACAGTGATCTTAGCACTATACAACTCTTTGCCGTTTGTCAAATATAATGTAGAAAATGCATCTTGCTGAAATAACTTGCTATGCAAATAACTGGTAAGAGGTTGAGAAATAGAGTTTAATGGAAAAATGCTCTGTGTGGTTACAATTTCACGTATAATGTTTGTCATTTTTCAAAGTGGCTTGTTGTTGGTTTTCTGACTTTGATTTCTGTTAAGATATTTATTCCTGATCTATAAACATTATTCTGCTGACACATGCCATTGTTGACACATGTCACTTACTTTATAATTTCACATTTTTAACAAAATAAGGCAAACACATGGTGATGCTAAGTAAAAATACATGAAATACTTTCTCATAACACATCAGAGTTTATCATTTCTTAAGTATCATCACATTGAATCCCCAGAACATTTATATAAAGCAAGTATTATTATTTTCTACAGTTTAAAATAATAAAAATATATTTGCAACATCTAAAGAATATATAATATATAATGAATAAACATAAAAAGTAATTGCCATGGCAAGATTTTAATGCTTTGAGTGTTATTCCAACATTAAAATATGATTTATGTTTTCAAATATAAGAATTACAAGGATATGTATTCTTCAGCCTGTGATTTATATCTATAGGAAGTTTTGCGAAGATATGCCAATTATGCGCATAGAATATGGACATTTTATATGAGGGCTGCATAAACATGGACATAAGGAGGATAAAGAGAATAAAGGGAAAGAAAATTTCTCTCTAAGGCTGAAACAGAATACAGGAAAGAAATGAAGTCACTCAAAAGAAACATACTTTAGATGAGTAGGACTTTGTTCTAATTTGATTGACAGGATTCACATATTTAAAAAAATAATGTGTCATCCACAAGACTAGTTGGCTTATTTCGAAATCAAAAAGGAAAATTTATTGATGTAATCACAGGCTGCACACAACCAAGCACTATTTAGAAAAAAAAAAAGGATAGCCCTGGTTGGAGACTACGATCTGCCCTGTGCCCAGAAAAGGGATACACTTATTGTAGACATAATGTATACCTTGCTATCTTATCTGTGACCATTAAACATTCATATTATATAACTAGCTCCTAAGGTTCTAAATCCTGGGTCTGTAAGCAACCTTCTCCTAGATTCAACTTTCTTGTTGAATGCTTACACAAGGAGATTCTTGCACTTTACTGTGAATATTGTAGTCACTAGATATATATGACTATGAACTGCTTGAAAGGTGATTAGTTCAAATAAAGAGGTGTTATAAGAATAAAATACACACAGGATTTCAAAGACATCGTACAAAAAAAAAGAAAAAATCTCATCAATAACTTATATTGAAAACATGTTGAAATGATAATATTTTGTATTTGTTGGGTTAAATAAAAGATACTATTAAAATTAATTTGACTTTTTTACCTTTTTTTAATGCAGTTTCCAGAAAAATTTAAATTATATATGGTGCTCCCGTTTGTAGATTGCATATTTCTTTTAGACATCTCTAGTCTATATGGATAGGGAACACTAATGCCTATTTCCCATCCCATCTGCATTTTTCATTTTATATAATTAAGTGACATTCTTTTTTTTTTTTTTCTGGTAGCTTGATAATGAATTTTATTTACAATTTCAAAATTACATGTTGGAATAAATGTGTTTAAATATACAGAATTGCTATCAGTCAGAATTGACTCAACGGCAACAGGTTATACACACACACATCCACTTTTTAATATCATACAGAATATAGGGGCGCTATGAGTCGGAATTGACTCGACGGCGCTGGGTTTGTTTTTTTTTTGTTTGTGAGGATATTCTTTAAAAATCAGGGAAATATGAAGTTAAACAGCAATTATGCATAAAATTGAATACATAAAGAGTAAAATTTAACTTCTCATTAACACCATTACCAAAGAAAATGTCATTTGTTATTTTTGTGCATAATCTTTTGTAAGGGTAAAAACAGACACATACACACGAATAATCAAATAACAGTCTATCATTTTATATATCAAGAACCTGTTTTGGGTATACACTGTAAGATCATTAAGTATATATTATAAATAAACTACTCATACAGTTATACTACATATATTCATACTACCAAGAAACCCTGGTGGTGTAGTGGTTAAGTGCTACGGCTGCTAACCAAAGGGCCGGCAGTTCGAATCCGCCAGGTGCTCCTTAGAAACTCTTTGGGCAGTTCTACTCTGTTCTATAGGGTCACTATGAGTCGGAATCGACTCGACGGCGCTGGGGGGGTTATTCATACTACCTTCTGTATTTAGTATAACAATGATATGACACACTGCCTTTTGCTGTAACACAGACACTATAAGTTTGTGTCTTTAAAGAACGGAAATTTATTTTCTCACAATTCTGGAGGTTAAAAGTTCAAATTGGCCTTGTAGATTTTAATCTTTATCAGCAGCCTCAGTTGTTCTATCAGGCTTCTCCCCTTGCTTCTGGTTTCTTCCTCTCCATCTGTGAACTAGTATATTTCCAGGAGAAATTTGTATCCAGTTTTTATTTATTTAAAGTGTTTTAAGTGAAAGTTTACAATTCAAGTCAGTCTGTCATACAAAAACTTATACACACCTTACTATGTAACCCTAGCTGCTCTTGCTGTAATGTGGCAGCACACTCTTCCTCTCCACCCAATATTCCGCATGTCCATTCAACCAGCTCCTGTGCCCCTCTGCCTTCTCAACTTGCCTCCAGGCAGGAGCTGCCCACAGAGTCTCAAGCATCTACTTGAGCCAAGAAGCTCACTCCTCACCAGTATCATTTTCTATTTTATAGTCCAGTCCAATCCCTGTCTGAAGAGTTGGTTTCTGAAATGGTTCCAGTCTTGGGCCATGTGCGGGGACCATGACCTCTGGGGTCCCTCTAGTCTCAGTCAGACAATTAAGTCTGGTCTTTTTGTGAGAATTTGAAGTCTGCATCCCACTGTTGTCCTGCCTCATCAGGGGTTCTCTGTTGTGTTCCCTGTCAGGGTAGTCCTCAGTGGTAGCCAGGTACCATCTAGTTCTTCCACTCTCAGGCTGATGAAGTCTCCGGTTTATGTGGCCCTTTCTGTCTCTTGGGCTCACATTTACATTGTGTCTTTGGTATTCTTTATTCTCCTTTGCTCCAGGTAGGTTGAGACCAATTGATGCATCTTAGATGGCCACTTGTTAGCTTTTAAGACCCCAGACGCCACTCACGAAAGTGGGATGCAGAATGTTTTTTTAATACAATTTGTTATGCAATTGACCTGGATGTCCCCTGAAACCCTTGTCCCCAGACCCTCAGCCCTGCTACTCTGGCCTTTGAAGCACTTGGCTGCATTCAGGAAACTTCTTACCTTTTAGTTTAACCCAGTTGTGCTGACCTCCCCTGTATTGTGTGTTGTCTTTCCCTTCACCTAAAACAGTTCTTGTCTACTATTTAATTAGTGAATACCCCTCTCAATCCCTCCTCAACCATCAAAGAATATTTTCTTCCCTGTTTAAACTTCTTGAGTTTTTATAATAGTGGTCTTATACACTATTTGTCCATTTGCAACTGAATAATGTCACTTAGTATAATACCTTCCAGATTCCTCCATGTTATGAGACATTTCATGGATTCGTCATTGTTCTTAAACGTTGCGTAGTATTCCATTATGTGAATATACCATAATTTATTTATCCATTCATCCACGGATGGGCTCCTTGGTTGCTTCCATCTTTTTGCTATTGTAAACAGTGCTGCAATGAACATGGGTGTGCACATATCTGTTCGTGTGAGGGCTCTTATTTCTCTAGGATATATTCCAAGGAGTGAGATTGCTGAATCCTATGGTATTTGTATTTCTAGCTTTTTAAGGAAGCACCAAGTCAATTTCCAAAGTGGCTGCAACATTTTACATTCCCACCAGCAGTGTATAAGTGTTCCAGTCATTCCACAATCTCTCCAACATTTATTATTTTGTGTTTTTTGGGTTAATGTCAGCCTTGTTAGGGTGAGATAATATCTCATTGTAGTTCTCTAATGGCTAATGATCTGAGTATTTCCTCTTGTATCTTTTAGCCTCCTGAATGTCTTCTTTGGTGAAGTGCCTGTTCATATCCGTTACCCATTTTTAAGTTGGGTTACCTGTCTTTTTGTTGTTGAGTTTTTGTGGTATCAGGTAGATTTTAGAGATAAAATGCTGATTGGGTTTCTCATAGCCAAAAACTTTTTCCCAGTCTGTAGGTAGTCTTTTTACTCTTTTGGTGAAGTCTTTGGATGAGCATAAGTGTTTGATTTTTAGAAGCTCCCAGTTATCTAGGCTCTCTTCTGGTGTTTGTGCATTGTTGGTTATATTTTGTATTCTGTTTATGCCATGTATTAGGGTTCCTAACATGGTCCTTTTTTTTTTTTTCATAATCTTTACCATTTTAGATTTTATATTTAGTTCTTTGATCCATTTGGAGTTAGTTTTCGTGCATGGGATGAGGTATAGGTCTTGTTTCATTTTTTGGCAGGTGGATATCCAGTTGTGCCAGCACCATTTGTTAAAGAGACTGTCTTTTCCCCATTTAACTGACTTTGGGCCTTAGTCAAATATCAGTTGCTCGAATGTGGATGGATTTATGTCCGGATTCTCAATTCTGTTCCATTGTTCTATGTATCTGATGTTGTCCTGTACCAGGCTGTTTTGACTACTGTGGCAGTATAATAGGTTCTAAAATCAGGTAATGTGAGGCCTCCCACTTTGTTCTTCTTTTTCAGTAATGCTTTACTTATTCAGGGCCTCTTCCCCTTCCATATGAAGTTGGTGAATTTTTTCTCCATCTTACGAAAAACAAAAAAATTGTCCATTACCTCTATGTTTTCAAATTTGTTAGAGTATAATTTTCATAGTAATCCAATATGATTCTTTTAATTTCAATTGGGTCTGTTGTGATATCACCTATCTCATTTCTTATTTAAGTTATTTGCTTCCTCTCCTGTTTTTCTTTCTTCAGTTTGGCCAATAGTTTATTGATTTTGTTGATCTTTTCAAAGAACCAGCTTTTGGTCTTGCTAGCTCTTTCAATTGTTTTTCTCTTCTCTATTCCATTTAATTCTGCTCTAACTTTTATTATTTGCTTTCTTCTGCTGCCCGAGGGTTTCTTGTGTTGCTCTTTTTCTATTTGTTCAAGTTGTAGGGGTAATTCTTTGCTTTTGGCCCTTTCTTCTTTTTGAAAGTATATTGAGCACTGCTTTTGCTTTGTCCCAAAGGTTCTGATAGGAAGTGTTTTCATTTTTATTGGATTCTATGAATTTCTTTATTTCATCCTTAATTTTGGAAACCCTGGTGGCATAGTGGTCAAGTGCTACAGCTGCAAACCAAAAGGTCAGCAGTTCAAATCCGCCAGGTGCTCCTTGGAAACTCTATGGGGCAGTTCTACTCTGTCCTATAGGGCTGCTGTTAGTCGGAATTGACTCAACAGCAGTGGGTTTTTTTTTTTTTTTTTTTTTTTGGTATCCTTAATTTCTTCTATAACTCAGCAGTTTTAGAGCAAGATGTTCAGTTTTCATGTGTTTGATTTCTTTTCCTGTTATTGATTTCTACTTTTTTGGCTTCATGGTCAGATACAATGCTTTGTAATATTTTGGTGGTTATAATTCTGTTAAGGCTTGCTTTATCACCTAATACATGTTCTATTCTTGAGAATGTTCCATGTGTGTTAGAAAAGAAAGTATACTTGGCTGCTTTTGGGTGGAGTGTTTTGTATATGTCTATGAGGTCTTTTTTTTTTTTTATGAGGTCTAGTTGGTTGATTGTGGCATTTAGATCTTCCGTGTGTTCATTGAGCTTCTTTCTGTATGTTCTGCCCTTCACTGAAAGCAGTGTGTTGAAGTCTCCTACTATTATTTTGAAGCTATTTCTGTTTTCAGAATTGTTAGAATTTGTTTTATGTATCTTGGAGCCCTGTCTTTGGATGTGTAAATATTTATTATGGTTATGTCCTCCTTGTATATTGACCCTTTAATCATTGTATTGTGTCCTTCTTTATCCTTTGTGGTGGATTTTACTCTAAAGTCTATTTTGTCAGAAATTAATATTGCCACTCCTGCTCTTTTTTGATTCTTGTTTCCTTGATATATTTTTTCCATCCTTTGACTTTTAGCTTATTTGTGTCTTTAGGTCTAAGGTGTGTCTCTTCTAGGCTACATATGGACAGATCTTGTTTTCTAATCCATTCTAGCACTCTGTCTCTTTATTGGTCCATTTAGTCTATTTACATTCAGCTTAATTATGGATAGGTATAAATTTACTGCTGTCATTTTGATGTCTTTTTTGTGTGTGTTGTTGACAGTTGCTTTTTTCCACTTAATGTTTGTGCTGAGTAGTTTTTCTTTATGTATTGTCTTTTCCTCTTTTTCATTGCTGTTGCTTTTGTATATGCTGAGTCTTTATATTTTTCCTGTTTTTTTCTTTTGATGTATAGGATTGTTAGTGTCCTTTGTGGCTACCTTAATATTTATCTCTATTTTTCTAAGTATAAACCAAACTTATATCTCTTTGTGTTGCCCTGACTTCCTCTCCATATGAAAGATCTGTGACACACTTTTTAGTCTCTCTTTATTAATGTAATGTTGTCGTCTTTTACATAATGACATTTCTGTTTCCCTGTTTTGAGTGTTTTTTATCTTGATTTATTTTTGTGATTTCCCTGTCTGGGTTAATATCTCGTTGCTCTGTCCCGTGTTCTAGTGTTGGGATGTTATCTGATGCTACTGATTTTCTAACCAGAGGACTCCCTTTAGTTTTTCTTGAGGTTTTGATTTGGCTTTTGCAAATTCCCTAAAACTCTGTTTATGTGGAAATGTCCTCATTTCATCTTCGTATTTGAGAGACAGTTTTGCTAGATACGTAATTTTTGACTGGCAATTTTTTTTCCTTCAGTGCTTTATATATGCCAATCTATTGCCTTCTTGCCTACATGGTTCCTGCTGAGTAGCCGGGGCTTATTCTTATTGATCCTTCTTTGTAGATTACTTTTCATTTATTCCTAACCAAAAAAACCAAACCCAGTTCCGTCGAGTCAATTCTGACTCATAGCAACCCTATAGGACGGAGTAAAACTGCCCCATAGAGTTTCCAAGGAGCACCTGGTGGATTCGAACTGCCAACCCTTTGGTTAGCAGCCATAACACTTAACCACTATGTCACCAGCGTTTCCCATTTATCCCTAGTCGCTCTTAAAATTCTCTCTTTATCTTTGGTTTTGGCAAGTTTGGTTTTAATATGTCTCTGTGTGTCTTTCTTTTGGGATCTTCCTTACGTGGGATTCGATGAGCTTCTTGGATAGATATCTTCTCATCTTTTATGATATCAGGGAAGTTTTCTGCCAACAAATCTTCAACAATTCTCTCTGTATTTTCTGTTCTTCCTCCCTGTTCTGGTAGTCTTTTCACTCATATGTTATTTCTCTTGATAAAGTCTCACATGATTCTTAGGGTTTCTTCTTTTTTTAAAATTCTCTTAGCTGATTTTTCTTTAAAACTATTGGTGCCAATTGTTTTATCTTCAATCTCACTAATTCTGACCTCCATTGCCTTATTCTGCTCCTCTGACTTTTCACTGAGTTGTCTAATTCTGAAATTTTATTGCTAATCTTCTGAATTTCTTTTTGCTTTCTTTCTATGGATTCATACAGCCTGTTAAATTTGTCATAATGTTCTTGAATAACCTTCTTAATTTCCTCTGCTGCTTTATCTGTGTGTTCCTTGGCTCATTCTTCATTTTGCCTGATCTCCTTCCTGACCTCTTGAAGAATTCTGTATATTGATTTTTTGTATTTTACTTCTGATAATTCCAGGAATATAACTTCTTCCAGAAAATTCCATGATTTTTTTGTTTTGAAGCTTGTTGAAGTGATCATGGTCTGCTTCTTTATGTGATTTGATCTTGACTGTTGTCTCTGAGCCATCTATAAGTTATTGGATTAAATTATTTTATGTTTGCTTATTGTGTCCTAGCTTCTTGCTTTGTTTTGTTTTGAAATGCCCAAATAGGTTGCTTGAGTGAGCTAGTTTGACTATTGGTGCCTTTGAAGCTCTAACATCCTGTCACCAGATGGCTAGAGCTGCTGCAGGTACATAAGCCCAGGAGTCAATTCAATTTTCTTATATAGATTTAGCTCAGGTGTCCAGGTAGTTGGTCAGCAAGTGTGTGGTGCTGGTTCTCACCTACAGTCTTAGAGGAGCAGCAGTGATTGGTGTAGGCCCAGGTATCTGGTTGCAGCAGATGGTCACACTCTGAGCAAGGCAGGTGGCTGGAAACCATCCCCTGAGTGTATGTGAGGAAAACGAGTCTCTGTTCCCTAGATTACACAGGTGGGTGTGCTCTGCAGCCAGACCATGAGCACCCAGTGCATTTGGCTGTAAGGACTGGGAGGCACCACTTATCCTTGGATCCCTGTCATGGGTGGCTAGGTGGCATGGGTAAAGCCACCTGTCCTCATGCCCCTGATGTGGGTAGGTGAGGACCCTGTTTAATGGGCAGACTGGTGTCAAATGTCAAAACTCACCTCTCCACCACACAGTTGAAACAGTTGAAGTCAGATCTTAGGTGCTGTGCCTGCAAGGGCCTACGATATCTAAATGGGCCCACACAGGTCCATACAGGGGTGAAATGCATTCAAAGTCTGTGGACTGATTGTGCCTATGCCCAGGCAAAGGAGCCACTTCTACTCTGAGTTTATGGGATCCAAAAGATGATTTTTTTTTCCCATTTGTTAATTGGTTCCTTCTCCAAGGCCAGGGGACTGGCTCAGGACACACAGGAGGACCTATCTCATGCCCAGGGAAAGTGACCACCATTGAAGCTGGCTTGGGGGCTAGAGCAGAGGGAAGAGGGATTAAATAAATGGGAAAGAGTTCTTTCAAAAGGGGTGCTTTTTGCCCTGTGTGGTAAATTAGACACAAGTACTTATCTTTTGCCGAGAGAGGTTCTTTGCTGATTCTGGAGACGTGAGTAGACTCTGCGCTGCTGGCTCCCTCCCGCTGTGGGAAACGTGTCCCAAATGCTACTGCCAGCCCTGCCACAGACGCACCTGGGGATCAGACCTATGGGGCCCCAGTTCTCACTGAGGCAGGTCCAGCAACTCCTCCCTGCTTCTGAATCATTTCTCCCTCCCCCTTCTGCTCAGTCTGATTTCTTAACTTTGCTTTTGGTGTTCAGGGCTCCTAGCTTGTCATATATATAATAGAGTCACTTGTTTTTTCAGGTCTTTGTTGTAAGAGGGCCCACCAGAAGCGTCTGACTACTCCACCATCTCAACCCCACCACTCTTAAGTGACATTCTTATTGTAGATAATTTCACTGGTAGGTCTGCCTATTTAAAGAAAATGGCTACTCATGTGGATTCAAGTTGTTTTGTTTTCTCATATAATATGTCAGATCTGTGGTTAGATTGCCAAGGACCAGATCTTGAAGCATAATACATTGACTACAATCATGCCACATTATAAGACTTGTAGGAATTCTTGGATAGTGTGAAGAGTTACTGCACTCAGCTGCTAACCAAAAGTTTGGAAGTTTGAGTTCACCCAGAGGTGCCTTGGAAGAAAGTCCTGACAATCTATTTCCAAAAAAATTAGTCATAGAAAACCCTAGGAGCACAGTTCCACTCTGACACATAAGGGTTAGTCATGAGTAGGAATTGACTTTGTGGAAGTTTTTTTTTTTTTTTTCTGTTATAAGACTTTTTGAAGACAGCCACCAGGCCAGCGTTTTAAAATCAGAAATCAATCTTCTGTTCTGTGTGTGATTGTGTGCGTATATTTTCCAACAATTGTCATTTTTTTGAATGAGATAAACTTACTTTATAATTAATTTTCTATTTAGTATTTAATTTCTACAAAATTTATGTATGAACATAGTTCAAAAGTCATTTTCTTCTTCACCTCACACATATTTACTGTTGCCAGAAGGTAATTACTTTTAAATCTTTTAGTTGACTATTTTGGTATTTGACTTCATTTCTCTGATGTGCCTATGTCGGTACTCTTTGCTTTTCAATTTTAGTCATTATCTATGGAAAATAAAAGATTTTGCTTCTTTCGCCATTTTTACCTCCCCACCCCCCCCCCCACACACACATACATACTCACCACAAACATCTAAGTTTTCCATTGTCCCATTCTACAAAAACAATTACATTGAAATTTTGTTTAGGTCATAATTCACAAAGGAGTGTAGGCTAGTTCATATATTTAACTCACCATCTTAAACAGGAACCTGCATGATATGTTTACAGCAGAGGGAGGGGATCAGAATTTCAAATTAAGGGTATAACTGCTGAGTAAACAGTAGCAAGAGACAATTGGAAGAGAGGCAGGGATGAAGTCTTGTAGATTATCCCAACATGTTTCTGTTTCCACCTTGTTCAATATTCATCCCAAGGTCTTGTTACTAAAGATGCAAATTTGGGATTTTCTTGAAAAATTTGAGGAGGTAGGCAAGTCAATGAAGTATTCATGGAGGAAGCAGAGCTTGAAGGTCCCCTTGCCCTTCCCCTTCATAGAATGCAGGCCTATATCCTCCACAGCAAACAAAGTTAGACGAGATGTGTATGGAGGATAGCACTCTATCCAGGGAAATCAGCATGCCTTCTTTGAAGATAATGTGAATGAGACATCACAGTCAGCTAGCTTTACTCATATTTCTTCCAAGATAAAAAGGGCTTAAAAAAGTGAAGAACCAAAAAAAAAAAGAAGACTCTTCATGTACAGGTGCCAAGTATGAATAAATGCACGGAAGTAAGACACAGGACATATTTAGGAAATGATGAGTTTCTGAGCTTGAGATAGGTACGTTCATTGTGTAGAAATAGAACCAAGCCATATGTGGTAAGAAAGATACCTGAGTGAGCACCAAATATAACCTCCTGTCCAATACAGACATTGCATCTCTTCCTTCTATAGCTTTAACATTCTGAACCGGGGTTAAAGATCTCCAGGGAAAGAAAATAACCTATTATAAAAGGGAAAGAGCAGCTTCTTCCAAGCATGTCAGCCTTGATGACATGGATGAAGTAAAGCTTTCAGGACCTTCATCTGCTGATGTGGCAAGACACAAAATGAGATGAAAAAGCTGCAAACAACCGTTAATAATCAGAACATGGAATGTACGAAGTATGAATCTAGGAAAATTGGAAGTCAACAAAATGGAGTGGAACACATAAAGATCTGTATCCTAGGCATTAGTGAGCTGAAAAGGATTGGCATTGACCATTTGGAATCAGACAATCATGTGGTCTAGTATGCTGGGAATGAAAAATTGAAGAGGAATAGCCTCAAAAAGAACATTTCAAGATCAATCCTGAAGTACAAAGCTGTCACTGAAAGGATAATATCCATATGCCTACAAGGAAGATCAATAAATAGACTATTATTCAAATTTATGTACCAATTATTACTGCCAAAATGAAGAAATTAAACATTTCTACCAATATCTGCAGTCTGAAATTGACCAAACATGCAATCAAGATGCATTGATAATTACTGGTGATTGGAATGCGAAAGTTGGAAACGAAGAAGGACCAGAGGTTGGAAAATATGGTCTTGGTGATAGAAATGACGCTGGTGATCGCATGATAGAATTTCACGAGACCAATAATTTGTTTATTGGAAATACCTTTTTCAATAACATAAACAGCGACTATACACGTGGCTCACACTGGATGGAAAATACAAGAATCAAATTGCTTGTATCTGTGGAAAGAGACTATGGAAAAGCTCAATATCACCTGTGAGAAGAAGGTCAGGAGCTGACTGTGGCTCATATACAAGTTTAAGTTGAAGGTGAATAACATTAAAACAAGTCCACAAGGGCTATAACCCCTGAATTTGGAGACCATCTTAAGAATAGATTTGCTACATTAAACCTTAACGACCAAAGACCAGATGAGTTGTAGGATGATATCAAGGGCATCGTCCATGAAGAAAGCAAAGGTCATTAAAAACACAGGAAAGAAAGAAAAGACCAAATTGTATGTTAGAAAAAAATCTGAAAGTTGCTCTTGAACATAGAACAGCTAAAATGAATGGAAAAAATGATGAAGTAAAAGAGCTGAACAGAAGATTTCAAAGGATGGTTTGAGAAGACAAAGTAAAGTATCATAATGAAATGCTCAAACAGTTACAAAACCAAAATGGAAGAACACACTCAGTATTTCCCAAGCTGAAAGAGCTGAAGAAAAAAATTCAAGACTTGAGTTGCAATTTTGAAGGATTCTGCAGGAAAAATAATGAACAGCTCAGGAAGCATCAAAAGAAGATGTTCAACCATTCCAGGAGGCAGCATATAATCAAGAACTGATGATATTGAAGGAAGAAGTCCAAGCTATGTTGAAAGCACTGGCAAAAAACAAGGCTCCAGGAATTGACAGAATACCAATTGAGATGTTCCAATAAACAGATGCAGTAATGGAGGTGCACACTCATCTACGTCAAGAAATTTGGACGACAACATACTGAAGAAGATGTAGAACAAAGGATAATGTTGCTGATGTCAGAACTATTTGGTTGAAAGCAGAGAATTCCAGAAAGATGTTTATCTATGTTTTATTGACTATGGAAATGGAAATGCATTTGTCTGTGTAGACCACAACAAATTATGAATAACATTTTGAAGAATGGAATTCTGGAATCTTTAACTGTGCTCTTGACGAACTTGGACATAGACAAAGAGGTGGTCATTTGAACAGGATGAGAGGACACTGTGTGGTTTAAAATCAGGAAAGCTATATGTTAGGGTTGTGTCCTTTCACCATACTTATTCAATCTATATGCTGAGCAAATAATTCGAGAGGAAACCCTAAGAAGAACATGTCATCAGGATTGGAGAAGACTCATTAACAACCTGTGATATGCAGATGACACAACCTTGCTTGCCGAAGGTGAAGAGGACTTTAACCACTTACTGATTTTCTTGTTTTCCTGGGATATAAGCCACAGATTGCATATAATTTGGAAGTGAAAATGGAGGAGAGCCTTGTAAGAGAAACCAATTTACAAGACAATTCTAGTCATCTTTGCATGAAATGATCATGAGGAGCATGCCATAAGGAGAAGGAAAAAATATGGAAGAGAAAAGATTAAAAAGGAAATAATATGCAGCATTTGAATATAAAGAATAGTGAAAGTATAGGAATTAAATGTTGATTCCAAGTGGCAAGTATGATTTAATAAAAGTATTTTGGCTTGTGTTAAAAAGATCATGAAGAGATGGGACACTTCCTGTGGTACCTCTTACAGCAAACAAAAAAAAATTTTTTTTTTTTTTTTTTTTTGCTGAAAAAACAGGTAAATTGATTATATATAACACTCTAGAAGCCCTGAGCATCAAAGGCAAAGTTGAGGAATCAGATGGAGTGACAGGGAGTGGGAGAGATGGTTCAGAAGCAGCCAAGAGTTGCCAGACCTGACCCAGGAGGAACCGACACCCTGTAGGCTGGATCAGCTGGTGTGTAAGTGGTGAGGCAAGCAGTGGCCCACAGGACATGTTTTCCACATAGGGAGAGATCAAGCAACAGAGAGAGAGTCTACTCAAGCCTCTAGAACCAGTGAAAATCGGCGCTCAATCTGCAAAAGATTAAGTACATGCCCCTAACCTACCAGGCGAACCAAATAACACCCCTTCTATGAAGAACTTCTCTCTCATTTACCTGGTCCCTCCCAACTCTGCACCAGGTCCTGGGCTGCCTTTAGCAATTGCTGCATCCCCTGGGCTGGAAGTAGGACCTGTCATACATCCTGGGCCATTCTCCCAGCTTTGAAGAGGGAACAAATTCAAAAAAAAAAAAAAAAATCTGCCAGCTCCACTAAGCTGATAACCCAGGACAGACATAGCCCCTTTGCCTAGGCACTGGCATAAGGGGCCTATGGACTTTGAATGCCTTTCACCAATGCGTAGACCTTTGCGGGGCCATTTCAACAGCACAGACCCTCATTACTGCAGTACAACAAGGTATATACCTGAAGCTTATTACCAACTATATCGGCTATAAGGTGGAGTGACAGATTTGTGACATTTGACAGTGCTCTGCCCATTAAGCAGGGTCCTCACCTACCTACATCAGGGGCCTGAGCACTCGTGGCTCCATCCATGACACCTAGCCACCCAGTCACCCATGACAGGGGTCCAAGAATAAATAGGGGCTTCCAGTACTTACAGCCAACACCATTGGGTGCCCATGGTGTAGCTGCAAAACCCACCCACCTGCATGCTGTAGGAAACAGGGACATTCTTTCTTCCCAGACACTCAGGGGCAGCCATCAGCCCACTGCCTTGCTCAGTGCGTGATCCACTATTGCAGCCAGATACCTGAGCTTACTCCAATCACTCTTGACCATCTAGGACTGTAAGTGAGAGCCCGTACCACACTCTGGATGACCAACTACCTTGACACCTGAGCTGAATCCATACAAGAAATGTAAACAGACTCCTAGGCTCACATACCTAGTAAGAGCACCGACCACCTGGTGAAAGGATATTAGAGCTTCAAAGGCCCCAATAATCAGAGTAGCTCACAACACAGCCTATTTGGGCATATCACAACAAAACAACAGAAGAAGCTAGGACACAATAAGCAAACATAAAATAAATAAATATAATAACTTGTTGACGACTCAGAGACAATAGTCATAATCAAATCACATAAAGAGGCAGACCATGACAGTTTCAGCAAGTGCCCAAAACAAAGAATCAAGAAACCTTCCAGAGGAAGATAAGTTTTTGGAATTAACTGAGGTAGAATTCAAAAGATTAATATACAGACGTCTCCAAGAGATCAGGAAGGAGATCAGGCAAAATGCAGAACAAGCCAAGAAACACACAGACAAAGCAATAAAGGAACTTAGAAGGTTATATAACAACATAAAGACAAATTTAATAGGCTGCGAGAATCCATAGAGAGACAACCTGAAATTCAAAAGATTAACAATAAAATTTCATAATTAGATAATTCAACAGAAAGCCACTGGAGAAGAATTCAGACAATGGAAGTCAGAATTAGTGAGACTGAAGATAAAGCACTTGAAACCAACTTATTTGAGGAAAAATCAGATAAAATTATTAAAAAAAAATGAAAAAACCCTAAGAATTATTGCAACTCTATCAAGAGGAATAACTGATGAGTGATTGGAGTACCAGAAAAGGAGGGGATAACAGAAAATACAGAGAGAATTGATGAAGATTTCTTGGCAGAAAACTTCCCTGATATAGTCAAAGACGAGATGATATCTATTCAGGAAGCTCATTGAACCCCACACAAGGTAGATCCCAAAAGAAAGTCACCAAGTCATATTATAATCAAATTTGCCAAAACCAAAGATAAAGAGAGAATTTTAAGGGTGGCTAGGGATAAATGAAAAGTAATCTACAAAGGAGAGTCAATAAGACTAAACTCAGACTACTCAGCAGAAATCATGCAGACAAGAAGGCAATGGGATGACAAATATAAAGCCTTGACGGGAAAACAAAACTTGCCAGCCAAGAATTATATATCTAGCAACACTGTCTCTCAAATATGATTGCAAAATTAGGACATTTCCAGATAAACAGAAGTTTAGGGGATTTGAAAAAACCAAACCAAAACTACAAGAAATACTAAAGGGAGTCCTCCAGTTAGAAAATCAGTAACATCAGATAACAACATAAGACTAGAACACGGGACAAAACAACCGGTTATCAACCCAGATAGGGAAACTACAAATAAATCAAAGTTAAAACACTGAAAATAGGGAAACAGAGATGTTGATATGTAAAAGATGACAACATTAAAACAAAATAGGGGAACTGACTAATGCAGTCATATGTTTTTCATATGGAGAGGAAGTCAAGGCAATATAACAAAATAAAAGATAGGTTTACACTAAGAAAAATGGGGTAAATATTAAGGTAACCACAAAGGAAACTAACAATCCCACACATCAAAATAAAAAACAAGAAAAACATAAAGGCTCAGCAAATAAAAAAGCAATAACAAAGAACAGGATGAAAAGAAAATACGGGAAAAATGATTAAGCACAGAAAATTAAGTGAAATGCAGAAACTGTCAGCAACACGCACACACACACACAAACATTAAATAACAACACTAAACTCAAACCTATCAATAATTACACTGAATGTAAATGGATTAAATGCACCAACAAAGAGACAGAGAGTGGGAGAATAGATTTAAAAAACATGCTCTGTATATGCTGCCTAGAAGAGACACACTTTAGACTTAAAGACACAAACAAACTAAAACTCAAAGGTGGAAAAAAAATATATCAAGCAAACAACAATCAAAAAAGATCAAGAGTGGCAAAATTAATCTCTGAAAGACAGACTTTAAAGTAAAATCCACTACAAAGGATAAGGACACCAAACAATGATTAAAAAGTCAATACACGAGGAAGACATAACCATTATAAATATTTATGCATCCAAAGATAGGGCTCCAAAATACATAAAACAATCTCTAACAACATTAAAAAGAAATAGCTTCACAATAACAGTAGGAGACTTCAACACACTACTTTCGGTGAAGGACAGAACATCCAGAAAGAAGTTCAATAAAGACACGGAAGATCTAAGTGCCACAACCAGCCAACTAGATCTCATAGACATATACAGAACACTCCACCCAACAGTAGCCAAGTATACTTTCTTTTCCAATGCACATGGAACATTCTCCAGAATAGACCACGTATTAGGCCATAAAGCAAGCCTTAACAGAATCCAAAACATTAAGATATTACAAAGCATCTTCTCTGACCATAAAGCCATAAAAGTAGAAATCAATAACAGAAAAATCAAGGAAAAAAATCGAACACAGAAAAACTTAAAAATATATACCATGCTCAAAAACTACTAGATTATATAGAAAAATTAAGGACAGAATAAAGAAATTCAGAGAATCAAAACACATCCTACCAGAACCTTTGGGACACAGCAAAGGCAGTGCCCAGAGGTTAATTTATAGCTATAAATGCACACATCAAAAAGAAGAAAGGGCCAGAATGAAAACATTAACCCCACAACACGAACAAATAGAGAGCAGCAAAAGAAACTCTCTGGCACCATAAGAAAGCAAATAATAAATTAGAGCAGAATTAAATGAAATACCACTGTCGTCGAGTCAATTCCGACCCATAGTGACCTTGCAGGACAGAGTAGAACTGCACCATAGAGTTTCCAAGGAGCACCTGGTGGATTCAAACTGCTGACCCTTTGGTTAGCAGCTGTATCACTTAACCACTACGCCACCAGGAGTTCCAAATGAAATAAAAAAAATGAAACAGAGAATAGAAAAACAATTGAAAGAGTTAACAAGACCAAAAGTTGGTTCTTTGAAAAAAAACAACAAAATCAGTAAAGCATTGGCCAAACTGACAAAAGAAAAGCAGGAGAGGAGGCAAATAACTTGAATAAGAAATGAGATTCTTGATATCACAACAGACCCAACTGAAATTAAAAGAATCATAAGAGAATACTATGAAAAATAGTACTCCAACAAATTTGAAAACCTAGAGAAAATGGACAAATTTCTAGAAACGCACTATCTACATAAACTAACAAAAACAGAGGTAAAACAATTAAATAAATCTCTAACAAAAAAAGAGATTGAAAAGGTAATTTTTAAACTCCCAACAACAAAAAAAAGCCCTGCCCCCGATGACTTCCCTGGAGAATTCTACCAAACTTTCAGAGAAGAGTTAACACCACTACTACTAAAGGTATTTCAGAGCATAGTAAAAGACCGAATCCTTCCAAAGTCATTCTATAACACCAGCATATCCCTGATACCAAAACCAGTTAAAGACAACACAAAAAAAGAAAATTATAGACCAATATCTCTCATAAACTTAGAAAAATCCTTAACCAAATTCTGGCTAAGAGAATTCAACAACTTATCAAAAAAAATAATTCACCATGAATAATTCACCTCATACCAGGTATGGAGGTTCAACCTTAGAAAAGCAACCAAAGTAATCAATCACAGAAATAAAACAAAAGAACCACATGAGCGTATATTGGTGCAGAAAAGGCATTTGACAAAGTCCAACACACATTTATGATAAAAACTCTCACCAAAATAAGAATAGAAGAGAAATTTCTCGACATAATAAAGGGCATTTATGCAAAGCCAACAGCCAACATCATTCTACATGGAGTCTGAAAGCATTCCCCTTGAGAACTGGATCCAGACAAAGATGCCCTTTATCACCACTCTTATTCAACGTTGTACTGGAAGTCCTACCCAGAGCAATTAGGGTAGAAAAAGAAAAAAAAGGGCATCCAAATTGGTAAGGAAGAAGTAAGAGTATCTCCATTTGAAGATGATATGATCTTATACACAGAAAACCCTAAAGAATCCACTAGAAAACTACTGGAACTAACAGACGAGTTCAGCAAAGTATCAGGATATAATATAAACATACAAAAATCGGTTGGATTTCTCTACACCAACAAAGAGAACCCGAAAGAGGAAATCACCAAATTAATACCGTTTACAATAGCTCCCAAGAAGATAAAATACTTAGGAATAAATCTAACCAGAGATGTAATAACTTATACAAAGAAAACTACAAGACACTACTGCAAGAAACCGAAAACCAAAAAAAACCCCACAAAACCCTGTTGCTGTTGAGTGGATTCTGACTCATAGCAACCCTATAGGACAGAGTAGTGCTGCCCGAAAGAGTTTCCAAGGAGCACCTGGTGTACTCAAACTGCAGACTTTTTGGTTAAGCCATAGCACTTAACCACTACAACACCAAAAGAGACCTACATAGGTGGAAAAACATATCTTGCTCATTGATAGGAAACCTCAGCATTGTAAAAATGTCAATTCTGCCCAAAGCGATCTACAGATACGATGCAACCCGTATTCAAATTTCAATGACATTTTTTAATGAGATGGAGAAAGGAATCACCAACTTCATATGCAAAGGGAAGAGGCCCCAGATAAGTAAAGCGTTACTGAAAAAGAAAAACAAAGTGGGAGGCCTCACACTCCCTGATTTTAGAGCCTATTATATTGCCACAATAGTCAAAACAGCCTGGTCCTGGTACAACAACAGACACATAGATAATCGATTCCAACTCATAGTGACTGTATAGGACTGAGTAGAACTGCCCTATAAGGTTTCCAAGGCTGTAATCTTTAAGGAAACAGACTGCTACATCTTTCTTTCATGGAGTGGCTCGTGGGTTCGAACCACTGTGCCACCAAGCTCCTTGTGATAGGATAGTCACCTTTAAGCTTTCTTCTGTCTGTTGTGTAGTGTTGTTTTATATAACATAGTAAGTGATAGATATTCATCCAAGTGAAGTTTTTGGAATGGGTATCTAGAACAGGATAGCTGGTTTGTAAAGAATCTAAGAATCAAAGAATTGTCATTACCCAAACTAAATTTCTTAAAGAAATGCATGCCTTAATTCAATTATGGTGAGATGACATACTACACAAATCTCTTGCCTTCTTTCTAGGAGCAACACTCAGATTGAGCTCTTGGACAAGAAGAGCGTTCTCATAATCTAATGATTTAGGAATGATACCTTTATGCAAAATTCCTAAACTGGTGGAGGAAACTTCTGAATTAAGAACTGATAACTAAAGATTTAGGAGCAAGCAAACCTCCTCTTGCCCAAATCAGTAGTAGGTTCTGTTTGCCAAATTCAATGGTCCTTTCTCAGGCTTCTTTCTCCTTCTTAAGATATTTGACCTGCCCTTATTTTCCCCCTAAATTTTTGAAAAAAATCTACGTATTTTCCAACGCACTTCATTAAGCTAGTTCTCTTCTAGGCTTATGTGTAGCTCATTCCTTGAATCATTTTCAGCTTTACTTCTATGGCCTATTTCCTAAATCTTAGATAAGAATATATTTTTATTACCAATAATTTTCTCTCTAAGAACTAATGCACTGTTACCACTGGGGTTTTATACATTTGGTATATGTATATATATATATATGTGTGTGTATATATATGTAGTATATAGATACTAAATATAATAGTGGAATATATACAAGGGATATATATATGGGATATATATATAGTTGAGAATATATACACACATGCATATATTTGGGATATATATATATATCCCAAAAAATAAAATGACATCTTTGACATATTTAAATTCCACTTTCTATACATAAACTGGAAACCCTGGTGGCATAGTGGTTAAGAGCTACAGCTGCTAACCAAAAAGTCAGCAGTTCAAATCCACTAGGTGCTCTGTGGAAACTCTATGAGGGCCGTTCTACTCTATCCTACAGAGTCACTATGAGTAAAAATCAACTCGATGGCAATGGTGGGTCATGGTTATATAAATGCAAACTTAGCCAAAAATGCATTAACTATCCTTTTCTTATCTTGCTAGTCTACCCATGCCTTAACTGAACACATTTCTAAAGAGGTGGAATAGGTGAGCCACCTTGATCCTTAAGAACTGCTGCTTAGTTTAGTTTTCTACTATAATCCCTGAGCTCAGGGATTATGTTTTCTGAGTTCAGAAAGTAAAACCTGTCCAAACTTCTTTAAATATTTCTGCCAAGTACTTTCCTTCAGAAGCAATTATTGTAACTGTACATCCTGAAATTAATTCAGAGTCTCTTGCTGAGTTATATGAATTCCTTGACAGAGCAACAATGACGTTTTAAGATCTACAATAATAGACCCCTGTGCCTGTTATTTGGAAGCAGATGTGAAACACCTCTCTGGATGGTTTTAACTACAGCAATTAAGCTAACATCAAAGTGCCCCCTGCAGAAGCACAGTCTGAGACTGAGGAGAATTGTCTTTTCCTACCTGTGCCTGCTAAGATGAAATCTCTGTACCAGAAGTTTCCACATAATTCTCACATAATTCCATTTTTGAGCTTTTGTTTCAGTTGCAGAGTTTCTCTAACGTTTCCATTACAATGTCCTGGATAGCAGAGGAGAATATTTGTATGCCTTCAGGGAGTGTGAGAGCAGGGTCTGAAGCAGCTCGACACACATTTAACTGTCTTTGAAGTCACACGTTTTATCTTAAACCTTGGGAGGTTTGGATTCTATTCCATTATGGACTCCTGTTTGCTGAAAATAAGTGGAATGTTTTAAATTATTCATCATGGAGTAAATTGATTATATAGAGAGGTTTGTTGTGTGTATGCTAGCACAGTCATATGCCCTTAGAGATCTGAGTACGCACTGGGAAACCCAGGTTGAGGCACATTGCAAGAAAAAATACAATAAAGTATTCATTGAGGGCACTCAATAAAATCATTGCCCAGAAAAAATACTACAAAAATATTATTAAAAAGCCATGGGTATCCATGGATTGCACTAGTTTAAAAAAAAAAAAAAAAAAAAAAACTTTGTGCAATATGTGGGATTTATTTCACAGGGATTCATTCAAAGAGGAACGATCTGCTAATTTAAAAATTTCTCTGCTAGACTAATGTAATCCTTCTGAATCACTATAGACTAACGTGTTAATTAAGGCAGTGTACTGCATGATTCCATAGACTATCACCTAGGAAATTGATCTGAAAGTGCCTGCAGCCATTCTAAGAACAGATGTCAAAGACTATCAGACTTGTGGATTCTTTCCAAGGTTGTGGAATAAGAAGATCCAGGTTCCCTTCACTTAACTAAAAAAAAAAAGCAAGCACAAAATGACAGTCTTAGCCTGGTCAGAACTCTGGTGAACCGTCAGGGGATCATGGCACCTGAGTGAAGTAAAGGCAAAAGGTTTGGAAGTTCTAAGACTTTGATATTGTCTTGAGAGCAACCCCTACCTCCTCCCGCTGCTGGGCAGTCAGCTAGAAGCATCAGCAGCAAATCAAACCTGACGTTTTGGTCCCTGCTTCTGGAGCAAGCAGAATGCCCTTTACTACTAAACTATGGTGCTTGCCTTTTCTAATCACTCTAGTGCCTAAAGCAAAGTGTTTGGCTCTGTTTCATCTTGGAAGTCACTCATGCCAGAGGAGGAGTAGGAACAGCCAGAAGCTCTGCAAACTGATCTAAGAGGGTCCCTAGTAGTCTGTAGAGAATTTAAACAGCCAGGTTCAAAATCACAGAAAGGGAATTTCCTTGGGATAGTTGGACATTTAGAGGTACTTGAGTGTGTATAAATTCTGGGCAAGATGCGTGTGGAGAAAGACCTGAAAAATCCTAAACCCTCCTCAGGGTTATCTCTCAGCTCAGTGAAAGCCTGCTTAAGAATTGCTTTAACATAGAGCCAGTCTGAAAAGATGGTAAGAGGTTTCATTATTTTCTTGTTTAACCAACAGTCTTTCTTCTGTTGTTTCTGATAATATGTGTTGGAAAAGTCACTAAGCTGATGGGAAGCTACAGCTTTAAACAATAGAAATAAAGAGGGCATGGGAAAGAAAGGGAAAAAAAAAACCTAGCAAACTGTATGGAAGCGGGGGGGGGGGACTGAAAAAAGTTAAATCGATACTTTACCAAGAAGATATATGAATGGTTAATAAACACATAAATGAAGATTAATTAATTTGCTAATTAAGACCAAAATTTAAAACCATTCCACACTCCCTAGAATGGCTATAACAAAAAATACTAAGCCATGGTTTATAAGGATATGGGGAAACTGGAACTGCCATACATTACTGGTTAGAGTGCAAAATTCATGTTAAAAAAATGACAGTTTATTAAAAATTAAACATTCACCTACCCTATGTCCCCATTATCCCGCTGCTTATACTTTACCCAAATACATGAAAGCATATGTCCGTACAAAGATTTGCACATCAATGTTTGTAACAGTTTTATTTGAAACAGCCAAAATCTGGAAACAATTCAAATGCCCATCAACAAATGAATAGATAAACAAGGTGTGGGGTATCCATACAATAAAATACTATTCAGAAATCAAAATGAGCCGATTACTGGTACATGGAAAAACATAGGTAATAAATCTCAAATTTTTCATGTGAAGTATAAGAAGTCACACATATGACTCCATTTTTATGATATTACTAACACAGGTAAAACTTTGAAGACACAAAACAGGTCTTCAGGTTTTTTCTTTTTTTAAAATAGTTTTTTTTTTTTTTTTGCTGTATGGTTGTGTCTACGGGTGGGTACAGCTTGACATAAAAGGGGGAACATTATGAGGTGATAGCAGTGTTATAAAACGACTGTGGTGATGGTTGCACAACTCTATATATTTAGTAAAAATAATTTTATTATATAATAACAATCGGTAAGTTTTATAGTATATAAATTATAACTGACAGAGCAGTTAAATAGAAAAAAAATCAAGAAGATAGACAAGAAGCTTGCCACAAATTTTCAAATATGCTTTGATACCTGCTTGCTAGGGCTCTGAGGCTTAAATTAATTAATCCATTAATTTTGAGTCCCTCAGATGGAGAAAAATGATTGAAGGCTATTGGATAGGTCATTTAAAAATATATTAAGATTCCAACCATCTAACTACCAACAAAAATTAGATAACAGGACACATATAGAAATATTACAGTTGTCTCTTGGTATCCAGGGGGATTGGTTCCAGGAACCCCATGGATACAAAATCCTCAGATGCTTAAGTCCCTTATATAAAATGATGTAGTTTGTTCAAGATTTGCAAGCAATTAATAAAATAATCACCCGCCACTTTTCTGAAGTACCTGATCCAAATTCTGAATTTACTCAATCTCTTGATCTAAATACTTCACTTTGATAGATGTATATGGCATACTGTGATGTCCTACTACACAAAAACATTAAATGTTATTTGCATTCATTTCAAAAAACTTATTATACGTTTGAATAATAATGTCTCAAGGCTTTACCAAGGGACCATCATATTTCTTTTAGGTTTTAAATCAGGGCCCCGAGTTAAATCAGATTCCTTCTGAGTTTCATTAAAGCTAATATTTTAATCCTAATTTATGATGATTTAGATAGTTAAAATAGTTGGCAAGATAATATTACTTTAGGCAAAACTATTGCCTAATACCGCTTCATTAAAATAACAAAGAAAACTCATTCCCAAATGGAATTATAACCACAGGTATAAACCAAAAAAGCAAATCCGTTGCCTTCCAGTCACTTCCGACTCATAGTGACCCTACAAGACAGAGTAGAACTGCCCCATAGAGTTTCCAAGGAGCATCTGGTGGATTCCAACTGCTGATTTTTTGGTTAGCAGCTATAGCTCTTAACCACTGCACCACTAAGGCTCCACCACAGGTATAGAGGTGTTCTTTTTTTTTTTTTTTTTAGTTATTCTAATAGGTGTACAGTGCTATGTCATTTTTGTTTTAATTTGCAATTCTCTAATGAAAAATGCTGTCATTGTTAGGTGCCATCAAGTTGGTTCTGACTCATAGCAACACTATGTACCACAGAACGAAACATTGCCTGGTGCTGTGCCATGCTCACAATCGATGTTATGCTTCCTGTACTTTACCAAGCGTGATATCCTTCTCCAGGGACTGATCCCTCCTGACAACATGTCCAAAGTATTTAAGACGCAGTCTCTCCATTCTTGCTTTTAAGGAGCATTCTGGTTGCACTTCTTTCAAGGCAGATTTGTTCATTCTTTTGGCATTTCATGGCGTATTCCATATTCTTCACTAACACCACAATTCAAAGGCCTCAATTCTTCCTCGGTCTTCCTGAGTCATTGTCCAGCTTTCACATGCTTGGGTCAGGCGCACTTTAGTCTTCAAGGTGACATCTTTGCTTTTTAACACTTGAAAGAGGTCATTTGTAGCAGATTTGCCCAAGGCAATGTGCCCTTTGATTTCTTGACTGCTGCTTCCATGGCTGTTGATTGTGGATCCAAGTAAAATGAAATCCTTGACAACTTCAATCTTTTCCCCATTTATCATGATGTTGCTTATTGGTCCCATTGTGAGGATGTTTGTTTTCTTTATGTTGAGGTGTAATCCATACTGAAGGCTGTAGTCTGATTTTCATCAGTAAGTGCTTCAAGTCCTCTTCACTTTCAGCAACAAAGGTTGTGTCATCTGCATAACGCAGGTTGTTAATGAGTCTTCCTCCAATCCTGATGCCTGGTTCTTCTTCATATAGTCCAGCTTCTTGGTTTATGTGCTCAGCATACAGATTGAATAGGTATGGTGAAAGTATACAATCTTGATACATTCCATTCCTAACTTTAAACCACACAGTATCCCCTTGCTCTGTCCAAACAACTTCCTCTTGATCTACGTAAAGGCTTCTCATAAGCATGATAAAGTGTTCTGGAATTCCTGTTCTTTCCAATGTTATCCATAATTTGTTATGATCCACACAGTCAAATGCCTTTTCATAGACAATAAAGCACAGGTAAACATCCTTCTGTTATTTTTTGCTTTCAGCCAGGATCCATCTGACATTAGCATTGATATCCCTGGTTCCACGTCCTCTTCTGAATCCGGCCGGAATTTCTGACAGTCCCCTGCCTATATACTGCTGCAGCTACTTTTGAATGATCTTCAGCAAAATTTGTTTGCATGTGATAGTAACAATATTGTTCAATAATTTCTGCATTCATTTGGATCACTTTTCTTGGGAATAGGTATAAATATGGATCTCTTCCAGTCAGTTGACCAGGTAGCAGTCTTCCAGATTTCTGGGCATAGACGAGTAGCGCTTCCAGCACTGCATCCTTTTGTTGAAACATCTTCACTGGTACTCTGTCAATTCCTGGAGCCTTGTTTTTTGCCAATGCCTTCAGTGCAGCTTGGACTTCTTCCTTCAGTACCATTGGTTCCTGATCATATACTACCTCTTGAAATTCTTGTTGGTATAATCTTTGAAGATGGAAGGAATGAAAAGTAATTTTGAACAATTTTTCATAGGCTTATTTGCTATTGGTATATCAATTTTTTGTAAAATGCCTGCTTAGTACTTACAACCATTTTTCAAATGGGTTGTTTGATACTGAGGAGTTTTAAGCATCGTTTATATATTTTGAATACAAGTCCTTTACCAAATATATGTTTGATATGGATTGAATTGTGTCCTCTAAAAAAAGTTATAATTTTCATATGTGCCACTTATTTTGGGGGGACACAACTCAATCCATAACAAACACATATTTGATAAATGACTTGTATTCAAAATATGCAAAGAACCCTTAAAACTCCTCAATATGAAACAGCCCATCTCTAAATGGATATATATTTTAAGCAGGCATTTTACCAAAAATGATATACCAATGGCAAATAAGCCTATGAAAAATTGTTCAACATTATTTTCCATTACAGAATTACAAATTAAAGCAAAAAATAAGATAACACTGTACACCTGTTAGAATAACTAAAAAGAAAAAGAAAAAAACCAAAACAATACAAAAGAACTGACAATATCAAATGCTGGTGAGGACACGGAGCAGCAGGAACTCTCATTTATTGCTTGTGGAGTCATACCATATGATCCAGCACTCACACTACCATATATTTATCCAAATTAGTTGAAAGCTTATATACACACAAAAGACTTTACAAAAATATTTATAGTAGCTTTATTCATAATTGCCAAAAAGTTGGAATCATCCAACATGTCCTACAATGGAGGAATGTATAAGCAAACTGTAATAGAATATTATTCACCAATAAGAAGAAATGTACTATTAAACCATATGGAGGAACTTTAAATGCGTATTGCTAAGTCAAAGAAGCCAGTATGAAAAGACTGCGTACTATATAATTTCATCTGTATGACATTCTAGAAAAGGCAAAAGTATAGAGTCATAAAACAATGGTTTTCAGGGGCCTGGGGCTGATAGGTAGAAGAGAAAGAGATGAATATGTGGAGCACAGGATATTTCTATGGCAGTGCAAATACTCTGTATGATACTGGAATGATATCAGCACTCATCAAAACCCATACAACTGTACAAAACCATATTAAACCCAGTGCAAACTATGTACTTCAGTTAATTATTTCATTGTAACAAATGTAACACATCAAAGCAAGATGTTACCAGTGAGGAAACTGTGAGAGGGTGAGCACGTATATGAGAATTCTCTGTACTATCTGTTCAATTTTTCTATAAACCTAAAATTTCTCTAAAAATAAAATTCATTAATTAATAAAAAAGGTAATGTAAAGGTTTTCTAATTTAAATGAGTATTGTAGAAAATGATTTAAATTTTTTTCTGAAATAGTGAGGTCCTTATATGATTTGTTTCATAGAACTCAGAGGTCAACAGTGCCTTCAACTACCTGAAATACCTCCTTTAAAGCACTTGTATAATGCCTTCTAGATTAAATGGCATGGTCATCTTTTTTATCTATGATCTTGATAATTACTGATAACATACATAGCGTAACAAAGGCAAAGTTTCTTGCTAGTCCTTTACCTAGCACTAAGTCCAACATGGTACAGGGTAGATAGTGAAATGCAAAATAAATGTCATTTTGGCTTTTCTTCCTGTAGTCTGTTGATAGCCATTGAGGCATCAGTAACACATCCCAAACTATCATTCCAAAAACTATGAAAAGATTAATTTTTGTATCTGGCCTTAAGTTAATATTCTGATATGTATATATATGTACATATATGTACATATGTATATATATATAAAATTGTCATTTTTACTTAACTCTTAAGTATATGGAAACAGTGGTGGAGTAGCAGTTAAGTGCTAAGGCTGCCAACTAAGAGGTCAGCAGTTCGAATCCTCCAGGCGCTCCTTGGAAACTCTTCAGGGCAGTTCTACTCTGTGCTATAGGGTCGCTATGAGTAGGAATCGACTCGATGGCAGTGGGTTTTTTTTTGATTCTTAGGTATATTAGCAGTATAAATAGTGATGATCAATTTCTGAAAGACCAGAGAATCCCTTAAAGTTGACATTACAAAATACTTAAGGCAAAAGGCAATAAAACAGATTTGTCCTTATAAGTCCACAGCAAAAGGCTTAACTCAGACACCGACAGGGATTTCAGGAAAATCAGGAAAAGAAACATCAACTCTGGAACCAAAAGACAAAACTCTCTTCTCTTATTCATGAGAGAAACCTGACATTAACGTTGGCTGCACATAAAGATGTTGCTGAGGCCACATGGTTTATAGTGAGACACAATGACCTTACTTCTGGAGGAAGAATTTTGGACACCAGAATAAGAAAGTGGCTTTATCCTAGGAGCCAAAGACCTTAGGTGTGCCCTCACCTCAGCCTTTTGTCCTCCTTGTGATTCCAGGAACTGTGCTGCTTCACAAGCCAAGCCTTTGTGCTTGCTTGTCTTTGGGCCTAGAAAGCCCTTTATACACTTTATTTGATTTACTCATTACCTACTCATCCTTCCAGACTCACATTGGCTGTTGTCTCCAGAGGAAAGCCTTATCTAATCCCCAAAGCGAGCTAAAGCTCTTGTTCTAAAATATCACATTAGTTTGTATGTACTTCAATAATGGCTCTACTTCTTCCCTTAATTCACAGGTTTTTTGAGTAAGGAATAAAACAGTGGACAATATTTTACCAATGCTTTTTTCTATTCATTGGCTCATTGTCTGGGACAAGTTTTGCTTTGTTTTCCAAATTACCTATCAAAAACAACAGATACACTAGAAACCATGCAGTGGAACATTAATTGTTGTTGTAGTTAAGTAAAATTAGTTGATATATAATTGGCTTTAACTCATGATGACCTTATGTATAACAGAACAAAGTGTTGCCTGGTACTGTGTTATCTGCAAGATTGTTGGTATGCTCCAGTCCATTGTTGTGGCCACCATGTATATTGAGTGTCTTTCTATCTAGGAGGCTCATCTTCCAGAGCTATATTGGACAACATTTTATTGTGATCCATAGAGTTTTCATTGGCTAATTTTTGGAAGTAGATTGCCAGGCTTTTCTTCCTAGTCTGCCTTAGTCTGGAAGCTCTGCTAAAACATGTCCACCATGGATGATCCTCCTGGTATTTGAAATACTAATGGCATAGCTTCCAGCATCATAGCAGCAAAAAAGCTACTACATTATGACAAACTGACAAATGGTAGCGGGACCATTAACAAAAGAATTTAATTACACTGAAAATTTTTGGCTAAAGAAAAAATGTGCATCATAAATAACTGGTTATTGTTAGTATGTTGTTATAGCCTGAAAATGTTGGAGGAAAATCTGCTCAGCTTGCTTCGAGTTTGGGGAAAGTCCGTCTTTTCCATTGTAAAGAGTGCTAGGCATTTCCTTTCATGAAACTTAAAAGTAACTGACAATCTTCTGAACTTCAATTTCTTCAAAAGGAGGAGAAAAACAATACAGTTTACAAAAATTGATTTTGTGTTAAAAATATATACTTGAGAACATGTTTTAAAAGCAGTCACAATTACTTACTATGAATGCTGTTTGCTGAATGCTTAAGGAGAAATCCTTGCAGCTTGGCAAACAAGTCAATTGTGTTTCTGCCGTTGTGGTCACTAGCTTTAGTGGGACCCTGGTGGCACAGTGGTTAAGAAATTTTTTCCAAGTAAAATTCAGTATTAGGAATCCTTTGAAAAATAGGAAGTGCAGTAGAAGTAAAAATATAATAATTAAAAACATTCCCTCTTATTTTTTTCCCTCTACTGATATATTTTTCATCTTTTTCTTTCTCATCTTAGACTCATACCACAAATTATTGAATGATTCACAGTTAGAAATGCCTACTTCTTGCTTTAAAAAAAACTTATTCTAGGTATGAAATGTAAGTATGAGAAGACAGACTTAAAATAATAAGTATCAAATACTGTTTATATAGACCTATCCCTACATGGGAAACCCTGGTGGCACAGTGGTTAAGGCTATGGCTGCTAACCAAAGGGTTGGCAGTTCAAATCCACCAGGTGCTCCTTGGAAACTCTATGGGACAGTTCTATTCTGTTCTATAGGGTCTCTAGGAGTTGGAATCGACTCCACGGCACTGGGTTTGGTTTGGTTTTTTTTTTATCCCTACATGTTCCAAGAAAAGCTCAGGCCCAAATGAATTTCTTCTAAGCAGCTCTAGGAGTATGCTAAGATTCTTTCTCCTATGCTCAATGGAACACTCTGCTTATCTACTAAGAAGCAGAATACTTTTACTTTCTTCATTCAAAGTTGTGTAATGCTGCTGCCTACGTCAAGAGTGATGATAGGCTGCCTGGCTATGGATTCTAACCGAGGGTATGATCATTCTTGCTGATGGCCCTTCATTTTACAGGGTTCCTAAAGCTCACTATTGAGAGAAAACCATATTAGTTACTATCATGAAGGTAATGATTTATTCCTAGCCACTTTTTTTACTTATTCTCATCAGGGTTTCCGGAATCTACTGAGGTTTTTATATAGTGGTATGGTAACTCCTGCACTCCAAAACTCAAGCATTGCATATCCAAAATAAAAAAGATGAAACTCAGTGCTAAGAATGCCTTTTCCTGTAGCTACCTAAGTTGTTAAAACCTGGGCTGGTCTTCTTGTACTTTCAATGCCCAAGGTCCTTTTTTAGCCTTTCCCTTGCCAATGACTCTTCTTTCACTTTATGCTTAAGACATGTGAGCCCAAGCAGGTCACTGGAGTGGAATATTGCAATAAGATCTCTACTCCTAATATCCAGATATCGATGCCAGATTGTATTTTTCAGCAGGTTTTTCATAGTAAGAAAACATACAGAAGTATGACATTTGTCATTGAATTTGGAATAATAAAAGCAATAAAATTAAATTGAAAAGTCATTGATAAACATCAGTTTTCTAAACTCCTGAAAACCCATTAATGTTTCCTATTCTTATGATCAGGCGGAATATGTCTCTTTATCACCACTCCCCTCTGTGGGTTCAGCATTCTTTATTTTTTATATGTTGTACACCTTAATAGAAATGAGTTTTGATCAGTCACCATTGAGTTAGGGTTGCTTTTACTCATTTTGTCCATTCCAGACACTTCAATCTTGAATGATATTGTAAACTGGGCTAATCCCATTTAATTATTTCTCTCTTTAACAATATCTGAAAAGGATTATTTTGACTTAAAATAAAAATGAATCCCAGCTTCTACAAATGTATTTTCTCCAGTTCTTCAAGACTGTAGGGAAAAAGGGTGGGCAAAAAAAAACTTAGATTTATTGGGTGTCCTATGTTTCTTCATCACTGCAATAAGTGTTCATATAAATTATGTCATTTAATCACTCCAATATACCTGTGATACAGATTCATGTAACTAAGAAAAACTAGGCTCAAACTGGTTAAGAAACTTGCCCAAGATCAAAGAGTTGATAAATGGCAAAGTTTGAACTTGTGTCTGACTTATTTAGAATTTTTTTTCTTTGTTTCTTTTCCTCCCTCCCTTATTTTTTGTTGTTGCTATTATTTTAATGTGATAATGAAAGAGATATAATCTGCAAAACTTTTGTTTGGAAGAGTGTCATTTCTGTGCTTCATGTTATAACATCTAAAAGAACAAATAATACTTTAAAAAGCTACTCTTCATTGAGTACGTACTATATGTCAAGTATCAAGTTTGATTTTAATTAGTAGGCTTTCAAAAGAATATCTTGATATCGATTTTACCCAGAGAAAAAAGGAAATGATCCTTTTGAGATATCTGAAAATATTTAGATTAAGAATACATTCTGATGAATAAAGGAATTGGATGTGATTGTGTACTTATGACAAAATATTTCTTTTTTCTGTGTTTGTTTTTGAATTTCCAAAGCTTGCTTTAAAAGAAAGGATAAAGCTGTGGAACACGTAAGAAATAACAGCTATTTTTTTTTTTTAAGAAAAGATAAGCCAATTATTAGTATATGTATATTTTCATTGCAGACATCTTGTTTAAGGTGAACTAGAGGTGCACAGATTCCATTTGTGATAACAGGGGTAGGAAATGGATTTGGAAAGACTAAGATATGGCTACATGGTAGGGTTCTAACACTTCTACATTGGAAATTCTTTTCTCATATGAGGATGGGAAGGAAAATATATACCTCAGCCTTCTTGGGAATAAGGACATCGAAATTTTTAGAAGGAGCACCTCATGACTGTATATCATATCTAAGATTAAGGCAGTATATTATCTTGAGATCAAGTGTCATAAAAACAGTGGAAGTCATGCTGTATTTGTTTATCTAGCCTATTTTCCCCCACGTGTCTGTCAGTTTGTCATACTGTGGGGGCTTGCATGTTGTTGTGATGCTGGAAGCTATGCCACCAGTATTCAGACAGCAGCAGGGTCACCCATGAAGGACAGGTTTTAGATGAGCTTCCAGAGTAAGACAGACTAGGAAGAAGGACTCGGCAGTCTACTTCTGAAACACATTAGCTAGTGAAAACCTTATCAATAGTAGCAGAACATTGTCTAATAAAGTGGTGGAAGATGAGCCCCCAAGGCTGGAAGGCACTCAAAAGATGACTGGGGAAGAGCTGTCTCCTCAAAGTAGAGTCAATCTTAATGACATGGATGGAGTAAAGCTTTTGGGACCTTCATCTGCTGATGTGGCATGACTCAAAATGAGAAGAAACAGCTAAAACATCCATTAATAACCAGAACCTGGAATGTACAAAGTATGAATCTAGGAAAATTGGAAATCATCAAAAATGAAATGGAACGCATAAACATGGATATCCTAGGCATTAGTGAGCTGAAATGGGCTGGTATTGGCCATTTTAAATCAGACAATCATATAGTTTACTACGCTGAGAATGACAACTTAAAGAGGAATGGTATTGCATTCATTGTCAAAAAGAATGTTTCAAGATCTGTCCTGAAGTACAACGCTGTCATTGATAGGATAATATCCATACTCCTACAAGGAAGATCAGTTAATTATTCAACTATTATTCAAATTTATGCACCAACCACTAGGGCCAAAGATGAAGAAATAGAAGATTTTTATCAGCTGCTGCAGTCTGAAATTGATCGAACATGCAATCAAGATGCATTGATAATTACTGGTTACTGGAATGCAAAAGTTGGAAACAAAGAACAAGAATCAGTAGTTGGAAAATATGGCCTTGGTGATAGAAACAATGCCGGAGATCAAATGATAGAATTTTGCAAGACCAACGACTTCTTCATTGCAAACACCTTCTTTTGCCAACATAAACGGTGACTATACACATGGGCCTCGCCAGATGGAACACAACAGAAATCAAATTGACTACATCTGTGGAAAGAGACGATGGAAAAGCTCAATATCATCGGTCAGAACCAGGCCAGGGGCTGACTGTGGAACAGGCAATCAACTGCTCATATGCAAGTTCAAGCTGACACTGAAGAACATCAGAGCAAGTCCACCAGACCCAAAATATGACCTTGAGTATATCCCGCCTGAATTTAGAGACCATCTGAAGGACAATTTTGATGCAATGAACACTAGTGACCTAAGACCAGAGGAGTTGTGGAATGGCACCAAGGACATCATACATGAAGAAAGCAA
Source organism: Loxodonta africana (assembly GCF_030014295.1). Classification (NCBI taxonomy): domain Eukaryota; kingdom Metazoa; phylum Chordata; class Mammalia; order Proboscidea; family Elephantidae; genus Loxodonta; species Loxodonta africana. The sequence continues at coordinate 30,471,512 of NC_087367.1, forward strand.
GAGGTCATTGAAAAGATGGAAAAGAAAGAAAAGACCAAGATGGATGTCAGAGGAGACTCTGAAACTTGGTCTTGAACATCAAGTAGCTAAAGCAAAAGGAAGAATTGATGAAGTAAAAGAACTGAACAGAAGATTTCAAAGGGCCTCTTGAGAAGACAAAGTAAAGTATTATAATGATATGTGCAAAGAGCTGGAAATGGAAAACCAAAAGGTAAGAACACACTCGGCATTTCTCAAGCTGAAAGAACTGAAGAAAAAATTGAAGACTTGAGTTGCAATAGTGAAGGATTCCATGGGGAAAATATTAAACAATGCAAGAAGCATCAAAAGAAGATGGAAGGAATACACAGAGTCATTATACCAAAAAGAATTAGTCGATGTTCAACCATTTCCAGAGGTGGCATATGATCAGGAACTGATAGTACTGAAGGAAGAAGTCCAAGCTGCTCTGAAGGCATTGGTGGAAAACAAGGCTCCAGGAATTGATGGAATATCAACTGAGATGTTTCAACAAACAGATGAAGCGCTGGAGGTGCTCACTCGTCTATGCCAAGAAATATGGAAGACAGCTTCCTGGCCAACTGACTGGAAGAGATCCGTATTTATGCCTATTCCCAGGAAAGGTGATCCAAGCGAACGTGGAAGTTATAGAACAATATCATTAATATCACATGCAAGCAAAATTTTGCTGAAGATCATTTAAAAACGGCTGCAGCAGTATATCGACAGGGAACTGCCAGAAATTCAGGCTGGTTTCAGACGTGGAACCAGGGATATCATTGCTGATGTCAGATGGATCCTGGCTGAAAGCAGAGAATACCAGAAGGATGTTTACCTGTGTTTTATTGACTATGCAAAGGCATTTGACTGTGTGGATCATAACAAACTATGGTTAACATTGTGAAGAACGGGAATTCCAGAGCACTTAATTGTGCTCATGAGGAACTTTAAATAGAGCAAGAGGTGGTTGTTTGCACAGAACAAGGGGATACTGATTGGTTTAAAGTCAGGAAAGGGTTGTGTTCTTTCACTATACCTATTCAATCCGCATGCTGAGCACATAAACCAAGAAGCTGGAGTATATGAAGAAGAACGGGGCATCAGGATTGGAGGAAGCTCATTAACAACCTACATTATGCAGGTGGCACAACCTTGTTTGCTGAAAGTGAAAAGGACTTGAAGCACTTACTAATGAAGATCAAAGACCACAGCCTTCAGTATGTATTGCACCTCAACATAAAGAAAACAAAAATCCTCACAACTGGAACAATGAGCAGCATCATGCATGATAAATGGAGAAAAGATTGGCATCTTCAAGGGTTTCATTTTACTTGGATCCACAATCAACAGCTAAAGAAGCAGCCAAGAAATCAAAACACACATTGCATTGGGTAAATCTGCTGCAAAGGACCTCTTCAAAGTGTCGAATAGCAAAGATGTCACCTTGAAGACTAAGGTGCACCTGACCCAAGCCATGGTATTTTCAATCCCTTCATATGCATGTGAAAGCTGGACAATGAATAAGGAAGACCGAAGAGGAGTTGATGCCTTTGAACTGTGGTGTTGGCAAAGAATATTGAATATACCATGGACTGCCAAAAGAATGAACAAATTTGTCTTGGAAGAAGTACAGCCAGAATATTCCTTAGAGGCAAGGATGGCAAGGCTGCGTCTTACGTACTTGGACATGCTGTCAGGAGGGATAAGTCCCTAGAGAAGGACATCATGCTTGGCAGAGTACAGGGTCAGTGGAAAAGAGGAAGACCCTCAACGAGGTGGATTGACACAGTGGCTGCAACAACGAGCTCAACCATAACAATGACTGTAACGATGGCATAGGACCGGGCAGTGTTTCGTTCTGTTGTGCATAGGGTCGCTATGAGTCGGAACCGACTAGATGGCACCTAATAACAACAACAACCTATTTTTATTGTCCCCACCCCTTTATAAATACAACCACTTGTCTGTCAGGTTGTCATACTGTGGTGATTTGCCAGTTGCTGTGATGCTGGAAGCTATCCACGGTACTTCAAATGTTAGCTTGAGTCATCCATTGTAAAGAGGCTTTGGTTCAGTTTCCAGATTAGGACAGGGTAGGAAGAAAGATCTGGCAGTCTACTTCTGAAAAACTTAGTGAAAACCTTAAGAATAGCAGCAGAATATTGTCTGATATACTGCCTGAAGAGGAGCCCCTCAAGGTGGAAGACACTCTGTGATATAATGAATCACTTTTTTGTGGCCTTTCTAACTGTTTTATTATAACTCCCCCCCAAGCGACTGAGCAGGACTATGTGATAGGGTAATTGTGGCCCACCAAAGAGATTGGTCAGTTTTGCTATCACACTGGGTTTGAAATTAGCCACCAGTAGAGGTGAAAAAAAAAAAAAAATTTGGAGGTGGGAAAAAGAACAGAAACCCGCCACCACCAAGGAAGGAGAGAATGGCAGAAGAAATCCACAGGAGAGGATGCAGTGGAGTGAGAAAGCTGAGTGCCTTTGAGAAGAGACTGAGGGCCAGGGAGAGGTGAGCCTGTGAGCACAGATGGGAAGAGGCTGTCCTGTTGGAAGAACTATATCCTTGAGTGATCCTGAGCCTGAATTGTAACCTGTTACTTCCCTAATAAACTCCATAATCATGTGTGTGAGCTCTGTGTGGCAATTGCAATGAATTATTAAACCCAGCAGAGAAGTAGACAGTATAGTGGGAGGGACAGTTGGTGTAAAAATTGGTAAAGATGATGGAGAAAGAGGTATGTCTGACCTCCACCTCGTGGGAATCAGCCTTGGGCTGCATCTTGATTCTCTTTCCCCATTGTGAAGTTTAACAGGAGATCAGACACCACCTCTGTGCCATTTTTACAGCTGGCATTAGAAGTGGGATTCTTTGCAATGGCTCCAGACTCAGGAAAGCATGGAACTTTGTAAGAGAAAGAATGAAGGGGCTTGGGAAATGTAACTTTTGCTTCTTAGATGATTGCCTTGGATGTTGTCTCTAATGGCTGAAGTGAAGCTTATTCAGCAGCTGATAGGAGAAAAGCTACATCTAGAGTGGCCTGGGGCAAAAACCAAGCCAGATAAATTGGAGGATTGATAGAGGGCTAGGGTATATACTGGTTCCACTCAGCTAGAGCTCCAAGACTGTATGCGTGTGAATGGGAAGATAGATAAGGTATGGAGGAAAGAAGATGCAACTGGAATGTTTTAAAAATGTTTTTTTTTCTTTATTTAGGATTATGTGTTTAATTGAATGTACTGTGGATATCAAATGTTTCTCCTACCTAGTGTTGTAAAACAAGACTAAATATATGGTAAAAATGAATATTGGGTATTATAGATTACAGAGAGCTTGTAACTCTGCCATCAGCCAATACTTGGTTGGATATGCTAAAAGGGGAACTAGGATTTGCTTGAGGGAAACACAGGCTGTTTGAATGAATTAGCCTTGTGTTTTTTTTTTTTATTTATGGAGTAAGGGCTTAGGTTGAAAACCTGGACTCCACCCAGATTTGCATTTGAAAAGACATGCAGAACTACTCAGAACTGCTGAGAGAACAGGAGATTTGCATTTGAAGGCAGGACCAGCAGGGAAAGAAAAAAAACTGTTTTGCTTTTTGAGCTTCAACCAAGCAGTATGCTGTTGGATGCATCAAGGCAGGAAAAGTCAGTTTCCATCAGAAAGCGCCCCCTTCTAGGACTGGAAGTTAAAGGGAGCCTGTGAGTAGACAGCTTTGTCTATTGTTTGTGGTGACCACCTAGGTCCATTCATGAATGCAAGTGGGGGAAGTGCAGCAATGAAGAGATGGGCTTGTTACCAGAATAAGGTTCTTGCTTCTTACTGGTCAAGAATGAGCAGGTAAGGCACATAGTTTTCCACACAAGCAAAGCTTTATTGAAGAGGCTTGCAAGCAGAGACAAGGAGGGCCCAGAGCAATGGATACCCTCATCTCACAGAACATAAGATGAGCCTGAGTTTTTAAAAGTTCTTTGGTGTGAAAAGATTCATGTTTATTCACAGGCATAAGCAATTGTATGTTAACTAAGGTGCAAGCGCAGCAGCTTTTCAAGATGCCTCCTGTCCTGGAGGCCTCTGGGATTCATAGGACTTATTATGGGATGTCACACCTGCACAGCCTCTCGCTCCCCAGGCTCGATTCCCCAGCTGGGGCTGTAGCCCCTCACTGCCCCTGGTGGAAGGTCACACATTGGCCACAGGTGGATGTTATGTGCATGCTCCTGGGCCTGTTCTCCAGCTGCTTCTGAAAAAAAAGAAAGGCAACTTTAAAGAACTTTGTGGGCTATTTTTTGATACCCTGTCCCATTGTTCTGGGGAATGGCTTTGTTTCTGTGCCCTGGCCTATTTCTTGTTACTTTGTTTGCAGATTTGGAGGCCCCCCCGTTCCTTGTCTTACTAAGTTTCTAGGTTCCACACTTAACCCCTATTACCTCCTTTATAGTATAGTCTGTTTCTCTTTTACTTGCTTCTCCTCTAACCACACCAGTCTCTTCACTATTTCTCAAACAGACAGCCTCTGATCTCAGGGGCTTTGCTCCCTGTCTTAGGCTGGGTTTGGACATGTTCCATTGGCATCAGTTGACCTAGTCCATGCGAGCTAGGGAAGAGTGGAAGGGCTAGCGGGAGTCGGAAGAAAATATATTTGGGAATGGACTCCTATGTTTACAGGTAGAGGCCATTGACCTAGACCTAGGGATGAAAGTGTGTAAAGAGCTGTCTGAAGTGTTGGGAGGTGTGTGTGAACTATGTAACCTAAGGCTTCTACCCATTGTGACCTAGCTCGAATGGCTAGGGATAGGCTGACCAGAGCCCAACCAAATGAAAAAGATGTTTGAGACCATGAGCAGGTATAGGTTGCTGCAATTTGATGGCTTGTTCTGGACTCAACTTTGCTTATGGATGGAGATTTTTAAAGTTCCAATGAACACAAGGTTCTTCAAAACCTAGGAAGACACTTGCCTCATAGTACTAGTGTGACTTATACGGAGGGGAAGATAAATGCATGTAGCGGCTGGCTTACACACTTTCATGGGTGTGCTTACACTCAACATGAAGGGGACAAGGGGTCATTCCCACTGAATAGTTTCCTCTTTTCATGATGGGTCTGGGGAAGAAAGGGTGGGGGAGATGTTAATAGGATTATATGATTCAGTTGTGAATGTTCATTATTAGCTGGGTTAATTGTGATTGTGAAAACTATAATTGTGACAGAGTGGACTAAAGGGGAGGTACTGAAGGACTAGAGCACAGTGCCCAAAACTAAAGTCCCTTAAAGGTTTTACTATGCTGATACATCCTGAGGCTCACAGCAAGGGAATCATCTTCTCCCAGTTAAATTTTATCAGACATCAGAAAGGGTGAAAATGAGACAAACTGCTGGAGAACCTGACTGTAAGGGGGAGGGAGAGAGCTTGCACTTGTGAGAGAGAAGAGACAGGGTGGTGACATTCCACAATAAGATGGTCCCTACGTAGTTAAACGTTAAGCCAAGGAAATGGTCCCTATAGAGGTCCCTAGCTTGATAAGATCTCTAACTTGGTAATTAAATGATAAGCCAAGGAAATAATCTCTACAGGGGTCCCTGACTTGGCTGTTAAATGTTAATAGGGAGAAATAAGAGAAAAAAGGTATAAAACCCTAAGAAAACAACTAACGGGGCTCTCAGACTCTCCCCTCTGAGCAGCCTGCTTGATGCTGTCTGGTCAAGCGTGCTTTTGCTATTAACCCTCTGCTAACGAATAAAACCCCTTGCTTGCTTGACACTCTTTGTCTCAGTGTTTGAATTCTTTCCTACACCAAAGACAAGAACCAAGGCTATTCTCCAGTAACATATGGACTTGAGTACAGTCACCAAAACTAAAGTCCCTTAAAGGTTTTGCTATGCTGATACATCCTGAGGCTCAGAGCAAGGGAATCATATTCTCCCAGTTAAATTTTATCAGACATCAGAAAAGGTGAAAATGAGACAAACTATTGGAGAACCTGACCAGATCAGATGGAAACTTGCAGCAGACCTGAAACCCACAGCAGACCAGAGTAATATCATCCTTACAATTCTTCTGGCCTACTGCAGGATTAATTATAAACAACTGTTTTGGCTTGCTGAAATATTGGAATGGGGAAGTTATCCTCCATATATGAAAGAACACTGGCTAAAAAGGGCCAGGGGTGGCCTGCAGTATGACGGATCACTTTTGTGTAGCCTTTCTAGTCATGGTCTTGCAACTCCCACAAAAGTGATTGGATGGAACTGTGTGATAGGGTAAATGTGGTCCAGCAAAGGAATTGGTCAGTTTCACAATCCCACTGGGCTTGAAATGAGCCACCCCAGAGGTGGGAAAAAGAGCAGAAACCCACTGCCACCAAGGAAAGAAACATCTACAGGAGAGGCCCACAAGAGATACCTGCGGGAGATGGCACAGTGGGCTTCCAAACCCATGCAGCAAGAAAGCTGAGCGCCTTTGGGCAGAGACTGAGGCCAGGGAGAGGCATGCCTGTGAGCAAATCTGGGAAGAGGCTGTCCTGGTGGAAAAACTGTATCCTTGAATGTTCCTGAGCCTGAAATGTAACCTGTTACTTCCCTAAGAAACCTCATAACTGTGAATATCATGTGTCAATTCTGTGTGGCCACTGCAATGAGCTATCAAACCCAGCAGAGAAGTAGAGAGTATAGTGGGAAGAAAGTTTGGTGATGTAATTGGTAAAGATGGAGGAGAGAGGAAGCATATCTGACTCCCACCTCATAGAAATCAGCCTTGGACTGCTGATCTTGGTTCTTTTTCACCTTTGTGAAGTTAGAAGAGGTCAGACACAGCACCAATGCTGGTTTTACATACTCAGAAAACAACTGTGAAGACCTGCCTCCTCAAAGTAGAGTTGATTTTAATGATGTCAATGGAGTAAAGATTTCAGGATTTTCATTGGCTGATGTAGCAAAACTCAAAAATAAAAGAAACAGCTGCAAACTTCCATTAATAATCCAAACATGGAATGTATGAAGTATGAATCTAGGAAAACTAAGTCATCAAAAAGTGGAATGGAACACATAAAGATCAATATCCTAGGCAATAGTTTGCTGAAATGGACTGGTATTGGTCTTTTGAATCTTAAAATCCTATGGTTTACTATGCCAGGAATGACAAATTGAAGAGGAAAGGTGTCACATTTATCCCCAATAAACATTTCAAGATCTATCTTGAAGTAGAAAGCTGCCAGAAAAAAAAAAAAAAATTTTTTTTTTTTTTAAAGCTGCCAGTGATAGGATAATATCCATATGCCTATAAGATAAACCAGTTAATATGACTATTATTCAAATTTATGCACCAACCACTAAGGCCAAAAATGAAGAAACTGTAGTTTTTTAATCAATATCTGATGCCTGAAATTGATCCAACATGCAATCGATATTGATATTTACTGGTGATTGGAACGCAAAAGTTGGAAACAAAGAAGAAAGATCAGAGATTGGAAAATATGGCTTTGGTGACAGAAAGGACACTACAGATCTCATGACAGAATTTTGCAAGACCAACAACTTTTTCATTGAGAATACCCTTTTCAATAACATAAACAGTGACTCTACACAAGGACCTAGCAAGATGGAATACACAGGAATCAAATTGACTGCATCTGTGAAAAGGGAAAATGGAGAAGCTCAATATCATCAGTCAGGAAAAGGCCAGGGGCAAAATGCAGAGCAAACATCGATTGCTCATATGCAAGTTCAAGTTGAAGCTGAAGAAAATTAGAGCAAATCCACAGAAGTCAAAATATGGCCTTGAGTATACCCCACCTGAATTTGGAGACCCTCTCAAGAATAGAGTTAATGCATTGAACACTAATGTTCAAAGACCAGAAGAGTTGTAGAATGACATCCAGGACATCATACTTAAAGAAAGCAAAAGACCATTAAAAAGACATTAAAGAAAGGAAAGATCAAAACGGATGTCAGAAGAGGCTCTGAAACTTGCTCTTGAATGTACAGTAGCTAAAGAAAATGGAGAAAATGAAGAAATAAAAGAGGTGAGCAAAAGATTTCATAGGTGGCTTGAGAAGACAAAGTATTGTAATGAAATGTGCGAAGATCTGGAGTCAGAAAACCAAAATGGAAGAACATGGTCATCTTTTCTCAAGCTGAAATAACTAAAGAAAAATCTCAAACCTCGAGTGGCAGTATTGAAGGAATCTATAGGGAAAATATTGAATGACACAGAAAGTATCAAAAGAAGGTGGAATGAATACACAGAGTCACCTGTACCAAAAAGAATTTGTCAACATTCAACCATTTCAGGAGGTAGCATATGATAAAGAACCAATGGTACCGATGGAACAAGTCCAAGCTGCAATGAAGGTGTTGGTGAAAAATAAGGCTCCAGGAATTGACAGAATACCAGTAGATATTTCAACAGACAGATGCTGTGTGGATGTGCACACTTGTCTAGGCCAAGAAAATTGGAAGACTGATTTCCTGCCGATCAAATGGAAGAGATCCATATTTGCCCATTTCGAAGAAAAGCAATCCAGCAGAATATGGAAATTATCAAACAATATCAATATTATGCACAAAAGTAAAATTTTGCTGAAGATCATTCAAAGCAGTTACAGCAGTATATCAACAGGAAACTTCCAGATATTTAAGCCAGATTCAGAAGAGGATGTGGAACTAGGGATATCATTGGTGATATCATATTGATCTTGGCTGAAAGCAGAGAATACCAAAAAGATATTTACCTGTGTTTTATTGACTATGCAAAGGCATTTCACTGTTTGGATCATAACAAATTATGGATAACATTGTGAAGAATGAGAATTCCAGAGCCTTTAATTGTGCTCATGAGGAACCTACATATAGACCAAGAGAGAGTCATTTGAACAGAATAAGGGGATACTGTGAGTTTAAAGTCAGAAAAAGTGTGCATCTGGCTTGTATGCTTTCATCATACTTATTCAACCTGCATGTTGAGAAAATAATCTGAGAAACTGGATTATATGAAGAAGAACACAGCATCATGATTGAAGGAAAACTCATTAATAACCTGTGATATGCAGAAGACACAACCTGGCTTGCTGAAAATGAAGAGGACTTGAAGTACTCACTGAGTATGATGGTTAGATTTCTTGTCAACTTGGCTAAGCCATGATTCTCACTGTTTTGGCAGCCATATAATACTGTGATAATTTTCCTGTTCAGATTTGATATATAATCTCCCCCATGAAGGGGTCTGCCGTGAGTAGTCAATCAGTTGAAAGGGAGTTTCCATGGGTGTGGCCTGCATCTGAATGTAAGCAGATGTTTTGTCAAGGCTTGGGGGCTTTTGCTTGTTCTGGATCCTGCAGCTGGCTCCTGCTCATGTGACCTTCAGTTCTTGGGACTTGAGCTAGCAGCTTACCTGTGGTCTTGCCTGCCACTCTTGGGATTCGTGGATCTTCACAGCCTATGAGAAACAACCCTGCTCTCCAACCTACCGATCTTAGGTTCACCAGCCCCTGTGTCTGTGTGAATCAGGAGATTACTCAGTCCTGATCCACGAACTTGGATGTTCCAGCCTCTACAACCACATGAGCCATTTCCGTGATATAAATCTCTCTCTCTTTATGTCTATTTATACACTTTATTACTTTTTCTTCTCTAGAGAACCCAGCCTAAGGCATTTGGTCAGAGAGTGGTTCTACAGAAACCAAGCTGTAAGGATGAGTTTTCTGAATTGGTTCTCAAGTCTGCTTGGTCTTAAAGATGTTGATGACTCTGCTTCCAATAGTAAAGAGGGTACTGCTAATCCATGTCATCTAGTGGCAATTCAAAAATGCAAAATATCACCGCCAATAGATCAGGTATTGGTGAAAGATGAGACTCTGGTTGATTGCACGTGTGATACCTTTCTACAATTTTGTCATAATGAGAAGTATAATGAAGCTGGTGGATTGGTCCTACTTTCACTAGACAAACTAGTGGAAGAAAGAGCTGACCTCAGGGCTTCAGAGTAAAAGCTAAAGTGCCACATAAACAACCTCAAAGTTCCCACTTGTGCCTTGATAGAAAGCCTTATTTCTTGTAGTAACAGAGCTGATATTGCCAAAAACCAAACCCAGGGTCTTATTGTAAGAGTGGTTGAATTACATGCCTTTTCAACTGCCAAATTCTAGAGGTGTCTGAAGTTAAATTGAGGGGATTAATTGGAAAGAAATGGGACCCTGAAACTTGGGATGGAAACATATGGACAGATAATCAGGAAGTTGGACACACTGAGCCCCTAAATTCCATTGAATCACTCCTGCCAACACAAACAGCCCTTTCATTCCTGTTTGAAGAGATTACTCCATGTTTGTCTGCTAAACCACCCTGCCCAGTAAAACCATAGCTCCTCCACTCCCATCTAATGAGGTTAACCCAGCTGCATCTAAAGCACCTGCATCTAAAGCTTCATTGCCTGGGGCATCACCTGAAGCGGATGCTTTACAAGACAATGTTGAATGTTTTCAAAACATTTCCCCACCAATTTTGGCTTACACTTAAGTCCCAGTGAGCCCCAAAAGGTGAAGTACAAAGTGTAACTCAGGAAGAAGTACACTACACTCCAAAAGAGCAGCTTGAGTTTTCTAATATGTACAAACAGAAACCTGGGGAATATGTGTGGGAATGGCTATTAAGGGTGTGGGATAACAGTGCAAGGGACATAAAGATGGATCAGTCTGAGTTGATTGATTAACAAAACAAAACAAAAAAACCCGGTGCTGTCAAGTAGATTCTGACTCATAGCGACCCTATAAGACAGAGTAAAACTGCTCCATAGAGTTTCCAAGGAGCACCTGGTGGATTTGAACTGCCAAACTCTTTGTTAGCAGCCACAGCTCTTAACCACTACACCACCAGCGTTTCCAAGTTTATTGATATGGGCCCACTAAACACAGATTCTTCATTCAATGTTTCATTTTGAGAAATCAAGAAAGGATCTAATAGCTTATTTGGTTGGGTTGCTGATGCATGGATTACATGGTGGCCTACACTAAATCAAGCTGAAGTACCAGACCTGCCTTGATAAACTGTAGAAGAAGGTATCCAAAGGCTTAGGGAAATTGGCATGCTAGGGTGGATTTATCAAGTTAGACCCACAGACCCACACACAGAATACCCAGAGAACACACCTTTTTCCACAAAAGTGATGGACAAATTTGTGAAGGGAGCCTCAGCATCCTTGAAGACTGCTGTGCTTGTTATTTTATGTAAGTCAGATTTGACAGTGGGAACTGCCCTAACTGAATTGAGACATCTAACTACAATGGCACTGATTGGACCCTGTGGTGGTAGAGCTCAAGTGGTGGCACTCAATCAACAAAGGCAAGGTGGACAAAGACAAGGTGGGCATGGCTACCATAATGGACAGTAAAGTCAAAGTAATAATCAGAATAGTCAGACTTCTATGGACTTATGGTGTTGGCTACTTAGCCATGGTGTCCCTAGGAGTGAAATAGAAAATCTACTAAATATTTACTTGATCTGTACAAGTATATGGATTCTAGGTCAAGAAAACAGCAGTCTAACTCAAATCGCCTGAATAGAGAGTCACAGCCCTCAGTCAATTGCCACACTTAATCAAGTTTAAAGGCTCACAACTTCTTGATTGAAGGGGAGGCTGGGTTCCCTTAAGGAAGGACTCCAATTCATTGCCAAGAACTCATACTGTTAATCTTTCCCAGTTCTTTCCCAATGGGATCTACAGCCTTTTAGGAGAGTATCTGTTCAGTGAAGAAAAGGAAATAATCAGACTTCTTGGGGATTACTGGATACTGGCTCTGAACTGACACCAACTCCAGGAAAGCCAAACTGTCACTGTGTCCCACAGTCAGAGAGGGGGCATACTGAAGTCAGGTTATTAATGGAGCCTTAGCTTATGTCCCTCTCACAGTAGGTCCAGGGGTTCCCTAGACCCATTCTGTAGTGATATCCCCAGTTCCAGAATGCATAATTGGAATAGATATATTCAGCAACTGGCAGAACCCCCACACTGGATCTCTGATGAATGGGTTAAAGGCTATTATGGTAGGAAAAGTCAAGTTGAAGCCATTATAACTGTCCTTACCTAGGAAAAGGTGATCCAACTGAATGTGGAAATTATTGAACAAGATCATAGGCAAGTAAAATTTTGCTGAAGATCATTCAAAGGTGGGTGCAGCAATATATCGACAGGAAACTACCAGAAATTCAAGCCAGATTCAGAAAATGTGGAACCAGAGATATTACCACTGATGTTAGATGGATCCTGGTTGAAAACAGAGAATACCAGAAAGATGTTTATCTATTTTTTATTGACTATGCAAAGACGGTCTGGATTATAACTAATTATGGATAACATTGTGAAGAACGGGAATTCCAGAACACTTAATTGTGCTCATGATTAACCTGTACACAGATCAAGAGGTAGTCATTAGAACGGAACAAAGGGATACTGCAAGTTTTAAAGTCAGAAAAGGCTGTATCCTTTCACCATACCTATTCAATCTGTATTCTGAGCAAATAATCTAAGAAGCTGGACTCTGAAGAAGAACGAGGCATCAGGATTGGAGGAAGGCTCATCAGCAACCTACGTTATGCAGATGGCACAACCTTGCTTGCTGAAAGTGAACAGGACTTGAAGCACTTACAGATGAAGATCAAAGGCTGCAACCTTCAGTATGGATTACACCTCAACGTAAAGAAAACAAAAATCTTTACAACTAGACCAATAAGTAACAGCATGATAAACAGAGAAAAGGTTAAAGTTGTCAAGCATTTCATTTTACCTGGATCCACAATCAACACCCAGCGGTCAAGAAATCAAAAGAGACATTGCACTGGGCAAATCTGCTGCAAACAACCTCTTTAAAGTGTTGCAAAGGTGTCATCTTGAAGACTAAGGTGTGCCTGACCCAAGCCATGGTGTTTTCAATCACCTTGTTTGCATATGAAAGCTGAACAATGAATAAGGAAGACTGAAGTAGAATTCATGCCTTTGAATTGAGGTGTTGGCAAAGGGCATTGAACATACCATGGACTGCCAGAAGAAGTAACATATCTGTCTTAGAAGAAGTACAACCAGAATGCTCCTTAGTACATCTTACATACTTTGGAGATATTATCAAAAGGGATCAGTCTCTGGAGAAGGACATCATGTTTGGTAAAGTGGAGGGTCAGCAAAAAAGAGGAAGACCCTCAATGAAATGGATTGATGTAGTAGCTGAAACAATGGACTAGTACATAGCAGTGATTGTGAGGATGGCACCGGATCAGGCGGTGTTTTGTTCTGTTGTACATAGGGTTGCTATGAGTCAGAACCAACTTGAGGGCACCTAATAACAACAACAACCTAGGAAAATAGTAACCCCAAAACAATACTGCATTCCTGGAGGAATTGGGGAGATTATTGCCACCATCAAGGACTTGAAGGATGCAGGGTTGTTGATTCCTACCACATGCCCATTCAACTTGCCTATTTGGCCTGTGCAACAAAAAGCAGATTATCGGAAGCTTAAACAGGTGGTGACTCCAATTGCAGCTGCTGTTCCAGAGGTCGTTTCATTGCTAGAGCAAATTAATACATATACTGATACCTGGTATACAGCTATTGATTTGGCTAATGCCTTTTTCTCCGTATCTGTTTTGAAGGACCACCTGAAGCAGTTTGCCTTTAGCTGGCAAGGCCAAGAGTACACCTTCAGTTGCCTACCTCAGAGCTCCATCAACTCACCAGCTCTGTCATAGTTTAGTCTGCAGGGACCTTGATTGCCTTTCCCTTCCATAAGACGTCACACTGGTCCATTTCGTTGATGACATTATGCTGATTAGACCTAATAAGGAAGAAGTATCAAAGGCCCTGGACTTATTGGTAATACATTTGCATGCTGGAGGGTGGGATGTTAATCCTACAAAAATTCAGGCCCCATCCACCTCAGTGAAATTTCTAGGGGTCCAGTGTTGTGGGGCACGTCAAGATATTCCTTCTAAAGTGAAGGACATATTATTGCATCTGGTTCCTCCTGCAACTAAAAAGAAGGCACAATGCCTTGTGGGCTTATTTGGAATTTGATGGCAGGATATTCCCCATTTGGGTGTACTACTCTGTCCTATTTATCAAGTGATTTGAAAAGCTGCTAGTTGTGAGTGGGGCCCAGACTAAGTGAAGGCTATGTAACATGTTTAGGCTGCCATACAAGCTACTCTGCCACTTCAGTTATATGATCTGACTGATCCAATGGTGCTTCAAGTGTTAGCGGCCAATAGAGATGCTCTCTGGACCTCTGTCAGACCACTATTAGTGAATTACATTGCAGATCATTAGGATTTTGAAGCAAAGCCCTGCCATCCTCTTCAGATAACTACTCTCCATTTGAGAAACAGCTTTTAACTTGTTACTGGGCCTTAGTAGGGACTGAACATTTGACCATGGGACACCAAGTCACCATGCAGCCTGTGCTGCCCATCATTAACTGGGTGTTGTCCGACCCACAAAGTCATAAAGTTGGACGTGCACAGGAGCACTCCATCATTAATTGGAAGTGGTGTATATGCGATTGGCCTGAGCATGACCTGAGGGCACAAGTAAGTTGCATGAGGAAGTGGCCCAAATGCCCATGGTCTCCATTCCTGTCATAATTCCTTCCATCTCCCAGTCTGCACCTATGGCCTCATGGAGAGTTCCTTATGATCAGTTGACTGAAGAAGAGAAAGCTTGTGCCTGATTACAGATGGTTCTATGTGATATACAGGGACCACTTGAAAGTGGACACTGGCAGCACTACACCCCCTCTCTGGGACCTCCCTCAAGCTAAGTGTTGAAGGGAAATCTTCCCAATGGGCAGAACTTTGAGCAGTGCACCTGTTTGTTCACTTTGCTTGGAAAGAAAAATGGCCAGCTATGTGATTGTATACCGATTCTTGGGCTGTGGCCAATGGTTTGACTGGATAGTCAGGGACTTGGAAGGAACGTGATTGGAAAATTGGAGAAAAGGATTTATAGGGAAAATCATGTGGATAGGCCTCTCAGAATGGGCTAAAGAAGTGAAGATATTTGTATCTCATATGAATGCTCACCAAAGGGTGACTTCAGAAGAGGATGATTTTGACAATCAAGTGGATAGGATGAAGTGCTCCATGGAAACCAGTCATCCTCTCTCAGCAGCTACTCTCATCATTGCTCAATGGGCTCATGAATAAACTGGCCATGGGGACAGGGATAGAGGTTATGCATGGGCTCAGCAACATAGACTTCCACTCACCACGAAGACTTGGCTACAGCCACTGCTGAGTGCCCAATCTGCCAGCAGCAGAGACTAACACTGAGTCCCCAATATTGCACTATCACTCAATGTGATCAACCAGCAACCTGTTGGCACACTGATTATATTGGACTACTTCCTTCATGTAAAGGGCAGTGTTTTACTGGAATGAACACTTATTCTGGATGTGGATTTGCCTTCCATGCACAAAATGCTTCTACCAAAACTATTATCCATGGACTTACAGAATGTCTTATCCACCATCATGGTATCCTACACAGTATCGCCTCATATTAAGGGACTCACTTCACAGCAAATGAAGTGTGGCATTGGGTTCATGCTCATGGAATTTGCTGATCTTACCATGTTTCCCATCATCCTGAAGCAGCTGGCTTGACAGAATGATGGAATGGACTTCTAAAGACAAAACTATGGTGCCAATTAGATGGCAATACCTTGCAGGGTTGGGGAGATGTTCTTCAGACATCTGTATATGCTCTAAACCAGCGTCTGATATATGGTGTTGTTTCTTACATAGCCAGGATTCATGGGTCCAGGAATCAAGGGATGGAAATGGGAGTGGCACCACTCACTACTACCTCTAGTGACCCACTCACAAGGTTTTTGCTTCCTGTCTCTGTGACCTTGTGTTCTGCAGGTCTAGAGGAATGCTCCCACCTGGAGACACATCACTGATTCCATTGAACTAGAAGCTAAGAATGCCACCCGGCTACTTTGGGCTCCTTATGCCTCTGGATCAACAGGCGAAGAAGAGAGTTACCGTACTGGCTTCTGTGATTGACTGATTACTAAGAGGAAATCGGATTAATATTACATAATGGAGGTAAAGAAGAGTATGTCTGGAATGCAGAAGATCTCTTAGGGTGTCTCTTAGTGCTACTATGTCCTGTGATTAAAGCCAGTAGAATACTACAGCAATCCAATTCCAACATGACTACTAATGGCCCAGACCCTTCAGGATGAACGAGAACCCTAACTGTTTTGGGTATTGTGCTTTGTATGTGTGCATCAAAAATTTTTGTTTTCTTCACTTATAAAATATAAGATGTAAACAGGGCTAGTGCATTTTCAGTTGTATGTGTGTTAGTAGTATCATGTTAGGCACAAGTATGACTTTGTAATTGTCTTTATTCAGAGATTATATATGGTTTAAGGAGATGTGTATTGCTGCCAAGTTGATAAGGGGTGGAGTGTGATGGTTAAGATTGTGTGTCAACTTGGCTGGGCCATAATTCTCAATGTTTTGGCAGTCGCAGTGTAATCACTTCTCCTTTGAGATTTGATATATGATCACCCCCATGATGGGATCTGCTGCGAGCAGTCCATCAGTTGAAATGGAGTTTCCCTGGGCTTGTGGCCTGCATCCAAATATAAGCAGACATTCTGGCAAGGCTTTTGGGCTTTTGCTCATTCTGGATCCTGCAGCTACCTCCTATTGGTCTGACCTCTGGTTCTTGGGATTTGAACAGCAGCTTACCTGTGGTCTTGTCTGCTGATCTTGGAATTCGTTGAGCTTCACAATCTGTGAGCAAGAGCCCTACTCTCTAGAGCCTGCAGGTACGTGAATCAGGAGAAGCCACAAACTTGGAATGTTCCAGCCTCTACAAGCATGTGAGGTAATTCCTTGGTATAAATCTCTCTCTCTCTTTCTCTCTCTCTCTATACATATTTACCCTCTTTACTGGTGTTGCTTCTCTAGAGAACCCAGCCTAAGACACTGAGGAAGATCAAAGACTACAGCCTTCAGTATTGAGTACACCTCCACATAAAGAAAACAAAAATTCTCACAATAAGAAACATCATGATAAAAGGAGAAAAGATTGAAGTTGTCAAGGATTTCATATGACTTGGATTCACAATCAATACCCATGGAAGGAGTAGTCAAGCAATCAAACAACATATCGAATTGGCAAATCTGCTGCAAAAGACCTCTTTAAAATGTTCAAAAGCAAAGATGTCATTTTGAATACTAAGGTGTGCCTAACCCAAGCCATAGTGTTTTCAATCACCTCATATGCATGAGAAAGCTGGAAAATGAGTAAGAAAGACTGAAGAATAATCAATGCCTTTGAATTATGGTGTTGGTAAAGAATATTGAACAAACAAATCCATCTTGGAAGATGTACAGCGAGAATACTGCTTAGAAGCAAGGATGGCAGGACTTTTTCTCACATGCTTTGGACATGTTATCAGGAGGGATGAGTCCTTGGAGAAGTATATTATGCTTGGTAAAATACAGGGTTATACAAAATTCAACACTCATTCATGATAAAAACTCTCAGCAAAATAGGAATAGAAGGAAAATTCCTCAACATAATAAAGGGCATCTATACTTTTTTTTTTTTTTTTTTATACAAAGCCAACAGCCAACATCAACCTAAATGGAGAGAGCCTGAAAGTATTTCCCTTAAGAACGGGAACCAGACAAGGATGCCCTTTATCACCACTCTTACTCAACATTGTGCTGGAAGTCCTAGCCAGAACAATTAGGCTAGATAAAGAAATGAAGAGCATTCAGATTGACAAGGAAGAAGAAAAAATATCTCTATTTGCAGATGACATGATCTTATACACAGAAAACCCTAAGGAATCATCCAGAAAACTACGGAAACTAATAGAAGAGTTCAGCAGAGTACCACGATACAAGACAAACGTACAAAAATCACTTGGATTCCTCTACATCAACAAAAAGAACATCAAAGAGGAAATCACCAAATCAATGCCATTTACTGTAGCCCCCAAGAAGATAAAATACTTAGGAATAAATCTTACCAGAGATGTAAAAGACTTATACAAAGAAAACTACAGTACACTTCTGCAAGAAACCAAAAGAGACTTACATAAGTGGAAGAACATACTTTGCTCGTGGATAGGAAGAGTTAACATTATAAAAATGCCTAGTCTACCAAAAGCAATCTATACATTTAATGCAATTCTGATCCAAATCCCAAGGACATTCTTTAATGAGATGGAGAGACAAATCACCAATTTCATATGGAAGGGAAGAGGCCCCGGATAAATAAGGCATTACTGAAAAAGAAGAACAAAGTGGGAGGCCTTACTTTGCCTGATTTTAGAACCTATTGTACTGCCACAGTACTCAAAACAGCCTGGTACTGGTACAACAACAGATACATAGACCAATGGAACAGAATTGAGAATCCAGACATAAATCCATCCACATAAGAGCAGTTGATATTTGACAAAGGCCCCCAAACAGTTAACTGGGGAAAAGACAGTCTTTTTAACAAATGGTGCTGGCATAACTGCATACCCATCTGCAAAAAAGTGAAACAAGATCCATACCTCACTCCATGCACAAAAACTAACTCAAAATGGATCAAAGACCTAAATATAAAATCTAAAACGATAAAGATCATGGAAGAAAAAATAGGGACAACGTTAGGAGCCCTAACACATGGCATAAACAATATACAAAACATTATAAAGAATGTAGAATAAAAACTAGATAACTGGGAGCTCCTAAAAATCAAACACCTATGCTCACCCAAAGACTTCACCAAAAGAGTAAAAAGATTACCTACAGACTGGGAAAAAGTTTTTAGCTATGACATTTCTGATCAGCACCTGATCTCTAAAATCTACATGATACTGCAAAAACTCTACTGCAAATAGACAAATAACCCAATAAAAAAATGGGCAAAAGATATGAATAGACACTTCACTAAAGAAGACATTCAGGTAGCTAACAGATATATGAGGAAATGTTCACGATCATTAGCCATTAGAGAAATGCAGATCAAAACTACAATGAGATTTCATCTCACTCCAACAAGGCTGGCATTAATCCCAAAAACACAAAATAATAAATGTTGGAGAGGCTGTGAAGAGATTGGAACACTTGTACGATGCTGATGGGAATGTCAAATGGTACAACCACTTTGGAAATCGACTTGGCACTTCCTTAAAAAGCTAGAAATAGAACTACCATAAGATCCAGCAATCCCGCTCCTTGGAATATATCCTAGAGAAATAAGAATCTTTACACAAACAGATAAATGCACACCCATGTTTATTGCAGCATTGTTTACAATAGCAAAAAGATGGAAGCAACCACAGTGCCCATCAACAGATGAGTGGATAAATTATTTTATATGCACACAATGGAATACTACACATCAATAAAGAACAGTGAGGAATCTGTGAAACATTTAAGATCATGGAGGAACCTGGAAGGCCTTATGCTGAGTGAAATTAGTCAGTTGCAAAAAGACAAATATTGTATGGGACCACTATTATACAAACTTGAGAAATAGTTTAAACTGAGAAGAACACATTCTTTAATGGTTATGAGAGGGGGGAGGGAGGGAGGGCAGGAGAGGGACATCCACTAATTACATAGTAGATAAGAACTACTTTAGGTGAAGGGAAAGACAGCACACAATCAGGGGAGGTCAGCGCAATTGGACTAAACCGAGAGCAAAGATGTTTCCTGAATAAACCGAATGCTTCGAAGGCCAGCATAGCAGAGGCAGGGGTCTGGGGACCATAGCTTCAGGGGACATCTAAGTCAATTGGCATAATAAAATCTATTAAGAAAACATTCTGCATCCCACTTTGAAGAGTGGCATCTGGGGTCTTAAAGGCTAGCAAGCAGCCATCTAAGATGAATCAATTGGTCTCAACCCACCTGGACCAAACAAGAATGAAGAACACCAAGGACACAAGGTGATTACGAGCCCAAGAGACAGGGCTACATGAACCAGAGACTACATCATCCTGAGACCAGAAGAACTAGATGGTGCCCAGCTACAACCGATGACTGCCCTGGCAGGGAACACAGCAGAGAACCCCTGAGGGAGCAGGAGAGCAGTGGGATGCAGACCGCAAATTCTCATAAGACCAGACTTAATGGTCTGACTGAGACTGGAAGGACCCGGGTGCTCATGTCCTCCAGACCTTCTGTTAGCCCAGAAGAGGAGCCATTCCCGAAGCCAACTCTTCAGACATGGATTGGACTGGACAGTGGGTTGGCGAGGGATGCTGGTGAGGAGTGAGCTTCTTGGATCAGGTGGACCCTTGAGACTATGTTGGCATCTCCTGCCTGGAGGGGAGATGAGAGGGTGGAGGGGGTTAGAAGCTGGAGAAATGGACACGAAAAGAGAGAGTGGAGGGAGAGAGTGGGCTGTCTCATTAGGGGGAGTGTAATTGGGAGTGTGTAGCAAGCTGTATATAGGTTTATGTGTGAGAGACTGACGATTTGTAATCTTTCATTTAAAGCACAATAAATATTATTTAAAAAAAATAGAGGGTCATAGAAAAAGAGGAAGACCCTCAACAAGAGGGGTTGACACAATGGCTGCCACAATGGATTCAAACATAGCAATGACTGTGATGATGGTGCAGCACTGGGCAGTGTTTCCTACTGTTGTACATAAGGTCGCTATGAGTTGGAATCCCCCTGAATGGCGCTTAACGACAACAGCCTTATAAATAAATGTCAGTTGAATATGTTTTGGTTATTACAAGAATATAGTTTAGTTTTGTTACAAGTGTGGTATGGTAAGGGAGAATAACTACTTTTACTTCTAAAATAGGTCATCCTACAAGGATGAAGTAATATATGAGACTTAAGGTACAGCAATATACCTTAGAAAGGTTGAATAAAAATTGTTTTCAGCTCAATAAAATGAAAAAAGTTATTAATAGAAGTTCAAAGACTCTGCTTTCAGCCTTAACTGCCCAGACTTTTGAACTTCAGATTCTTTGAGATAATATATCTCTCTCTGATTGGTTTAGTGAATGTGAGGCCTCAAGAGAAGGTATTTTAATTTTTTTTTCTGTTAATCTTTATAAAGTTCCTAGAGATGTGTATTATTAATCTTACTTTAGGGATGAAGAAAATGAGACTGAACAAATTTGAATACCTTACCCAAATTCTCCCAACAAAGACTGGTAGATCTGAAATTCAAACATAGGCCCATGATCTTAAACACTATATTATATAAAAAGGTTAACATGCTATTTACTGGTAATTTTTCAATGGGTTTATTTTCTCTACGGTAAGTCATGTATTTACTTGGGTCAAGAAGTCTAATCAGGCAAAATACTGCAAAAAGGATAAGTTTAAATGAACTCTTCTAGAATTTACATTCAATGAAAAACATTGATTGATTTTTTTGTATGTGTTACTATGCTAAGCGTCATATGAATCAGCATGAACTTGATATTAAAGTTGAGGAACAATATTGCATTATAAATTCTATGCTATCTTAATATGCAGTCAATTTTTATTTTCCCTAGACCAACTGAATGTTTTAACTAAATTAAGCACTCATAATCACCAGGCATCTGATTACAAACCAAGGGAGAGGACTCTATATCAGGTGCCCTGAATAGATGAAAAAATTTAAAAGTTACATGGTAATGTCTCCAATGTCTCCTTTGTCTCATTACTTATTCTTCATTACAATGTCAAGGATTATCACAGTGAAAAAATTATGATATAGCTGGGGAGAATCAGATGTTATTCACACATATCGGACCAGCTGGTCTGGGTCACCGTTTGAGTTATTTCACTGTGTATCATCAGGGAGATCATGATTAACTGAGCTGAGCCTCAAAACTTTTTCTGATTAAGCAAAGCATACATCCCAGCAACTTCTTACCTGATCAGTCTAAGTCTAATCCTCACACTCTTAGCAGTTACAAAAGCATTAGTTCTTCACGGGTCCCTCCAATTCTGTGTCTGGTAATTACATATTGGCATATTTCCTTATAAGAAACAATTGGCTGAGGAAAAATATAACTGCTATTGACCACACCACTTTACCTGACTTAGGGAGACATGTTTAAAAACAGTAAAGATTAAATCATAAATCTGGCCAGGTTGTGTTGCTGAGTACAGCATTACATTGTAAACTATAAGCCTAAATGTATGTACTTTTCAAATCTTGAGCCTAAAAATCCAGCCTAAAAGGGCACCTACCTTATACGGTGATTGTGAAGATTTAATTAGGTGATATGGGTAAAGTCTCAGGGAGGTGCTGGCATGTTGTAAGCACACTAAAACCTTAGCTATTATTATTTTTATTTCATTATGTTTGTATTGGCCAGAGGATATAAAATATATGAATAGTCTTCAAAAGAAGAATTCTGACTAAAGCAGCCAACAACTCTTTCTACTATTTTATACCAATAAAGAGAATATAATCACAGATAGAACTTTAAGAAAAGACTGAAGTGACTTTAAGATGATGGAATAGGCTATTTCTCTTTTTTCCTCTCTAAAATCATTTCCTCTCTAAAATCCAAGAAGCTGGACGATATGAAGAAGAGCATGGCATCAAGATAGGAGGGCTCATTAACAACCTGCATTACGCAGATGACACAACCTTGCTTGCTGAAAGTGAAGAGGACTTGAAGCACTTACTGATGAAGATCATAGACTACAGCCTTCAGTATGGAGTACACCTCAAATATAAAGAAGACAAAAATCCTCACAACTGGACCAATAAGCAACATCATGATAAATGGAGAAAAGATTGAAGTTGTCAAGGATTTCATTTTACTTTGATCCACAGTCAATGCCCTGGAAGCAGCAGTAAAGAAATCAAATGATGGATTACATTGGATAAATTGGCTACAAAAGACCTCCGTAAGTGTTAAAAAGTAAAGATGTCACTTTGAGGACTATGGTGTGCCTGACCCAAGCCACGGTATTTTCATTCACCTCATCTCTTATGTATGTGAAACTTGGACAATGAATAAAGAAGACCAAAGAAGAATTGGTGCCTTTGAATTATGATGTTGGTGAAGAATATTGATATACCATGGTTTGCCGGAAGAACAAACAAATCTGTCTTGGAAGAAGTACAGCCAGAATATTAATTTAAAATGAGGATGGTGAGGCTTCCTCTCACATGTTTTGAACATGTTATCAGGAGGGACCAGTCCCTGGTGAAAGACATCATACTTGATAAAGTAGAGGGTCAGCCAAAAAAAGGAAGACCCTCAAGGATATGGAAAGACACAGTGGCTACAACAATGGGCTCAAGCATAACAATGATTATTAAGAATGGCCTAGGAGCAGGCAGTGTTCCATTCTGTTGTACATAGGGTCAATATGAGTCGGAACTGACTCAACAGCACCTAGCAGCAACAACAAAATTGGATGAAACATGAGAAGTACACACAAAAACTCTTCACTCAAACTGGGAGACACTATCAACTGACGATTATACTAGACATGCCTATGCTGGAGACACAGACATGAGTGGAAGAACCTGGATATTTTCAGGTAGGTACCTCACCCTGGGGAACACCTGCCTCCTCAAGGTAGAGTCGACCTTAATGACACGGATGGAGTAAAGCTTTTGGGACCTTCATTTGCTGATGTGGCGTGACTCAAAATGAGAAGAAATATCCGCAAACATCCATTAATAATCAGAACCTGGAATGTACGAAGTATGAATCTAAGAAAATTGGAGATCATCAAAAATAAAATGGAACTCATAAATATCGATATCCTAGGCATTAGTGAGCTGAAATGGACTGGTATTGGCCATTTTGAATCAGATAATCATATAGTCTACTATGCTGGGAATGACTACTTGAAGAGGAATGGTGTTGCAATCATGGTCAAAAAGAACGTTTCAAGATCTGTCCTGAAGTACAACGCTGTCAGTGGCAGGATAATATCCATATTCCTACAAGAAAGACCAGTTAATACTATTATTCAAATTTACACACCAACCACTAGGGCCAAAGATGAAGAAATAGAAGATTTTTATCAGCTGCTGCAGTCTGAAATAGATCAAACATGCAATCAAGATGCATTGATAATTACCTGTGATTGGAATGTGAAAGTTGGAAACAAAGAAGAAGGATTAGTAGTTGGAAAGTATGGCCTTGGCGATAGAAACAATGCCAGAGATCAAATGATAGAATTTTGCAAGACCAACCACTTCTTCATTGCAAACACCTTCTTTCGCCAACATAAACAGTGACCGTACAAATGGACCTTGCCAGATGCGACACACAGAAATCAAATAGACTACATCTGTGGAAAGAGACGATGGAAAAGCTCAATATCATCAGTCAGAACAAGGCCAGGGGCTGACTGTGGAACAGACCTGCAATTGCTCATATGCAAGTTCAAGCTGAAACTGAAGAAAAACCGAGAAAGTCCACGAGAGCCAAAATATGACCTCAAGTATATCCCACCTGAATTTAGAGACCATCTGAAGAATAGATTTGATGCATTGAACACTAGTGACCGAAGACCAGACAAGTTGTGGAATGACATCAAGGACATCATACACGAAGAAAGCAAGAGGTCATTGAAAAGTCAGGAAAGACAGAAAAGACCAAGATGGATGTCAGAGGAGACTCTGAAACTCGCTCTCGAACGTCACACAGCTAAAGCAAAAAGAAGAATTGATGAAGTAAAAGAACTAAACAGAAGATTTCAAAGGGCCTCTCGAGAAGATAAAGTATTATAGTGACATGTGCAAAGAGCTGGAGATGGAAAACCAAAAGGGAAGAACACACTCGGCATTTCTCAAGCTGAAAGAACTGAAGAAAAAATTCAAGCCTTGAGTTGCAATAGTGAAGGATTCCATGGGGAAAATATTAAATGATGCAGGAAGCATCAAAAGAACATGGAAGGAATACACAGAGTCATTATACCAAAAAGAATTAGTTGATGTTCAACCGTTTCAAGAGGTGGCATATGATCAGGAACCGATGGTACTGAAAGAAGAAGTCCAAGCTGCTAGAAGGCATTGGCAAAAAAACAAGGCTCCAGGAATTGATGGAATATCAATTGAGATGTTTCAACAAACACATGCAGCTCTACAGGTGCTCACTCGTCTATGCCAAGAAATATGGAAGACAGCTTCCTGGCCAACTGACTGGAAAAAAACTGGAAGAGATCCATATTTATGCCTATTCCCAAGAGAGGTGATCCAACCGAATGTGGAAATTATACAACAATATCATTAATATCATAAGCAAGCAAAATTCTGCTGAAGATCATTCAAAAATGGCTGAAGCAGTATATCGACAGAGAACTGCCAGAAATTCAAGTTGGTTTCAGAAGAGGACATGGAACCGGGGATATCATTGCTCATGTTAGATAGATCCTGGCTGAAAGCAGAGAATACCAGAAGGATGTTTACCTGTGTTTTATTGACTATGCAAAGGCATTCGACTGTGTGGATCATAAAAAGCTGTGGATAACATTGTGAAGAATGGGAATTCCAGAACACTTAATTGTTCTCATGGGGAACCTTTACATAGATCAAGAGGTGGTTGTTCGGACAGAACAAGGGGATACGGATTGGTTTAAAGTCAGGAAAGGTGTGTGTTAGGGTTATATTCTTTCACCATGCTTATTTAATCTGTATGCTGAGCAAATAATCCAAGAAGCTGGATTATTTGCTCAGGATTGGAGGAAGACTCATTAACAACCTGTTATGCAGATTACACAACCTTGCTTGCTGAAAATGAAGAGGACTTGAAGCACTTACTAATGGATTGCACCTCAACATAAAGAAAACAAAAATCCTCACAACGGGACCAATGAGCAACATCATGACAAACAGAGAAAAGATTAAAGTTGTCAAGGATTTCATTTTACTTTGATCCACAATCAACAGCCATGGAAGCAGCAGTCAAGAAATCAAAACACACATTGCATTGGGTAAATCTGCTGCAAAGGACCTCTTCAAAGTGTTGAAGAGCAAAGATGTCACCTTGAAGACTTAGGTATGCCTGACCCAAACCATGGTATTTTCAATCTCATCATATGCATATGAAAGCTGGACAATGAATAAGGAAGACCAAAGAAGAGTTGACGCCTTTGAACTGTGGTGTTGGTGAAGAATATTGAATATACCATGAACCGCCAAAAGAATGAACAAATCTGTCTTGGAAGAAGTACAACCAGAATGCTCCTTAGAGGCAAGAATGGTGAGACTGCGTCTTACATACTTTGGACATGTTGTCAGGTGGGATCAGTCCCTGGAGAAGGACATCATTTTTGGCAGAGTACAGGGACCAGCGGAAAGGAGGAAGACTCTTAACGAGGTATGTTGACACGGTGGCTGCAACAATGAGCTTAAGCATAACGATTGTAAGGATGGCTTAGGACCAGGCAGTGTTTCATTCTGGGTCACTATGAGTCGGAACTGACTCAACAGCACCTAACAACAACAACAACACCTCACCCTGAGGGGCTGAACCCACATGATTGTTAGGAACAACGACGTCGAGGGAGGGAGGTTGCTGAGTGAACTTCTCTGAATTCCACTGGACAATTCAGATTAAAGCTGCTAGGATAAATAAAAGAATTTCCAGTCATACTGTCACTGAAACACTTTCTGAAGATGAAGCATATTAGAGAAGACGGAGTTGTGAGCAGGGCAATATCTGTAGGCTGGGAATTAGAAATATCAAACCAAACACTCTCTCTCTCTCCCCCACTTAGACACACACACACAGACACACACACACACACACACTCACACATACACACACTCTGGCTTATGACCCTTTATACTCTGTTCCAGGTATAATTTTCTTCAAGATTAGAATACTGGACCCTCTCCCTCATAAAGTGCTTAAAAATAGCTGGTTTCAGAAAAATGCAAATTATTAAAATATGGGTAATAATCTTCAAAACAAGAACTAAAAGCAGATATACAAAAAATATCAAGGAAAAATGACATGTCAGCAGAAGGTGATGAAGAATAAGTTGGCAGAGCTCAGGAAAGAAGTTGAAGAGAGAAAACTACATAGAAACGAAGGTCACTTTGCGATATGAAAAGGAAAGACTAAACACAATTAAAAAAAAATAGTACATGCTAGAGAGGGCAAGACCTAGAAAAATAATTGAAAGTGAATAAAAAGTTAAAAATGAACAAAATGAGAGGTGTGGTCTGTAGGAATATGTGTTGGAAAAAAATAGAACAAATATTTGCAGTTATAATTGTGAAAGCTGTTTGGAGATTAAAAAATAAAGTCCAAGATTGAAGCAATATACCATGTCTCAGGAATAACTGACATATAATGATAAATTCTAAGACATTTCCTGGTATATTGTTATAATTTTAAATAAGTGTGTGTATGTGTGTGAGAGAGAGATAGAGAAACCTTGTGTACGCAGGAGAAGGCACAAAATGAGGCTGTTCTCAGATGTCAACATGGTAAAACCCCATACTAGAAGGCATACAGCTCAGAAATCTATAAAGTAATTAACTACAGAAGAAATAAAGTTGTCAAATTGATAAGTCACACAAAAAAAATACTAGTATCACAGAGAAACAATACTCCCTTGAAGATTAAAAAAGGAGTATTGTTTCTCTGCGATATTAGCTTTTATAGTGTAAAACATTTTGTTAGGTATTATACTGGGTCAAACAGTGTCCCCAAAATTCGTATCTACCTGGAAACTGCAAATATGACTTTATTTGGAAATAGGAACTTTTCAGACATAGTTAGTTAATTTAAGATGATGTCCTATTGGTTTAGTGTGGGCCCTAAATCCCATGACTGGTGGTGTCATAAGAAGCCCAAGTGAAGATCCAGAGCCACACAGAGAGAATGCCACATGAGGATGGAGGCAGAGATTGAAGAGATGCCTCGGAAAGCCAAGGATTATAGACAACCCTCAGAAGATGAAAGAGACAAGGAAGGATCCTCCACTTAGAGCCTTGAGAGGGAGCATGTCCCTGCCAACACCTCAGTCTGGACTTCTAGACACCAGAATTGTAAGATAATCAATATCTGTTGTTTTAACCCTTTAGTAACTTGTGGGACATATAGCACCCACACATAGTTTATGATGCTAGGGTCTCTTGGGAAGCTGCTTTTCCAATTATGGTACATGTTGCACACTGTTTAAGATTTTGGCTGCTAACCGCCTAGTGTGAATCCACCAGCTGCTCTTTGGAAACCCTATGGGGCAGTTTTACTCTGTCCTGTAGGGTCACTATGAGTCAAGAGCAACTCAATGACGAAGTTTTCTTTCTTTTTTTTTCTGCAAGGCTAGGGCCTGTATAATAGCTCGAAACTGAAGAAACAGGTGTGTGCTGCAAGTTACTGTTTTTACAGGGTATTACATGCAGGAATGCATCCAGGTGCGTCCTGTAGTGGCATAATTGTCCCAATAACCCTTCACATGAGTCCACAGAGACATTTGTGTCCCAGAGATAAATGGCACATATGCATCATGCCTATCCTACCCTCCTCCAGAGTCCAGCAGGACATATGCATCCATCCAAGGTGCAGAAGGACATGTATGTCCCAATAATCCTACCCTCAAAGTCCAGAGGGACACAATCAAAAGACCATTATTATAAGAACTCGAGAAATAGTTCAAACAGAGAAGAAAATATTCTTTGATGGTTATGAGAGGGGGGACAGAGGGAGGCTAGAAGAGGGGTATTCACTAATTAGATAGTAGATAAGAACTACTTTAGGTGATGGGAAAGACAACACACAATACAGGTGAGGTCAGCACAACTGGACTAAACCAAAAGCAAAGAAGTTTCCTGAGTGGGCTGAATGCTTCAAGGACCAGCACAGCAGGGGCGGGGGTTTGGGAACCATGGTTTCAGGGGACATCTAAGTCAATTGGTGTAATAAAATCTATTAAGAAAACATTCTGCATCCCACTTTGGAGAGTGGTATCTGGGGTCTTAAATGCTGGCAGGGGACAATCTGAGATGCATCACGTGGATCAAGGGAGAATGAGGAAACCAAAATCTTAAACAGTGTGCAGCATGTACCATAACTGGAAAAGCAGCTTCCCAAGAGACCCTAGCATCATAAACTATGTGTGGGTGCTGTATGTCCCACAAGTTACTAAAGGGTTAAAACAACAGGTATTGATTATCTTACAATTCTGGTGTCTAGAAGTCCAGACTGAGGTGTTGACAGGGACATGCTCCCTCTGAAGGCTCTGAGTGGAGGATCCTTCCTTGTCTCTTTCAGCTTCTGAGGGTTGTCTATAATCCTTGGCTTTTCGAGGCATCACTTCAGTCTCTGCCTCCATCCTCACGTGGCATTCTCTCTGTGTGGCTCTGGATCTTCACTTGGGCTTCTTATGACACCACCAGTCATGGGATTTAGGGCCCACACTAAACCAATAGGACATCATCTTAAATTAACAACAATCAACAACAACGAATACAGTATTTGTCCTTTTGCAACTGATTAGTTTCACTCAGCATAATGCCTTCCAGATTCCTCCATGTTAGGAAATGTTTCACAGATTCATAGTTGTTCTTCATCGATGCGTAGAATTCCGTTGTTTGAATATACCTTAATTTATTTATCCACTCATCTGTTGATGGGCACCTTGGTGGCTTCCATCTTTTTGCTATTATAAACAATCCTGCAATGAACATGGGTGTGCATTTATCTGTTCCTGTAAAGGCTCTTATTTCTCTAGGTAATATTACAAGGAGTGGGATTGCTGGATCATGTGGTAGTTCTATTTCTAGCTTTTTAAGGGAAGGCCAAATCGATTTCCGAATTGGTTGTACCATTTTACATTCTCACCAGCAGTACATAAGTGTTCCATTCTGTCCACAGCCTGTCCAACATTTCTTTTTTTGTGTTTTTTGGATTAATGCCAGCCTTGTTGGAGTGAGATGAAATCTCATCGTAGTTTTGATTTGCATTTCTCTAATGGCTAATGATCATGAGCATTTCCTCATGTATCTGTTAGCTACCTGAATGTCTTCTTTACTGAAGTGTCTGTTCATATCCTTTGCCCGTTTTTTAATTGGATTATTTCTCTTTTTGTAGTTGAGTTTTTGGACTTTCATGTAGATTTTAGAGATAGGGAGCTGATCAGAAATGCCATACCTAAAAACTTTTTCCCAGTCTGGGGGTAATCTTTTTACTCTTTTGGTGAAGTCTTTGGATGAGCATAGGTGTCTGATTTTTAGGAGCTCCCAGTTATCTAGTTTTTCTTCTGTATTGTTAGTAATATTTTGTATACTGTTTATCACATGTATTAGGGCTTCTAACATTGACCCTATTTTTCCTTCCACGATCTTTATCATTTTAGATTTTATATTTAGGTCTTTGACCCATTTTGAGTTAGTTTTTGTGCACAGAGTGAGGTATGGGTCTTGTTTCATTTTTGTTTTTGCAGATGGATTTCCAGTTATGCCAGCACCATTTGTTAAAAAAAACTCTTTTCCTCATTTAACTGTTTTGAGGCCTTTGTCAAATATCAGCTGCTCATATGTGGATGGATTTACGTCTGGATTCTCAATTCTGTTCCCTTGGTCTATGTATCTGTTGCTGTACCAGTACCAGGCTGTTTTGACTACTGTGGCGGTATAATAGGTTCTAAAATCAGGTAGAGTAAGGCCTCCCACTTTCTATTCTTTTTCGGTAATGCTTTACTTATCTGGGCCTCTTGCCTTTCCATATGAAGTTGGTGATTTTTTTCTCCATCTCATTAAAAAATGTAGTTGGAATTTCATCGGAATTGCATGAAGTCTACAGATCACTTTCGGTAAAATAGACGTTTTAATAATGTTATTCTTCTTATCCACGAGCAAGGTATGTTTTTCCACTTATGTAGGTCTGTTTTGGTTTCTTGCAAAAGTGTTTTCCTGTTTTCTTTTTATAAGTCTTTTACATCTCTGGTAAGATTTATTCCTAAGTATTTTATCTTCTTGGGGGCTACTATGAATAGCATTGATTTGGTGATTTCCTCTTTGATGTTCTTTTTGTTGGTGTAGAGGAATCCAACTAATTTTTGTATGTTTATCTTGTATCCTGATGCTCTGCTCAAATCTTCTATTAGTTTCAGTAGTTTTCTGGAGGACTCCCTAGGGTTTTCTGTGTATAAAATCATGTCATCTGCAAATAGAGATACTTTTACATCTTCCTTGCCAGTCTGGATGCCCTTTATTTCTTTACCTAGCCTAATTGCTCTGGCTAGGACCTCCAGTACAATGTTGAATAAGAGCGGTGATAAAGGGCTTCCTTGTCTACTTCCCAATCTCACGAGGAAGGCTTTCAGGCTCTCTCCATATACGATGATGTTGGCTGTTGGCTTTGTATCAAAGCCCTTTATTATGTTGAGGAATTTTCCTTCTATTCCTATTTTGCTGAGAGTTTTTATCATGAGTGGGTATTGAAATTTTTCAAATGTCTTTTCTGTATCAATTGATAAAATCATGTGATTCTTTTCTTTTATTTTATTTATATGACAGATTACATTGATTATTTTTCTAATGTTGAAACATCCCTACATAGCTGGTATGAATCCCACTTGGTCATGTTGAATTTTTTTTTTAGATATGTTGTTGAATTCTATTGGCTAGAATTTTGTTGAGGATTTTTGTGTCTACATTCATGAGGGATATAGATCTGTAATTTTCTTTTTTTGTGGTACATTACCTGGTTTGCTATCAGAGATATGGTGGCTTCATAGAATGAGTTTGGGGGTATTCCATCCTTTTCTATGCTCTGAAATACCTTTAGTAGTAGTGGTGTTAACTCTTCTCTGAAAGTTTGGTTGAACTCTCCAGTGTTGCCATCAGGGCCAGAGCTTCTTTGGTTGGGAGATTTTTTATTACATTTTTGATCTTTTTGTTTGTTACGGGTCTACTTAGTTGTTCTACCTCTGTTTGTTGTAGTTTAGGTAGGTAGCGTGTTTCTAGGAATTCATCCATTTCTTCTAGGTTTTGAAATTTGTTAGAATGGAATTTTTCATAGTAATCTGATATGATTCTTTTAATTTCATTTGCAATATCGTCCATCTCATTTCTTATTCAGGTTATTTGCTTCCTCTCCTGTTTCTCTTTTGACAGTTTGGCCAATGGTTTATCAATTTTGTTGACCTTTTCAAAGAACCAGATTTTGGTCTTGTTAATTCTTTCAATTGTTTTTCTGTTTTCTATCTCATTTAGCTCTTCTGTAATTTTTATTCTTTTTTTTTTCTTCTGGTGCCTGTGGGTTTCTTTTGTTGCTCTCTTTCTATTCGTTCAAGTAGTAGGGATAATTCTCTGATTTTGGCCCTTTCTTCTCTTTGTATGCGTGCATTTATTGATACAACTTGACCTCTGAGCACTGCTTTCGCTGGGTACCAAAGGTTCTGATAGGAAGTGTTTTCATTCTCATTGAATTCTATGAATTTCTTTATTCCAATCGTAATGTCTTCTATAGTGCTGTGTTTTTTGAGCAGGGTATTGTTTAGTTTCCAAGTGTTTGATTTCTTTTCCCTGCTTTTTCTCTTATTGATTTTTATTTTTATGGCCTTATGGTCAGAGAAGATGCTTTGTAATATTTCAGTGTTTTGGATTCTGCTAAGGCTTGTTTTATGACCTCATATGTGGTCTCTTCTAGAGACTGTTCCATGTGCACTAGAAAAGAATGTATACTTCGTTGCTGTTGGGTGGTGTGTTCTGTATATATCTATGAGGTCAAGTTGGTTTATTGCAGCATTTAGATCTTCTGTGTCTTTATTGAGCTTCTTTCTGGAAGTCCTGTCCTTCACCGAAAGTGGTATGTGGAAGTCTCATATTATTATTCTGGAGCTGTCTATCTCATTTTTCAATGCTGATAGTTTGTTTTATGTATATTGCAGCCCTGTCATTGGGTGCATAAATATTTAATATGGTTATATTTTCTTGGTATATTGTCCATTTAATCATTATGTAGTGTCCTTCTTTATCCTTTCTGTTGGATTTAACTTTAAAGTCCATTTTGTCAGAAATTAATATTGCCACTCCTGCTTTTTTATTTTAATTGTTGTTTGCATGATATGTTTTTTTCCATCCTAGGAGTTTTAGTTTGTTTGTGTCTCTAAATCTAAGGTGTGTCTCTTGCAGACAGCATATAGATAAATCCTGTTCGCTAATCCATTCTGCCACTGTCTGTCTTTTTTGTGGTGCATTTATTCTGTTTACATGTTGCTTAATTATGGATAGGTATGAATTCAATGGTATCATTTTGATGTCTTTTTTAGTGTTTTGGTGGCAGTTTCTTTTTCCCACTTAATTTTATGTGCTGAGTAGATTATGTTTCTATATTGTCCTTTTCCCCATATTCGTTGTTGTTGATTTTGTTTCTGCTAAATCTCTATTTTTTTCTTGTATTTTATTGGATGTGTAGGATAGTTTGTATCCCTTGTGCTTACCTTATCATTTACCCTGTTTTTCAAAATTTAAACATAGCTTTTATTTCTTTGTATCTCCATAAGTTCCTCTCCATATAGAAGATCTATGACTACATTTCTTATGCCCTCTTTATTGTTTTAATGTTGTCTTCTTTTACATGATAACATCACTATTACCCTGTTTTGAGTGTTTTTTTTTATATTATTCTTGATTTTTTTTTTTTAATTTCTCTGTCTGGGTTGACTTCTGCTCGCTCCTCCCAGTGTTTTTAGTCTTGGGTTGATACCTGATATTATTGATTTTCTAACCAAAGAACCCCCTTTAGTATTTCTTGTAGTTTTTTTTTTTTTTGGTTTTTACAAATTCCCTAAACTTCTGTTTATCTGGAAATGTCCTAATTTTGCCTTCATATTTGAGAGACAGTTTTTCTGTATATATATCTTGGCTGGCAATTTTTTTCCTTCAATTTTTTATATAAGTCATCCCATTGCCTTCTTGCCTGCATGGTTTCTTCCCAGTAGTCCGAGCTTATTCTTACTGGCTCTCCTTTGTAGGTGACTTTTCATTTATTCCTAGCTGCTCTTAAACTTCTCTCTTTATCTTTGCTTTTGGCAAGTTTGATTATAATATGTCTTGATGACTTTGTTTTAAAATCTACTTTATGTGGAGTTGGATAAGCAACTTGGGTAGATATCTTCTCATTTTTCATATCAGGGAAGTTTTCTGCCAAGATATCATCAACAATTCTCTCTGTATTTTCTTTTATCCCTCCCTGTTCTGGTTCTCCATCACTCATAGGGTATTTCTCTTGATAAGGTCCCACATGATTCTTAAGGTTTCTGCTTTTTAAAAAAATGCTTTTATCTGATTTTTCTTCAAATATATTACTGCCAAATGCTTTATCTTCTAGTTCAGAAATTCTGCCTTCCACTTGTTCAAATCTGCTTCTCTGACTTTCTAGTGAGTTGTCCACTTTAGTAATTTTATTGTGAAACTTCTGAATTTCTGATTGCAGCCTGTCTATGGACTTTTTCAGCTTATTAAATTTTTCATTATGTTCCTGAATAATCTTTTTAATTTCTTTATCTGTGTGTTCCTTGGCTTGTTCTGTGTATTGCCTCATTTCCTTCCTAAATGTCTTGAAGAATTCTGTATCTTTTGTATTCTGCCTTTGGTAATTCCAGGAAGGCGCTTTCATCTAGAAGATGCCTGGATTCTTTGTTTTGAGAGCTTGTTGAGGTGATCATAATCTGTTTCTTTATGTGACTTGATATCGACTGTTGTCTCCAAGCATCTATAGGTTATTGTATTGGTTTATTTTATTTGCATACTGTGTCGTAGCTTCTTGCTTTCTTTTGTTTTGATATGCCCAAATGGGTTGCTTGAGTGAGCTAGCTTGATTATTTTTGTCTTTGGAGCTCTAATATCCTGTCCTCAGATAGCTACAGCTATTATCAAGTATATCAGTCTAGGAGTCCATTCACTTTTCTTGTATGAATTCAGCTCAGGTGTCTAGGTAACTAATCATCAAGTGTGTGGTACGGGCTCTGTCGTACAGTCTTAGAGGGGCAGGGGCGATTGTTGTAGGAACCAGTATCTGGTTGCAGCAGGAGATCACACTCTGAACAAGGCCGGTGGCTGAGAATCATCCCCCATGTGTCTCTGAGGAAAGAATCTCCCTGTTCCCTAGTGCGTACAGGTGGGTGGGCTCTGCAGACAGACCATGGACGCTGAATGTTTTTGGTTGTAAGGACTGGGAGGTACCAGTTATCTTTGGACCTCATCACAGGTGGCTGGGTCACCTGAGTGGAGCTACCAGTCCTTAGGCCCCTGATGTGGATAGGTGAGGACCCTGTTTTATAGGTGAAGCAATGTGAAACATCAAACACCCACCTCTCTGCCGCACAGCTGAAACAGTTGTAGCCTGCCAACAAGGGCCTCTTCTCCTGAAATAGGCCCACACAGGTCCATGCAGAGAGGAAAGGTACTCGAAGTCCATGGACCATGTATGCCTGAACCGGAGCCACTTCTGCCCTGAGCCCCCCCCGATTAGTGGGGCTGGCAAATTATCTTTTCCCCCAAGGCTGGGAGGATGGCTCTAGGCGCTCAACAGAGCCTATCTCAGACCCAGGGAAGTCAGCCACTGAGGCAAGCTTGGGAGTGGGGGGACACGGTAAAATGTACGTAAGTACTTAGCTTTTGCCGAGAGCACAGTTCTTCTCTGGTTCCAGAGGTGTGAGTAGGGTGTGCGGCTGGCTGCTTCTTCCTGAGGAAACTGTGGCTGACCACTAGTACCAGCCTGCCGCTATCGCTCCTGGAGTGGTGTCCTACGGCTCCCCACGATTCAGGTCTGGTAATTCCTCACCACTTCTGAACCATCTCTTCTTCCTCCTGCCCCTCATTTTGTTTTCTAAGGTTGCCTTTGATGCTCAGGGGTCCTAGCTCGTCATAAATGTACTTGTTTCACTTGTTTTTTCAGGTCTTTTTTGTAAAGAGGTCTAGCTGGAAGCATCTGTCTGTTCTACCATCTTGGCTTCACCTCAGGAATATAAACTCTTATAATAAACAAGGTGTTTAAAAGAAATCTACTGAGGTACTATTTTTCCAAACGAAAGAGCTCTCCTCTTTTTATGAGCCTGGGAGGCAGACACATGGAATAATCAGGCACCAGACAAAGGCAACAGTTTTTTCCAGATATTTGGCTCCGATACACATAGGACTGAGATGAGGTTCCAAGGATTCAGGCTGTTTTATTTTTTTAATGAAAGCTCAGATCAGCCCGTGGGCCAGGTACTCTCTAGAAGCTGAATATGTCCAGTGCAGGTATACTTCAGTTCTGACATTAACATGCTGTTCCAGGAAATGGGCTTCTCAGAACCACCACCTTAATCTTGAATTTCTGCAAATGATAAATGACATTATGAAGAAAAGTCGTTAGCTTAGGTCCCTTCTTCTCTGATCTTCCACACCTCCAAGTAAGAAATTCCAAGGGCTAACTATAAAGACAGAACATGTTTCAAAGCTGATCTAATAACTAGGGTTATATCTCTACCCCTAAGAAACCTTGGCGGTGCAGTGGTTAAGCATTCGGATGCTAACTGAAAGATTGGCAATCTGTTTCCACAAAGATTTACAACCTTGGAGGCCTTATGGGGTAGACAGTTCTACTCGGTCCTAATGGGTCCCTATGAGTCTGAAGTCAACTTCGTGATACTGGGTTTGAGATCTCCACTCTGATGGAATTATTGTTTAATTGTACCCTGTGTAGACAATTAATACGTTGTTGTTACGTGCAATTGAGTCAGTTCTGACTCACAGCAACCCTATTTAAAAAACAGTGAAACACTGCAAGGTCCTGCACCATCCTCATGATATTGTTATGCTTGAGCCCATTGTTGCAGCCACTGTGTCAACCCTTCTCCTTGAAGGTGTTCCTCTTTTTTGCTGGACTCCATTTTACCAAGAATGATGTCCTTCTCCAGGGACAGCTTCCTCCTAATAACGTGTCCAAAGCATATGAGATGAAGGATTCTGGCTGTACTTTTTCCAACAGAGATTTGTTCATTCTTCTGGCAGTTAATACTGTATTTTTCCCCAACACCACAACTCAAAGGCCTCAATCTTTGATCTTCCTTATTCGTTGTCCAGCTTTCGCATGCGTATTTAAAACACCATGGCTTAGGTCAGGATCATCTTATTCCTTAAAGTGACATCTTTGCTTTTTAACACTTTAAAGAGGACTTTTGCAGCAGATTTGCCCAATACATCATTTGATTTCTTGCCTGCTGCTTCCACGGTGTTGATTTTGGATTTGAGTAAAACGAAATCCTTGACAATTTCAATCTTTTCTCCATTTATTATGATGTTGTTTATTGGCCCAGTTGTGAGGATTTTTGTTTTCTTTATGTTGAGGTGTAATCCATTCTGAAGGCTGTGGTCTTTGATCTTCATCGGTAAGTGTTTCAAGTCCTCTTCACTTTCAGCAAGTAAGGTTGTGTCACCTACATAATGAAGGTTGTTAATAAGTCTTCCTCCAATCTTTGTTACATTCTTCTCCTTATAGTCAAGTTTCTTGTATTATTTGCTCAGCATACAGATTGAATAAATATGACCAAAGGATACAACCCCAGTGCACACATTTCCTGACTTTAAACCAAGCAGTATTCACTTGTTCTGTTCCAAAAGCTGCCTCTTGATCTGTGTCCTGTTTCCTCATGAGCACAACTAAGTGTTCCAGAATTCCCGTTCTTCGCAATGTTATCCATACTTTTTTATGATCCCCGCAGTCCAATACCTTTGCATAGTCAATAAAACACAGGTAAACAACTTTCTGTTATTCTCTGCTTTCAGCCACGGTCCAAATGACATCAGCAATGATATCCCTTGTTCCACGTCCTCCTCTGAACCTGGCTTAAATCTCTGGCAGTTCTCTGTTGGTGTTCTGCTGCAACAGTTTTTGAATGATCTCCAACATTATTTTACTTGCACGTGATATTACTGATATTGTTTGATAATTTCTGCTTTCGTTTGGATCACCTTTCTTTGGAATAGGCATAAATATGGATGTCTCCCAGCCAGTTGGCCAGGTAGTTGTCTTCCAAATTTCTTCTCATAGATGAGTGAACACTTCCAGCACTGTATCCATTTGTTGAAATATCTCAATTGGTGTTCCATCAATTCTTGGAGCCTTGTTTTTCACCAATGCCTTCAGTGCTTCTTGGACTTCTTCCTTCAGTATCATCGGTTCTTTATCATATGCTACCTCCCAAAATGATTGAACATTGACCAATTATTTTCAGTACAGTGACTATGTGTATTCCTGCCATCTTCTTTTGGTGCTTCCTGTGTTGTTCAGTATTTTGGCCATAGAATTCTTCACTATTGCAACTCGAGGTGTGAATTTTTTCTTCAGTTCTTTCAGCTTGAGAAATGCCAAGTATGTTCTTCCCTTTTAGTTTTCTAACTCCAGGTCTTTGTACATGTCATTATAATACTTTAGTTTGTCTTCTTGAGCCACACTTTGAAATTTACTGTTCAGCTCTTTTATTTCATCATCTCTTCCATTCACTTTAGCTAGTCTACACTGAACAGTGTTTCAGAGTTTTTTTTTTTTTTGACATACATTTTGATTTTTTCTTTCTTTTTTGTCTTTTTAAGGACCTCTTGCTTTCTTCATGTGTGGTGTCCTTGATATTATTCCACAACTTGTCTAGTCTTTGATCATTAGTGTTCAGTGAGTCAAATCTGTTCTCAAGATGGCCTCCAAATCAGGTGTGATATACTCAAT
This sequence comes from Loxodonta africana, assembly GCF_030014295.1. NCBI lineage: Eukaryota > Metazoa > Chordata > Mammalia > Proboscidea > Elephantidae > Loxodonta > Loxodonta africana. The sequence goes on from NC_087367.1 coordinate 30,510,194, forward strand.
TTCATACTTTGGCTCCATGGACTTGTTCCAATAGTCTGCAGCTTCAACTTGAACTTGCATATAAGCAATTGATGGTCTGTTCTGAAACAGACTCCTGGCCTTGTTCTGATGGATGATATTGAGTTTTTCCCTCATCTGTTTCTGCAGATGTAGTTCATTTGATTTGTGTATTCCATCTGGTGAGGTCCACATGTATAGTTGCCATTTATGTTGTTGAAAAAAAGTATTTGCAGTGAAGAAGCTGTTGGTCTTGCAAAATTATATCACAGGATCTCCAGCGTCATTTCTGTCACTATTTCCAACTACTGATCCTTCCTCTTTGTTTCCAATTTTTGCATTCCTATCACTGGTAATTATCAATGCATCCTGATTCCATATTTGATCAATTTCAGACTACAGAAGTAGGTAAAAATCTCCATCTTTGGCCTTAGTAGTTGGTGTGTAAATTTGAATAGTAGTCATATTAAGTGGTCTTCCTTTTAGGCATATGGATATTATTCTATTGCTGACAGCATTGCACTTCAGGATAGACATGAAGAAAGCAAGAGGTCCTTAAAAAGACAGAAAAGAAAGAAAAGATCAAAATGGATGTGAAAAAAAAGAAAACTCTGAAAAGCTCTTCAATGTAGAGTAGCTAAAGTGAATGGAAGAAATGATGAAATATTCTTTTTGACAGTGAATGCCATTTCTCTTCAATTTGTCATTCCCAGCACAGTAGACCATGTAATTGTCCTATTCAAAATGGCCAATACCAGTCCATTTCAGCTCAATAAACCAACAATGCCTAGGATATGGATGTTTATGTATTCCATTTCATTTTTGATGATTTCCAATTTTCCTAGATTCATACTTCATACATTCCATGTTCTGATTGATAATCGATGTTTGCAGTGTTTTCTTCTCATTTTGACTTGTGCCATATCAGCAAATGAAGGTCCCAAAAGCTTGGCTCCATCCACATCACTAAGGTCAATTCACTTTGAGAAGGTAGCTCTTCCCTAGTCGTCTTTCGAGTGCCTTCCAACTTGATGGGCACATCTTCTGGTACTATATCAGACAATGTTCCACTGCTATTCATGAGGTTTTCACTGGCTAATTTTTTTCAGAAGTAGATCACGAGGTCCTTCTTCCCAGTCTTAGCCTTTAAGCTCAGCTGAAACCTGTCCACTATGGGTGACCCTGCTGGTGTTTGAATACTGGTGTCATAGCTTCCAGCATCACAGCAACACACAATCCCCTACAGTATGACAAACTGAGAGACAGGTGGAAGAGACAAGCAATGTTTGTTTTTCTGATCTCCATATATATATATATATTTTTTTTTTCAGTCTCCCAATATAGGGAGACCAAAAAAGGAAAAAAAAAAAGAAGAAGAAAAATGCTCAGGGTCCCAATCAAACATCTTTACTTTGACATGATCTTATGAAGAGAGAATTAAATAAAATATGCAGGGAACAACCAATCCTATTGGTACAACTGCCTAGAACTGACTTCTATGAATCAATTCCACAAAGTGCAATTCTTGCAATACCATCCCCACCAATTAATATTTATTGAGATTCTCCTAAGGTATATGAAACATGAGCAGATATGATTAACTTCCTGTTCTTTACTCTTCCCTCTTGGAAATGAAGCCAGTACAACCTTCAAAATATCTGCCTCGGGGAGAAAATGAACTTGCTCTAACAATCTGGACAAACATTATTTTCAAGAATTAATTTTCCACTTTTCTGGCTTTTGTCTTCCATATTTTCAATATCCTGTGATCTCTGATAGCCATTTTAAATCATAAGTCGCTAAAGTACAAAGTGGCACAGACAAGAATATATTTTGTGTCCCTTTTATTTATTTAATGGTTTAGAATTAAAAATTCCACTTAATAGCAACTATTTAAATTAGGCAAAATAGCTATTATTTCCTCAGATTTATACTTGGGAGTCTGTAAAATTTTAGTGACTTATTCTATGTCTCCAAGTTTGGGCTTCAAACTTTCTGATATTTAAACCGAGGTAAATAAGGACCCCTGCTCACTGACAACTATACTATGTGCTGAAGAGTAATTTTATGATATTATTTTTGTTTTTAGAAAGGTTGCCTTAAACAGGCTGAGAAAGAAAGGGGTAAATGAAGTGTATCTAACACAGCAAGCATTTATAAGTACTCACTTTTTTTTTTTTTTTACTAAGTGCCAGGTCCTGTTTTAAATATTTTACATTTATTATTGTATTTCTTTTCAGACCAAACCTATAGATTGGATATTTTCATTTCTCTTATTTTGTGCTACAAGAAACCTGCCTAATAAGTGTCAGAACTGAGATTAGAACCAGGGACATCAGACTCCAGAACTCATGGTGTGAACTAAAAAAAAAAGCATACTCTAAATTTGTACGTCATTGGAGATTAGACTTTCCCATATTTATATTCATGGGTCATATAGTTAATTTTTCTAAATATGTTGCTCAATGTAAAAACAAAATGCTGCAAATCACTGTAAAATATTTAAAATTTTTTTTACATGGATCCCTTATATCGTTGGCTTCAACCTAATTCCACAAATATATAGTAATATCTACTATGTAGAAATAAATGTAAACGCAACAATGGGATCCAAAAGACGAAAATAACACATTGCTAAACCTGAAGGGTAGGTGAAATACTGCAAAATTCTGGTAAGCAAATCTAATAAGAAATCAAATACAGTTCCTTTTCTAATTCATTTGTTCTATTTATAAATCTGAAGTACAAATACCAGATAGAATCATACAAACATCATACCAAAAATGAAACTAACTTCTTTTTTACCTATTAAAGATTTCAGTAAATAGAACTCCTAGTATATAGCAGTAAAAAGGCTTGAGAATTCCTTGTACCATTTTACAACCCAAGACACTCTAAAATATAGGGCTATAACATTTTATACTCTTTCTTATTGTAACACCATGTTATTTCTCCCATAATGTTTTTGGTAGCAAAACTTGGAGAAAATTTTTATAGGCACTGTTCAAGGAAGTTGTAGATTAACACTTTCATTATTAAGTTCTTTGGTGTTTGCTTATTTGTACATTTCATTAATTGATAATGTTACTAATAGCTTACCATCTGGTTTTGCCATTATAAGATTAATGGTTTATTTTTTCAAAATATATATATAAATAAGACCAAAATAAGTGGATTTCCATGGCATAAGTAATGTGCAGGTGTGTGATATGGCTTTAAAAAAAAAAAAAGTCGTCATTGAGCCTATTCTGACTCATGGAGACCACATGTGTGTCAGAGTAGAACTGAGCCCCATAGGGTTTTCAGCGACTGTCTTTTTTAGAAGTAGATCACCAGTCCTTTCTTCCAAGGCACCCCTAGGAGAACTCAAACCTCCAACCTTATGGTTTGCAGCCAAGTAAGTTAACCATTTGCACAGCCCAGGGATTTTAACTGTAACAGAGAAAATGTTTGGAGTGGAGACAAAAGGGAAGACAGGCAGGTCAGTAGGAATCTGTTACAGCAGTTGAGTCGAGAAAGCCAAGTGGTCTGAACTAAAGTTGTGGCAATGGGAGGGGAGGGTAATTTCCTTGAAGATCATATGATAATACACACACACGTATACACATACACGCACCCACACGTACACCTACACATGCATAAACAAAAAAAAATCAGACCCGTTGCGATTGAGGCGATTTCGACTCATAGCGACCCTATAGGACAGAGTAGAGCTACCCCATAGAGTTTCCAAGGAGTGCCTGGTGGATTTGAACTGCTGACCTTTTGGTTAGCAGCCATACTACTTAACTACTATGCCACCAGGGTTTCTCTACATGTGCATATCCCAAGATAATTATTAATGTTTGTGTGGTCGTTTATCTTTCATTAAATTGTGGTCTCTGTTTTCTACCAGACTTGTAATGTCTATGATAGCTTATCAAGTTCCTAAAGAAAGAAAACAAAAATTAAGGGAATAAATAAAATGAAGGTAAATAGAGCCAAATTTATTTTTCTAAATATTTTGGTCCACTGTGTTGTATAATCACCGTGGGATGTCTATCAATAGCAAACTACGCAATATACTCCTTGAGATTTAAGATATGGAAGAGCTTGACTGCTAGCCAAAAGGTTGGCAGTTCGAATCCAGCAGCTGCTCCCTGGAAACCCTATGGGGCAGTTCTGCTGTGTCCTATAGGGTCACTATGAGTCGGAATCGACTCAATGGCCACAGATTTATAGCATATTTTTTAAAATTACCCTATTTAAAAGGTCTTCAGGAGCACAGCTTTTGTTTTTGTTTTTTTAAAAGCTAAGTCACTATAAATTTATAACACATATATGTGTTATATGTGTTATAAATTTATAGTGACTATAGTGCTGAATAAAGACCATTGGGTTAAGAGAAACTTGTCTTCTAAGAAAGAATTTGAGCATTGTAAGGCAAGAAATAAAACAGAAAGAGGATAAAAGCCCTCCTTAGCCATTCATTACATTGCTTATAAAGAGCATTCTAAGGTCAAGTATCTCCCTTTAACTTTATCATAATGCTGCTATTGTTATTGTTAGGTGCTATTGAGTTGATTTTGACTCATAGTGACCCCATGTGAGGGAGTACAACTACCCTATAGGGTTTTCTAGGCCATAATCTTTATGGAAGCAGATCACCAGATCTTTCTCCCATGGAGTTGTGGGGTGGGTTCAAACCACCAACTTTTCAGTTTGCAGCCGAGTGCTAAACCATTGCTCCACTAGGGTTCCTTTATGGTAATGTATAAGTTATCAAATCTCTAACCAAAAAAAACCGATATGTAATTTGTAATGCAAATGAAATCTCCTCTAGGAATTCAACCTTAGAGCTTCAGATGTATAATATCTTTCTAAATTCAGGTAAGTAAACTATTAATTACCAAAAATCCTTGAAAGGTGGCAGAAATAACAGTCCCCATAAATCAAGTTCATTTACAACTCAGCTTTATAGGGAAACTGATTTGTGGCAATAATCTCCAAGGATGTATCTAGAACCAAATGAGAGTAGAATGATAAACACAATATAGCAAAAGCATCATAAAACAAACAAACAAACAAAAATTTGCCTTCAAGTTGATTCTGACTCATGCAGATCCCTTGTATGTCAGAACAGAAAAACGGTGCTCCATAAGGTTTTCAATTATTGGTTTTTCAGAAGTAGATCAGCCGGCCTTTCATCCAAGGTGCCTCTGGGTGGACTCAAACGGCCAATCTCTCAGTTAGCAGCTGAGTGTGTTAGCCATTTGCACCACCCGGGGACTCCTACTCTACTTAAAAAACGAACAAAAACTTGTTACCATTCCAGTCGATTTCAATTCATAGCAACCCAATGTGTTAAAGAGTAAAACTGAGCTCAATAGGGATTTCTTGGCTGTGATCTTTAGGGAAGCAGATCAGGCCTTTCTTCCACGATGCCACTGGGCTGGTTCCAACAACTTAGTAGCTGAAAGCAAGCCATTTGTGCCTCCCAGGGAGCTTTACATTACTTTAGGAATGGTAAAAACAGATTCAGGGATAATCCATCATTATCTGTTGTAGGGGAAACTAAAAAACCAAACCCAGTGCTGTCGAGTCGATTCTGACTCATAGTGATCCTATAGGACAGAGTAGAACTGCCCCATAGAGTTTCCAAGCAGCACCTGGCCGATTTGAACTGCTGACCCTTTGGTTAGCAGCCGTAGCACTTAACTATTATGCCGCCAGGGTTTCCCATTTTAGGCTAGTCTGGAAAATTGATTTTGAAAATATTTTCTGACCTTTTATGGTACTCGAAGACCTCCTGTTGACACAGCATAATATTTGCCATTGCGAGATATCATTTTCTGGTACGCCCCCATGTTATTTCTAGTCTCTTCAATTTGCTTACTCATTGCTACCCTTGACTATAGATTTCTAGACAGTGAATTCTACAATAATCTCAATATCACTTTTTTTTTTCCTGTCCTACCGAACAGGACAGCCCCTGCTAAATTTCACGGTCATGTTCTCTGGGGTACGAACTTTACTTGTTTCCGATAGTGTCCTGTGAAGGACTGTAATGAAGATGCTGCTCCAAAGACATTACGGGAAATGGGAGATATCCAGGGGCATTATATTTTTTAAAAATGTTCTAGTGTATACAACTGAGTCTATTTAATATTTTATTCTTTGAATTCATTGTGCATCTCTTCCTTTACTACATCTATGTGTTTCAAAGATTAAATAAATTATTGTATGCAAAGGATTAGTGTATCACCTGCTTATATAAGCATTTTCTGAACTTTAATGGTCACTTCAGAGTCCAGTGATTAGTTAGAAACAAGGAGAAAAATATCAGGGAATTCTAGGGATCAGCAAAATATCACTGTACCTGTCTACATCCAGGTACATATACAGGCCTGAACTTCAAGGTGGCAGAAGCCTAAGAGTCTGCAGAGAAGGTGCAGTGTACTTGAATCAGTAGAGGCTATTTTAAGGTCTATGGGGGCATTAGTGGCTCATTGGTAGAATTCTCTGCTTCCATGAGTGTAAAATTGGGGTAGGGGCAGAGTCAAACCTCCTCTTCCTTCACAATGGGGAAAGAGAATCAAGATCAACGGCCTAAGGCAGATTCCTGTGAGGCAGAGGTCAGACATGCCCTCTCTCTCTGCCATCTTTACTAACTGTGACACCAACTGTCATCCCATGGCATTCTCTTCTTTTTTACTGGGTTGGATAATTCATTACAATGGCCACACGTAACTTACAGACCATACTTATGATTATGGGGTTTATTAAGGAAGTAACAGCTTACACTTCAGACTCAGGAACTTTCAAGGATACAGTTCTTCCGTCAGGACAGACTTTTCCCAGCAGTGCTTGCAGGCACAACTCTTTCTGGCCCTCAGTCTCTATCCAAAGGCACTTACTCCATGAGCTGGGAAGCCCACTACGCTGTCTCCTGTGGGTCTCTCCTGTGAGTCTTTCTTGCATGTCTCTCCTTCCTTGGTGGTGGTGGGCTCTTCTCTTCTTTCTCACCTCTGAGGTGGCTCATTTCAAGCCCAGCAAGATGGCAAAACTGACCAATCCCTTTGGGGGCCACAATTTCTGTATCACACGTCCTGCTCAGTAACCTGGGTGGAAGTTACAAGAGCATGGCTAGAAAGGCCACATATAAATGATTCATCACACTGTAATAAGAGTGAATGTTATAGATTGAATCATGTCCCCCCAAAATGTTTTCAAGTTGGCTGGGCTGTGATTCCCAGTATTGTGTAATTGTCCACCATTTTGTCATCTGGTGTGATTTTTCTATGCATTGTAAATCCTATCTCTATGACTTTAATAAGGTGGGATTAGGATATTAATGAGGTAGGACTCACTACAAGATTAGGTTGTATCTTCACTCAATCTCTTTTGTGATATAAAAGAGAGAAGTGAGCAGGGAGGCATTGGGGACCTCATACCACCAAGAAACAGGAACAGGAGAATAGTATGTCCTTTGGACCCTGGGGTCCCTGCACTAAGAAGGTCCTAGACCAGGGAAAGATTGACAACAAGGACCTTCCCCCGAGCCTACAGAGAGAGAAAGTTTCCCCTGGGGCTGAAACCCTGAACCCAAACTTCTAGCCTCCTAGAATGTCAGAGAATAAATTTATCTTTGTTAAAGCCACCCACTTGTGGCATTTCTGTTATAGCAGCACTAGATAACTAAGACAGACTTTGATACCAGGAGATTGGGGTGCTGCTCTATCAGATACCTAAAATGTGGAAGCAGTTTAGAAACTGTGAATGGACAGAGGCTTGGAAGACTTTTAAAGTGCCTAATAGTGAAAGTATAGATTGCCTCGAAGAGACTGTTGTTGGAATTATGGACATCAAAGACAATTCTGGTGAAGACTCAGAAGGAAGTAAGAAGAGCTGTTTTGCATACGGTGAAAAGCAACAACAGAGAAACAAGAGCAGTAGTACCAGGACACAAGTGCAACACAGCAGACCCATAGAGCAAGAGAGATAAAGGCCTTTGGCAGGAGGTTTCCTGGAGGAGTGGGGTGTTTCCAGGCACTTATCAGTGGAGTTAAAATTTTAGAACACTTGCTGCAGCAAGGTAGATGTGAACAGTGAGGCCTGAGGGGCTGAGAGGCCAAGGAACCAGGAAGCAGAAGGTGAAGAGACAAGGGACACAGGAAGCAAAGCGGCCTCAGTCTCAGTGGGTAGGGCCATAACCTTTAGGATCTCAAAGGGTAGAGTCATCACTCAGATGAATGAGGATAACGGGTACTCAAATTTGAGGAAGCAGAGTTGCATTTCTAGTGGGTCTGGAAGGTGGAGCTCAGGGCCAAGAGACCTCCATTCAGAATCCGGAGAGTGTGACTAATGCCTAGAGTCTGAAGGGCACGGCCACTGCCTAGAGTCTCAGAGAACAAAGGATTATTTTCAAGCCTTGAGAGCTAATGTAATGTGTTCTGCTGACTTGCTTGGTGCCTGTTATCCCTTCTTCCCTCCAATTTATCCCATTTGTAACGGAAATGTACAGCTTGTGCCTGTTCCACCATTGTACTTAGGAAGCAGGTTTGTATTGTTTTCTAGATTTCACAGATGAAGAGGAAATTTTGAATTTTGGACTTGGAATTGATTTAAGACTTTTGATATGATATGATGGGGTGAATGTGTTTTACATGTGGCAATGACATGAATTTTGGGGGGCCAAAGGGTGGAATATTATGGAATATTGTATCCCCCAAAAATGTGTGGTAACTTGGCTAGGCCATGATTTCCAGTATTGTATGATTGTCCACCATTTCATCATCTGATGTGATTTCCCTCTGTGTTGTAAATCTTATCTCTATGATGTTAATGAGGTAGGATCAGTGACAACGATACTAATGAGGCAAGACTCCGTAAGATTAGGTTGTGTCTTAAGTCAATCTCCTTTGAGATATAAAAGGGAGAAGCAAGCAAAGAGACATTAGGGACCTCATGCCACCAAGAAACAAGAGCAGGAGAATAGCACGTCCTTTGGACCCAGTGTCTCTGCACTGAGAATCTCCTCAATCAAGGAAGATTGAGGATAACGACCTTCACCCAAAGCTGACAGAGAGAAAAACCCTTCCCCTGGAGCTGGCACCCTGATTTCAGACTTACAGCCTCCTAAACTGTGGGAAAATAAATTTTCCTTTTTTAAAGCCATCCAGGTGTGTTATTTCTGTTATAAAAAAAAAAAAAAGCAGCACTAAATAACTACAACAGAGATCTATGTTTGATTCCTGGCCAATGTACCTCTGGTGCATCCACCACCTGTCTGTCAGTGGAGGTTTGGTGTTGCTGTGGTGCTTAATAGGTTCCAGCAAATCTCCCAGACTGAGACTGGGAAGAAAGGCCTGGCAATCTACTTCCAAAAACCAGCCAATGAAAACCTATAGATCACAATTGTCAGGCCCCTAACTGATTATAGTGATGGCGCAGGACTGGGTAGACTTTTGTTCCATTGTATATGTAGTCACCATGAGCTGGGGGCAAACTCAAAGGCAGCTAACAACAACAACAATTATACAGCATGTAGTTTGATCAAAACATGTTCAATTATCTTTTATCCCCAAAGAATGCTATGGCAAGGAAATTCTTCTTCCCTATGTGGAGAGAAGACATGTTGCTAAGTTACTAAGGACTAAGATAATGAGTTGAAGATTCTCCTCACATTTCAATACATTACTGTATGCCTAAGGTCCAGAAACTAAATATATATATTTATTTCAATGGTTCTCATGCTTTTAGTCTACAAACTTTTCACAAATTAGTAAATTAGTCAACATCTTTATGTGGTATAAAACACACAAAAATCTGTAGCTCAGCGGAAAGCTGATTTAAAAAACTCATGCCAAAGACATTGAATTATTAGCTAATACCAAATGGACAGTACTTTACATTGATTGCTTGAAAAGGAAAGAAGACTATCATCTCTTACACACAGATAGTAAAAGTAGTTTTAATAGAAATATAGATGAAAAACTTGAGTTATTCTTGCTGAATTAAATTAATAAACATAATTAATGTATTAAACAAGAACTCATAAAAACACCAATATATGTGATTTCAAAAATCCAATAATTAATTAAACATTACATAAAATATTTAATCAAAAATTGAGTAACTGTGAATATGTTCAAATGGTAACCTAATAAAAGTTATAGTTGTTTTCCCTGTCTTACTATCATATCTTTTTTCCTCACAAATAAAAAAATATAATATAGCTGGGAAGAATGAAACTAACAAAAGAAGCTCCATGAGTTTAGTTAGCTGATTATATAGAAATAGGTATAATTTAGCAAAATTGTAAGTTCCCTGTCTTTTTCATAAAATAAATTTTCTAGAGTTTTGATTTAGCTTTGTCACTGCTTATACCCAACTAAATTGCTCTAAAGTATGTGTCATGGGATGCCACGAAAGTTATTTTAGTGTGTTAGAGCATGTGAGGACACAGAGTGAGGGGCTGAGCCCTGGCCTGTCAGCACAGAACTGAAGAGAATGGGGGAAGCAAGGAGGAGGATTAGGTAGGAGGGAGAAACCATGATCAAGTAAGTGAAGGGAAGTAAGAGAGACGGAAAATATCTCACTGTGGTAGCTAAAACATAGTAATTGTTCAGTGGATGAAAGAACGTGAAAAAAGAAAGATGAAAAAGCTGAAAGACAGGAAGAGAACACATGATACTTTAAATCTTGATGTGGAAAGAATGCTGTAGTCTGAAAATTTCTCATTCTGTTATCATTTTAGTCAAGGTCTCTCTTCCAACATGCCAAATATGCTTCTTTCTCCCCTCAATACCACTTGTTCTGATGCCCTTTTCACCTTTATTATTATTTTAAATACTATTTGTGCTTCTCTGGTGCTAGCCCAAGTTGCTTGTTGTTGTTGTTAGTTGCCATTGAGTAAGTGTCTTGGAAATAGTCTATTTAATTTTCAATATTGTGTAACCATTATTGGAGTGCAGAGCAGACTTATGCTCCTTTTTTTCTAAAACCCTTAAGCTAGTTGTAGGCATTGGCCCTCTCAGGAGACTCCTTTCTTTCAAAAGGATAGCGCCAAGGCTAGTGTGATGGTTAAGATTATGTGTCAACTTGGCTAGGCCATGATTTTCAGTGGTTTGGCAGATACTATATAATCATACTCCATTTTGTGCTCTCATGTAAACAGCCAATCAGTTGATAGGGAAGTGTCCTTGGGGGGGTGTGGTCTATACCCAATATATATGGATGCTCTGGCAAAGCTTATGCACTCTCAGCCTTGCCTCTGACTTGTCATCCACTGACCTCCTCTTCTTGGGACACGAGCCAGCAGCCTTCCACCCGACCTGCTAATTTTGGGCTTGTCAGCCCCTGCAACCACATGAGTCAAGATCCACAATCAACACCCATGGAAGCAGCAGTCAGGAAATCAGAAGACATATTGCATTGGGCAAATCTCTTGCAAGGGACCTCTTTAAAGTGTTGAAAAGCAAGGATGTCACCTTGAGGACTAAGGTGCACCTGACCCAAGCCCTGGTATTTTCAGTCATATCATATACATGTGAAAGCTAGACAGTGAATACGGAAGACCGAAGAAGAGTTCATGCCCTTGAATTGTGGTGTTGGACTGCAAAAGAAGGAACGAATCTGTCTTGGAAGAAGGACAACCAGAATGCTTCTTAGAAGCAAGGATGACGAGACTGTGTCTTACCTACTTTGGACCTGTTGTCAGGAGGGATCAGTCCCTTGAGAAGGACATCATGATTGGTAGAGTATACGGTCAGCAAAAGAGAGTAAGACCCTCAACAAGATGGATTGACACAGCGGCTGCCACAGTGGAATCAAGCATAACAATGATTGTGGGCATGGTTCAGGACTGGGCAGTGTTTCTTTCTGTTGTGCATAGGGTCACTATGAGTTGGAACTGACTTGATGGCACCTAACAAAAACATTAATAACATCTGTACTTACATTTATGCTTCGCTGGTTTTCCTCCTCTATAGAACACATTTGGAGCTCAAAGTGGTTTTAGAGCAACAAAATTGTTTAAGGATAAGTTTTCTGAATTGCTTCTTAAGTCTGTCTAGTCTTACAGGCACTGATGACTCTTCCTCCAGTAGTAAATGGGGCACTGTTAATTCATGGTGTGAAGTGGCAACAGAAATATGCAAAATATCACCACCATTGGATCAAATATTTGTGAAAGACAAGACTCTGAGTGCCTGCATGTTTGATAATCTTCTACAATTTTGTCAGCATAAGAAATATAAGAAAGCTGGGTGGTTGATCTTACTTTTGCTAGACAAAGTGGCGGAAGAAAGGGAAAATGTCAAAGCTTCAGAGTCACAGCTCAAGTACTGCATAAAATACCTGTATATTGTCACTTGTGCCCTGAAAGAAAGTGTTATTTCTTGTAGTAACAGAGCTGATATTGCCAAAAAACCAACCCATGGTCTTGTCATAAAGTGACTGAATTACAATACCAATTGAATTGCCAACCTCAAATTTTGTTTGAAGTGAAAGTGAGGGCAATGGTTTGGAAGAAATGGAATCCTGAAGCTTGGGATGGGGACATATGGGCAGATGATCAGAAAGCTGGGAGCATCGAACCCCTGAATTCCATTGAACCAGCCTTCTTACTCCCATCTCAAAAGATTACTCTCTTTGTTTACTAAGCCACTCTCCCCAGTAAAACCATTATCCTTTCAACCTATCTGTGTCCCAGGAAGTCTGTCTGTGATATCACCTGAAGTGGCGCCTGGAGCAGATGCCTTAGCAGATATTGCTGAATGTCCCCACCACCCACACCCACCACTCGTTTTTGCTTCTAGGCTAATAACTAGATTTGAGTCTCAGTGAGTCCCAAGAGATGAAGTACAAACTGTGACCAATGAGGAGGTACAATGCACTACAAAAGAACTGCTTGATTTTTCAAATCTTTATACCAAGAGGAATACGTATGGAAATAGCTATTAAGGATGTAGAATAATGATGCAAGGAACAACAAGTTGGATCAGTCTGAATTTATTGATATGGATCCACTAAGCACAGAGTCTTCATTCAATGAAGGTATGAAAAGGATCTAATAATTTATTTGGTTGGTTCTTCATTGAAGCAGGAATTAAGTGGTGGCCTACACTAAATCAGGTTGAAATGCCAGAGCTGTCTTGGTATGCTGTAAAAAAAGGTATCCAAAGGCCTAGGGAAAATGGCATGTTAGAGTTGATTTATCAGGTCATACGCACAGACTAACCCATGGAGAGTGCCCGCAGGACACACTTTTTACCACAACAGTGAGGAAAAAATTGTGAAGTGAGTCCCAGCATCATTGAAGACTGCTGTGATTGTTATTTTATGTAAGTGAGATTTGACAATGAGAATTTCCCTAACTGAATTAAGACACTTAACTACAATGTGTTAGATTGGACCCTGGGGTGGTAGGGGCCAAATAGGGATACTTAATCACCAAAGACAAAATAAGCATGGTTACTGTAATGGACAGAAGAGTAAAAGCAGTAATAAGAATAGTTGAACTTGTATGGACTGAAGGCATTGGCTACTTAGTCATGGTGTCCCTAGGAGTGAAATAAATGGGAAATCTACTAAATATTTACTTGTTCTGTACAAGAGGAAGAGTTCTTGATCAAGTGAACAGCAGCCTACCTTGAATTACCAGAATAGAGTCATCGTCCCTCAATCAATGTCCCAACTTGAGCCAGTTTACAGGCCCACAATCCCTTGAATGAAGGGGAGGCCAATTCTCTTGAGCAAAGACCCCACTATACTCACAAAAATTTATACTGTTAGTCTTTCTCCCAGCTTTCCCCAAATTGATCTGAAGTCTTTTAATACAGTGACTGCTCATTAGGAAAAGGAAATAATCAGACATTCTAAGGATTACTGGACACTGACTCAGGAGACCCAAAAAGTCATTGTGGCTTACCAGTCAGGGTAGGGGTGTAAGGTGGTCAGGTTATTAATGGAGTCCCAGCTCAGGTCAGTCTCACAGTGGGTCCAGAGGGTCCCTGTACCCACCCTGCAGTGATTTCCCTAGTTCCAGAATGTATAATTGGAGTAGACATACTCAGCAACTAGCAGAGCCCCCACACTGGATTCCTGACATGTGAAGTAAGGGCTATTATGGTACAAAGGGCTATTATGGTAGGGAAAGCCAAATAGAAGTCATTAGAATTGCCTCTACCTAGGAAAATGGCAAACCAAAAGCAATTGACTGAATTCCTGGAGGGTTTGCAGAGATTAGTGCCACCATCAAGGACTTGATGAATGCAGGTATGGTGATTCTCACCACATCCCCATTCCACTTGCCTATTTGGCCTGTGCAAAAAAAAAAAAAAAAAGTTGGATCTTGGAGAATGATAGGGATTAGTAAAAATTTAACCAGGTGGTGACTCAATTGCAACTGCTGTTTCAGATGTAGTTTCATTGCTTGAGCAAATTAATACACGTATTGATACCTGGTATGCAGCTTTTGATATAGCTAATGCCTTTTTCTTGATTCTGGCTTCAAAGGATCACCAGAAGCAGTTTATCTTCAGCTGGCAAGGCCAGCAATATAAGTTCACTGTGCTGTCTCAGAGGTATATCAACTCTCCAGCCCTATGTCATAATTTAGTTTGTAGAAAACTTGATCACCTTTCTCTTCCACAAACATCACACTGGTCCTTAACATTGATGACATTTTGCTGATTGGACCTAATAAGGAAAGAAGTATCAATGACTCTAGACTTACTGGTAAAATGTTTGCATGCCAAACCCATTGCTGTCAAGCAGATTTCAACCCATAGCGACACTATAAAACAGAGTAGAACTGGCCCATAGAGTTTCCGAGGAGCGCCTGGTGGATTTGAACTGCCGAACTTTTGTTTAGCAGGCATAGCTCTTAACCACTATGCCACCAGGGTTTCCATTTGCATGCTAGAGGATGGGAAATTAATCCAACAAAAATTCAGGTGCCTTCCACCTCAGTGAAATTTCTAGGAGGCCAGTGGCGTGGTATGTTATGATATTCCTTCTAAAGTGAAGGTCAGTTGGTATATCTGGCCCTTCTTAAATCTAAAAAGAAGGCACAATGCATGGTGGACCTCTTTGGATTTTGAAGGCAACATATAACTCATTTGGGTATGCTACTTCAGCCTATTTATCAAGTGACTCAAAAAGCTGCTAGTTTAGAGTGGGACCCAGAATAAGAGAAGGCTCTGCAACAGATTCAAGCTATATGAACCAACAGATCCAATGGTGCTTGAAGTGTCAGTGGCAGAATGCGATGCTGTTTGTAGTCTTTGAGAAGCCTCTATTGGTGAATCACAGTGCAGACCCTTAAGATTTTGGAGCAAAGCTCTCTCATCCTCTCCTTTTGAAAAGCAGCTTTTGGCTTGTTGCTGGGCCTTAGTAGAGACTGAACACTTAATTATAGGCCACCAAGTCACCATAAGGCCTGTGTTGCCCATCATGACCTGGTTGTTATTTGGTGCACAGAGTCATAAATTTGGATGTGCATGGCAGGAATTCATCATTAAACAGAAGTAGTATATACAAGAGCGGGCTCAATCAGGACCTGATGGCACAAGTAAGTTAAGTGAATAAGTAGCACAAATAGCCATAGTACCACTCCAGTCACCTCACCTTCCACCTCCCAATATGCACCTATAGCCTTATGGGGAGTTCCTTACAATCAATTGACTAAGAGAAAATGCATGCCTGGTTTACAGGTGGTTCTGCATAATATGCAGGCTCCAGTAAAAGTGGACAGTGACAACAGCGCAGCCCCTATCTGGGACCTCCTTGAAGGACAGTGGAGAAGGGAAATCTTCCCAGTGAGCAAAACTTTTGGGCAATGCACTTGGTTGTTTATTTTGATTGAAATGAGAGATGACTAGATGTGTGCATGTATATTGATTCATGGGCTGTAGCCAATGGTTTGGCTGGATGGTCAAGGACTTGGAAGGAACATTATTGCAAAATTGGAGACAGGGAGGTATGGGGAAGAGGTATGTAGATAGACTTCTCTAAATGTGACAAGGAAGTGAAGATATTTGTGACTTATGTGAATGTTCACCAAAAGGTGACCTTGACAGAGAAGAATTTTAACAGTCAAGTGGATAGCATGACTCCTGTCATTATTGCACAATGAGCTAATGAATAAAATGGCTATGCTGGCAGGGATGGAGGTTTTGCATGGGCTCAGCAACATGGACTTCCATTCACCAAAGCTGACTTGGCTATAGCCACTGCTGACTGCCCAATCCGCTAGTAGATGAGACCAATATTAAGTCACTGATATGGTAACATTACTCAGGGTGACCAGATTGCAACCTGGTAGAAGCTTGATTACAATGGACCACTTTCATCATGCAAAGGGCAGTGTTTTGTTCTTACTGGGATAAATACTCTGGATACAGATTTGTCTTCCCTGCATGCAAGGCTTCTGCCAAAACTACCATCCGTGAACTTAGAGAATACCTTATTCACCATCATACTATCCTAAGCAGCATTGCCTCAGATCAAGGGACTCACTTCACAGCAAATGAAGTGTAGCAGTAGGCCCATGATAATGGAATTCACTGGTCTTACCATGTTCCCCATCATCCTGAAGCAGCTGGCTTAATAGAACAATGGAATGGCCTTTAAAGACACAATTACGTTGCCTACTAGCTGGCAATACCTTGCAGGGTTGGGGCAATGTTCTCCTACTAGCTGGCAATCCTAGACTGGAGTGGTACTATGGCTATTTGTGCTACTTATTCACTTAACAGTGAATGCTCTAAACCAAAATCCAATATATGCTGCTATTTCTCCCATAGCTAGGATTCATGGGTCCAGGAATCAAGGGGTGGAAATGGGAGTGGCATCATGCATTATTACCCCTAGTGACCCAAATGCAAAATGTTTACTGCAGTCTCTGTGATGCTATACTCTGCCAGTCTAGAGGTCTTAGTTCCAATGGGAGGAATGCTTCCACCAGGAGACATAACACTGATTCCATTGAACTGAAAGTTAAGAATGCCACCAGGCCATTTTGGACTCCTCATGTTTCTGGATCAACAGTCAAAGAAAGGATTTATGGTATTGGCTGCTATAATTGATCCCGATTACCAGGAGGAAATTGGATTGATATTACATTATGGAGGTAAAGAAGAGTATGTCTGGAATACAGGATTTCCCTTAGAATGTCCCTTAGTATCACCAAGCCCTATGATAAAAGTCAATGGGAAACTACAGCAACCCAATTCTGACACGACTACTAATGGCCCAGACCCCTCAGGATGAAGGCTTGGGTCGTCCCACCAGGCAAGGAAGAGTGACAAGCTGAGGTGCTTACTGAGGGCAAAGGGAATATGGACTAGGTGGTGGAAGAAGGTAATTCTAAATACCGGCTATGACTACATGATCAGTTGCAGAAAGGAGGACTGTAATTGTTATGAATAGTTCTTCCTTGTTTGTGTGTGTGTGTGTATACAGGGAGCCCAGATGGTGCAGTGGTTAAAGCTCTCAGCTGCTGACCTGAAGATCAGCAGTTCAAACTTACTAGCCTCTCCATGGGAGAAAGACGTGGCAGTCAGCTTCCGTAAAGATTTACAGCCTTGGAAATCGTATGTGGCAGGTCTGTTCCGTCCTATAGCGTCACTGTGAGTCAGAATTCGACTCAACAACAATGAGCTTTTTAATATATATTTATGTATACATTTCACTGGTTTTGCTCCTCTAGAGAACACAGCCTAAGACAGCTAGTATTCAGTTATTTTCAGATAATAGAATTGTCTTTCAAAGGCAATAATCAGTACAAAAGCAGATCTTCGCAAGAGCAAAAACTTAAGAGTCTTCCAGAAAAAAAACAAAAAACAAACTATCTTTTAAAGCAGAGGGGAAGGAAATCAGAAAATCTCGTCTGTCTAATAAATCAAGAAGGCATAAAATATCTGTTATTTATTTTGCAGTCAGGGGTCATAAGACCACTATATTTCAAGGGAAAACATATCATCCTTTATTTTCAATTAACCTTACAAACCACTCAGTAAATATTTTTGAAAAATATTTCTGGCAGCTGTAAATACAGAAATTGTTTTAAAGGAAGTTTTTATTATGATAGACAGAGACCTGTATTGAGTTTAGGGCTCAGTCAAATATCTAAGTCAAGTATCTGAACGCTGAGGTTCTTGAGAAAGTGCCTCAAACCCTGACTTGAAGCCCCATGCTCACCTCCTGGAAGACACTGCATAGGAAATGCCCAGAAACGTTTCAAAGAACAGGGCCACTTCCTGAAGCAATGACCTGGTTCTCGCTCTACGCTCTACCCCACCTTGCCACCCGCCCTCGGGACTTTAAAAGATCAAATTATTATATATTGCTCATAGCCTTCCATACATTATGTATACCTGCCCTTCAATGTATTCCAAGACAGAATTGTTGCAGAATACTGTTATTCTAAAGCTAACAATTTAGGGAAGATGACAGAATATTAATTTTGAGCTATTCTAATTGAGGATCTACTTATCATAATACTCATACAGGGGAGGTTTTTGTAACAACATGTTATGATGCCAAGGTTATCATTAGTTAGTCAAGAATATTTCAAAATTCCTTGGGAAAGCAAAAATAAATGGAAGAGTTTGGTACATAAACAGAAAAGAAATAAGGGTCTAGAGACATATTTAAAATAATAGCAACATGAAAGGCAAAAATAATATCACCACTTTAGATATTGGATCAAAAACTTTCAACAAAAATTCTAAAACATTTGAAGAAAACTATGGTAATCTTTTACACAAAAGAATGTGCTTATTACAACTCAATGACCCTATGAAACTAATAATTGATCCCTATTTGTAGAATATGTAAAGTGCAATACTATAATTAACATGCTCATCATTATAAAGGAACCATCCAATCTGAATGAATTTGAAGGATTATAATAAATACAGAAAAGGGAATGGATTCTAAAATAACTAAATCAATCTATATTAATAATTCACCATTGTCTCCAGGGGTCTCCCATGCCCTCATTGGCCCTCTGCTTCACCAAATATAATGTCCTTTTCTAGCAATTGATTCCCTTCTAATGACATGTCCAAAGTAAGCAAGTCTCACAAAATTCTGCTGTGATCCAAAAAGTTTTCATTGGCCAATTTTTGAAAGTCAACTGTTAGGCCTTTCTTTCTAGTTTGTCTAGTCTAGAAGCTATGCTGAAAACTTTCCTACACGTGTGATCCTGTTTTTATTTGAAATACTGGAGGCATAGCTTCCAGCATCATAGCAACATGCAAGCCATCACAGTAAAATAAACTGACAGGTGGGTGATGGAAACAAGGCTTTGTATTACAGATTTAACACATAAAACATTATTTGAATTAAATTGTACAAAGCTGTTTAAGGATCAAAACTAGAATGAACACCGGTCTTTTGCTCAGACACTGGCTATCCCAAGGTAGAAAGAAAAGTAGTTGTCATCTCAAGAGAGAAACATGACTTGAAAGAGAGATTTTGGAAGTTAAAAAAAAAAAACTTCAAGTCTAAAATTCAGTACAGACTGCAGATGGGGAGAAATTAAAGGCCAGCCTGCTGCTCTGCCTGAGAATGATTTGAATCCAACCTAGGTACTCATTTATTATTTATCGATTGATTGATATATGAGTTTTTGATTGCTGGAATAGTTTTTCCCTTAAAAATAATATAAGTTGCTCAACACGACTTAAGTTTAATGGTGATGTATTAGAAATTACACGTATTCCGAAACTGGCAACTGTTTGTATTGACTCAAGGCCTTTCGTTCTGTGCTTCCCCCCCGCCAAAAAAAATACAAGAAAAAGTAAAAGAAAATAAAGACAAGAGAGATGGTTTCCCTGCATCTGCTGAGTCATGCACCATCATGAGATGGAGAGGTTGAGCCAGGTTACTGTCTCGGTTGGTGGTAAGATATAGGGAGAGACCATGCTGGCATATTAGTCACTTAGAATGCAAAGACATACTCAGAATGCTTATAACAAATTCATCTCTTGCTCCAGCTAAAAATAACCCTTGCAAAAGGGAACACTTCAGAAAGGGTTCACGAGGATTCTTCTTCAAAGCAAGGATAACCCTTAAAATACGTAGGATCACTTCCGTTATCAGTGAGGAAGCGCATGATGCATAAAGGACGCATGAAGGTGATTAGGCTAAAGTCATGGCAATTAGAATTCAGCCCAGGTGCCTCCAAAAACAGATGATGTGGCTATTCTTAGGCACTGTTCTGACATGAAGTGCTATAGCATTCGTCCATTCAGTCACCCTTTTATACATTCCATAAAGATTTATAGGAGAAAATATTACACAAAGCACACACCACAAAAAGAAAAAAGCATTGCCAGCACACACCATACCAAAACTAAACCCATTGCCATCGAGTTGATTCTGAATCAGAATGGCTCTATAAGACAGAGTAGGATTGCCCCATAGGGTTTCCAAGGAATGGCTGGTGGATTTGAACAGCTGACTTTTTGGTTAGCAGCTGTAGCTCTTAACCAGTATGCCACCAGGGTTTAGGGTGTAGTAATTCACGTAGTAATTCAAATATAAAATCAATAGCATGAATCCTACCCTCAGAGAGCTTACAACTTAGTGGGGTTTAAGAAAGTGATAAACTCCACATATAAATGGCTATAATGCAACGAAGTCCGTTTTAAGTGTCATAGCAGGAACACAGATAAAGTGCTGTATGGTTTCATTTGCGATAAGGGTTGCTTATCATTGCAAGACAGTGATGCCTGCAATTGAAGGCAGATTTGAAGGTTGTGTCCCTGAAGCCAGTGAGTCAGGGCACACCACATCAACAACCACAAAGGCCAAAAGGCTATTGGTACAAGAATCTACAAGAATCAGAATGTATATGTAGTTGAAGACAATTGACAGTTATTTTAGGATTGATATGTGCATGTCCATCGTCCCAGCAATTCTATTTTTTCTCAGTTACTAGCCTCAACAGCATTAACCCATGTGACAAGGCGGCAGGTGCAAGGATGAAGCAGATTTTTAAGAAATGTTGTTGAATGAGCAAAAATGTACAGTGTTCACATAATGTATGATATCATTTATACAAAAAAATGCATATGCACAAACTACATTTCTTATAGGTGAATATATACAGGTAAATACAATTCTTATAGGTGTATATGCACACACACATGTTTTCTGAAAGAAAACAAATCAAATTAATAGCAGTGGTTTCCTCTGAGGATTGTAACAGGATGGAGGTAGTAACGTTATTATTTATACAAGGAGAATGGATTTGTGCCTTTCTCATATAATCAAAAACTAATTAAACAGTAATGGATATTAAAGAGTGCATTGGGGAAAAAAAAGTACATTTAGATAAATAATTCACTTCTTCAAAAATGATCAAAACCACAGGCATGTTCACATTTTTTTCAGCCCTCTGAAATGGCTCTGTTTTTCTAGGTTCTTTACTGATTAACCAGTGAAATTTGAATAAATACTGTTTCTTCCTCTTATTATGTTTTTCTTAGTAAAGTAGGGCTAAAGCTACCCTCTTCCTTAGTTACAACAAAGATACCTTACAAGATGTGGTTACAAAGTATATCAAAACTTCAAAAGATGAGTATATTGAAAATAAGAGAGTGATGATTGTCAATTTTCTTATTTTAGGGACATGACCACCTTGGAATATCGTGACTTCATTTTTTATGTGTCACTTCACAATGTATTAGAAGAATTCTCTTCGATAGCAAAAGCTGTTGGGAAAGAAGAGGTGAACAGAATGTAACTACTCATACTGAATTCTGGCCAAGATACCAGCATCGTTTCTCTGTCAAAAACATGCTAAGAATCCTTACAAGTGTGTGAGGTCAGGACCTCCGTTTTACATCTCATTGGAAATCGTGCCCTCTGTCTGCACAGTAGACCTTAGCAATGTGCTCAGAGATTGACTGAGGGGCCTGACTTCCTTCTACTCCCTTAGCAATTTCCTTCCCCCTGTATGATAACCTGTGAAGTGGTGGCTGTTAAAAACCTGTGTTCGCGAAAATGGCAACCTGGTGCTGCTGAGACCAGAGAGACGAAGCGCAATTGTGAAACAGAGGGACAGAGACATGGAAAGATGTGTCTGCTGAGGTGGTGGGTTGGTTTCCAATGGCAGATTCCTGTTGCTCCTTGATATTCTTACGAACATTTAGAGGACTTCAGCAATCTGTTTGAGATGGGGAAAAATTTAACACAGTTTTCAATTTTATTTCAACTTCTAGAATATTTATGGTGTCCGCAAATATCCTTTTAAATAATGTAACTTGCCTTATTAAGCCCCTTTGTTTCGTTTCATCCTTTGGTCTCTGAACTTCATTTTGTCTTTTGAATTATTAAATTACACAGAAAAAACAAAAAAAACAAAAAAAAACCCTACTACTTTAGACCTTAGTCTGTAGACCTGAGACACTGACCACCAGTTAAAAGGAGTCCTGGAAAGGCATAGGTGTAGAAAATTGAAACCTAGGTTTTCTGATTTCCTCTGAGATGTACATCAAGATGTTAATACTAACACTACCCTGTGTGGTACCCAGTGGGCTGGCATTGTCTGTTTCCTCCCAGGCCCTAGGAGGGATATCTTATTTAGTACTTCAACCTGGCACTGTTTCTTTCTGTTTTATTATAGTAAAAAGCTGAATGCCAGAACAAGGAGATATTTTGTGGCATAAACACCAAAGGAATATTCAGACCCGAGTATTTGCTGCTCCATATGTTTTCACTTTGGTTATTATTTTCATTTTTCAGAAAGGTGGGAAGTTTGCTCTGTAAAAAAATGATCCTGAAATTACACCTATCTTGTCCAAGGTACATTTGTGAAAATAAAACAAACACACAGGAAAACCTCTAGACCTAAAATATGTGTGTGTCTTGTTTCTCTGGGTTTGAGTACAATGGTTTGGGTAGGGAAAGAAGGGAGTAACAGTTCTGTAATATGACAGAGTTATAATCAAAGGGCTTTGATGAGAAAAGGAAAGGCCATGAAGAAAAGGAGAGAGAAACAAGTCCGAAGACAAAGGAGGAAATAATGAGGCTGAAGGGGTCCTGGTGATACAATGGTTTAGCACTCCACTGTTAACCAAAAGGTTGGCAGGTCAAACCTACTGAGCAGCTCCATGGGAGAAAGACCTGATGATCTGTTCTGGTAAAAATTACGGTGCTGAAAACCTATGGGGCGGTTCTACTTTGTCTCATGGTATTGCTGTGGGTTGGAATTGACTCAATGGCACAAAATGACAACAACAACTAAGCTGAAACCACTCTGGGACATTGAAGAAAATTATGCCTCTTCTCAGGCTTTGTATGTTTGCTTATACATATGTCTAAGTAATTGGAATTTTCAATTTTTATTTAGGTTAGGTTAACACCCTCTATCCTTTGATGAATTGTAATCTAGGGAATGTCAAATATCTGTATTTCATATGCATAAATACTCCAAACACGACATGGGCTAAACTAAAGCAACAGGAATTTTAGTCAGGCCTTTTACCATTATGGATGCATGGAGGTATGGAAACTCTGTTTTGGGAAACATGAAAAAAAATATTCTTAGCAACAATCTGCCTTGAATGTTTTGCTCCTCACTAGCCTATTGTGAAGGCCAAATGATTTCTTGAGGTTTCTCTAATGTTCAAATCTCTGATTTTCAAACTAATAATCAAGGGCAATTCCCCATAGTATCCACTATTGCATTATAGAAAAATATGAGTGCCATGTGTTTTATTTTTGCCATCTTCCATTCCCAAAGTGAATCCAGTCCATTTTGTAAATAAGTGGCACAGCTTATTAGGGAAAATAATAAAATGATCATATCTTTTTAATTCATATAAGCTGCAAAAAATGTTTGCTATTCTATCCTCTGTCAAGCTATGGCATGCTCATAACTTTAATTATAAACATGGCTGGTTATGAAGCTAGGAAAAACTTCATAAATCTCTTTCTACATTGGGAAATAGTAAACCACTTCTTGTTTAGTATGTGTGCTAAAATGTTAATACTAACACAATTCTGATTAGAATAAAAACCCTTGCTTTATGGGACAAAAAAGTGTGTGTATGGGTTTACAAATATCAATACACATTAAAGTTCAATTCTATGAAAAAAATTCCAACAGTCTTGCTGTTGTTGTACCTGCATTATAAAATAGGTACTGAAAGTAGTGCTGTTCCAAACTATACTGGACACGATTATACTCTCTTTTATTTTGTGTGTATTTTTCCCCTAAGGCCACTGGAAAATAACTTCACTTTTTTTTTTTTTTCAATCAACAATCTGGGATAGTTTATTGGTGGTTATGTCAAGGCGAATGAAGGAAAAACCAAAAGGCTGTGTGAAAGGCAAAGGAATAATGTCTTCCAGTTTTTTTGTTCTATACTTTTGACTTTCCATGCTATGAATGCTCTTTTCCTGAATTCACATATGCTTTTTTGATAAGCATCTACTACTATGCTACTCATTGTTATCAACCATCAAAATATGTTATTTTTAGAACAAATATTTTTCATACTCAACCTAACTACTGAGCTCATTAGACACACTTAACACTTGGAACAAAGTATTTAAAATATAACCAAATACCTTGTTTCTGGCCATGACAGCATATCTGGACTCAGACTGATCCTTCACCATAAACACCTGTAAACTGGAAGAAATATATAAGATGTAACTCTTTTCACACATTGGAGAACAGGTAGTGCAGGAATGTGATTCCTGACAGAAAGTGATCCCCATGAGGTGATCCCCATGACTCTATCAGCTTTCTGTCTTGAGTCATTTTCCAGAAAAAAATATAAGGAAGTGGATTCTAAGCAAAGAATGTCAATACCGTAAGCTGAGGAAGCAGAAGTTAAAGCTCAGGGTGACAGAAGTGGTTGGAATTTGTAATACACGATATTGGAGAAAAGATTGCTGCACGCAGAAGAAAGCTTATATATTTGCAGATGGATCTAATTAAGTCTTTGAACAAATCCTAAGCTGCACATACACAAGATAAGATTCTTCTAGCAAAAAAGTTACTGGTAAACTGAGCACTGAATAGAGATCCCAGAGGCCGGAAAGTACAGAAGACAAAGGAACTCCAACTAAACAGAATAAAGAGATCTTTCTGAACACCATTCAATTAAGATTTAAAAAGGCCTTGTTTTAGGAGGATAACCACGAGAGCCATTTAGTAAGGCCTAGCCTAGACTTACCCTAACAAAGCTAAAAATCAGGCCTGGTAAGTGTCACATTAGTCCACTAGTAAACCAACTGCCTCCTAGAACAAAACTCGGTAGTCTCTAAAGGAAGACAACAAAATACAGACACTCAAAAATGTAGCACTCAAAATAGTTTAAAAGATTTTAAAAGTGATAGGCATAAATAAGCAGAACATATTACCCATAAGAGAAACAAAAGCAATAGAAATAGAACCACAAATGAAATCTTTTAACTAAAACAGAATGATATAACCTCAATGTTTAATAGGTTTTAGAAAAGATAAGTATGCTTATTAAATAAAAAGCGTGTCTCAGTAAAGTAATGGAAACAATAAAGCAAAAAACAAATAAATTTTTAAAGGATAAAATATTTAAAACAAGAAATTCACTGGATGAAAAAATAGCAAATTGAACACTGCAGAAGAAAAGATCAGCGAGGTTGAAGATATGGCAATAGTGACTATATAAAGTTCAGAGAGAGAAAGAAAGCTAACAAAAATAAAGACACAGTGACTGTGGGGAAATGCCAAGCAGGATAACATTTGTGTAACTGGCATCTCAGAAGTGGAAGAAAAAGACAAGGAAGTAGAAAAACACATGTTTGAAGAAATGATTTTTGAAACGGTCCACTTGTGATCCACAATCTCAAGAACAATAAACAAAAAGAAAAACACACCGGGGCATATCATGATCAAACTGCTAAAATACAAAAATAAAGAGAAAATCTAAAAACTAGCTGGTGGGTGGGGGAATTACATACCTGAGAACAGTGGTAAGAAATACCACTAACTTCCGTTCAGAAACAATGCAAGTCTAGAATTCAATGGAATGATATCACTTCAATTTTAGAAAAAATATATAATTCTAGAATTCCATATTGAGCAAAAATACCATTACAAAAATGAAGGCAATATAAAAATCTTTAGAGAAAAATCAAGATTAAAAAAATTTTATCAGTAGATATACAACACAAGAAAGGTTATAGAAAGTTCTTCATGTCCAAGGAAAATGATGCCAGGTAGAAATTTGTATTACACACGCACACACACACACACACACACACGATCAAGAGCCAAATATAATAAATATGTGTGGATATAAAATAGTTTCTCTTATTTCTTAATTAAAAAATGTTTAAAGCAAAAAAAAATGTCTTGTGGAGTTTAAAACATGTAAAAATAAAATGTATGACTAATATAGCAGAAAAAGGAAAGGGAATTAAGTGGGAGTATACAGTTATAAAGTTCTTGCTATATAATAATATTATTATATTAATTTATTGTATCGTTGTGAGTTATGAATGCATTTTAAAACGTTAACACTAGTCATTTAAAAACAAAAAAGAGGTGATGTCATATGTGGAGATAAAAACAAAATATTAAAATATAATAATATATCAGTAGGAAGGCAGGAAATGTGGGAAAAAATAAAGACATGGTACAAATAGACAAATAGGAAACTAATAACAAGACAGTACTCTGAAAACCAACTAGATCAATTAATTAAATCAAATATTTCTGGTGCTCCACTTTCACTTAAGGAAGGAGCCCTGATGGTGCAACAGTTAAGAGTTCTACTGCTAAGCAAAAAGTTGGCGGTTCAAACCCACTCAGCAACTCTGTGGGAGAAAGACCTGACAATCTGCTTCTATAAAGATTACAGCCAAGAAAACCATATGTGGCAGTTCTGTTCTGTAATACATGGGGTTGCTATGAGTCCGAATCAACTTGATGATACCCAACAACAACAACAATCACTTTTACTTAAAATTTAGAAAGTTGTACGGGAATGCCATTTCCCTCTTAACCATAAAAAAAAAAACAGATGAAAAAATTAGAACATCCCTTGAGACAATCGGAGAGCTATGACTGCAAGGCAAACTGCTAAACTAAATTCCAAGCCACAAGGAAAGTTCTCATTATGTCGGCAATTCTATTGCAGACCACCAAGTTCTTACAAGAAAGACTGAGATAAAGGCGATGTTGTTAGTTGTTGTCGAGTCGATTCCGACTCATGGCAACACCATGTGTGCAGGGTAGAACTGCTCCATAGGGTTTTCAAAGCTGTGGCCTTTCAAAAACGGATTTTCAGGCCTTACTTCTGAGGCACCTGTAGGTGGATCTGAATGTCCTCCTTTTGGTTCGTAGTCTTCCACTTAACCACTTGCACCACCCAGGGACTAGGTGAGCCTCTCCCAGTGGTGCTCAGGCACAAAACTCCACTCATTTCCCAGTGCCTTTTTTTTTTTTTTTTGTCTCTTAGGAAAGGAGCCCTGGTGGCACAGTGGGAGCCACCAGCCACTCTGTGGGAGAAAGACGTGGCACTCTGCTTCTGTAAAGATTACAGCCTTGGAAACCCCATGAGGCAGTTCTACTTTGCCCTATAGGTTCTCTGTAAGTCATAATCGACTGGATGGCAATGGGCTTGGTTTGGTTTCTCTCTTAGGAAGCAAAAATTAGGCCACTGTGGAAGAAAATGCATAACTTTTCACCCCTGTTCCAAGCAAAGATGTACTACCTCTAGGGAAGGGGTAGAATCAAAAGTTTGCTGCTGAAAAAAGGAAAGAAAATCCTCCTTCCCTTTGCTCCCATACAAAGGTCTACTGACACTGAGAAAGGTAGGGAATGAAAAGCTGCCTGCTACTGAGAGAGGAAACCTGCTCGAGCACAGGATATTGCCTGTTAGAAAGCAGAGGGGTTGGTCATTAAGGGAGAGACAGGAAGCTCATCCCCTCCACATGCTGGTACTAGTGTCATTTGTAGACATCTACCACAGAGGAGAAGGACATAGAAATAATGAGAAAGTCCCATTCCTGAGACCCAGGCAAATGGGACCTTCCTAAATCTGAAGCCAGAGTAGAGGATTAGAAAAACTCTCCTAAGCCCCACCAAAGCCTTGCACTAACAAGGAATAATGGGAAAGGAAATTGTATAGAGGGAGTCCCTTCTAAGGAGCAGACATTCAAGGCATTTTAAAAGCTGAGTATAAAATCAGTATAAAAAAGAAAAACCCTCCAGCAATGCAGGATCCATAAGGGAGCAGCAGAACAGTCCCAGGGTAATTCTAAACCTGTGGTACATTGGATATAAGTACAGCATCAAGGTATTCCAAATATCAAACCAAATTACTAAGTATATTCACTCAACACCAGAAAACAAATAGAGGAAGAGGTGAGCATGTTTTTGGATGTAAATAATATTTACCTCATTCTCTAATGTACTATAATACACTATATGTGCCACCTTCTCTAATGTACTAAATGTCTGACACTGAATAAAGCATTATGAGATGAACAATATTTTTTTAAGTGACCCACTGTTAACACATACAGCAGTCAAAAGAATCAGACCAAGAGATGACATGTATGTTGAAACCATCAGACAAGGACTTTTTAAAATCCATGATTAATATGTTGAAGGAGCTAGTAGACATACAGCCAACATGTATGTGAAATTTCAACAAACAAATGGAAATTATTAAATGTTTCAAATGGAAGTGCTAGGATGAAAAACAGTATCAGAGATGAAAGTTACTTATTATCACACTGTAAAAAACACTGGAAAGAATCAGTGAACTCAAAGATAGGCCAATAGAAATTGTCCAAACAGAAACATAAAGGGGGAGGGGGCAGAAGCAAAGAGCAAAGCACAGCCAAGAGTTATAGGGCAATATCAAAGTTTCAAGTGTTTGTGTAGTTTGGAATTCCAGAAGTGACAGAAAGAGGCAGAAAAAATATTTGAAGAAACAGTGACTAATTTTTTTCCACTTACAAAAAATATAAAAGCAGAAATCCAAAGAGAAGAAACATGAAGACAACTATGTCAAAGGACGTAGTAATCAACTGCTTAAAATAATTGATAAAAATAAAATTTTAAAAAGAGAAAAACAGATGCATTTTGCATAGATGAGCAAAGCTAAGGAAAACAGTAGATTTCTTATGACAACAAGGTAGTCCAGAAAACAACACAAGAACATCTTTAAGGACTAAACAAACAAAAACCTGTTGCCATCAAGTTGATTCCAACTCATAGCAAACCTATAGGAAACAGCCCCATAGGGTTCTCAAGGACTAGCTCCCTAAAATAAATACTAAATAAATAAATATCAACCTAGAAATACATTTAACAATCAAAAACCAAAAATGTGTACAGAAATAAAGCAGCATTATTCACAAAAGCCAATAATTAGAAACATCTATCGTGTCCATCAACTGACTAATAAACAATTTATGGTACACATATAATGGAAGGCTACTCAGCAATAAGAAGGTAGGAGATAAAATGCCATTGCATTTTCCAGGGAGATGGAAATGTTCAATATCTTCAAGGGAGGTATATGTGTTTGTAAAAAAAAAATTTAACTGTAATATTAAAGATATGTGCATGTTAATATAGGCAAATTATATTTCCATTTTTAAAAAAATTATATTGGGAAAGAATAAACAGTACATAATTTATTGATATTTTTCATTAGTATGTTTCCTTAGAGAACACTAAATCCATCATGTAAACCTATATACTTTTAATACGAAAGCAGAAATGGGAAAACGACTCCCATGCCCATGGCCGTCCAGTTGATCCCAACTCATGGCAGCCCCATAGGAAACATGAATACAGTGTACTATTTATTAACTAGTTATAGCAATAAAAAAAAGATTGAACTTGATGAGTAACAAGATATTTTCAATTATAATTAAATGGAAGCACTAATGACTCCTTTTTTCCATCTATTATATGCTACCTACTGAAGAAATTCCTTAAAATAAGGATTAAGATAGAATATATTTCAATATTTTTACATACTTATTTTAATTAAAAATGGGATTTACTTCTATAAAATGTAAAAATTCCCTTCACTGAGAAGTAATTGAATAATCCTGCCAATCTCTCTGGAGATTTTCTAACACTAGTCTACAACCCAAGCTGTAGAATTTATAGGTAGAAATTCAATTAGATTATACTCCTTCGGGCTTTCCACAAAATTTATTCATCTGTTCTCTTTCACATCATTTGATTAGTTTTACTAAACATTATAATGCTTTGCCTTTGAGTAATTTATTATCATAAGAATTCTTTTCTCGAAAAAAATATATAACCTACTCATTTCCATGTCAATTTATAATTTTAAGTCAACTTTTTTCCCCCAAAATAGTTCAGGTACTCTACTTGGTTAATGTGATGGCTGTATTCTAATCTTAGGAGATACAAACGGACAATCTTCTATGACTAAAGAAAAAGGTAATACAGGACCAGAGAAGATATATTCTTCTGTTCTCCAAACAAGACATTCATTTTTGCAATGCTGTGTTTTATTCATACTGTTTTCACTGTCTTGAACAGCCTCTTTCTTCTCCTTGAACTGCTATACATCTTGTAACAAACAGCTCTGTGTAAATTTTTCTGTGAAGCCTTTCTGACTGATACCCCATCCTCCAGACTAGGAAGAAAATCCTGCTCTCCACCCTGTCCTAGCAGAGCACTTTTTGTAAGTGTATATTAACACTTAAGTTTATACACTTAGCTGTTTATTTACATGGCTATTTTTGTGGTAGGAGCCTTGGCGGTGCCATGATTAAGCTCTTGGCTGCTAACTGAAGGGTCAGTGGTTCAAACCACCAGCTGCTTTGCAGGAGACAAGACTTGGCAATCCGCTCTTGTAAAGGTTCTCTTGTAAAGGTTACAGTCTTGGAAACGCTATGGGGCAGTTCTACTCTGTCATATAGGGTAGCTCTGAGTCAGAATCAACTCCATGGCAAATGACAATATTTGTGGTGGACATTGAGTTGCCATACAGCAAAGTCCAGTCATTATTGTATAACCCTATCCATTAGAGTACTTGAAACAGTTTAGATGTCGAACAAATGATTGAAAATTGAATTAATGAATTTGAAATTAGAAAATTATGATCTATGTAGATTCCATTGTTCTAGCAACTTAGTTGCACTTCTAAAATTTTATTTATAACAGCTTTATGGATATATATTCACATACCATAAAATGTGCACTTTTAAATTGTACTGTCTAGAAGCTTTTAGCATTGTCATGGTTATCTGGTGCTGCTATAACAGAAATACCACAGTGGGTGGCTTTAACAAACAAATTTATTTTCTTACACTTCGGGAGGATAGAAGTCCAAATACAGGGCTTTCTGTCTCTGTCATCTCTGAGGGGAGGACTTCATCTCTTTTGAGCTTCTGTTCCCAGGTTCCTCAGGGATCTTCACATGGCCTATTATCCATTTTCCCAGACCTGGGCTTCTTCTGTGCTTAATCTGCTCTTTTTATATGGCAAAAGTGATTGGGTTTAAGACATACCCTACAATGATAAGGCCTCTTTAGGATAAAAAAAAGCTCTATTCCCAGATGGGATTATATCCACAGGTACACAGGTTAGTATTTCAATACAAATTTTGGGGTAACACAAGTCAATTCATAACAGGTATATTCATCACTACCTAATTTTAAAACATTTTCATTACCCCCGAAGTAATCCCATACCCATGAGCAGCCACTCTCCATTCCTGTTCCTTCTCCTCAATCCACAGGCAAACACTAACCTATTTTCTGTCTTTAGATTTGCCTATACTGGACATTTAAAATAAATGCAAAGCATGCAATGTGAGGTCTCTTATGACTTTCTTTGTTCACTTAGCTTTCAAGGTTCATCTTTGTTGTAGCTTGTATTAGTACTTCACCTCTTCTTATTGCCAAATAATATTTTATTGTATGGACATACCACACTTGTTTATCCGTTCATCAGTTGATGTCTATTTATGTTGTTTCTAGTTATTGACTACTATAAATAATGCTGCTATAAACATATGTATACTAGTTTTTATGTAAACATATGTTTTCATTTCTCTTGGATATAAAACTAGGAGAGAAATTACTGGGTTATACAGTAACTCTGTGTTTAGCTTTTTTTTTTACAATTTCTATTGTGCTTTAAGTGAAAGTTTACAGATAAGTCAGTCTCTCACACATAAACCCATAAACACCTTGCTACACACTCCCAATTAATCTCCCCCTGATGAGACAGCCATCTCTCTCCCTCTACTCTCTCTTTTCCTGTCCATTTCTCCAGCTTCTAACCCCCTCCACCCTCTCATCTCCCCTCCAGGCAGGAGATGCCAACATAGTCTCAAGTGAACTCCAGATCCAAGAAGCTCACTCCTCACCAGCATCCCTCTCCAATGCATTGTCCACTCCAATCCATGTCTGAAGAGTTGGCTTTGGGAATGGTTACTGTATTGGGGCAACAGAAGGTCTGGAGGCCATGACCACCGGGGTCCTTCCAGTCTCAGTCAGACCATTAAGTCTGGTCTTATGAGAATTTGGGGTCTGCATCCCACTGCTCTCCTGTTCCCACAGGGGTTCTCTGTTGTGTTCCCTGTCAGGGCAGTCATTGGTTATAGCCGGGCACCATCTAGTCCTGGTCTCAGGATGATGTAGTCTCTGGTTCATGTGGCCCTTTCTGTCTCTTGGGCTTAAAATTGCCTTGTGTCCTTGGTGTTCTTCATTCTCCTTTGATTCAGGTGGGTTGAGACCAATTCGTGCATCTTAGATGGCTGCTTGCTAGCACTTAAGACTCCAGACGCCGCTCTTCAAAGTGGGATGCAGAACGATTTCTTAATAGATTTTATTAAACCAATTGACTTAGATATCCCCTGAAACCGTGGTCCCTAAACCCCTGCCCCTGCTATGCTGGCCTTCGAAGCATTCAGTTTATTCAGGAAACTTCTTTGCTTTTGGTTTAGTCCAGTTGTGCTGACCTCCCCTGTAGTGTGTATTGTCTTTCCCTTCACCTAAAGTAGTTCTTATCTACTATCTAATCAGTGAATGCCCCTCTCCCACCCTGCCTCCCTCCCCCCTCTCATAACCACAAAAGAATGTTTTCTTTTCAGTTTAAACTCTCTCTGAAGTTCTTATAATAGTGATCTTCTACAATATTTGTCCTTTTGTGACTGACTAATTTCACTCAGCATAATGCCTTCCAGGTTCCTCCATGTTATGAAATATTTCACAGATTCCTCACTGCTTTTTTATCGATGTGTAGTATTCCATTGTGTGCATATAAAATAATTTATCCACTCATCTGTTGATGCGCACCTTGCTTGCTTCCATCGTTTTGCTATTGTAAACACTGCTACAATAAACATGAGTGTGCATATATCTGTTCATGTAAAGGCTATTATTTCCCTGGGATATATTCCAAGGAGTGGGATTGCTGGGTCGTATGGTAGTTCTATTTCTAGCTTTTTAAGGGAGTGCCAAATCGAATTCCTAATTGGTTGTACCATTTTACATTCCCACCAGCAGTGCAGAAGTATTCCAATCTCTCCAACATTTATTATTTTGTGTTTTTTGGATTAATGCCAGCATTTTTGGAGTGAGATGAAATCTCATTGTAGTTTTGATCTGCATTTCTCTAATGGCTAATGATTGTGAACATTTCCTCATATATCTGTTAGCTACCTGAATGTCTCCTTTAGTTAAGTGTCTATTCATATCTTTTGCCCATTTTTTAAAAATAATTTTTATTGTGCTTTAAGTGAAAGTTTACAAATCAAGTCAGTATCTCACATATAAACTTGTATACACCTTACTACATACCCATTTACTCTCCCCCTAGTGAGTCAGCCCACTCCCTCCTTCCAGTCTCTCCTTTCGTGGCTGTTTTGCCAGTTTCTAACCTTCTCTACCCTCCCATCTCCCCTCCAGACAGGAGATGCCAACACAGTCTCAAGTGTCCACCTAATACAAGTAGCTTACTCCTCATCAGCATCTCTCTCCAAGCCATTGTCCAGTCCATTCCATGTCTGATGAGTTGTCTTTGGGAATGGTTCCCATCTTGGGCCAACAGAAGGTTTGGGGACCATGACTGTCGGGATTCTTCTAGTCTCAGTCAGACCATTAAGTCTGGTCTTTTTATGAGAATTTGGGGTCTGCATCCCACTCT
The DNA here is from genome assembly GCF_030014295.1 of Loxodonta africana. Taxonomy (NCBI): domain Eukaryota; kingdom Metazoa; phylum Chordata; class Mammalia; order Proboscidea; family Elephantidae; genus Loxodonta; species Loxodonta africana. The sequence goes on from NC_087367.1 coordinate 30,544,341, forward strand.
TCTCCTGCTCCCTCAGGGGTTCTCTGTTGTGCTCCCTGTCAGGGCAGTCATTGGTTGTGGCCGGGTACCATCTAGTTCTTCTGGTCTCAGGATGATGTAAGTCTCTAGTTCATGTGGCCTTTTCTTCTCTTGGGCTCATAATTATCTTGTGACCTTGGTGTTCCTCATTCTCCCTTGATCCAGGTGGGTTGAGACCAATTGATGCATCTTAGATGGCCACTTGTCAACATTTAAGACTCCACACACCACGCTTCAAAGTGGAATGCAGAATGTTTTCTTAATAGAATTTATTTTGCCAATTGACTTAGATGTCCTCTGAAGCCATAGTCCCCAAACCCCTACCCTTGCTCCACTGACCTTCAAAGCATTCAGTTTATCGAGGAAACTGCTTTTGGCCCAGTCCAGTTGAGCTTACCTTCCCTGTATTGAGTGTTGTCCTTCCCTTCACCTAAAGTAGCTCTTATCTACTATCTAATCAGTAAAAAACACTCTCCCACGCTCCCTCCTTCCCCCCCTTGTAACCACAAAAGAATGTGTTCTTCTCGGTTTAAACTATTTCTCAAGATCTTATAATAGTGGTCTTATACAATATTTGTGCTTTTGCCTCTAATTTCACTCAGCATAATGCCTTCCCTGTTCTTCCATGTTATGAAATGTTTCACAGATTCATCACTGTTCTTTATCGATGTGTAGTATTCCATTGTGTGAAAACACCATAACTTATTTATCCATTCATCTATTGATGGACACCTTGGTTGCTTCCAGCTTTTTGCTATTGTGAACAATGCTTCTTTTGCCCATTTTTTAATTGGGTTATTTGCCTTTGTAGTTGAGTTTTGCAATATCATGTAGATTTTAGAGATCAGGTGCTGATTGGAAATGTCAAAGCTAAAAACTTTTTCCCAGTCTGTAGGTGGTCTTTTTACTGTTTTGGTGAAGTCTTTGAATGAGCATAGGTGTTTGATTTTTAGGAGCTCCCAGTTATCTAGTTTTTCCTCTGCATTCTTAATAATGTTTCATATACTGTTTATGCCATGTATTAGGGCTCCTAACTTTGTCCCTATTTTTTCTTCTATTATCTTTATCGTCTTAGATTTTGTATTTAGGTCTTTGATCCATTTTGAGTTAGTTTTTGTGCAAGGAGTGAGGTATGGGTCTTATTTCACTTTTTTTTTTTTTTGGAGATGGATATCCAGTTATGCCAGGACCATATGTTAAAAAGACTGTCTTTTCACCATTTAAGTGTTTGGGGGCCTTTGTCAAATATCAGCTGCTCATATGTGGATGGATTTCTGTCTGGATTCTCAATTCTGTTCCATTGGTCCATGTATCTGTTGTTGTACTGGTACCAGGCTATTTAGACTACTGTGGCGGTATAACAGGTTCTAAAATCAGGTAGAGTAAGGGCTCCCATTTTGTTCTTCTTTTTCAGTAATACTGTCTTTGTCCAGGGCCTCTTTCTCTTCCATAAGAAGTTGGTGATTTGTTTCTCCATCTCATTAGAAAATGTCATTGGGATTTGGATCGCAATTGCATTAAATGTATAGATTGTTTTTGATAGAATAGACTTTTTTATACGATTAATTTTTCCTATCCACGAGCAAGGTATGTTTTTCCACTTATATAAGTATCTTTTGGTTTCTTGCAGAAGTGTAGTTTTATTTGTATAAGTCTTCTCCATCTCTGGTGAGATTTATTACTAAGTATTTTATCTTCTTTGGAAACTCTGTGGGGCAGTTGTACTTTGTCCTATAGGGTCGCTATGAGTCGAAATCGACTCCACGGCACTGGGTTTGGGTTTTTTTGGTATTTTCTATTCTTGGGGGCTACTGTAAATGGCATTGATTTGATGATTTCCACTTCAATGTTCATTTTGTTGGTGTAGAGGAATCCAACTGATTTTTGTATGTTTATCTTTTATCCCGATACTCTGCTGAACTCTTCTATTACTTTCAGTAGTTTTGTTGAGGATTGCTTAGGGTTTTCAGTGTATAAGATCATGTCATCTGCAAATAGAGATACTTTGACTTCTTCCTTCCCAACCTGGATGCCCTATATTTCTTTATTTAGGCTAATTGCTCTGGCTAGGACCTCCAATACAATGTTAAATTAGTGCAGTGATAAAGGGCATCCTTGTCTGGTTCCCAGTCTCATTGGGAATGCTTTCAGGCTCTCTCGATTTAGGGTGATGTTGGCTGCTAGCTTTGTATAAATGCCCTTTATTATATTGAGAAATTTTCCTTCTATTCTTATTTTGCTGAGAGTTTTTATCATGAATGGCTGTTGAACTTTGTCAAATGCCTTTTCTGCATACATTGATAAAATCATGTGATTCTTGTCTTTTGTTTTATTTATGTGGTGGATTACATTAATTGTTTTTCTAATGTTGAACCATCCCTGGTATGAATTCCACTTGGTCATGGTGAATTATTTTTTTGATATGTAGTTGAATTGTATTGGTTAGAATTTTGTTGGGGATTTTTGCATCTACATTCATGAGGGATATAAGTCTATAATTTTCTTTTCTTGTGGTGTCTTTACCTGGTTCTGGTATCAGGGATATGCTGGCTTCATAGAATGAGTTTGGTAGTGTTCCATCCTTTTCTATGCTCTGAAATACCTGTAGTAATAGTAGTGTTAACTCTTCTCTGAAAGTTCGGTAGAACTCTACAGTGAAGCTGTCCGGACCAGGGCTTTTTTTTTTTGTTGGGATCTTTTTGATTACCTTTTCAATCTCTTCTTTTGTTAAGGGTCTATTTAGTTGTTCTACCTCTGTTTGTGTTAGTTTAGGTAGGTAGTGTGTTCCTAGGAATTCATCCATTTCTTCTAGGTTTTCAAATTTGTTTGAGTATAGTTTTTCATAGTAATCTGATATGACTTTTTTAATTTCAGTTGGGTCTGTTGTAATATTGCCCATCTCATTTCTTATTTGGGTTATTTGCTTCCTCTCCTGTTTTTCTTTTGTCAGTTTGCCCAGTGGTTTATCAATTTTGTTGAGTTTTTCAAAAAACAAGCTTTAGGTCTTGTTAATTCTTTCAGTTGTTTTTCTGTTTTCTATTTCATATAGTTCAGCTCTAATTTTTATTATTTGTTTTCTTCTGGTGCCTGTGGATTTCTTTTGTTGCTCTCTTTCTATTTGTTCAAGTTGTAGGGATAATTCTTTGATTTTGGCCCTTTCTTTTTTTTTTTTTTTTGATGTGTGCATTTATTGATATAAATTGGCCTCTGAGCACTGCTTTTGCTGTGTCCCAAAGGTTCTGATAGGAAGTGTTTTTATTCTCCTTGGATTCTCTGAATTTCCTTATTCCATCCTTAATGTGTTCTATAATCCAGTCTTTTCTGAGCAGGGTATTGTTCAGTTTCCAAGTGTTTGATTTCTTTTCCCTGCTTTTTCTCTTATTGATTTCGGCTTTATGGCCTTATGGTCAGAGAAGATGCTTTGTAATAATTCAAAGTTTTGGATTCTGCTAAGACTTGCTTTATGACCTAATATGTGGTCTATTCTAGAGAATGTTCCATGTGCACTAGAAAAGAAAGCACACTTGGTTCCTGTTGGGTAGAGTGTTCTATATTTGTCTATGAGGTCAATTTGGTTGATTGTGGCATTTAGATCTTCCGTGTCTTTATTGAGCTTCTTTCTGGATGTCCTGTCCTTCACCGAAAGTGTGTTGAAATCTCCTACTATTATTGTGGAGCTGTCTATCTCACTTTTCAAAGCTGATAGAGTTTGTTTTATGTATCTTGCAGCTCTGTCATTGGCTGCTTAAATATTTAATATGGTTATATCTTCTTGGTGTTTTGTCCCTTTAGTCATTATATAGTGTCCTTCCTTATCCTTTCTGACGGATTTAACTTTAGAGTCTATTTTGTCAGAAATTAATCTTGCCACTCCTGCACTTGATTGTTTTTTGCTTGATATATTTTTTCCATCCTTTGAGTTTTAGTTTGTTTGTGTCTCTAAGTCCTGGGTGTGTCTCCTGTAGGCAGCATATAGACGGATATTGTTTTTTAATCCATTCTGTCACTCTCTGCCTCTTCATTGGTGCATTTAGTCCATTTACATTTAGTACTATCATTTTGATGTCTTTTTTTGTGTGTTGCTGAGAGTTTCTTTTTCCCACTTAATTTTATGTGCCAAGTAGATTTTCCTTATATTTTGTCCTTTCCTCATATTTGTCGCTATTGATTTTGTTTCTGCTGAGTCTCTATTTTTGCCTTGTATTTTGTTTTGATGAGTAGGATAGTTTGTCTCCTTTGTGGTTACCTTATTATTTACCCCTATTTTTCTAAATTTAAAACTAACTTTTATTTCTTTGTATCACCGTATCTTCCACTCCATATGAAAGGTGTATGATTACATTTCTTAGTCCCCCTTTGTTATTTTGATGTTGTCTTCTTTTTATATAATAACATCACTGTTACCCTTTTTTGAGCTTTTTTTTTTTTTAATATTGGGTTGTTTTTATGGATTTCCCTGTCTGGGTTGACTTCTGGTTGCTCTGCCCAGTGTTCTAGTCTTGGGTTGATACCTGATATTATTGATTTCCTAACCAAAGAACTCCCTTTATTATTTCTTGTAGTTTTGGTTTGGTTTTTACAAATTCCCTAAACTTGTGTTTATCTGCAAATGTCTTAATTTCTTCTTCAGATTTAAGAGAGTTTTGCAGGGTATATGATTCTTGGCAGGCAATTTTTCTCCTTCCATTTTTTAAATATGTCATCCCATTGCTTTCTTCCCTGCATGGTTTCTGCCGAGTAGTCCGAGGTTATTCTTATTGGCTCTCCTTTGTAGGTGACTTTTCCTTTATCCCTCGCTGCTCTTATAATTCTCTCTTTATCTTTCGTTTTGGCAAGTTTGGTTATAATATGTCTTGGTGACTTTCTTTTAACATCTACCTTATGTGGACTTAGATGAGCATCTTGGGTAGATATCTTCTCATCTTTCACAATATCAGGGAAGTTTTCTGCCAACAAATCCTCAACAATTTTCTCTGTATTTTCTGCTACCCCTCCCTGTTCTGATACTCCAATCACTCATAGGTTATCTCTCTTGGTACGGTCCCACATGACCCTTGAGGTTTCTTCATTTTCTTTAATTCTTTTATCTGATTTTTCTTCAAATATATTAGTGCCAAGTGATTTACCTTCAAGTTCAGAAATTCTAGCTTCTACTTGCTCAATTTTGCTCCTCTGACTTTCTGTTGAGTTGTCTAATTGTGTAATTTTATTGTTAGTCTTCTGAGTTTCTGATTGCTCTCTGTCTATGGATTTTTCCAGCTTATTAAACTTTTCATTATATTCCGGAAAAATCTTTCTAATTTCTTCAGTGGCTTTATCTGTGTGTTCCTTGGCTTGTACTGCATATTGCCTTATTTCCTTCCTGATGTCTTGAAGTGTTCTGTATATTAAACTTTTGTATTCTGCATCTGGTAATTCCAGGAATGCACTTTCATCTAGAAGATCCCTGGATTTTTTGTTTTGAGAGCCTGTTGAGGTGACCATGGTCTGTTTCTTTATGTGACTTGACATTGACTGTTGCCTCCGAGCCATCTATGAGGTATTATATTAGTTTATGCTTGCTTACTGTGTCGTAGCTGCTTGATTTGTTTTGTTTTGGTATACTGCTATGGGTTGCTTGAGTGAGCTAGCTTGATTATTTTTGCCTTTGGAGCTCTGATGTCCTGTCCCCAGCTGGCTAGAGCTGTTATCAGGTATATCAGTCTAGGAGTCCATTCAGTTTTCTTGTATGAATTCAGCTCAGGTTTCCAGGTAGCTGATCATCAAGTGTGTGGTACAGGCTCTGTCTTACAGTCTTAGAGGGGCAGGGGTGATTGGCGTATATACCGGTATCTGATTGCAGTAGTACCTTGTTTAATAGGCAAAGCAATGTCAAACGTCAAACACCCAACTCTCTACTGCACAGTTGAAATGGTTGGAGTTTGCCTACAAGGACCTATTCTCCCAAAATAGGCCCACACTGGTGCATGCAGAAGGGAAAGGTACTCAAGGTCCACAGATGGTTTGTGCCTGTGCATGAGTCGCTTCTGTCCTGAGCTCCCCTGGTTAATGAACCTTGCAAAGTATCTTTTCCCCCCAGTGCAAATTTTTTCCTCCCCCAAGGTCAGGAGGATGGCTCTAGGTGCTCAACAGGTCCTATCTCAGGCCCAGATTCAGCCGTTGAAACCAGTTTGGGGGTGGGGGGTGCAGTAAAATACACGCAAGCACTTAGCTTTTGCTGAGAGCGCCGTTCTTCTCAGGTTCCGGAGGTGTGAGCAGGCTGTGCAGCTGGCTGCTTCTCCCTGAGGAAACTGCTGCTGAATGCTAGTACCAGTCCACTGCCACCGCCGCTCCAGGGATGGTGCCTGAGGGCTCCCCGTGATTCAGGTCCGGTAAATCCTCTTCACTTCTGAACGGTCTCTTCCGCCTCTGCCACTCAGTTCCTTGTCTAAGGTTGCCTTTGATGCTCAGGTCTCTCAGCTTGTCGCAAATATATTCATTTCACTTTGTTGTAAAGAGGGATTGCAGAAGTGTCTGTCTATTCCACCATCTTGGCTCTGCCTGTGTTTAATTTTTTGAGGAGTTGCCAAACCCTTTTTCAAAGTGACTGTACCGTTGTATAATTCCACCAGAACTATATAAGGAATCCAATTGACCCAATTCTCTCCAGGACTTATCATTTTTCATTTTTTTGTTGTGCTTTAAGTGAAAGTTTACAAATCAGGTCAGTCTCTCATACAAAAATTTACATACACCTTGCCTACACTCCTAATTGCTCTCCCTCTGATGAGATAACAGTACTTCCCCTCCCTCACTCATGTATATTTGGGTAGCTTCTGGACACTTCTGCCCTCTCATCTCCCCTCCTGACAGGAGATGCCAACATAGCCTCATGTGTCCACTTGACCCAAGAAGATTGTTCTTCACCAGTCCTATTTTCCATCCCCTATTCCAGTCCAATCCCTGTCTGAAAAGTTGGGTTTGGGAATGGTTCCTGCCCTGGGGTAACAGAAGGTCTGGGGTCCATGGCCTACAGGGTTACTCTGGTCCCAGTCTGACCATTAAGTCTGGTCTTTTTATGAGAATTTGGGGTCTGCATCCCACTGCCCTACTGCTCCCTCACGGTTTCTCTGTTGAGTTCCTTGTCAGGGCAGTCATCGGTTATGGCCAGGCACCATCTAGCTGTTCTGGTCTCACACTGATATAGCCTCTGGTGTATGAGGTCCTTTTTGTCTCTTAGGCTCATAGTTATTTTGTGCCTTTGGTGTTCTGCATGCTTCCTTGTTCCAGGTGGGTTGAGACCCATTGATGCATCTTTGATGGTTGCCTGTTAGCGTTTAAGACCGCAGACACCACTCTCCAATTGCGATGCAGAATATTTTCTTAATAGATTATCTTATGCCAATTGACTTAGATGTCCCCTTAAGCCATGGTCCTCAAACCCCCGCCCCTGCTATGCTGGCCTTTGAAGTGTTCAGTTTTTTAAGGAAACTTCTTGGTTTAGACCATTTGTGTTGACCTCTCCTTTATTGTGTATCATCTTTCCCTTCACCTAAAATGAAACTTATCTACTACCTAATTAGTAAATACACCTCTCCCGTGCTCCTGCCCTCCCTCCTCTTGTAACCATCAAACTGTATTTTCTTCTCTTCCTAAACTGTTTCTCCAGTTCTTATAATAGTGTTCTTATACAATATTTGTCCTTTTGCAATTGACTGATTTCACTCAGCATAATGTCTTCCAGATTTCTTCATGTTATGAAATGTTTCATGGATTCAACATTGTTCATTATCGATGTGCAGTATTCCACTGTGTGAATATACCACAGTTTATCCATTCATCCGTTGATGGGCACCTTGGTTGCTTCCAACTTTTTGCTATTGTAAACAGTGCTGCCATGAACATGGGTGTGCACATATCTGTTCATGTAAAGGCTCTTATTTCTCTAGGATATATTTCAAAGTGTGGTATTGCTAGATCGTATGGTAGTTCTATTTCTAGTATTTTAAGGAAGTGCCAAATCGATTTCCAAAGCAGTTGTACCATTTTACATTCCCACCAGCAGTGTATAAGTCTTCCAATTTCTCCACAACCCTTCCAAAATTCATTATTTTGTGTTTTTTGGATTAATGCCAGCCTTGTTGGAGTGAGATGAAATCTCATTGTAGTTTTGATTTCCATTTCTCTAATGGCTAATGATCGAGAGCATTTCCTCATGTATCTGTTAGCTACCTGAATGTCTTCTTTAGGGAAGTGCCTGTTCATATCCTTTGCCAACTTATTGATTGGGTTATTTGTCTTTTTGTGGTTGAGTTTTAGCAGAGTCATCTAGATTTTAGAGATCAGGCTCTGGTCAGAGATGTCATAGCTGAAAACTTTTTCCCAGTCTGCAGGTAGTCTTTTTACTCTTTGGTGAAGTCTTTGGATGAGCATACGTGTTTGATTTTTAGGAGCTCCCAGTTACCTGTTTTTTCTTCTGCATTCTTAATAATGTTTTGTATACTGTTTATGCCACGTATTAGGGCTCCTAACGTTGTCCCTATTTTTTCTTCTATGATCTTTATCTTTTTAGATTTTATATTTAGGCCTTTGATTCATTTTGATTTAGTTTTTGTGCAAGGAGTGAGGTATGGGTCTTGTTTCATTTTTTTGCAGATGGATATCCAGTTATGCCAGCACCATTTTTTAAAAAGATTATCTTTTCCCCAATTAACTGATACTGGGCCTTTCTCAAATATCAGCTGCTCATATGTGGATGGATTTATGCCTGGATTTTCAATTCTATTCCACTGGTCAATATGTCTGTTGTTGTACCAGTACCAAGCTGTTTTGACTCCTGTGGCAGTATAATAGATTCTAAAATCAGGTAGAGTGAGGCCTCCCACTTTGTTCTTCTTTTTCAGTAATGCTTTACTTATCCGGGGCTTCTTTCCCTTTCATATGAAGTTGGTGTTTGTTTATCCATCTTATTAAAGAATGTCTTTAGGTCGCAATTGCATTGTATATGTAGATGTCTTCTGGCAGGACAGACATTTTTACAATGTTAAGCCTTCCTATCCATGAGCAAGGTATGTTTTTCCACTTATGTATGTCCTTTTGGTTTCTTGCAGTAGTACCTTGTAGTTTTCTTTGTATAGGTCTTTTACATCTCTGGTTAGATTTATTCCTAAGTATTTTGTCTTCTTGAGGGCTACTGTGAATGGTATTGATTAGGTGACTTCCTCTTCAATGTTGTTTTTTGTTGGTGTAGAGGGATCCAACTATTTTTTGTATGTTTATCTTGTAACCTGATACTCTGCTGAACTCTTGTATTAGTTTCAGTAATTTTTAAAAATAATTTTTATTGTGCTTTAAGTGAAAGTTTACAAATCAAGTCAGTCTCTCACATAAAATCTTATGTACACCTTACTACATACTCCCAGTTACTCTCCCCGCAATGAGACAGCCTGTTCCCTCCTTCCACCCTTTCTTTTCATGACCATTTTGCCAGTTTCTAACCCCCTCTACCCTCTCATCTCCTCTCCAGACAGGAGATACCAACATAGTCTCAAGTGTCCACCTGATGCAAGTAGCTCACTCCTCATCAGCATCACTCTCCAACCCATTGTTTAGTCCAATCCATGTCTGACGAGTTGGCTTCAGGAATGGTTCCTGTCCTGGGCCAATGGAAGGTTTGGGGACCATGAACACCAGGGTCCTTCTATTCTCAGTCAGACCATTAAGTCTGATCTTTTTATGAGAATTTGGGGTCTGCATCCCACTGCTCTCCTGCTCCCTCAGGGGTTCTCTGTTGTGTTCCCTGTCAGGACAGTCATTGGTTGTGGCCGGGCACCATCTAGTTCTTCTGGTCTCAGGATGATGTAGTGGCTGGGTCATGTAGCCCTTTCTGTCTCTTGAGCTCATAATTACCTTGTGTCCTTGGTGTTCTTCATTCTGCTTTGATCCAGGTGGGTTGAGACTCACTGATGCATCTCAGATGGATGCTTGCTGGTGTTTAAGACCTCAGATGCCATTCTTGAAAGTGGGATGCAGAATATTTTCTTAATAGATTTTATGTTGCCAATTGACTTAATGTCCCCTGAAACTATGGTCCCCAAACCCTTGCCCCTGCTTCACTGACCTTGGAAGCATTCAGTTTATTCAGGAAACTTATTTGGTTTTGGTTAAGTCCAGTTGTTTTGACCTCCCCTGTATTGAGTGTTGTCCTTCCCTTCCCCTAAATTAGTTCTTATCTACTATCTATTTAGTATCCCTTTCCTACTGTTCCACCTTCTGCACTCTCATAACCACAAAAGAATGCATTCTTCTCAGTTTAAACTATTTCTCAAGATCTTACAATAGTGGTCTTATACAATATTTGTCCTTTTGCAAGTGACTAATTTCACTCAGCCTAATGCCTTCCAGGTTCCTCCATGTTATGAAATGTTTTACAAATTCATCACTGTTCTTTATTGATGTGTAGTATTCCATTGTATGAATATACCATAATTTATTTATCCATTCATCTGTTGACGGGCACCTTGGTTGCTTCTTTCTTTTTGCTATTGTAAACAGTGCTGCAATAAACATGGGTGTGCATGTATCTGTTCATGTAAAGGCTCTTATTTCTCTAGGATATATTCCGAGGAGTGGGATTGCTGGGTAGTATGGTAGTTCTATTTCTAGCTTTTTAAGGAAGTGCCAAATCGATTTCCAAAGTGGTTGTACCATTTGACATTCCCACCAGCAGTGTATAAGTGTTCCAATCTCTCCACAGCCTCTCCAACATTTATTATTTTGTGTTTTTTGGATTAATTCCAGCCTTCTTGGAGTGAGATGGAATCTCATCGTAGTTTTAATTTGCATTTCTCTAATGGCTAATGATCGAGAGCATTTTCTCATGTATCTGTTAGCCACCTGAATATCTTCTTTAGTGAAGTGCCTATTCACATCCTTCGCATTTTTTTAATTGGGTTGTTTGTCTTTTTGTGGTTGAGTTTTAGCAGAATCATGTAGATTTTAGAGATCAGGCACTGGTCGGAGATGTCGTAGCTGAGATTTTTTCCCAATCTATAGATAGTCTTTTTACTCTTTTGGTGTAGTCTTCAGATGAGCATAAGTGTTTGATTTTTAGGAGCTCCCAGATATCTGGTTTCTCTTTGGCATTTTTAGTAGTATTTTGTATTCTGTTTCTGCCTTGTATTAGGGCTCCTAACGTTGTCCCTATTTTTAATTCCATGATCTTTATCATTTTAGACTTTATGTTTAGATATTTGATCCATGTGGTGTTTTTGTGCATGGTGCGAGGTATGGTTCCTGTTTCATTTTTTTGCAGATGGCTATCCAGTTATGCCAGCAGCATTTGTTAAAAAGACTATCTTTTCCCTAATTAACTGACTCGTGGCCTTTGTCAAATATCAGCTGCTAATGTGGATGGATTTATATGTGGGTTCTCAATTCTGTTCCATTGGTCTATGTGTCTGTTGTACCAGTACCAGGCTGTTTTGACTACTGTGGCTGTATAATAGCTTCTAAAAATCTGTAGAGTGAGGCCTCCCACTTTGTTCTTCTTTTTCAGTAATGCTTTACTTATCTGGAGCTTCTTTCCCTTCCATATGAATTTGGTGATTTGTTTCTCCATCACATTAAAAAATGTCGTTGGAATTTGGTGCCGTAGTGCATTGTATATATAGATCGCTTTTGGTAGAATAAACATTTTTACTATGTTAAGCCTTCCTGTCCAAGACCAAGGTATGTTTTTCCACTTCTGTAGGTCTCTTTTGGTTTCTTGCAGTAGTACCTTGTTTTCTTTGTATAGGTCTTTTACATCTTTGCTAAAATTTATTCCTAAGTATTTAAAAAAAATTTTTTTTTTTTATTTTATCTCCTTGGGGGCTACTGTGAAAGGTCTTGATTTGGTGATTTCCTCTTCAATGTTCTTTTTGTTGATGAAGAAAACTCTAACTGATTTTTGTATGTTTATTTGTAACCTGATACTCTGCAAACTCTTCTATTAGTTTTAGAAGTTTTCTTAAGGATCCTTTAGGGGTTTCTGTGTATAAGATCATGTCATCTGCAAATAGAGATAATTCTACTTCTTCCTTGCCCATCTGGATGCCCCTTATTTCTTTGTCTAGACTAATTGCTCTGGCTAGGACCTCCAGCCAATGTTGAATACGAGTGATGATAAGGGGCACACTTGTCTTGTTCCCGTTCTCAAGAGGAATGCTTTCAGACTCTCTGTATTAAGAATGATGTTGGCTATTGGCTTTATATAGATGCCTGTTATTCTGTTGAGGAATTTTCCCTCTATTTCTATTTTGCTGAGAGTTTTTATCATGAATGAGTTTTGAACTCTGTCAAAAGCCTTTTCTGCATCAATTGATAAGATCTTGTGGTTTTTGTTTTATTTATATGGTGGATTACATTAATTGTTCTTCTAATATTGAGCCATCCTTCCATACCTGGAATAAATCCCACTTGGTCAATGTGGATTATTTTTTTGATATGTTGTTGAATTCTATTGGCTAGAATCTTGTTGAGGATTTTTTCGTCTATGTTAATGAGGGATATAGTTCTGTAATTTTCTTTTTTTTTAGCTGGTTTTTATATCAGGGTTATGCTGGCTTCATAGAATGAGTTAGAGAGTATTCCATCCTTTTCTATGCTCTGAAATACCTTTAGTAGTAGTGGTGTTAACTCTTCTCTGAAAGTTTGGTAGAATTCTGCAGTGAAGCATCCTGGGCCAGGCCTTTTTTTGTGGGGAGTTTTTTTTTTTTTTTTAATTACCGTTTCATTACCTTTTTTTGTTATGGGTCTATTTAGTTGTTCTGTTCTCTTTGTGTTAGTTTAGGTAGGTAGTGCGTTTATAGGAATTCATCCATTTCTTGTAAGTTTTCAAATTTGTTAGAGTACAATTTTTTTATATGATTCTTTTAATTTCAGTTGGGTCTGTTGTGATATGGCCCCTCTCATTTCTTATTTGGGTTAGTTGTTTCCTTTCCTGTATTTCTTTGGTCAGTCTGGCCAATGGTTTATCAATTTTGTGATTTTTTTCAAAGAACCAGCTTTTGGCCTTGTTAACTCTTTCAAGTGTTTTTCTGTTCTTGAATTCATTTAATTCTGCTCTAATTTTTATTATTTGTTTTCTTCTGGTGTCTGATGGTTTCTTTTGTTGCTCTTTTTCTATTTGTTAAAGTTGTAGGGACAGTTCTTTGATTTTGGTTCTTTCTTCTCTTTGTATGTGTGCATTTATTGATAGAAACTGACCTCTGAGCACTGCTTTCACCGTGTCCCAAAGGTTCTGATAAGAAGTGTTTTCGGTACCATTGCATTCTATGAATTTCTTTATTCCATCCTTAATGTCTTCTATAACCCAGTCTTTTTTGAGCAGTTTCAAAGTATTTGATTTCTTTTCCTTGGTTTTTGTTATTGATTTGTACTTTTATGGCCTTATGGTCTGAGAAGATGCTTTGTAATATTTCAATGTTTTGGATTCTGCTAAGGCGTGCTTTATGACGTAATATTTGGTCTATTCTAGAGAATGTTCCATGTGCACTAGAAAAAAAAAATATCCTTTTCAGCTGTTGGGTGGAGTGTTCTGTATAAGTCTATGAGGTCTAGTTGGTTGATTGTAGCAATTAGATCTTCCATTTCTTTATTGAGCTTATTACTGGATGTCCTGTCCTTCACCAAAAGTGGTATGTTGAAATCTACTATAATTCTGGAGTTTTCTATCTCACTTTTCAATTCCGTTAGTTTGTTTTATGCATCTTGCAGCCCTGTCATTGGGTGCATAAATATTTAATATGGTTATATCCACCTGGTAAATAGTGCCTTTAGTCATTATGTAGTGTCCTTCTTTATCCTTTTGTGGTGGATTTAACTTTAAAGTCTATTTTGTCAGAAGTTAATATCGCCACTCCTGATCTTTTTTGATTGAGTTTGCTTGATATATTTTTTTCTATCCTTTGAGTTTTAGTTTGTCTGTGTCTCTAAGTCCAAGGTGTGTCTTTTGTAGGCAGCATATAGACGGATCGTGTTTTTTTATCCGATCTGCAACTCTCTGTCTCTTTATTGGTGCATTCAGTCCTTTTACATTCAACATAATTACAGATAAGTATGAGTTTAGTGCTGTCATTTTGATGTCTTATTTTGTGTGTTGTTGACAATTTCATTTTTCCACTTATTTTTTTGTGCTGAGAAGTTTTTCTTTGTAAATTGTGTGTTCCTCATTTTCATATTAGTTGAATTTATTTTTGCTGAGTCATTATGTTTATCTTGGCTTTCATTTTGAAGTATGGAATTGTTAGACCTCTTTGTGGTTACCTTAATTTTTACCCCTATTTTTCTAAGTAAAAACCTAATTTGTATCATCCTATATCACCTTGGTTTCCTCTCCATACGGAGGGTCTATGCCTCCTGTATTTATTCCCTCTTTTTTGATTATTGTAGTCTCTTACATAATGACATCAATGATTCCCTGTTTTGAGCACTTTTTTCTTTTTTAAATTAATCTTATTTTGTTTTTGTGATTTCCCTATCTGAGTTGATATGCAGATGTTCTGTTCTGTGATGTTGTATTGTGTTGGTATCTGATATTATTTGTTTTCTGACCAAAGACTTTCCTTTAGTAATTCTTGTAGCTTTGGTTTGGTTTTTGCAAATTCTCTAAGCTTGAGTTTATCTGTAAATGTCTTAATTTCACCTTCATATTTGAGAGAGAGTTTTGCTGGATATATGTTTCTTTGCTGGCAGTTTTTCTCCTTCAGTGCTCTATTTACGTCATCCCATTGCCTTTTTGCCTGCATGGTTTCTGATGAGTAGTCTGAACTTATTGATTCTCCTTTGTAAGTGACTTTTTTGTTTATCCCTGGCTGCTTTTAAAATTTTCTCTTTATCTTTGGTTTTGTCAAGTTTGATGATAATATGCCTTGGTGATTTTCTTTTGGGGTCTCTCTTGTATGGGGTTCGATGTGCACCTTGGATAGATATCCTTTCATCTTTCATGATGTCAGGGAAGTTTTCTGCCAACAGTTCTTCAAGTATTCTCTCTGTATTTTCTGTTATCCCTCCCTGTTCTGGAACTCCAATCACATGCAAGTTATTTTTCTTGATAGAGTCCCACGTGATTCTTAGGGTTTCTTCATTTTTTTAATTCTTTTATCTGATTTTTCTTCTAGTATATTGGTGTCAATTGCCTTATCCTCCATCTCCTGCACTCTGCATTCCAATTCCTCGATTCTGTTCCTTTCACTTCCTATTGAGTTGTCTAATTCTGTAATTTTACTGTTAGTCTTTTGGATTTCTGAATGCTGTCTCTCTATGGATTCTTATAGCTTATTAATTTTTCCACTATGTTCTTGAATAATCTTTTTGATTTCCTCAACTGCTTTTTCATTTGTTCATTGTTTTTTTCTGTAGATTGCCTTTTTTCATTTCTGAGGTCACCCTGATGTCTTGAAGCACTCTGTATATTAGTTGTTTTATATTCTACATCTGGGAATTCCATGAATGTATCTTTATCTGGGAAAAATTTTGACTCTTTGATTTGGTGGTTTGTAGAAGCAATCATGGTCTGCTTCTTTTTGTGATTTGAGCCATGTATGAGATATTGTAATGATTTATTTTACATTTGCTCACTAAGTCTTATCTTCTTCTTTTGTTTTGTTTCAATACACCCAGATGGGCTACTAGATTGTGCTAGCTTGATTGTTGTAGCCTTTAAATCACTTATGTGTTGTTACTAGCTGATTTGAGATGTTACCAGGTATATGAGCCTATGAGTCCATTCACTATTCTTGAATAGAATCAGCTCAGGTGTCCTGATAGTGGGTCACCTAGTGTGTGGTGTAGACTCTCACCTACTATCTTAGAGGAGTAGTGGTGATGGTTGTATGCACTGGTTTCTAGTAGCAGCAGAGAGTCACACTCCAAGGAGGGCAGGATGCTGACAGTCTCCCCCCAAGTGCCAGTGGAGAAAGAGCATCTATGTTCTCTGTGGCGCTCTGGTAGGTGGGCTCTGCAGCTGTACCTTAGGCACCCAATGCTTGTACCTCTAAATATTGTTAGGCGTCAATATCCTCAGACCCTTTTAGCGGGTGTTTAGGTGGTGTGGATGGAGCCTCAGCCCTCAGTTCTCTCCTGTGGATCAGTGAGGGCTCTGTTTAATATGTACAGTGGTATCAGGCCTCCAAAACTTGTCTTTCCACTGCTCAGCTAGAACAATTACAGTCAGATCTCTATAAGAATTGCCTTTGCCTTAAAATAGTCACCTGGTTCCATGAAGAGGTGAAAGCCAAAGACAGTAGATCTCTTGTGCCTGGATGGAGGTGGTTTTGTACTGTTATTCCAGTTTAGAGAAAACAGGAAAGGATTTTCCCCCTGATTGTTAATTCTTGCTTTTCCAGGCCAGGAGAATGGGTTAGGAAGAAAAAAAAAAAAACCCCGCAGAGCTCTCTGGCCCATGAAATTCCAGTGTTAATGAAGCCGGCTGGGGCAGGGAGGGGAGGGATCAGATAAATAGGAGAGAGTAGTGTGGTAAAATATACAAAATCATTTACTGTGTTTGGTGAGGGCTGTTTTATCTGAGATTCCAGAGGGGTGTGTAGGATTTGTGCGGGCTGGGTCCCCCTTGTGATTGCCCCAGGGGGTTAGGGGTGCGTCCCTGCTTGCCTTGTCTCAGGAAGCCATGATTATCCCCACAGCTCTGGCCCCAAGGCTCCATAAGGGTTCAGGTCTGGGGCACAGCTTGCTGGGCTCTGGAACTGGTCAGTGCCTCAGAGTGTGGATTCTCGCTCCCCTGAGGGCTCAGGGCTGGGACATAGCACACCAGTCTCCAGGACTGGTCACTGCTTCAGTGCACAGCTTCTTGCTCCCCTGAGGGTTCAGGGCTGGAGCATGGCAACCCGGGCTCTGGAACCGGTTGGTGCCTTGGCACATGGATTCATGCTCCCCTGAGGCCTAGGGCTGGGGCACGACAGGTCGGTCTCCAGGACTGCTTGCTGCTTCAGCACACGGATTCTTGCTCCTCTGTCACTCAGGTCAATTCCTTAGTTTTGTGTTTGATGGTAGGATTCATAGATTGTCATGTATGTAATTGACTCACTTATTTTTTTGAGTCTTTGTTGCAAGAGGGTTCAGCAGAAGTTTCTGCCTACTCAGCCATCTTCGTTCCACCTCATTTGTCATTTTTATGATAGCCATGCTAGTGGGGTGTGGAGGCATAATTCACTGTGGTTTTGGTTTCTGTTTCCCAAATGATGGTGAACATATTTGCATGTGTTTAAGGGCAATATGTACATTTTCTTTGGAGAAATGTCTATTCAATGTCCTGTATGCTACAAAATTGTTGAACTTGCTGATTAATTCTACTAGTTATTGTTGTCATCTGTCTTCCTTAAGATTTTGTCTGTCTCCCTTAAGAGTCTGTCTGTCTTCCTTAAGATTTTCTATACAAGCTCATGGCATCTGTAAATACCAAGAGTTTTACCCTTTCCTTTCCTGTCTGGGTGCCATTTAGTTAATTATTCATTCATTCATTCATTCATTGTCTAATTTCCCTGGGTAGAACCTCCAGTATAATGTTGAGTAGAAAAAGCAAGACTGTACGTCTTCGTTTTGTTCCTGATTATAAGGGTAAATAATTCAGTCTTTCAACATTAAGCATGGTGCTAGCTGTAGCCTTTTCATAGTTCCCCTTTATCCTGTTGAGAAAGTTCCCTTCTACTCCTGGTTTATTGACTGTTTTGTCAAGAATGGTTGTTACATTTTTTCAAATAATTTTTTTGCATAAATGTGGATGATAATCTTTTTGTCCTTTTTTTCTATAAATGTTATATTTTTGATTGATTCTTGTATGTTAAACCATGCATGTAAGATAAATTCTGCTTTGTCATGGTTTATGATCCTATCTATATATATATTTATTTTGTTTTCTAGTATTACGTTGAGGATCTTTATTTCTATTCATAAAGGATATTTGTCTTTAATTTTTCATTGTGATCTCTTTTTCTGGTAAATTACCATCAGGTAATGATGGTCACATGGAATCAGTTGGAAAGTGTTAAAGTGTCACAAAGTCAAATGACAAGACTCACTGCTCTTACCAAGATTTCAGCCATTTTTCTTGGATTACCTCTCATCAAGTTGGTCCAAGCTTTGGTTAATTTCCAAAGTTCTTAAAACCTTAATTTTGAGGAGTTTTCTTTTTTATATATATAATGCTCTTATTGCTTTTATGAAGGGGAAAATTTTTAGAAGTCTTTGCTGTTTGAAATTTCTTCCCCTTAGCTACTTTTTGAAGTCCCTGGATTGTGCAAATGGTTAACATGCTCAGCTGCTAACAAAAAGATTGGAGGTTAGAGTCCTCCAGCATTCTTAAGGTTGGTAAACTGTTCAAGAGCTGATAAAAAAATTTGCTGAATTTTTCTCCTACATTCCCTTGCAAAAATTTTCATCTTTGAAAATTAAGGTCATTTTCTCTAACTTGAAAACTCTAAAAGTGTGGAGTCAGAATTCTCCTGCCCAAAAAGTTAATTGTTGTATAGGATGGGGTGTAAGACAGTTTAATACATTATTAAAATTCAAAAATTGAAATGATTAATTTTCCTGGTTATTGGCAGTCCGAATTTTGTCATTGAAGCCTAAATCAACTACCCAAAAAGTACCCTCACTATTAGGTCACAGTCAGATACTGGAGTTCCCAAAAAGCTGGGAAAGGAGTTTGGGTGATATCTTGTTAATAAAAGGGAGCTATACGAAGTTTTTGTATAGGATATTCAATCTGATGTAAGGTGCGTGCTTAAAAAAAAAAAGATTGGAGAACTGCTATTTATATATTGAATACATCCCATATGAAATCACAACTTTAAAATTGCAAATGATATAAAAATGCAATTAAATAAGAAACTTCTGAAGGAAATTTTGAAAGAAAATGAGAAATAAAAATGGAGGAATCAAAAATTTTCAAATAGGTGCAACTGGAATTATGATTCAAATATCAAAATTAAGTTATTAAGGTGAGTATTGAAGATACATAATAAATTTCTCAAGATCCAAGATAAATATGCCCAGTCAATAGTTAGGGACACATCCAGGTCTTTTGTTTGGCCATCTTCCCTAATACACAGCATTTAGGTTACTGACTAATACGTATCCCACATTGTTTTTCAAAGTAGCCTGTTCTTCTGTAATGTTGGAGATTTACGATTGTCCATTGTACTCTAATATAAACAAGTCTTCAATGAAAGTCTTTGGACATATATATGCAAGAGATAACTAAGAAGACTAAGGAAGGAGGTGCAAGCAAGAGACTTTCCTGGAGCCTGATTCTAGAAAAGCTGGGGCTGAAGGTTGCTGCCCAGGAGCTTCAGGGTGAGTACTACTAAAGAGCCACTGTGATGGGTACTGTCGAGTTCCAGAAGTCAAATGGAAATTGGGTCCTATCTAATGTTGGTGAGGAAGAAGCTCTCTGAGCTGCCAAGAGTGTCTCCAGATTTTCCTTTCAAGAATGTAATTTTGTTAGAAGATGAACAAAGGTAACTATTTTAAATTTTCTTTTGCTTAGAAGAAAAAAATTCTTATTTATAGCATATGTTCATATGTGTTGGCATCAAACTGCTTTTGCAAAGCAAACTGCTGGGTATTTCTCTTCTTAAATTGTATGTTTATTTCGTGTGCCTCAAAATGAGTTTGATAGAGATTATTGCATCATGTGGCTCTTCACTTTTTTTTGGCGATTCATTCTTCAGTTCACCTGGAGGACAAATTTTGCTATTTCTGCAACTGTCCCTGCCTTAGTCATTGACTCTCCAGCAGAGAATAGGTATAGCAAAAGTTTGACTTCTTGGAGGCAGAGCCAAGATGGCAGAATAGACAGGTGCTTCCGGCAAGCCCTCTTTAAAACAAAGATCTGAGAAACAAGTGAAACAAGTATATTTATGACAAGCTAGGAGTCCTGAGCTTCAAAGGCAAGCTTAGAAAATGAACTGAGGGGCGGGAGGAAGGAGACACAGTTCAGAAGCAGAGAGGAGTTACTGGACCTGAATCACGGGGAGCCCTCAAGCACCATTCCCAGAAGAAGTGGCCTAAGAACTGGTAGCTCCACTCAGGTCACCCAGCCACCCATGACATGGGTCCAAGGATAAGTGGTACCTCCCAGTTCTTACAACCAAAAACATTGGGTGCCCATGGTCAATCTGCAGAAGTCACCCACCTTTACAGCCTAGGGATCAGGGACATGCTTTCCTGAGATATTTGGGGGGCGATTCTCAACCCCCAAACTTGTTCAGAGAGTGACACCCTGCTGCAACCAGATACCTGTACCTACACCAGTCACCCCTGCCCCTCTAAGACTGTAGGACAGAGCCTGCACAATGTATTTGATGACCAGCTACCTGGACACCTGAGCTGAATTCATACAAGAAAAGTGAATGGAGTCCTAGACCGGTATACCTGAGAACAGTTCTAGCCATCTGGGGACAGGACTTCAGAGCTCCAAAGGTTAAAATAATCAAGATAGCTCACTTAAGCAAACCATCTGGGCATGTCAAAACAAAACAAAGCAAGAAGCTACCACACAGTAAGCAAACATAAAATAAACTAATACAATAACTTATACATGGCTCTGAGACAACAGTCAATATCAAGTCACATAAAGAAACAGGCCATAATCACCTCAACAGGCTCTCAAAAAAGAATCCAGGGATCTTCTAGATGAAAGTGCATTTCTGGAACTACCAGATGCAGAATACAAAACTTTAATATATAGAACACTTCAAGACATCAGGAAGGAAATGAGGCAATACGCTGAACAAGCCAAGGAAAACACAGATAAAGCAATGGAAGAAATTAGAAAGATTATTCAGGAACATAATGAAAAGTTTAATAAGCTGGAAAAATCCATAGACAGACAGCAATCAGAAATTCAGAAGATTAACAATAAAATTACAGAATTAGATAACTCAGTAGAAAGTCAGAGGAGCAGAATTGAGCAAGTAGAAGCTAGAATTTCTGAATTTTAAGATAAATCATGTGGCGATAATATATTTGAAAAAAATCAGATAAAAGAATTAAAAAAAAATGAAGAAACCTTAAGAATGATGTAGGACTGTATCAAAAGAAATAACCTATGAGTGATTGGAGCACCAGAACAGGGAGGGATAACAGAAAATACAGAGAGAATTGTTGAAGATTTGTTGGCAGAAAACTTCCCTGATATTGTGAAATATGAGACGATATCTATCCAAGATGCTCATCGAATGCCACATAAGGTAAGTGTTAAAAGAAAGTCACCAAGACATATTATAATCAAGCTTGCCAAAACCAAAGATAAAGAGACAATTATAAAAGCAGTGAGGGATAAAGGAAAAGTCACCTACAAAGGAGAGCCAATAAGAATAAGCTCGGACTACTGGGAAGAAACAACTCAGGCAAGAAGGCAATGGGATGATTTATATAAAAAATTGAAAGAAAAATATTGCCAGCCAAGAGTCATATATCCACAAAAACTGTCCCTTAAATATGAAGGTGAAATTAGGACATTTCCCGATAAACACAAGTTGAGGGAATTCATAAAAACCAAACCAGAACTACAAGAAATACTAAAGGGAGTTCTTTGGTTAGAAAATCAATAATATCAGGTAACAACCCAGGCTAGAGCACTTGGCAGAGCAACCAGAAGTCAACCCAGACAGGGACACCCAAAAAAGCAAAGCAAGATTATAACAACAACAACAAAAATGCCCAAAACAGGAAAACAGCAATGTTATATAAAAGAAAAAAAAAAAAGAAGACAACATTAAATAATAAAAGGGGACTAAGAAATGTAATCGTACACCTTTTATATGGAGAGGAAGATATGGTGATACAAAGAAATAAAAGTTTTAAATTTAGAAAAGTGGGGTAAATATTAAGGTAACCACAAAGGATACAAACTATCCTATTCATCAAAATAAAATACAAAGGAAAAATACAGATACAGCAGAAACAAAATCAAGAACAACAAATATGAGGAAAGGACAATATATAAAGGAAATCTAGTCAGCATAGAAAATCAAGAGAGAAAAAGAAACTGTCGACAACACGCACACCCAAAAAATCAAAATGATGGCACTAAATTCATACCTATCCATATTTACCCTGAATGTAAATGGACTAAATGCACCAATGAAGAGACAGAGAGTGGCAGAATGGATTAAAAAACAAGATCCATCTATACGCTGCCTACAAGAGACACACCTTAGACTCAGAGACACAAACAAACTAAAACTAACAGGATGGAAAAAATGTACCGAGCAAACAACAATCAAAAAAGAGCAGGAGTGGCAAGATTAATTTCTGACAATATAGACATTAAAGTTAAATCTGTCATAAAGGATAAGGAAAGAAACTATATAATGATTAAAGGGACAATACACCAAGAAGATATAACCACTTTAAATATTTAAGCACCCAATGACAGGGCTGCAAGATACATAAAACAAGCTTTATCAGCGTTGAAAAGTGAGATAGACAGCTCCACAATAATAGTAGCAGACTTCAACACACCACTTTTGGTGAAGGACAGGACATCCAGAAAGAAGCTCAATAAAGACACGGAAGATCTAAATGCTGCAATTGACCAACTGGACCTCGTAGACATATACAGAACCATTCACCCAACAGGAATCAAGTATACTTTCTTTTCTAGTGCACATGTAACATCCTCTAGAATAGACCACATATTAGGTCATAAAGGAAGCCTTAGCAGAATCCAAAACTTTGAAATATTACAAAGCATCTTCCCTGACCATAAGGACATAAAAGTGGAAATCAATAACGGGAAAAGAAATTAAACACTTGGAAACTCAACAATACCCTGCTCAAAAAAGACTGGATTATGGAAGGCATTAAGGATGGAATAAAGAAATTCAGAGAATCCAATGAGGATGAAAACACTGCTTACCAGGACCTTTGGGACACAGTAAAAGTGGTGCTCAGAGGTCAATTTATATCAATAAATGCACACATCCAAAAAGAAGAAAGGGACAAAAGCAAAGAATTATCCCTACAACTTGAACAAATAGAAAGAGAGCAACAAAAGAAACCCACTGGCACCAGAAGAAAACAAATAATAAAAATTAGAGCTGAAGTACCTGAAATAGAAAACAGAAAAGCAATTGAAAGAATTAACAAGATCAAAAGATGTTTTTTTGAAAAACTCAACAAAATTGATAAACCACTGGGCAAACTGACAAAAGAAAAACAGGAGAGGAAGCAAATAACCTGAATAAGAAATGAGAGGGGTGATATTACAACAGATCCAACTGAAATTAAAAGAATCATATCAGAATACTATGAAAAACTGTACACAAAAAATTTGAAAACCTAGAAGAAATGGATGAATTCCTAGAAACACACTACCTGCCTAAACTAACACAAACAGAGGTAGAACAACTAAATAGACCCATAACAAAAGAAGAGATTGAAAAGGTAATCAAAAAACTCCCAGAAAAAAAGCCCTGGTCCAGACGGCTTCACTGCAGAGTTTTATCAAACTTTCAGAAAAGAGTTAACACCACTACTACTAAAGGTATTTCAGAGCATAGAAAAGGACAGAATACTACCAAATTCATTCTTTGAAGGCACCATATCCCTGATACCAAAACCAGGTAAAGATGTCAGAAGAAAAGAAAATTATAAACCTATATTACTCAGGAATGTAGATGCAAAAATCCTCAACAAAATTCTAGCCAATAGAATTCAACAACATATCAAAAAAATAATTCACCAGGACCAAGTGGGATTCATACCACGTACGCAAGGATGGTTCAACATTAGAAAAACAATTAATGTAATTCACCACATAAATAAAACAAAAGACAAGAATCACATGATTTTATCAGTTGATGCAGAAAAGGCATTTGACAAAGTTCAACACTCATTCATGATAAAAACTCTCAGCAAAATAAGAATAGAAGGAAAACTCCTCAACATAATAAAGGGCATTTATGCAAAACCAACAGCCAACATCACCCTAAATGGACAGAGCCTGAAAGCATTCCCATTGAGATCAGCAACCAGGCAAGGATGCCCTTTATCACCGCTCTTATTCAACATTGTGCTGGAAGTCCTAGCCAGAGCAAGTAGGCTAGATAAGGAAATAAAGTGCATCCAGATTGGCAAGGAAGAAGTCAAAGTATCTCTATTGGCAGATGACATGATCTTATACACAGAAAACCCTGAGGAATCCTCTAGAAAACTATTGAACTAATAGAAGAGCTCAGCAGAGTATCGGGTTACAAGATAAACATACAAAAATCAGATGAATTCCTCTACACCAACAAAAAGAACATCGAAGAGGAAATCACCAAATCAATGCCATTTACAGTAGCCCCCAAGAAGATAAAACACTTAGGAATAAATCTTACCAGAGATGTAAAAGACTTATACAAACAAAACTACAGTACACGTCTGCAAGAAACCAAGAGACATATATAAATGGAAGAACATACCTTGCTCGTGGATAAGAAGACTTAACATTGTGAAAAGGTCCATTCTACCAAAAGTGATCTATACATTAAATGCAATTCCGATCCAAATCCCAATGACATTCTTTGATGAGATGAAGAAACAAATCATCAACTTCATATGGAAGGGAAAGAGGCTCAGGATAAATAAGGCATTACTGAAACAGAAGAACAAAATGGGAGGCCTTACTTTACCTGATTTTAGAACCTATTATACCGCCACAGTAGTCAAAACAGCCTGGTACTGGTACAATAACAGATACATGGCCCAATGGAACAGAATTGAGAATCCAGACATAAATCCATGCACATATGAGCAGCTGATATTTGACAAAGTCCCCAAAACACTTAAATGGGGAAAAGATAGTCTTTTTAACAAATGGTGCTGGCTTAACTGTATAAACATCTGCAAAAAAATGAAACAAGACCCATACCTCACTCCATGTACAAAAACTAACTCAAAATGGATCAAAGACCTATATATAAAATCTAAAACGGTAAAGATCATGGGAAAAAAATCGGGACAACATTAGGAGCCCTAATACACAGCATAAATAGTATACAAAACATTATAGAACATGCTGAGGAGGGGTCCAAGATGGCTGACTAGGTAGAAGCTACCATGGATCCCTCTTGCAACAAAGACTCGGAAAAACAAGTGAATCAATCACATACATGACAATCTAGGAACCCTGACCATCAAACACAGATCTAAAGAGTTGACCTGAGTGACAGAGGAGCAAAAAGCTGTGCCCTGAAGCACCAACAGCCTCTGGAACCGGCGTCCGTTGCCACAGCCTTGAGCCCTCATGGTTCCCTGGTGCCGAGTGGTGGGGCTAATTGTGGCTTGCTGAGGCAGGGAAGGCACGGGACACAGCCGTAACCGCTAGCCCCCTGGGGTAACCTCGGTAGAGACTCAGCCAGCGCAAGCAGGCTGCACACTGATGCAGCTAATGAGAGAACAGGCAACCATGGGGATGGAGCAACTGTTTTCGGAGCCTGGAGCCAGCGTCCCAGTCAGAAAACCTTGGTGCCAGGCTTTGGATGGGCACAGGGGACCTGAGCTTCCTGAGACGGTGCAAGCACGGGAGGCAGCCCTAGCCCTCTGAAGTAACCTCGGGGGAAACCCAGCCAGCACATGCAGGCAGCTTAACGACGTGGCTGACAGGAGGAGAAGTCACCGGGAGGAAGCCACTGGTTTGGGAGCCTTTTGGAGCCTGGAGTGCAGCGTCCCAGCTGGGGAACCTTGGCGTTGGGCTTCGGACTGGGAGTGGAGGAGCTGGCCATAGGTCCTGAGACAGCAGAAGCACTCGAGAGGACCTGACCCTCGGGGGCAATCTCGACCCAGCCAGCTGCACACAGGCTACACGCTCCTCAGGAGTCTCATATAAAACAGTCATCGCCAAGCAAGATAAGTAACTTTGTCTATATTGCTGGGTGCTACTCTCTCCTATCTATCTGATCCCTCCCCTCCCTGCCCTAGGCGGCTTCCTTAACATTGGAATTTCCTGGGCAAAATGGAGTGAAGTGCTCTGAGGTGTTTTTTCTTTTTTTTCCTAACCCGTTCTCCTGGCCTGAGAGAAGCAGCTACTAAAAACCCAGGCACGAAAAATCCTTCCCTGACTTCCTTAAACTGGAATAAAAATACAGAACCAGATCCAGCCAAGCATAAGAGATCCACAGTCTTTGGATTTCATCCCTACAGGGCACAAGGTGGTTATTATAATGCAAGGGCAATTCTGATAGAGATCTGTCTGTAATTGTTTTTAGCAGAGCAGTGGAAAGACAAGTTTTCGAGGTCTGATACCACTC
Organism: Loxodonta africana; assembly: GCF_030014295.1. Taxonomy (NCBI): domain Eukaryota; kingdom Metazoa; phylum Chordata; class Mammalia; order Proboscidea; family Elephantidae; genus Loxodonta; species Loxodonta africana. The sequence continues at coordinate 30,570,638 of NC_087367.1, forward strand.
TACCTTTTAAACAGAGCCTTCACTGATCCCCATCAGGAAACTGAGGGCTGAAGCTCTACCCAAACCACTTAGCCACCTGCTAAAGGGGTCTGAGGATAGTGATGCCTACCAGTCTTTAGAGGTACAAGCATTGGGTGCTTAAGGAACAGCTGCGGAGCCCTCCCACCAAAGTGCTCTAGGAATAGAGACACACCTACCTCACTGGCACGTGGGGGAAGGCTGTCAGCAGCCTGCCCTCCTTGTGTGTGACCCCCTGCTGCTACTAGAATCTGGTGCATACAACTGTCACCACTACTCTTCTAAGTTAATAGGTGACAGACTACACCACACAGTTGGTGACCCAAAATCAGAACACCTAAGCTGATCTATTGAAGAATACTGAATGGACACTTAGGCTTATATATCTGGTAACAGCTCAAATCAGCTGGTATCAGGACATAAATGATTCAAAGGCTACAACAATTAAGACAGCCCAAACTAGTAGCCCATCTGGGTATATTGAAAAAAAAAAAAAAAAGGTAAGACTCAGTGAGCAAATATAAAATAAATCATTACAATATCTTATAGATGGCTTGGAGACAGCAGTCAATATCAAATCACATAAAGAAGCAGACCATGATTGCTTCTACAAATCCCCAAATTAAAGAATCAAAATCTTTCCCAAATGAAGATACAATCCTGGAATTGCCAGATGCAGAATATTAAAAACTAATGTACAGAATGCTTCAAGACATCAGGGATGACCTCAGAAATGAAATAAGTCAACCTACAGAAAAAGACAAGGAACACAGTGATAACAGCAGTTGAGGAAATCAAAAAGATTATTCAAGAACATAGTGTAAAAATTAATAAGCTGCAAGAATCCAGAGAGAGACAGAGAGTCTCAGACTGGATAAAAAAACACGATCAGTCTATATGCTGCCTACAAGAGACACACCTTAGACTTAGAGACAGAAACAAACTGAAACTCAAAGATTGGGAAAAAATGTATCAAGCAAACACCAATCCAAAAAAGCAGGAGCGGCAATGTTAATTTCTGACAAAATATACTTTAGAGTTAAATCCACTACAAAGGATAAAGAAGGACACCACATAATGATTAAAGGGACAATTAACCAGGAAGATATAACCATATTAAATATTTATGCACCCAATAACAGGGTTACAAGATACATGAAAAAAACTTTAACAGAATTGAAAAGTGAGATAGACACCTCCACAATTATAGTAGGAGACTTCAACACACAACTTTGGGAGAAGGATAGAACTTCCAGTAAGAAGCTCAATAGAGATATGGAAGACCTAATTGCTAAACTCAACCAACTTGATCTCATAGACTTATACAGAACACTCCACCCAACAGCTGCAAAGTATACCTTTTTTTTCTAGTGCACATGGAACATTCTCTAGAATAGACCACATATTGTCATAAAACAAACCTTTGTAGAATCTAAAACATCGAAATATTACAAAGCATCTTCTCAGACCATAAGGCCATAAAAGTAGAAACGAATAACAGAAAAATCAGAGAAAAGAAATCAAATTCTTGGAAACTGAACAATACCCTGCTCGAAAAAGACTGGGTTATAGAAGACGTTAAGGAGGGAATAAAGAAATTCACAGAATGTAACGAGACTGAAAACACTTCCTATCAAAACCTCTGGGACAGAGCAAAAGCAGTACTCAGAGCTCAATTTATATTGATAAATGCACATGTACATAAAGAAGAGAGAGCCAAAATCAGAGAACTGTGCCTACAACTTGAACAAATAGAAAAAGAGCAACAAGAAAATCCATCAGGCATCAGAAGAAAACAAATAATAAAAATTAGAGCAGAATTAAATGAATTAGAGAACAGGAAAACAATTGAAAGAATTAACAAAGCCAAAAGCTGATTCTTTGAAAAGATTAATGAAATTGATAAACCATTGGCCAGACTGACTAAAGAAATACAGGAAAGGAAACAAATAACCCAAATAAGAAATGAGATGGGCCATAATACAACAGAACAAACTGAAATTAAAAGAATCATATTCAGATTATTACGAAAAATTGTACTCTAACAAATTTTGAAAACCTAGAAGAAATAGATGAATCCCTAGAAACACAGTACCTACCTAAACTAACGCAATCAGAAGTAAAAAAAAAAAAAAAATCAGAAGTAGAACAACTAAATAGACCCGTAACAAAAAAAAAGATATTGAAAAGGTAATCAAAAAACTCCAAACAAAAAAACAAAAAAAAAGCCCTGGCCTGAACTGCTTCACTGCAGAGTTCAAAGCATAGAAAATGATGGAATACTACCTAACTCATTCTATGAAACCAGCATATCCCTGATACCAAAACCAGGTAAAGACTCCACAGAAAAAAGAATATTACAGACTATATCCCTCATGAACATAGATGCAAAAATCCTCAACAAAATTCTAGCCACTAGAATTCAACAACATATCAAAAAAATAATCCACCATGAACCAGTGGGATTTATACCAGGTATGCAAGGTTGGTTCAATATTAGGAAAACAATATAATTCACCATATAAATAAAACAAAAGACAAAAACCACATGATCTTATCAATTGATGCAGGAAAGGCATTTGACAAAGTCCAACACCCATTCATGATAAAAACTCTCCGCAAAATAGGAATAGAAGGAAAATTCCTCAACATAATAAAGGGCATTTATACAAAGCCAACAGCCAGCATAATCCTAAATGGAGAGAGCCTGAAAGCATTTCCCTTGAGAACGGGAACCAGACAAGGATGCCCTTTATCACCGCTCTTATTTAACATTGTGTTGGAGGTCCTAGCCAGAGCAATTAGGCTAGACAAAGAAATAAAGGGCATCCGGATTGGCAAGGAAGAAGTAAAATTATCTCTATTTGCAGATGACATGATCTTATACACGGAAAACCCTAAGGAATCCTCAAGAAAACTACTGAAACGTACAGAAACCTCTTGGATTCCTCTACATCAACAAAAAGAACATCAAAGAGGAAATCACCAAATGAATACCATTCACAGTAGCCCCCAAGAAGATAAAACACTTAGGAATAACTCTTACCAAAGATGTAAAAGACCTATACAAAGAAAATTACAAGGTACTGCTGCAAGAAACTAAAAGGAACCTACATAAGTGGAAAAACATACCTTGCTCATGGATAGGAAGACTTAACAAAAAAGAAAAAAAATTTTTTTATACTTAACATAGTAAAAATATCTATTCTACCAAAAGCCATCTATACATACAATGCACTTCCGATCCAAATTCCAATGACATTTTTTAATGTGATGGAGAAAGAAATCACCAACTTTATATGGAAGGAAAAGAAGCCCTGGATAAGTAAAACATTACTGAAAAAGGAGAACAAAGTGGGGGGCCTCGCTCTACCTGATTTTAGAACATATTATACCGCCACATTACTCAAAACAGCCTGGTATTGGTACAACAGACACATAGACCAATGGAACAGAATTGAGAACCCAGATATAAATCCATCCACATATGAGCAGCTGATATTTGACAAAGGCCCAGTGTCAGTTAATTGGGGAAAAGAAAATCTTTTTAACAAATGGTGCTGGCGTAACTGGATATCCATCTCCAAAAAAAAACAAAACAGGGCCCATACCTCACACCATGCACAAAAACTAACTCCAAATGGATCAAAAACCTAAACATAAAGACTAAAACAATAAAGATCATGGAAGAAAATATAATGACTATGCATAAACAGAATACAAATCATTACTAAAAATGACAAAGAGGAACCAGATAACTGGGAGCTCCTAAAAATCAAACACCTATGTTCATCTAAAGACTTCAGCAGAAGTGTAAAAAGACCAACTACAGACTGGGAAAAAATTTTCAGCTACGACATCTCCAACCAGCGCCTCATCTCTAAAATCTACATGTTTCTGCTAAAACTCAACCACAAAAAGACAAGCAACCCAATTAAAAATTGGGCAAAGGATATGAACATGCACTTCACTAAAGAACATATTCAGGTGGCTAAGAGATACATGAGGAAATGCTCTCGATCATTAGCCATAAGAGAAATGCAAATTAAAACTACGATGAGATTCCATCTCACTCCAAGAAGGCTGGAATTAATCCAAAAAACACAAAATAATAAATGTTGGAGAGGCTGTGGAGAGATTGGAACACTTCTACACTGCTGGTGAGAATGTCAAATTATACAACCACTTTGGAAATCAATTTGGCGTTTCCTTAAAAAGCAAGAAATAGAACTACCATACGACCCAGGAATCCCACTCCTCGGAATATATCCTAGAGAAATAAGAGCCTTTACACAAGCAGATATATGTATAGCCATGCTTATTGCAGCACTGTTTACAATAGCAAAAAGATGGAAGCAACCAAGGTGCCCATGAACGGATGAATGGATAAATAAGTTATGGTATTTTATAGTCACACAGTGGAATACTATGGATCGATAAAGAACACTGACGAATCTGTGAAAATTTCATAACATGGAGGAACTTGGAAGGCATTTTTCTGAGTAAAATTAGTCACTTGCAAAAGGACAAATATTGTATAAGACCACTATTATAAGAACTGGAGAAATTGTTTAAACAAAGAAGAAAATATTCTTTGATGGTTACGATGGGAATGGGTGGGAGAGGGGTACTCATTAATTAGTAGCTAAGAACTAATTTAGGTGACCGGAAAGACAACACAAAATACAGGTGAGGTCAGCACAACTGGACTAAACCAAAAGCAAAGCAGTTTTCTCAATAAACTGAATGTTTCAAAGGCCAGTGTAGCAGGGGTGGTGGTTCAGGGACCATGGTTTCAGGGGACATCTAAGTCAGTTGGCGTAATAAAATTGATTAAGAAAACATTCTGGATCCCACTTTGGAGAGCGGCATCTGGGGTCTTGAATGCTAGCAAGTGGCCATCTAAAATGCATCGATTAGTCTCAACCCACCTGGATCAAAGGAGAATGAAGAACACCAAGGACACAAGGTAATTACGAACTTAAGAGACAGAAAGGGCCACATAAACCAGAGACTACATCAGCCTGAGACCAGAACTAGATGGTGCCTGGCTACAACCAATGGCTGCCCTGACAGGGAACACAACAGAGAACCCCTGAGGGAGCAGGAGAGCAGTGGGATGCAGGCCCCAGATTCTCATTAAAAAGACCAGACTTAATAGCCTGACTGAGACTGGAAGGACCCCGGTGCTCATGGCCCCCAGACCTTCTGTTAGCCCGGGACAGGAGCCATTCCCAAAGCCAATGTTTCATACATGGATTGTACTGGACAATAGGTTGGAGAGGGATACTGGTGAGGAGTGAGCTTCTTGGATCAGGTGGGCACTTGAGACTATGTTGGCATCTCTTCCCTGGAGGGGAGATGAGAGGGTAGAGGCAGTTAGAAGCTGACAAAATGGTCACTAAGAGATAGAGTGAAAGGAGGGAGTGGGCTGTCTCATTAGGGAGAACAATTGGGAGTATGTAGTAAGGTATATATAAGTTTATATGTGAGAGACTGACTTGATTTGTAAACTTTCACTTAAAGCACAATTAAAAAAAAAAAAAAATTTGACTTCTTCCCTGCTCCCTTTCTGCTTATGGCCGTCAACCTGCTAAAGCCTAAAATGCTGGAGGAAGAATAGAGATGGAGTAGACATTGAGCAGGATTGGTAATGAGGAATTCTCTCATCAGTACTAGGGAAAGGCTAAACTGAGAGTGCTCAGAAACATTGAGCTGACAACACTGTTACATCTCAGAAAATAAAATATTAGCCTCTTTTTCACTTGCCTTAGCCATAGCCCAAATCAGTGGCATCACTAGAGGGGTACGAGGTTGTGAACTGCACCCGGTGACACTATCAGAGGGGGTCACAACAAAATGACTGCCTATAAAATTTTTGTGCAATGTTTCAGCAGAAATTTATTATCTTTTATAAAAATATCCCTGTAGTTAGTCCTATCAACAAAAACAGTTTTTGTAAGCCTGGGTTACAAGGTGAAAACTCTATGCTAATTTACTTTTTTTTGCTTAGTCTTTTTTTTATTGAACTTTAGATGAAGGTTTACAGAACAAACTAGTTTCTCATCAAACAGTACACACATTGTTGTATGCCATTAGTTAACAACCCCTTGTTAAGTCAACACTCTCCCTTCTCAACCCTGGGTTCCGTATTACCAGCTTTCTTGTTCCCTCCTGCCTTCCAATCCCTGCCCCAGGGCTGGTGCACCTCTTTAGTCTTGTTTGTTCCATAGGCCTGTTCAATCTTTGGCTGAAGGGTGAACCTCAGGAGTGACCTCATTACTGAGCTGAAAGGGTGCCTGGGGACCATACTCTCAGGGTTTCTCTAGTCTCTGTCAGGCCAGCAAGTCTAGTCTTTCTTTTTGAGTTAGAATTTTGTTCTACATTTTTCTCCAGCTCTGTCTGGGACCCTCTATTGTGATCCCTGTCAGAGCAGTCAGCAGTGGTAGCTGGGCACCATCTAGTTGTACTGGGCTCAGTCTGGTGGAGGCCATGGTAGGTGTGGTGCATTAGTTCTTTGGACTAATCTTTCCCTTGTGTCTTTAGTCTTCTTTGTTATTCCTTGCACCCAAAGGCATGAAACTAGTGGAGTATCCTAGATGGCTGCTCACAGGTTTTTGAGACCCCAGATGCTACTCACCAAAGTAGAATGTAGAACATTTTCTTTATAAACTATGTTATGCCAATTAATGTTCCCTGATACCATGGCCCTCACAGCCCTCAGCCCACCAATTCCATCCCCCAGGGAGTTTGGATGTGTCAATGGAGCTACCATGAACTTACCTTGTACAGGTTATGCTGGCTTCCCCAGTATTGTGTACTGTCTTACCCTTCACCAAAGTTACCACTTATCTATTGTTTATCCATCCCTACCCCTCCCCTCCCTTGTAATCATCAAAAATTGTTTCTTTTTGTATGTAAACCTTTTCATGAGTTTTTACAGTAGTGGTCTCATACAGTATTTGCCCTTTTGTGATTGACTTATTTCGGTCAGCATGGAAACCCTGGTTACGTAGTGGTTAAGTGCTACAGCTGCTACCCAAAAGGTCAGCAGTTCAAATCCACCAGGAGCTCCTTGGAAACTCTATGGGGCAGTTCTACTCTGTCTTGTAGGGTTGCTGTGAGTCGGAATCGACTCGACGGCAATGGCTTTGGTTTTTTTTATTTAATGCCTTCCAGTTTCATCCACGTTATGAGATGCTTCGCAGATTCACCATTGTTCTTTATTGTTTTGTAATACTCCATTTTGTGTATGCACCACAGTTTGTTTATCCATTCATATGGTGTTTCCATCTTTTTGCTGTTGTGAACAATGCTGCAGTGAACATGGATGTGCATATGTCTATTCATGTGATGACTCTTATTTCTCTAGGATATATTCCTAGGAGTGGGATTGCTGGATCATATGGTATTTCTATTTCTAACTTTCTAAGAAAGCACCATATCATTTTCCAAAATGGTTGTATCGTTTTGCATTTTCACCAGCAGTGTATGAGAGTTCCAATCTCCCCACAGCCTCTCCAGCATTTGTTATTTTCTGTTTTATTGATTCATGCCAGTAATGCCAGTGTGAGGTGGTATCTCATTGTGGTTTATTTAGATTTGCATTCCTCTCATATCTAGAGATCATGAGCATTTCCTCATTTGTCTGTTGGTCACTTGAATGTCTTCTTTCGTGAAGTGTCTGTTCATTTCCTTTGCCCATTTTTAATTGAATTATTTGTCTTTTTGTTGTAGAGGTATTGGATTTTCTTGTAGATTTTCGAGATTAGACCTTTGTCTGGTTTGTAATAGTCAAAATTTTTTCCCAGTCTACAGGTTCTTTTTTTACTCTTTTGGTGAAGACCTTTGATGAGCCTAAGTGTTTAATTTTAGAAGATTGCAGTTATCTAGCTTATCCTCTGGAGCTTGTGTGTTCTTGGGTGTGATTAAAAAACCCAGTGCCTGTTAATGCTGTGTATTAGGGCCTCTAGCGTATTAGGGCCTCTAGCATTGATTCTATTTTTTCTTCTATGAACTTCATAGTTTTTGGCTTTATATTTAGGTCTTTGATCCATTTTGAGTTAGTTTTTGTATCTGGTGTGAGGTATGGGTCCTGTTTCCTTTTTTTGCGGATGGACATCCAGTTTTGCCAGCACCATTTGTTAAAAAGACTATCTTTGCCCCATTTGATGGGCTTTGGGCCTTTGTCAAAGATCAGGTGACCATAGGTGGAGGGATTTACATCTGGGTTCTCAATTCTGTTCCATTACTCAGTGTATCTGTCATTGTACAAGTACCAGGCTGTTTTGACTACCGTAGCTGTACAGTAGGTTCTGAGTTCAGGAAGTGTGAGTCTCCCTAATTTATTCTTCTTCTTCAGTAGTGCTTTACTTATCTGGGGCTTCTTCCCTTTCCATATGAAGTTAACGATAAGTTTTTCCATCTCTTTAAAGAATGTTGTTTGTATTTGGATCAGAATTGCACTGTATTTGTAAATCACTTTGGGTAGAATTGTCATTTCCACAATGTTGGGTCTACCTATCCATGAGCATGGTATGTCTTTCCGTTTATGTAGATCTCTTTTGGTTTCTTGCAGTAGTGTTTTGTAGTTTTCTTTGTATAGGTCTTTTACACTCCTGATTAGATTTATTCCCAAGTAATTTATTTTTTTAGGGGCTATTATAAATTGTATTGTTTTCCTGGCTTCTTTTTCATTGTTTTCTTTATCAGTGTATAGGAATCCAACCGACTTTTGTATGTTTATCTTGTATCCTGCTATTCTGCTGAATTTATCAGTTCCAGTAGTTGCCTCATGGAGTCTTTTGGGTTTTCTATGTATAGTATCATATCATCTGCAAATAGGGACAGTTTAACAACCTCATTACCAATTTGGATGTCCTTTATTTCTTTTTCTTGCCTTATTGCTCTGGCTAGGACTTCCAGCCCAAAGTTAAATAGGAGTGGTGATAAAGGGCATCCTTTTCTTCTCCCTGTTCTCATGGGGAATGTTTTCAGCTTCTATTAAGAATGATGTTGGCCATTGTAGATGCCATTTATTTTGTTGAGAAATTTCTCTTCTGTACCTATTTTATTGAGAGTTATTATCAGGAATATATGTTGAAGTTTGTCGAATGCCTTTCCTGCGTCGTTTGAGATAATCGTATGATTATTTCCTTTTATTTATGCGTGGATTACATTGACTGATTTTCTAATGTTGGACCATCCTTGCATACCTGTTATGAATCCTACCTGGTCATGGTGTATTATTATTATTTTTTTTTTGACGCAATGCTGAATTCTATTGGCTAGAATTTTGCTGAGAATTTTTGTGTATATACTCATGATATATCTGTCTGTAGTTTTCTTTTTTTGTGGTGTCTTTGCCTGGTTTTGGTATCAGAGTTATTCTGGCTTTCTAGAATGAATTCAGAAGTATCACTTCCTTTTCTGTGTTCTAAAATAGCTTGAGTAGTACTGGTGTAAGATTTCCTCTGAATGTTTGTTCAAACTCTAACGTGAAGCCATTTGGGCCAGGGTTTTTTTTTTTTTTTGGCTAGGGAGTTTTTTCACTACTTTTTCATTCTCTTCTCCTTATGGTTCTGTTCAGATTTTCAACGTCATTTTGTGTCAGTTTGTGTAGGTAGTGTGTCTCTAGAAATTTGTCCATTTCCTCTAGGTTTTCAAATTTGTTGGAGTAGTTTTTCGTAATATTCTGGTACAATACTTTTTATTTCAATTGGGTCTGTTGTAATTTCCCCCATTTCATTTCTTATTTGGGTTATTTGCATTCTTTCCTGTCCTTTTCTTGTCAGTTTGGCCAGTGGTTTGTTGATTTTCTTGATCCTTTCAAAGAACCAACTTTTGGTTTTGTTGATTCTTTCTATTGTTTTTCTATTTCATTTATTTCTGCTCTGATCTTTATTATTTCCTTTCTTTTGGTGGCTGTTTCTTTTGCTGTTCTCTTTCTATTTGTCCAAGTTGTGTAGCCAATGTTTTGATTTTGTCACTTTCTTCTTTTTTGATGTGTGTCCATTATTATGGAAACCCTGGTGGCATAGCGGTTAAGTGCTACGGCTGTTAACCAAGAGGTTGGCACTTCATATCCGCCAGGTGCTCTTTGGAAACTCTATGGGGCAGTTCTACTCTGTCCTATTGGGTTGCTATGGGTCAGAATTGACTCGATGGCAGTGGCTTTGATTTGGGCTTATCTACTGTTATAAATTGACCTCTGATCACTGCCTTTGCTGTGTCCCCAAAATTTTGGTGTGATGTGTTTTAATTCTCAATTGATTATAGGAATTTTTTTATTCTACCTCTGATTTCTTCTATTACCCAGTTGTTTTTAAGCAGGGTGTATTCAGTTTCCATGTAATTGATTTTTTTCCCTTAATCTTCCTTTTGTTAATTTCTACTTTGATGGTGTTGTACTTTTTTAATCTTCTAATGCATGCTGGTCAGAACTGTCATTATTACCCAATTACAATGCCACTTAAGATGATATGGTTTCCTCTGCATGTACTATCAGCATGTGCTGTTGGTTTTTTTCCTGCTAGTGTTTTTATAGTCACTGATTTTGTCAAATTTTCTGGTGTTTTATCTACCATATTGTGGTAGGTAGTAGTTATGAATCTATAGCAATAACCATTTTGAGAAAGACATAGTAATTAAAGGAAAAGAAGAAGAAAAATAAAAAAGGCTTGTGCTTAGTTACTAATAGTGTTGTGACTAATAATGTAATTCAATGTAGAAAGATTTTACAAAGCAATTTTGTTGTTAGTATTCATATGAGAAATATTACATTTAAGCAAATTACAACTATATCACTTATTGTATAATTAAAATTGATAATAAACATTACTAAGGATTCTGTATGGTATGTTGTGAGAGGGGGCCTATTGAGGGGTGACACCAGAGTTGCTGCACTGGGTGACACAAACCCTAGCTGTGCTGGCCCAGATCAGATTAATAAAAGACTTATATTCCAAATTCTAATTTATACTTACATGCTTACACCTCCACAATTATATCTCCTTGGTAGCTTTTAATTTGTAAGTTGGAATGACTATTATTTTTCTCACAACAGCAAAGCATCTTGTTTTCCAACTTATGTGTCTAACCCCTGTGAAAGTCTCCTGAACGCCCTCCCATCAAACCTACTACCATTCTCCATATTTTTAAAGGTAACAGACTATCTCTAATGTTCACTTGTTTTAGTCCATTTCTTGTAAGACACCTATTACTTTTGCGTCATTGAATTTATCTGATTGATTACATTACTAAATGATATACTTTCCCTAAGCCTCAGTTTTGTGTTTATTTTGCCATTTTTCTCCCCAGAAATATGGGTCAGTTATCTAAAAACAAAACAAAACAAAAAATTGTGTGTGTGTGTATTTATTTATGGAGCTCTGAATGGAAATTCTGGTGGCATAGCGGTTAAGAGCTATGGTGGCTAGCCAAAAAGCCAGCAGTTTGAATTCACCAGGTGCTCCTTGGAAACCTTATGGGGCAGTTCTACTCTGTCCTATAGAGTCACTATGAGTTGGAATCTACTTGATGGCAATGGGTTTTCGGTTTGGTGGCATAATGGTTAAACACAAGGCTGCTAACCAAAAGGTTGACAATTCAAACCCACCAGTGGCTTCACAGAAGACATGGCACTCTGCTCCTGAAACATTATAGCCTAGGAAACTCTATAGGGCAGTTCTACACTATCCTGTAAAGGTTGCTAAGAGTTGAAATTTACTTCACAGCACACAACAACAGCTGTGCATGTATGTGTCTGTGTATATATAAACCCAGTGCCGTAGAGTGGATTTCGTGTATATATATATATATATAAATGTCTTTTGTTTAGCTTTATTTCCCACAATTTCAAGATATGCTGTATTTATAACAGAAAGTATGAGCACAATCACATAAAGGCAATTTATTGTTTAGATCCTGAACAGGTTATTATTATGCAGTTTTAAGACAAGGAGAGTTCTATCCAGGATGTGACTGTGTTGCTGCAAAGGAAATGCTCCCTGGAGATAATGTCACTTTCACCAACTCCCTGATGTATCTATTTTTCACACACAATTCAGTATAAATGACACTGAAAAATCTGTGCTTGGAATTGGAAACTAAGTGAATTTTTAAAACCTGGTTTGGATCCAAAATCTAAGACAGTTACAATTGAGTGGTCTTGTCCACGGACATTTTGTCCATATTTTTACACATATCAGATTTATGGCAAGAAAAGCCAAAATTACCATGTGAGATGACAGAAATATTTGGCAAAATGCAACTTACAATTTTATTTTCCCTGTGTCCTTCCAACATATTGAGGATGTTATGCACTGGGAGTGGCTATGTAAGTACTTACTGGAGCTTTTCTTCCTGTCTGGCTTTGCATGTGACAAGCGCTGGAGATAAGGCAAGGGATTTAAAACAAATAAAACTGGCTACAACAAAAACAATGATAAAAAGGGAAATCTTCCTGTATTCTCATGCTGTTCTAGCCAAGAAGTCTTTTAAGTGTCCTGACAGCTGAGCCCATGTTGGGTCACCAGCTGATCAAAAGCAAATCTGCTTACAAAAGTCAGTCCACCAGAAATCCAACTGAAACCCAACTGAAGGTTTGGATTTGAAGGCCTGGTGATCTACTTCCAAAAGGTCATAGCCTTGAAAACCCTATAGAGTTCAGTTCTACTCTGCACACACGGAGTCGCCATGAGTCGGAATTGACTCCACAGCAAGTATTTTATTTTTTTGTTTGTTTAGTTTTGTTTTAGATGCACTATTCTAAATGTTCTATAAACATTATCACATTTAATTTTCGTAACAACCCTTTGATGTTGACACTATAATTATAATTCAGAGAGAGCTTATTAAACTGCCTAAAGTCAAACAGCTAACAAAAGTTGGAGCAGGGATTTGAACCTGGACAATCTGATTGGATTCCATAGTCTCAACCACTACACCAAACAATAACATTTCTATACTTTCCAATACCCTCAAGTCTCACCCCCCAGAAAAAAACCCAGTGCTGTCGAGTCGATTCCTGATAATTTACTCCTTACTTCAGGTGTTGTGATTTAGAAAGTTATTGAATCCAGCTTTCTTCCTAGAGGAGGTATATAGATCTTCCTAATGCCCAAACACCAAGTAGGAATAGGTCCTCAAATATTTCATGGGTGTTGGCATGGCTGTGTGGCCCTTTCTATAGTGGGTGTGGGGGAACCACAAAGTCAGCATCCACCTACCATTGGTTAGGCCACATATTTTTATTAAGCAGCTGAATTCACACACTTCCCCTACCTTGAATAATTTTCATCTCATTTTCATATAAAGAACAAAAACTTTCACTGTTGAGTACAGGAGGCAGGACTGAAGGATTTTCCTGCAGTTTTTTTTTTTTTTTTTTTTGAGGTAGTGGGTTAAGCAAAAGAGTGAAAGAGAAAGCTGAAGAGAGATACAAAAATAAGGACCCAGAAATGAACATCACTGCAGTAACATAGAACTTATTTCCTAGATTTCACAGCCAAAAAAATTCTGGCAAGCAGGTGAATTTCTGTATTATTCCAATCTAGTGGCAGTAAATGGATAGCTAGGTGTTTCTCGCCAAAAATGACAATCCCATTCTGGCCCTGAGAGATAATACACAGTCCTGAATGATACAGCCATTCCAGCTGCCTCACAATAATTGATGTTCATTAAGCTATTATCACTATAAAAGAAGTGATTACAATTTTTTCCCCATGGCAAATCTAAAAATGCATAGAAGAAAACCATTGGCCTGTGCGAGTTTAAAAGCCATTACCTTTGTTGTCAGCGTTTGAGGCACAGACCAGCTGGTTTTCAAAACAGTTAGGATATTTAGGTTACATGCAATGAGGTTAGCCCTACTTGCCGGCAATGTAATTACTCTGTTTATTCATTTTAATGACCTTAGAAAGGAGAATGAAATGTGATGCTAGTGCAGGACAAGGAAAGGGGACTAGAAAGCTAGGTGTGCCATTCTTTAGAAGCAGAATATGAAGCTTGTGAGCACAACATAAACCAAAATTTGTTGGAGGCAAGTCCTTGTCTTCCATGGAGTCAGGAAACTCAGCAAATCTAGGAGTGACCAGTCCTTTCTGGCACCTTTTGTACCTCTGAGCTGGTCCACATAGTGATTCCTTTTTGAAGGAAATCAGGCGAAAGATCTGCAATCACTGCTTTTGGTTAATGTTTAATTCTACCTTCTCTTGTTTTATAAGCTGAACCACATAACCATGGAGACTTAGAGTATAAAGACTTCTAGAAGTTATTTAATTCAAACCTTAACCCCAGGGTAGAAAGCTCTAACTAACGTAACCCTGACTAATGGTGATGAAGTCTCTGGTTGAGTATTGTTGATCGACAAGCTTTACTTTTGGAAACATGGTTGTCTAACGGTTATAACATCTTCTTTAAAACTGAGCCAACATTGATCTCACTGAAACTTCCCATCAATCCATTCTAATTCTTTTTAAGGATTCCATATTAATTTTAGTTCTTGCTTTTTCTCTTCCTAATTTGAATGCACCAAATATATCACCCTTTCAATTTTTTTTCTCTCCAAAATAATATTCACTCACTGAAGGAGAAAATAACTAGGCCCTAGGGATTTCCCAGTGAATATGAGACATGGGGCATTATAGAGTATACAGCTTAGTGTGATTACAGAGAACTAAGCAAACAGTTTTAATAAGTGTGATAAAATGTCTGAGGTGCTATCACTTAAGAGGGGCACCTAATCAGACCCAACACTTCACATGTTCCTTATGTATGGTTTATGGACCACTCACCATGCTAGATACACTCTAAATTGTCAATTGTCCCTTTTAAGAAGTAGTTAAAAATAAACCTAACTGTAAATGTAGAAGTACCAGCTCCTTAACTGAACACTACAAAGTATTTCAAGAAAATAGTCTAAGAAGTTCCTTTTCTTTTGCAGTAATACCTGTAAATCTTTTTCACATGAACCTTTATCCAGCCAGATTTATGTTACCATGAATACGTCACTCTGTGTTTTTAAATACAAATGCAAAGTAATAACACTTGTCCATGTTAACATTTGTCTTGTAGGTTGAGGCTCAGAGATACAACTAATTCTGTATCTTTCTTCTATCATGCTACATATTATCTATGTATTTCATTTTTTTTAATTGACCAACCCCACCTCCCATGAAGCTATCTATTGTCAGGAGTTAAAATCTATATTCTCATAATTAATCTTTATATTTTTTCTTCCTTTCTGGCTTTTTTTCAACTTTTGTTTTCTCCAATGGATATAAATAGTGTAATGGATTATTGAAGACTGAAATACAGTGCTATCATTCGTACATGCACATGTACACACATACAGACATGCATTGTTCATTAAAGATTGAATTGATAGAAACAATGATAGTAATAGTAGTAAAACTGTTATGTTTCTGCCCTGAAAATCTAGTCTCTGAAAGATTATTACAAATAGTGATGCTTTGGCTTAATATAGCTTAATTTTCTAAAACATTTCCCTGTATTATATTTTCTTTCTATCCTTCTGCTCTCCAGACAATTAATAGAGGCCAAATGCTATCATTCCCATGTCATAAATAAAACTTGCATCATAAAATGTTAACTTTGACACAGTCACACGCAATGGTAGAACCAGGACTAAGAATCATATTCTTGACTTCAAGTATCCTTTTTCAATATATTAGAGCATAACCACAATTTATGTTATACTGTGTGTGTGTGGTATGTACATGCCTACAAACAAAGTCATTACCCTTCATTTTCTAATTATTGACAAGTTCATACCATTGACCAGTCATAAACTAATAGTTCAATAGCAACTACCATTCACTGCTAACTCAAATGTTACATGATTAATTGAGAAACTATAGAGCACATTTGATGATCTGTTTTAAGCAAAGCAAAGAAATAGACAATGTATACAAAAGCCAGTAGGCATAAATTCAGAAGTTCAAGTTGGCTTGCATTGTATGAACAATAATGACTTTATGTTTCTTGGCAAAATTCTCATGTTTAATAAAAGTTAATCACTCCTTAAATAAAGCTATGGGAGCCACTCCAACACACTATAAAGGAGTCTAAAATCAAACCACTTCAATTTTCACACTGTTCTTTTGCTCTTTTCTAAAAGGAGAACTATAAACTTGGGCTTTCAATAAAATCAGAGCCTTTGTTGTGGCCATTTATTTTTAAAATATATTCTATAGCATACAAATTGCTGAATGTAGAAGTTCTCCACTGATATTCCATTTAATAAACTACCAAGCCAGACACATTTATTTTAAAGTTCAGGTTTAATTAAAAGATAAGACTAGAGTGACAGAATGGCAAGGGAAAGAGGGATGCTGAAAATTTTGTTTATTATTGCAGAGTAGCTGCTTTTATTTTTAACTAATCTCCATTAATGTCAAATCAAAAGGCAGCACTTCTTATCGGCTTTTGCATTTGCCTTTGCCATGCTTCCTGTTTTCCCTAGGAAATTATTATGCATTTCCATTCAGCAAATTGAAACCCAGTATGAGCCCATTATTGTCTAGCTGAAAAGTACCAAGGGATAGTTGTCATAGCGTTTATTTTTGAAACTGAAATGTGTTCGTTTATTTATTCAGCAGTATTTGCTGAGCACATGCTATGTGGTTGTTATTGTTAGCTGACATTGAGTTGATTACAACTCCTAGCGACCCCATGTGTGCAGAGTAGAACTGCTCCATAGTGTTTTTAAGGCTGTGATCCTTCAGAAGCAGATTGCCAGGCCTTACTTCTGCGGTGCCTCTGGGTGGGTTTGAATTGCAAACCTTTTGCTGAGTAGTACAACACTTAACCATTGTGCCATCAGAGATACCTCTGCGTTAGATGCTGGTACTTAAGTGATGAATAAAGAGATTAAAAAAATACAACAAACAAGTGAAGAAAAAATCTTCCTTGCTGAAGACTCTTTTCAGACTCAAGTAAAGTTACATATAACTATTAAACATTAATACTGAAGAAAAATGAGCAGATTTTCAAAGACTTTTCTTGGGTGATTATTACTCATTCAAAATTTTCAGTACCTGCCTTTAGGACAGAGATAAGAAAGAACCTTAATAGGTGTAAGAGGAAAAGGAAGAAGAAAAAGTTGTAGGGTAGTTCCAAGATGTGTTTTTCAGACAAGCTAGGAGAAACCAGTTCACCTTGACATGGCTTTTCCAGGATTCCTTATTAAATGAGCTACAAGCTCCTGGAGACTCCTGAGGTTCATCATGGCTTTTCTCTTTCCAAAATTTCCAGGATATGAGACAGAGAAGAAAAATCAAAACTAGTGAAAAAGCCCTATGTGAATTTCAAAGACCACATGCTCCTTAAGTTGTGATACATGCAATTTTTTTTAAAATAATTTTTATTGTGCTTTAAGTGAAAGTTTACAAATCAAGTCAGTCTGTCACATATAAGCTTATAAACACCTTACTGCATAGTCACATTTACTCTCCCCCAATGAGTCAGCCCGCTCCCTTCCTCCAGTCTCTCCTTTCGTGACTCTTTTGCCAGTTTCTAACCCTCTCCACCCTCCCATCTCCCCTCCAGACCGGAGATGTCAATACAGTCTCAAGTGTCCACCTGATACAAGTAGCTCACTCTTCATCAGCATCTCTCTCCTACCCATTGTCCAGTCCCTTCGACGTCTGATGAGTGGTCTTTGGGAATGGTTCCTGTCCTGGGCCAACAGAAGGTTTGGGGACCATGACCTCTGGGATTCTTCTAGTCTCAGTCAGACCATTAAGTCTGGTCTTTTTATGAGAATTTGGGGTCTGCATCCCACTGTTCTCCTGCTCCCTGAGGAGTTCTCTGTTGTGAACCCTTTCAGAGCAGTCATTGGTTGTGGCTGGGCACCATCTAGATCTTCTGGTCTCAGGATGATGTAAATCTCCAGTTCATGTGGCCCTTTCTGTCTCAGGCTTATAGTTATCGTGTGACCTTGGTGTTCTTCATTCCCCTTTGATCCAGGTGGGTTGAGACCAATTGATGCATCTTAGATGGCCGCTTGTTAGCATTTAAGACCCCACACACCACACTTCAAAGTGGGATGCAGAATGTTTTCATAATAGAGTTTATTATGCCAATTGACTTAGAAGTCCCCTTAAGCCATAGTCCCCAAACCCCCGCCCTTGCACCGCTGACCTTCGAAGCATTCATTTTATCCCGGAAACTTCTTTGCTTTGGTCCAGTCCAGTTGAGCTTACCTTCCCTGTATTGAGTGTTGTCCTTCCCTTCACCTAAAGTAGTTCCTAACTACAAACTAATCAGTAAATAACCCTCTCCCACCCTCTCTCTCTCCCCCTCTCATAACCACAAAAGAAGGTGTTCTTCTCAGTTTATACTATTTCTCAAGAACTTATAATAGACAGTATTTGTCCTTTTGCATCTGACTAATTTCACTCAGCATAATGCCTTCCAGGTTCCTGCATGTTATGAAATGTTTCACAGATTCGTCACTGTTCTTTATCAATGCATAGTATTCCGTTGTGTGAATGTACCATAATTTATTTAACCATTCATCTAACGATGGACACCTTGGTGGCTTCCAGCTTTTTGCTGTTGTAAACAGTGCTGCAATAAACATGGGTGTGCATATATCTGTTCATGTAAAGGATCTTATTTCTCTAGGGTATATTCCGAGGAGTGGGATTTCTGGGTTGTATGGTAGTTCTGTTTCTAACTTTTTAAGAAAATGCCACATAGATTTCCAAAGTGGTTGTACCATTTTACATTCCCACCAGCAGTGTATAAGAGTTCCAATCTCTCCACAGCCTCTCCAACATTTTATTTTGTGTTTTTTGGATTAATGCCAGCCTTGTTGGAGTGAGATGGAATCTCATTGTAGTTTTAATTTGCATTTCTCTAATGGCTAATGATTGAGAGCATTTTCTCATGTGTCTGTTAGCCACCTGAATATCTTCTTTAGTGAAGTGTGTGTTCATATCCTTTGCCCACTTTTTGATTGGGTTGTTTGTCTTTTTGTGGTTGAGTTTTAACAGAATCATATAGATTTAAGAGATCAGGCTCTGGTCAGTGATGTCATAGGTGAAAAATTTTTCCCAATCTGTAGGTGGTCTTTTTACTCTTTTGGTGAAGTCTTTAGATGAGCATAGGTGTTTGATTTTTAGGAGCTCCCAGTTATCTGGTTTCTCTTCGTCTTTTTAAGAAATGTTTTGTATTCTGTTTATGCCTTGTATCAGGGCTCCTAACGTTGTCCCTATTTTTTCTTCCATGATCTTTATCGTTTTAGTCTTTATGTTTAGGTCTTTGATCCATTTGGAGTTAGTTTTTGTGCCTGATGTGAGGCATGGGTCCTGTTTCATTTTTTTTGCAAATGGATATCCAGTTATGCCAGCATCATTTGTTAAAAAGACTATATTTTCCCCAATTAACTGACACTGGGCCTTTGTCAAATATCAGCTGCTCATATGTGGATGGATTTATATCTGGGTTCTCAATTCTGTTCCATTGGTCTATGTGTCTGTTGTTGTACCAGCACTAGGCTGTTTTGACTACTGTGGCTGTATAATATGTTCTAAAGCAGGTAGAGTGAGGCCTCCCACTTTCTTCTTCTTTTCAGTAATGCTTTACTTATCCGGGGCTTCTTTCCCTTCCATATGAAGTTGGTGATTTGTTTCTCCATCACTTTAAAAAATGTCATTGGAATTTGGATTGGAAGTGCATTGTATGTAAGGATGGCTTTTGGTAGAATAGACATTTTTACTATGTTAAATCTTCCTAGTCATGAGCAAGGTATGTTTTTCCACTTATGTAGGTCCCTTGTAGTTTCTTGCACTACTTTGTAGTTTTCTTTGTATAGGTCTTTTACATCTTTGGTAAGATTTATTCCTAAGTATTTTGTCTTCTTGGGGGCTACTGTGAATGGTATTGATTTGGTGATTTCCTCTTTGATGTTCTTTTTGTTGATGTAGAGGACTCCAAGTGATTTTTGTATGTTTATCTTGTAACCTGAGATACTCCCGAACTCTTCTGTTAGTTTTCTGGAGGATTCCTTAGGGTTTTCTGTGTATAAGATCATGTCATCTGCAAACAGAGATAATTTTACTTCTTCCTTGCCAATGCGGATGCCTTTTATTTCTTTGTCTAGCCTAATTGCTCTGGCTAGAACCTCTAGCACAATGTTGAATAAGAGCGGGGATAAAAGGCATCCTTGTCTGGTTCCCATTGTCAAGGGAAATGCTTTCAGGATCTCTCCATTTAGAATGATGGTGGCTGTTGGCTGTTGGCTTTGTATAGATGCCTTTATTATGCTAAGGAATTTTCCTTCAATTCCTATTTTGCTGAGAGTTTTTATCATAAAAGAGTGTTGGACTTTGTCAAATGCCTTTTCTGCATCAATTGATAAGATCATGTGGTTTTTGTCTTTTGTTTTATTTATGTGGTGGATTACATTAATGGTTTTTCTAATATTAAACCAGTCTTGTATAAAAAAAAAAAAGTATACCTGGTATAAATCCCACTTGGTCGTGGTGGATTATTTTTTTGATATGTTGTTGAACTCTAGTGGCTAGAATTTTGTTGAGGATTTTTGCATCTATGTTCATGAGGGATATACGTCTGTAATTTTCTTTTTTTGTCGTGTCTTTACCTGGTTTTGGTATCAGGGATATGGTGGCTTCATAGAATGAGTTAGGTAGTATTCCATCATTTACTATGCTTTGAAATAGCTTTAGTAGTAGTGGTGTTAACTCTTCTCTGAATGTATGGTGGAACTCTGCAGGGAAGCCATCTGGGCCAGGGCTTTTTTTTGTTGGGAGTTTTTTGATTACCTTTTCAATCTCTTTTTTGGTTATGGGTCTATTTAGTTGTTCTACTTCTGAATGTGTTAGTTTAGGTAGGTAGTGTTTTTCTAGGAATTCATCCATTTCTTCTAGGTTTGCAAATTTGTTAGAGTACAATTTTTGATAAGAATCTGATATGATTCTTTTAATTTCAGTTGGGTCTGTTGTGATATGGCCCATCTCGTCTCTTATTCGGGTTATTTGTTTCCTTTCCTGTATTTCTTTAGTTAGTCTGACCAACGGCTTATCAATTTTGTTAATTTTTTTAAAGAACCAGCTTTTGACTTTGTTAATTCTTTGAATTGTTTTTCTGTTCTCTATTTCATTTAGTTCAGCTCTAATTTTTATTATTTTTTTCTTCTGGTGCCTGATAGATTCTTTTGTTGCTCACTTTCAATTTGTTCAGGTTGTAGGGACAGTTCTCTGATTTTGGCTCTTTCTTCTTTATGTATTTGTGCATTTATCAATATAAATTGACCTCTGAGCCCTGCTTTTGCTGAGTCCCAGAGGTTTTGATAGGAAGTGTTTTCATTCTAGTTACATTCTTTGAATTTCTTTATTCCCTCCTTGATGTCTTCTATAACCCAGTCTTTTTTCAGGAGGGTATTGTCCAGTTTCCAAGTATTTGATTTCTTTTCCCCGATTTTTCTATTATTGATTTCCGCTTTTATGGCCTTGTGGTCTGAGAAGATGCTTTGTAATATTTCAATGTTTTGGATTCTACAAATGTTTGTTTTATGACCTAATATGTGATCTATTCTAGAGAATGTTCCATGTGCACTGGAAAAAAAATATATTTTGCAGCTGTTGGGTGGAGTGTTCTGTATAGGTCTATGAGGTCAAGTTGGTTGATTTTAGCAGTTAGGTCTTCCATGTCTCTATTGAGCTTCTTACTGGAAGTTCTATCCTTCTGTGAAAGTGGTGTGTTGAAGTCTCCTACCATAATTGCGGAGGAGTCTATCTCACTGTTCAGTTCTGTTAAAGTTTGTTTTATTTATCTTGCAGCCCTGTCATTGGGTGCATAAATATTTAATATGGTTATATCTTCCTGGTCAATTGTCCCTTTAATCATTATGTAGTGTCCTTCCTTTTCCTTTGTGGTGGATTTAACTTTAAAGTCTATTTTGTCAGAAATAAATATTGCTACTCCTGCTCTTTTTTGATTGTTGTTTGCTTGATATATTTTTTCCACCCTTTCAGTTTTAGTTTGTTTGTGTCTCTAAGTCTAAGATGTGTCTCTTGTAAGCAGCATGTGGACGGATTGTGTTTCTTTATCTAGTCTGAGACTCTGTCTCTTTATTGGTGCATTTAGTCCATTTACATTCAGTGTAATTATAGATAAGAATGTGTTTAGTGCTGTCATTTTGACGCCTTTTTGTGTGTGTTGTTGACAATTTCATTTTTCTACTTGCTTTTTTGTGCTGAGACATTTTTCTTTGCAAATTGTGTGTTCCTCATTTTCATAGTAGTTGAATTTAAATTTGCTGAGTTGTTATGTTTTTCTTGGTTTTTATTTTGAGTTATGGAATTGTTAGACCTCTTTGTGGTTACCTTAATATTTGCCCCTATTTTTCTAAGTAAAAACCTAACTTGTATCATCCTATATTGCCTTGTTTTCCTCTCCATAGGGCAGTTCTATGCCTCCTGTATTTAGTCTCTCTTTTTGATTATAGTGATCATTTATATAATGACTTCAATGATTCCCTGTTTTGAGCCTTTTTTCCTTTTTAAAATTAATCTTAATTTGTTTTTGTGATTTCCTTATTTGAGTTGATATCAGGATGTTCTGTTCTGTGTCTTTGCGTTGTGTTGTTATCTGATGTTATCGATTTTCTGACCAATTTCCTTTAGTAATTCTTGTAGCTTTGGTTTGTTTTTTGCAAATTCTCTAAGCTTGTGTTTTTCTGTAAATGTTTTAATTTCACCTTCATGTGTGACAGAGAGTTTTGCTGGATATATGATCCTTGGCTGGCAGTTTTTCTCCTTCAGTGCACTATATATGTCATCCCATTGCCTTCTTGACTGCATGGTTTCTGTTGAGTAGTTTGAACTTATTCTTATTGATTCTCCTTTGTAGGAGACCTTTCTTTTATCCCTGGCTGCTTTTAAAATTTTCTCTTTATCTTTGCTTTTGGCAAGTTTGATGATAATATGTCTTGGTGATTTTCTTTATGGATCTATCTTATATGGGGTTTGATGAGCATCTTGGATAGATATCCTTTTATCTTTCATGATGTCAGGGAAGTTTTCTGCCAACAGATCTTCATCTATTCTGTCTGTATTTTCTGTCATCCCTCCCTGTTCTGGAACTCCAATCACATGCAAGTTATTCTTCCTGATTGAGTCCCACATGATTCTTAGGGTTTCTTTATTTTTTTTAATTCTTTTATCTGATTTTTCTTCAGCTATATTTATATTTAGTGTCAATTGCTTTATCCTCCAGCTCCCCCACTCTGCATTCCAATTGCTCGATTCTGCTCCTCTCCCTTCCTATTGAGTTGTCTAATTCTGTAATTTTACTGTTAATCTTTTGGATTTCTGAATTCTGTCTCTCTATGGATTCTTGCAACTTATTAACTTTCCCACTATGTTCTTGAATAATCTTTTTGATTTCTTCAACTGCTTTATCAGTGTGTTCCTTAGTTTTTTCTGTAGATTGCCTTATTTCATTTCTGAGGTCATCCCTGATGTCTTGAAGCATTCTGTAAATTACTTTTTTATATTCTGCATCTGGCAATTCCAGGATTGTATCTTCATTTGGGAAAGATTTTGATTTATTAATTTGGGGAGTTGTAGAAGCAATCATGGTCTGCTTCTTTATGTGGTTTGATATCGACTGTTGTCTCCGAGCCATCTACAAGATATTGTAATGATTTATTTTATATTTGCTCACCGAATCTTATCTTGTTTTGTTTTCTTTCAATATATGCAGTTGGGCTACTAGACTGCACTGTCTTGATTGTTGTAGGCTTTGAATCTCTTATGTCCTTATCAGTTGGTACCAGAAATATAAGCCTAAGAGTCCATTCACTATTCTTGAGTAGAATCTGATTTTGGGTCACCAAGTGTGTGGGGTAGACTGTCACCTATTCACTTAGAGGAGTAGTGGTGATAGTTGTGTGCACCAGATTCTAGTAGCAGCAGGAGGTCACCTTTTGGGGGGGCAGGCTGCTGACAGGCTTCCCCCAAGTTCCAGTGAGGTAGGTGTGTCTCTATTCCTAAAGCACTTTGGTTGGTGGGCTCTGCAGCTGTACCTTATGCACCCAATGCGTGTACCTCTACGGACTGGTAGATGTCACTATCCTCAGACCCCTATGGCAGGAGGTTAGGTGGTTTGGGTGGAGCTTCAGCCCTCAGTTCCCTGTTGTGGGTCAGTGAGGGCTCTGTTGAATATGCAGAGATATCAGACCTGGGAAGTTTGTCTTCCCATTAATCAGCTAAAACAATTACAGTCAGATCACTATCAGAATTGTCTTTGCAGTATAATAGCCACCTTGTTCCCTGTAGGGATGAAAGCCCAAGACTGTGGATCACAAATGCTTGGCTGGAGCTGGTCTGTATTTTTAGTCCAATTTCAGGAAGTCAGGGAAGGTTTCTTGGTCCCTGGGTTTTTTGTAGCTGCTTCTCTCAGGCCTGGAGAATGGGTTAGGAAAAGACAAAACAATCAAACAAAAAAAAATGCTGAGCACTTCACTCTCTGGCCCAGGAAATTCCAATGTTAATGAAGCCACCTGGGAAGGGGAGGGGAGGGATCAGATAGATAGGAGATAGTACACCCAGGAATATAGACAAAGTTACTTATCTTGCTTGGGATGACTGTTTTATGTGAGATTCCTGAGGGGTGTGTGGACTGTGTGCTGTGGCTGGGTCAAGATTGCCCCCGAGGGTCAGGCCCGCTTCCTGTGCTTGTGCTGTCCCAGAAGACATGGTTAGTTCCTCTGCTCCCAGTCCAAAGCCCAGCGCCAAGGTTCCCCAGGTGGATGCCACACTCCTGACTCCCAAATCAGTCGCTGCCTCCTGGTGACTTCTCCTCCTGTCAGCCACGTTGCTGCGCTACCTGCGTAAACTGGCTGGGTTTCCCCTGGGGTCACTGCAGGGGGCTAGGGCTGCACCCCATGTTTGCACTGTCTCAGAGTGCCGTCCTCAGCTCCCCTGCACCCAGTCCAAAGCCTGGCACCAAGGTTTTCTGACTGGGACACTGACTCCAGGCTTTGAAAACAGTCGGTGCTTCCCCATGGTTGTTTGTTCTCTCGTTAGCCCGGTCGGTGTGCAGCCCACTTGTGCTGGCTGAGTCTTTAAGGAGGTTACCTCAGGGGCCTAGAGGTTAAGGCTGTGTCCTGTGCCTGCCCTGCCTCAGCAAGCTGCAATCAGCCCCGCCACTCGGCACCAGGGAACCGCAGGGGCTCAAGGCTGTGGGGTGGGTCACGGGTTCCGGAAGTGGTTGCTGGTTCAAGGTGCAGCTTTTCACTCACCTGTCACTCAGGTCAACTCTTTAGATCTCTGTTTGATGGTCAGGGTTCATAGATTGTCATGTATGTGATCGATTCACTTGTTTTTCTGAGTCTTTGTTGCAAGAGGGATCCGAGGTAGCATCTGCCTAGTTAGCCATCTTGGCCCCGCCTCCAGGAATCTTTTTTCTGTGCCAAATTATACCACATTTTCCTGTTAATATTGTTTAAAATATTTTCAGAAATGTATTTTTAAAAATAATTTAATATTTTATTTTAAAATCTATGGAATCATTACAGGAAATATTTATCATAAGAGAAAAAATAGTTTTCTTGTTAAATAACATATTAAAATATCAAAAAATTGACCAAAGGTGACTTACCAAAGTGTTTTCATAACTATAATGTCATTTGATTTTCAGCATAAAATTATGAGATAAATATCATTTTATCATCTTCAGCTACGCATGATGATCTCAAAGCTAACTAATTCAATGACTTACCCAAATTGGTACAGTAATCAATACCCACAACAGAGCTCAAATCCAGGTGTATAACAGCTTTAGAGTTTGTGAGATTCCCATTGAACCACATAGCTTTCTATCAAGTGATCAAGCACAGAAGCTCCTATTAGATTAAAAAAAAATGTTTCTTTTTAGACAATTGGACTATTATGAAGATGGCCATACCCATATCTTGTTCTGAATTTTGTAGGTGCTGATGCAATCTATTCTGAAGGTCTTTTTAAAGATGATTAAACAGAAAAAAACAGAAGCTAAGATATATAAATCAAGGTAATATACACATATTTGGGCAAAATTATACTGCATTAATCCTTAGACATCATAACTGCTATTATGTGCAGTTAACTGTTCCTTCCAGCACACTTGATAATTGCCAGGCTTCCCATGGCTGTTTCAGTTGGCTGCTCTGAAATCACAAAGGCCAGCAACATAATATGGATTTGCTCTTCCTCTGTCCACCAGTCTCTTTGCCAGAACTTTGGCTGGAAGCTAAAGCAGTAAGAAGGCGAATGTGGGACAGGAGGAAGTACATGTAAAGTTAAGAGCATAGACTTTAAAATTAAATAAATATTAGTTCCTGCCCCTATTCAGTTGTTTTTGGGCAATGTGAAAGCAGATATTTTAATTATTCTCTCTTGGGTGCAATTTTCTCATACAATAATAATAATACTTCATAAATCATAACATTATGATGACTATAGAAGATATAGAGGTGCACAGAAACAATTAGATTAATTATATCTGCTATTAAAATTATTATTAACATTATTACACCCCATCCCTTCTACTTCAATGTCTATGTATTCTCATGAATGCATGTGTTTCTTTTTGGATTTCTCTGGGAGCATATATAATCTCTTCAGGGCAATGTTCATTTTTTTAATACAGGTTAAAATTGATTGAAAAATGCACTTCATATACCCCATCTTTAAGTACTTATATTTGAACTACTTCTTAAACAACTAGAGAGAGCTTTAATTTCATTACCAGGTTTAATCACATAGCTGAAGTGCAGAAGGTAGACTTTATTTGGAGACCCAAGAGATGAGTTAAAGTCGGGTGCTGCATATGCTACTAAGCTTTGTAGGGGCCAGGCCTTCTAGGATCTGGGAAACATGATTCATTAAACAGACTTTGTACTCTGACAAAATCCATAAGGCAAATTCCCTCATAGTGTTAAATGATTTCCTTAAAATAACGTTAAGGATTAATTTATGGCAAGTGTCTCTGCATGAGAAACACAGATTAACACAAATGATAATCTATGGTTTAGTAAAAGACAGAAGTTCTGTTCAAATTCACGTGTCTACTATTGAATCTTTATAAAAGAAGGCATATTAGTAAATTGTAGCTCAGTGAGGGGCAGAGATAATTATGCCTTAGGTTCTGCTGCATTCCAGTGACCTAAATTAATGTAAGAATAGTGACTTAAGAGAGAGCCTCACGGGCACGCAAACTCTCTATCCAGCTATTCTTCCTATCAATATCACCTGTCTTAAGCAAGCATTTGACAGATGCTAAATTGCTGTAAATTCATGATTAAATTCTGTAACAGGTACCTGTAGTGCTGACAATCTATTACTCTGGATAAAGTGTAAACCATATATTTTAATCATTTCTGACACAGACACTATATCCACAAAAAGAAAAAGCAAAGAGGCAGATTTTCCCATGTGTTTGGTGTAGGAGAATGAACATAAACACTGACCCAAGGTCAAGTGATTACAATTAAATTTGATCTCCACGTGTCTCAATCCTACCTTCAGCAGGATTTCAGGAAAGGCCCATAGAATTCCACCCTTCCCTCAGTCTAAACCTCCCAGAAGTACCAAGAAAAGGCTACTATTTGAAATGATTGCTTACATTCCTTTTCTAATAAAACCAAGCCCGTTGTGGTCGAGTTGACTCCGACTCATAGTGATCCTACAGAACAGAGTAGGACTGCCTCATAGGGTTTCCAAGGCTGTAAACCTTTACGGAAGCAGACTGTCACATCCTTCTCCCACAGAGCAGCTGGTGGATTTGAACCTCCAACCTTTGGTTAGCAACGAAGAGCTTAACCACTGCACCACGA
The DNA here is from genome assembly GCF_030014295.1 of Loxodonta africana. Classification (NCBI taxonomy): domain Eukaryota; kingdom Metazoa; phylum Chordata; class Mammalia; order Proboscidea; family Elephantidae; genus Loxodonta; species Loxodonta africana. The sequence goes on from NC_087367.1 coordinate 30,598,527, forward strand.
GGTCTCCTTGTGTATCTCAGTCATCACTAGAAACCTCATCCCATATCACAAAGACTCTCGTATACATTAGGCTGATTCCATTGTACTCTCTGGAATCCATCATGTAGTACAAGAAAAACCTCTTAGACTCACTGCCTCTCTAAACTTTCCCTTAATTTTTTCTGTCTTTTTTTTACTCTAAATAAAATGTGGAGTTAAATTGAAGATACTACATAGCCTTTAGTCCTCTCACAATCCTGGTTATTTTTTCTGGTATTCCACCTACAACTAAGAAGCATTCTGTTTGTACTTCTTCCAAGACAGATTTTTTCCTTCTTTTGGAAGTCCATGGTGTACTGAATATTCTTCGCCAACACCACAATTCAAAGGAGTAAATTCTTTCGTCTTCCTTATTCATTGTCTTAGTTATCCAGTGCTGCTATAATAGAAATACCACAAGTGAATAACTTTAACAAAGAGAAATTTATTTTCTCACAGTCTAAAAAAGCTGTAAATCCAAATTCAGGGCATCAGCTCCAGGGGAGGGCTTTCTTTTTCTGTCAACTCTGGAGGAAGGTCCTTCTCATCAATCTTCCCTTGGTCTGGGAGTATCTTAGCACAGGAACCTCAGGTCCAAAGGACTCGCTCTGCTCCTGGTATTGCTTTGTTGGTGGTATGATGAGAGGTTTCCAACTCTCTGCTTGCTTTCGTTTCCTATTATCTCTTGTAAAATAAAAGGCGGTACAGGCCACACCCCAGAGAAACTACAATGGATCAGAGATGTGACCTTAGCAAGGGTGTTACATCCCACCCTAACCCTCTTTAACCACAGGCAGAGATTATGATTTATAACACATAGGAAAATCATAAAATGGAGGACAACCACATATGGCCTAATCAAGTTGACACATATTTTGAGGGGGACACAATTCAATCCATTACATTCATCATCCAGTTTTTGCGGGTATGTAAGGCAATTAAAAATACCATGGCTTGGGTCAGGTGCGCTTTAGGTTTCAAGGTGACATCTTTGTTTTTCAACATTTTAAAAAGATCTTTTGCAGCAGATTTGCCCAATCCAATGCTTTTTTGATTTCTTGACTACTGCTTCCATGGGTGTTGATTTTGGATCCAAGTAAAATGAAATTCTTGACAACCTCAATCTTTTCTCCTTTTAACATGATGTTGCTTATTGGTCCAGTCATGGGGATTTTTGTTTTCTTTATGTTGAGGTGTAATCCATACTGAAGGCTGTAGTCCTTGATGTTTATCAGTAAGTGCTTCAAGTCCTCTTCACTTTCAGCAAGCAAAGTTGTGTCATCTGCATAACACAGGATGCTAATGAGTCTTCCTCCATTCATATAGTCCAGCTTCTCAGATTATTTGCTCAGCATGCAGACTGAATAGGTATGGTGAAATGATGCAACCCTAACGCACACCTTTCCTGGCTTTAAACCACGCAGTGTCCCCTTGTTCTTTTCCAGCAACTGCCTCCTGATCTATGTACAAGTTCCCCATGAGCACAATTAAGCATTCTGGAATTCCCATTCTTTGCAATGTTATCCATAATTTGTTATGATCCACACAGTCAAACGCCTTTGCATAGTCAATAAAACACAGGTTAAGCATCTTTCTGGTGTTCCCTGCTTTCAGCCAGAACCCATCTAACATCAGCAATGATATCCCTGGTTCCAAGTTCTCTTCTGAACCTAGCTTCAATTTCTAGCAGTTCCCTGGTGATATACTGCTGCAGTCACTTTTGAATGATTTTCAGCAAAATTTTACTTGCATGTGATATTAAGGATATTGCTTGATAATTTCCACATTTGGTTGGATCACCTTTCTTGGGAATAGGCATAAATATAGATTTCTTCCAGTCAGTTGGCCAGGTAGCTGTCTTCCAAATTTTTTGGCATAGACGAGCAAGCACTTCCAGCTCTGCATCCATTTGTTGAAACGTCTGAATTGGTATTCCATCAATTCCTGGAGCCTTGTTTTTTGCCAATGCCTTCAGAACAGCTTTGACTTCTTCCTTCATTACCATTGGTTCCTGATCATGTGCTACCTCCTGAAATGGTTGAACATTGACCAATTCTTTTTGAATAGTGAGTCTGTGTATTCCTTCCATCTTCTTTTTATGCTTCCTGCATCATTTATAGTTTCTTTCATTTAATATTAACTTTTTACATTAAAAAGTATTTTGTTCTTTGTACTTGGTTTCTAAGAGATAACTCTGTTTTTTTAGGTACTTTTGAGTGGGTTCTAACTCATAGGCATCCTGTATGACAGAGTAGAACTCTAAACCCTTGACATTTCCTGGGTAATTTAGATGCCTTTATTATCTGTTTGATAGGCACGACAGTTTATGAGGTGATTGAGGTGGGGCCTGGTTGTTTAAAAAGAAGTGTCTATATTTGTTATTTTTATCATCCTCCTTTTCTCTGTTCAAAGGTCCCTGGTTGGTGCAAATGGTTTGAGCTTGGCTGTTAACCAAAAGATGGTCCACACCTACCCAGTAGTTCCAAAGAAGATAGGCCTGGCATTCTTCTTCCTTAAAAATTACAGTCAAGAAAATGTTGTGGAGCAGTTCTACTCTGTAACACATGGGGTCACCATGAGTTGAGCTCAGTGGCAATGGGTTTGTTTTTTGTTATTCTCTCTTGAGTTCTCTGCAATCAGCATTATGTCCCCATTTTTCCTTTGAAATTACTGTTGCAGATATTACCAGTGGCCTCCACATTGCCACATTCTCAGTCATAAGCTTACTCATTCAGAGTAGGTGAGCATACTATCCACCTTGAATTATTTTCTTCATTTGGTTTCTGAGACAATGCACTCTCCTGGTTTTTCACACATTGCCTTGACAATTCCTTGTCAGACTCCTTTGCTGAAATCCCTTCCTTATCCAAATCCATATAGACTGTATCTGTATAGCCCTGGAGCTCATTCCTCAAATCTCATCTGTTTTGTATCTACACTGCCTTTCTTGGTGTTCTCATGTGTTTAAAATGACAATTTCCATATTGATGACTCAAATTCAGATGTTTAACCCCAAGTTAACATGTTCATATATAACTACCTAATTGACATATCCATTTGAATTTCTAATAGGCATCTCAAATATAAAATGAGTTCTCCATTACTCTCTGAAACATCCTTCTTTTCCTATCATCACCACCCCCTCAGCCTTCATCTCTCTGCCTTCCACTGCCTATTTCCTTCCTGCTTGCCTTGCCAAGGTTTTTGGCTTGTTCTGAATCCAGCAGCTGCCTCTTGTCTGACCTCCAGTTCTTGGGACTTGAGCTAGCAGCTTGCCTCTCCATCTTGGGGTTCATGGATCTTCACAGCCTGTGACAAAGAGTCCTGCTCCCTGACCCATTGATCTTGGGTTCCCCAGCTCCTGCAGCTGTGTGAATCAGGAGAAACCCCTTTCTTGGACCTCCCTGAAGGACAATGGTGAAGGGAAATCCTCCCAAGGGGCAGAACTTCGAGCAGTTCACCTGGTTGTTCTCTTTGTTTGGAAGGAGAAATGGCCAGATGTGTGATTGTATACTGATTCAGGGGCTGTGGCCAATGGTTTGGCTGGATGGTCAGGGACTTGGAAGGGACATGATTGGAAAATTGGAGACAAGGATTTATGGGGAAGAGGTACGTGGACAAACCTGTCTGAATGGGCTAAAGAAACGAAAATATTTGTGTCTCATGTGAATGCTCACCAAAGGGTGACCTCAGCAGAGGATGATTTTAACAATCAGGTGGACAGGATGACGTGTTCTCTGAAAACCACTCATCCTCTTTCCCCACCTGCTTCCGTCAATGCCCACCTGGCTCATGAACAAAGTGGCTATGGTGGCAGGGGTGGAGGTTATGCATGGACCCAGCAACATGAACTTCCATTCACCATGGCTGACTTGGCTACAGCCACTGCTGAGTGCCCATTCTGCCAGCAGCAAAGATCAACACTGATTCTCCGATATGGCTCCATCCCTCAAGGTGATCAGCCAGCAACCTGGTTGCAAGTTGATTACATTGGGCCACTTCCATCATGGAAAGGGCAGCATTTTGTCCTTACTAGAATAGACAGTCTGGATATGAATTTGCCTTCCCAGTCATGTTTCTGCCAAAATTGCCATCCGTGGACTTACAGAATGCCTTATGCACCATCATAGTATCCCACACTGCATTGCCTCTGATCAAGGGACTTGCTTCACAGCAAATGAAGTGTGACTGTGGGCTCATCCTCATGGAATTCACAGGTATTACCATATTTCCTTTCATCCTGAAGCAGCTGGCTTGATAGAAGAATGGAATGGCCTCCTAAAGACTCAATTATGGTGCCAGCCAGGTGGCAATGGAGCAATATTCTCCAGGAGGCTGTATATCCTGTAAACCAATGCCCAATACATGGTGCTGTTTCTCTCATTACCAGGATTCATCGGTTCAGGAATCGTGGAGTGGGAATGGGAGTGGCACCACTCACTATTACTCCTACTGACCCACCCACAAGATTTTTGCTTCCTGTCCCTGTGACTTTATGCTCTGGAGGTCTCTAGGTCTTAGTTCCAAAGGGAGGGATGTTCCCACCTGGAGACACATCACAGATTCTGTTGAACTGGAAGCTAAGAGTGCCACCTGGTCACTCTGGGCTCCTCATGCCTCTGTATCAACAGGTGCAGAAAGGAATTACCATAGTGGTTGGTGTGATTGATCCAGATTACCAAAAGGAAATAGGATTGATATTATGTAATGGAGGTAAAGAAAAGTATTCCTGGAATACTGGTGATCCCTTAGGGCATCTCTTAGTACTACCATGTCCTGTGATTAAAGTCTGTGGAAAACTACCGCAACCCAATTCCGACATGAGTACTAATGGCCCAGACCGTTCAGGAATGAAGGTTTGGGTCACCCCACCAGGCTAACTACCATGACCAGCTGAGGTGCTTGCTGAGGGCAAAGGGATAAGGAATGGGTGATGGAAGAAGGTAGTTCTAAATACCAGTTATAGGCATGTGACCAGTTACATAAACAAGCAGTATAATTGTTATGAGTATTTCTGCTTTGTATGTGTGCATCAGATATTTTTGTTTTCTTCACTTATAAAGTATACAATATAAATGGGGCTAGTGTTTTTTCGGTTGTATGTGTGTTAGTTGTATCATGTTAGGTGCAAGTATGACTTTGCAATTGTGTTTATTCAGAGATAATGTACAGTTTGGGGAGATGTGTACAGATGCCAAGTTGACAAGGGGTGGACTGTGATGGTCAAGATTGTGTGCCAATTTGGCTGGGCCATAATTCTCAGTGTTTTGGCAGTTGTAAAATGTTGTGATCACTTCCTTGTTGAATTTTGATGTGTGATCACCTCCATGATGGTCGACAAATCTGTTGAGTGGTATTGGCAGGGGTGGAGCCTTTGGCAGCTCACCACCCCCTCAGCCTTCATCTCTCTGCCTTCTTCTGCCTACTTTCTTCCTGCTAGCCTTGCCAAGGTTTTTGGCTTGTTCTGGATCCAAAACTAGCTAGCATCTTGCCTGTCCGTCTTAGGATTCAGCCTAAGACAAGTCCCTTATCATAATAGGCACTCAAAAATTCTAGCTGCCTGTCCCAATCCCGGATGTACCTAGTTTATTACATTTTTAAATGGCGAAAAATTAGATAAAGCTTTATGATCTGTAAGTTCCAGTACCAACCTCACTAACAGTCATGGTTTCTTGACAGCCCTGAAAGAGCCTAGAAAAAATAATTAGTAATGCCTTGGGGATTTTTACTATGTTCACAAAGTTAAATGCCTACCTGAAAATACAAAATAATGTTTTAAGCTTGTATCAAGAGAATATACTGTGACTTAGGTATATGCAGTTCATAGAAAGCCATTCTTCCCAGGGCATAGTGAAAGTGGAAACTACTTAGATATGTCTTATGAGATCCTTAGAACCTCCACATTTTTTTCTAACCCAGAGTTTCTGAGTTGGCCCATCTCTCATTTTTTTAAATAATTTTTATTGTGCTTTAAGTGAAAGTTTACTAATCAAGTCAATCTCTCGCACAAAAACCCATATACACCTTGCTACATACCCCCAATTACTCTCCCCCTAATGAGACAGCCTGCTCTCTCCCTCCACTCTCTCTTTTCTTGTTCATTTTGCAAGCTTCTAAGCCCCTCCACCCTCTCATCTCCCCTCCAGGCAGGAGATGCCAACATAGTCTCAAGTGTCCACCTAATCAAAGAAGCTCACCCCTCAAAAGCATGCCTCTCCAACCCATTGTCCAGTCCAATCCATGTCTGAAGAGTTGGCTTTGGGAATGGTTACTGTATTGGGGCAACAGAAGGTCTGGCGGCCATGACCACTGGGGCCCTTCTAGTCTCAGTCAGACCATTAAGTCTGGTCTTTTTATGAGAATTTGGGGTCTGCATCCCACTGCTCTCAGGCTCCCTCAGGGGTTCTCTGTTGTGTTCCCTGTCAGGGCAGTCATCGGTTGTAGCCAGGCACCATCTAGTTCTTCTGGTCTCAGGATGATGTAATCGCTGGTTCATGCGGCCCTTTCTGTTTCTTGGGCCTGTAATCGCCTTGTGTCCTTGGTGTTCTTCATTCTCCTTTGATCCAGTGGGTTGAGACCAATTCATGCATCTTAGATGGCTGCTTGCTAGCGTTTAAGACCCCAGATGTCACTCTACAAAGTGAGGTGCAGAATGTTTTCTTAATAGATTTTATTTTGCCAATTGACTTAGATGTCCCCTGAAACCATGGTCCCTAGACCCCTGGCCCTGCTACTCTGGCCTTTGAAGCATTCAGTTTATTCAGAAAACTTCTTTGCTTTCGGTTTAGTCCAATGGTGCTGACCTCGCCTGTATTGTGTGCTGTCTTTCCCTTCACCTAAAGTAGTTCTTATCTACTATCGAATTAGTGAATGCCCCATCCAACCCTCCCTCCCTGCTCTCGTAACCACAAAAGAATGTTTTCTTCTCAGTTTAAACTATTTCTCAAGTTCTTATAATTGTGGTCTTATACAATATTTATCCTTTTGCAACTGACTAATTTCACTCAGCATAATGCCTTCCAGGTTCCTCCATGTTACGAAATGTTTCACAGATTCCTCACTGTTCTTTATCGATGCATAGCATTCCACTGTGTGAATATACCGTAATTTATTTATCCATTCATCCGTTGATGGGCATCTTGGTTGCTTCCATCTTTTTGCTGTTGTAAACAGTGCTGCAATAAACATGGGTGTGCATATTATCTGTTTGTATAAATGCTCTTACTTCTCTAGGATATATTCCAAGGAGTGAGATTGCTGGATACTATGGTAGTTCTATTTCTAGCTTTTTCAGGAAGTGCCAAATCAATTTCCAAAGTGGTTGTACCATTTGACATTCCCACCAGCAGTGTAGAAGTGTTCCAATCTCTCCACAGCCTCTCCAACATTTATGATTTTGTGTTTTTTGGATTAATGCCAGCCTTGTTGGAGTGAGATGCAACCTCATTGTAGTTTTGATCTGCATCTCTCTAATGGCTAATGATCGTGAACATTTCCTTATATATCTGTTAGCTGTCTGAATGTCTTCATTAGTGAAGTGTCTATTCATATCATTTGCCCACTTTTTAATTGGGTTATTTGTCTTTTTGTAGTTGAGTTTTTGCAGTATCATGTAGATTTTAGATATCAGGCACTGATCAGAAATGTCATAACTAAAAACTTTTTCCCAGTCTGTAGGTAGTCTTTTTACTCTTTCAGTGAAGTCTTTGGATGAGTATAGGTGTTTGATTTTTAGTTTTTCTTCTTTATTCTTTATAATAATTTGTATATTGTTTCTGACATGTATTAGGACTCCTAACATTGTCCCTATTTTTTCTTCAATGATCTTTATCGTTTTAGACTTTATATTTAGGTCTTTGATCCATTTTGAGCTCTTTTTTGTGCATGGGTCTTGTTTCATTTTTTTTTAATCCAGTTATGCCTGCACCATTTGTTAAAAAGACAGTCTTTTCCCAGTTTAACTGTCTTGGGGCCTTTGTCAAATATCAACTGCTCATATGTGGATGGATTTATGTCTAGATTCTCAATTCTGTTCCATTGATCCCTGTACCTGTTGTTGTACCAGTACCAGGCTGTTTTGACTACTGTGGCGTTATAATAGGTTCTAAAATCAGGTAGTGTGGGCCTCCCACTTTGTTCTTTTTCAGTAATGCCTCATTTATCCAGGGCCCCTTTCCCTTCCAAATGAAGTTGGTGATTTGTTTCTCCATCTCATTAAAGAATGTCATTGGGATTTGGATCAGAATTGCATTAAATGTATAGATGACTTTTGGTAGAACAGACATTTTCATAATATTAAGTCTTCCTATCTACAAGCAAGGTATGTTCTTCCACTTATGTAAGTCTCTTGGTTTCTTGCAGAAGTGTACTGTAGTTTTCTTTGTATAAGTCTTTTACATCTCTGGTAAGATTTATTCCTAAGTATTTTGTTTTCTTGGGGGCTACTGTAAATGGCACTGATTTGGTGATTTCCTCTTCGATGTTCTTTTTGTTGATGTAGAGGAATTCAACTGATTTTTGTATGTTTATCTTGTGTCCCGATACTCTGCTGAACTCTTCTATTGGTTTCAGTAGTTTTCTGGAGGATTCCTTAGGGTTTTCTGTGTATAAGATTATGTCATCTGCGAATAAAGATACTTTGACTTCTTCCTTGCCAATCTGGATGCCCTATATTTCTTTATCTAGCCTAATTGCTTTGGCTAGGACTTCCAGCACAATGTTTAATAAGAGTGGTGATAAAGGGCATCCTTGTCTGGCTCCCGATCTCAACGGGAATACTTTCAGGCTCTCTCCATTTAGGGTGATGTTGGCTGTTGGCTTTGTATAAATGCCATTTATTATGTTGAGGAATTTTCCTTCTATTCCTATTTTGCTGAGAGTTTTTATCCTGAATGAGTGTTGAACTTTGTCAAATGCCTTTTCTGCATCAATTGATAACATCATGTGATTCTTGTCTTTTGTTTTATTTATGTGGTGGATTACATTAATTGTTTTTGTAAAGTTGAACCATCCCTGAATACCTGGTCTGAATCCCACTTGGTCATGGTGAATTATTTTTTTGATATGTTGTTGAATTCTATTGGCTAGAATTTTGTTGAGAATTTTTGCATCTACATTCATGAGGGATATAGGTCTATAATTTTCTTTTCTTGCGGTGTGTTTTCCTGGTTTTGGTGTCAGGGATATGGTGGCTTCATAGAATGAGTTTGGTAGTAGTCCGTCATTTTCTACGCTCTGAAATACCTTTACTAGTAGTGGTGTTAACTCTTCTTTGAAAGTTTGGTAGAACTCTGCAGTGAAGCCGTCCGGGCCAGGGCTTTTTATTGTTGGGAGTTTTTTGATTAACTTTTCATAGGTAATCTTCTTTTGTTACGGGTCTATTTAGTTGTTCTACCTGTGTTTGTCTTAGTTTAGGTAGGTAGTGTGTTTCTAGGAATTCCTCCATTTCTTCTAGGTTTTCACATTCGTTTGAGTATAGTTTTTTGTAGTAAACTGATATGATCCTTTTAATTTCAGTTGGGTCTGTTGTAATATTGCCCATCTCATTTCTTTCTGGGGTTATTTGCTTCCTCTCCTGTTTTTCTTTTGTCAGTTTGGCCAGTGGTTTATCAATTTTGTTGAGTTTTTCAAAAAACCAGCTTTTGGTTTTGTTAATTCTTTCAATTGTTTTTCTGTGTTCTATTTCATTTAGTTCACCTCTAATTTTTATTATTTGTTTTCTTCTGGTGCCTGTGGGTTTCTTTTCTTGCTCTGTTTCTATTTGTTCAAGTTGTAAGGGTAATTCTTTGATTTTGGCCCTTTCTTCTTTTTGGATGTGTGCGTTTATTGATATAAATTGGCCTCTGAGTACTGCTTTTGCTGTGTCCCAAAGGTTTTGATAGGAAGTGTTTTCATTCTGATTGGATTCTCTGAATTTCTTTATTCCATCCTTAATGTCTTCTATAATCCAGTCTTTTTTGAGCAGGGTATTGTTCAGTTTCCAAGTGTTTGATTTCTTTTCTCTGCTTTTCCTGTTATTGATTTCCACTTTTATGTCCTTATGGTCAGAGAAGTTGCTTTGTAATATTTCAATGTTTTGGATTCTTCTAAGGCTTGCTTTATGACCTAATATGTGGTCTATTCTAGAGAATATTCCATGTGCACTAGAAAAGAAAGTATACTTGGTTGCTGTTGGGTGCAGTGTTCTGTATATGCCTATGAGGTCAAGTTGGTTGATCGTGGCATTTAGACCTTCCGTGACTTTATTGATCTTCTTTCTGGATGTCCTGTCTTTCACCCAAAGTGGTGTGTTGAAGTCTCCTACTATTATTGTGGACCTGTGTATCTCACTTTTCAATGCTGATAGAGCTTGTTTTATGTATTTTGCAGCCCTGTCATTGGGTGCATAAATGTTTAATATGGTTATATCTTCTAGGTAGATTGTCTCTTTAAACGTTATATAGTGTCCTTCCTTATCCTTTCTGAAGGATTTTTCTTTTAAGTCTATTTCGCCAGAAGTTATTATTGCCACTCCTGGTCTTTTTTGATTGTTGTTTTCTTGATATATTTTTTCCATCCTTTGAGTTTTAGTTTGTTTGTGTTCCTAAGTCTAAGGTGTATCTCTTGTAGGCAGCATGTAGACGGATTGTTCTTTTTAATCCATTCTGCCACACTCTGTCTCCTTATTGGTGCATTTAGTCCATTTACATTCAGGGTAATTATAGGTAGGCATGAATTTAGTGTTATCATTTTATGTCTTTTTCGTATGTTGACAGTTTCTTTTTCCCGCTTGATTTTATGTGCTGAGTAGATTTTCTTTATATATTGTCCTTTCCTCATTTTTTTTTTTTATTTTTTTTCTGCTTAGTCTGTAGTTTTCCCTTGTATTGTATTTTGATGAGTAGGATAGTTTGTCTCCTTTTTGGCTACCTTATTATCTACCCCTATTTTTCTAAATTTTAAACTAACTTTTATTTCTTTGCATTGGCATATCTTCCTCTCCATATGGAAGGAGTATGATTACATTTCTTGGTCCCTCTTTATTATTTTAGTGTTGTCTTCTTTTATATAATAACTTCTCTGTTACCCTGTTTTGGGCTTTTTTTTTTTTTTTTAATGTAATCTTGCTTTGTTTTTTTGGATTTCCCTGTCTCGGTTGACTTCTGGTTGCTCTGCCCAGTGTTCTGGCCTTGAGTTGATACCTGATAATATTGATTTTCTAACCAAAGAACCCCCTTTAGTATTTCTTGTAGTTTTGGTTTGGTTTTTACAAATTCCCTTAACATGTGTATATCTGGAAAGATCTTAATTTCACCTTCAGATTTAAGAGACAATTTTGATGCATATATGATTCTCGGTACACAATTTTTTTCCTCCAATTTTTTGAATGTTTCATCTCTTTGCCTTCTTGCCTGCATGGTTTCTGCTGAGTAGTCCGAGTTTATTCTTATTGGCTATCCTTTGTAGATGGCTTTTCGTTTATCCCTCACTGCTTTTATAACCATCTCTTTATCTTTGGTTTTGGCAAGCTTGATTATAATATGTCTTGGTGACTTTCTTTTAATACCTACCGTATGTGGCGTTCGATGAGCATCTTGGATAGATATCTTCTCATCTTTCACAATATCTGGAAAGTTTTCTGTCAACAAATCTTCAACAATTCTCTCTGTATTTTCTGTTATCCCTCCCTGTTCTGGTAGTCCAATCACTTATAGGTTATTTCTCTTGATAGGGTCCCACATGATTCTTAACGTTTCTTCATTTTTTAAAATTCTTTTATCTGATTGTTCTTCGAATATATTAGTGCCAAGTGATTTATTTTCAAATTCAGAAATTCTAGCTTCTACTTGCTCAATTCTGGTCCCCTGACTTTCTATTATCTAATTCTGTAATTTTATTGTTAATCTTCTGAATTTCTGATTGCTCTCTGTCTATGGATTTTTCCAGCTATTAAACTTTTCATTATGTCCCTGAATAATCTAATTTCTTCAGTTGCTTTATCTCTGTGTTCCTTGGCTTGTTCTACATATTGTCTCATTTCTTTCCTGATGTCTTGAAGGGTTCTGTATATTAAACTTTTGTATTCTGCATCTAGTAATTCGAGGAATGTACTTTCATCTAGAAGATCCCTGGGTTCTTTGTTTTGAGAGCCTGTTGAGGTAATCATGGCCTGTTTCTTTATGTGACTCGATATTCACTTTTGTCTCTGAGCCATCTATAAGTTATTGTATTTAGTTTATGCTTGCTTACTGTGTCATAGCTGCTTGCTTTGTTTTGTTTTGGTATACCCCTATGTGTTGCTTGAGTGAGCTAGCCTGATTATTTTCTCCTTTGGAGCTCTGGTGTCCCCAGCTGGCTAGAGCTGTTATCAGGTATATCAGTCTAGGAGTCCATTCAGTTTTCTTGTATGAATTCAGCTCAGGTTTCCAGGTAGCTGATCATCAAGTGTGTGGTACAGGCTCTGTCTTACAGTCTTAGAAGGGCAGGGGTGATTGGCGTATATACCGGTATCTGATTGCAGCAGGGGGTCATGCTCTGAACAAGGCAGAGGGCTGAGAACTGCCCCCCAAGTGTCTCTGAGGAAAACACATCTCTGTTCCCTAGATCGTGCTGGTGGGTGGGTTCTGCAGAGGGACCATGGGCAACCAATGTTTTTGGTTGTAAGGACTGAAAGATACCAGTTATCTTTGGATACCTGTCTTGGGTGGCTGGGTCACCTGAGTGGAGCTACCAGTCCTTAGGTCCCTGATGTGGGTAGGTGAGGACCTTGTTTAATAGGAAAAGTAATGTCGTACATCAAACACCCACCTCTCCACCACACAGCTGAAATGGTTGGAGTTTACCAAGGGCCTATTCTCCCAAAATAGGCTCACATATGTCCATGCAGAAGGGAAAGGTGCTCAAGGTCCACAGACAGTTTATGCCTGGACAGTACCTGCTTCTGTCCTTAGCTCCCCTGGTTAATGGAGCTAGCAAATTATCTTTTCCCCCCAGTTGCAAATTTTTTCCTTCCCTAAGGCGGGAGGGATGGCTCTAGGTGCTCACCAGGGTCTATCTCAGGCCCAGGGATTCAGCCGCTGAAGCTGGTTTGGGGGTGGGGGGGGCACAGTAAAATATATGCAAGTACTTAGCTTTTGCTGAGAGCACCATTCTCAGGTTCCAGAGGTGGGAGCAGGCTGTGTGGATGGCTGCTTCTCCATGAAGAAACTGCGGCCGAACACTAGTACCAGCCCACTGCTACTGCCGCCGCCACCACCACTGCTGCTCCAGGAATGGTGCCTGAGGGCTCCCAGCGAATTCAGGTCCGGTAACTCCTCTCCACTTCTGAATGACCTCTTCCTTCCCCTGCCCCTCAGTTCATTGTCTAAGCTTGCCTTTGATGCTCAGGGCTCCCAGCTTGTCACAAATATACTCCTTTCACTTGTTTTTTTGGGTCTTTGTTGTAAAAGAGAGCTCCATGGAAGCATCTGTCTATTCTGCCATCTTTGTTTCGCCACCCCATCTCTCACTTTTGAAGTTAAAACTTTAACTTTACACACTCAAGGGGTCCCTATTGGCTTTACAAATGTCTATTGACAAAAAGGTAAACACTTCAGCTTTGTCAGAGGATGTCATTGTGTCCTCATTGACTACTCCCATCCCAGGGAATACACAAATTGTTCCTTTTTTTCAATTACCTATAAAGCTTTAAAGTCATCAGCATCTAGCACTTAACTCATTGAATGTTCAATAAAAATGAATCCTGCTCATGCCAGGAACAGTGATTGATTCACAGAAAATTACTTTGTGTGGAAAAACACCCTCACTCACGTCACTCCAGGACACTTGGCTTCCCAGAACAGGAGCTTGTTACAAGGTAGCCTGGACTCCTATTGCAATGTGGTAACCTCCCTTTCTACTCAGACAAACTCCAGACCATCTGAATTGGGTCAGTATATAATACACTTCAGTGACAACAAACATCAAATACCAAGAATGGTGGGAGCGGAGGACAGAATTTTAGAGCATCCTATCTTGCCTGCATAGATTACTCCTTTTTTTCCCCTATGTTTTTATAACCATAGTGAACATTCTTTAGCTCATAGCTACACATTTTATCACCATTTTTGCATTTTTGGTTACATATTTTGCATGGCACATTTTATCTACTAATAGTCTGCACTCATTCACAACTAATTTTTCCATAAACTTCATAGAAGTTAAGGAAATGATTGTGGCATAATTCCAGGCACAGAGAGTCTGATCACCATTTTGACTAGAAGTTACAGAATTATGTAAGTGAAAATGGTAAGGTTTGTCTTTGGCTTCAACCTTATAAAAAAAAATTGCCTGGAAGTTCCTTTTCCTGTCTGAGCCTTGTAAGCTATGACCACTTGATTGATTAGCCAAGGTAAAATCTGGTGAAAGTAGCCTCTAAAGGGACCATGACAATAGTTTCAGGGACTCTGTCAGACAGTTAGTACTCCACTTTCAAAAGCTTCAAGGTGTAAAGTGTGATTGATTTTATTTCAGATTGTGTTGTTTATTTATTTTTAGATGACACAATCACCAAGCAAATGCTGAAGTGATTTGTGTTGCCTTCTCTGTTGCCGGGTGAATTATTAGTCTTTCTGTCAAGTTTAATTCCTGACTCTCAATTTAATTCTATTTCAGCAGTTGATGTCTCTATTAGCCTCACTGCACTTGAATTCTGTTGCTCCCTTGGATATAGCCTGCTGAGAAACTGTTTTTCTGAGTACTTAGCAAAAAAGCTCTATGCTTTATTGACCCAGATTTTAATTCCAAATGCTATTCTTAATGATCAGGTGCTTGAAAACAAATGCTCTGAGAGACTTCACTCATGCTCTGAAAGGTGATTGCCAAATTTCATATATGTATAAGGACATGAATAATAAGAAAAAAATTATTCCTTATATCATTAAAAGACCCCTGGAAGAACCAATGTTTTTTGAAGGTGAAAAAAATTTTTAAAAAGCTGATAGCGGAGAAGCATATGGGTTTATATAAAAGAAAGAGAGACTAAAGCCATATTTCACTACTTCTGATTATGATCATCTGTTGCAATAGGCCAAATAAAAGATAATTAAAATATGAATTCAATATTTAAATGAGAATATGAGATAATTTAACAATTAAAATAAAAAAAGACAAGATCCTAAAACAAAAGCAAAGATCAGTATAACTGAATAAGAAGGCTTCATAATTTTGGTATTGCTTCACATTAAAATACACATAACTGATGACAGTGCAATAACTGAACCAATCAACTAAATTGCCCTAACCATTATTACTGTGTTATCACTAATTGTAACAGGACTCTAAAGTGTGTAGAGCAGTGATGCATCAGGAAAAAGTGTTTTTCATCATTGCTTAGTATACGAATTAATAAAATGTATTGCTTATGTTCTTAGTGAACATTAAAGTAAAATTACTGGTATTTCTTCCAGTTCAATCTCTTTCTTCCCTCACCTGTCGGTCAGTTTCTTGTACTGTAGGGACTCGTGTGCTGCTGTGATGCTGGAAGCTATGCCACCAGTATTCAAATAACAGCAGGGTCACCCATGGTGGACAGGTTTCAGCTGAGCTTCCAGACTAAGACAGACTAGGAAGAAGGACTTAGCAGTCTACTTCCGAAAAGATTTAGTCAGTGAAAACTTTATGAATAACAGAGAAACATTGTTTAATATAGTGCCAGAAGATGACTGGGGAAGATCTGCCTCCACAAAGTAGAGTTGCCTTGAATGACATGGATGTAGTCAAGCTTTGGGGACCACCATTTGCTGATGTGGCATGACTTAAAATGAGAAGAAACAGTTGCAAACATCCATTTATAATTGGAATGTGTAGTGCATTAGGTATGAATCTAAGAAAATGCGCAGTTGTGAAAAATGAAATGGAATGTATAAACATTGATGTTGTACACATTAGTCAGCTGAAATGGACTAGAATTAGCCATTTTGATTCAGATAATCATATGGTCTACTATGCCGGGAACAACAACATGAAGATGAATAGCATTGCATTCATTGTCAAAATGAACGTTTCAAGATCTGTCCTGAAGTACAACGCTGTCAGTGATAGGATAATATCCATATGCTTACAAGGAACACCAGTTAATACAACTATTATTCAAATTTATGCACCAACTATTAAGGCCAAAGATGAAGAAACTGAAATTTTTGCTAACACCTGCAATCTGAAATTGATCAAGCATGAAATCAGGATGCATTGATAATTACATGAGATTGGAATGTGAAAGTTGGAAACAAAGAAGGATCGGTAGTTGCAAAATATGGCCTTGATGATAGAAATGATGCCAGAGATCGCATGATAGAATTTTGTAGGACCAATGACTTCTTCATTGCAAATACCTTTTTTCGCCAACATAAACAGAGACTACACATGTGGACCTCACCAAGTGGAAAAACAGGATCGAAGTGACTATATCTGTGGGAAGAGACAGTGAAAAAGCTAAATATCATCAGTCAGAACAAGACTGGGGCCTGACTGCAGAACAGACCATCAATTACCCATGTGCAAGTTCAAGTTGAAACTGAAGAAAATAGAACAAATCCATGAAAACAAAAGTATGAACTTGAGTATATTCAACCTGATTTTGGAGACCGTCTTGAGAATAGATTTGACTCACTGAACACCAGAGGCCCAAGACCAGGCAAGTTATGGAATGACATCAACCACATCATAGAGGAAGAATGCAAGGGGCCATTAAGAAGACAGGAAAGAAAGAAAAGACCAAAACGGATGTCGGAAGAGACTCTGAAACTTGCTTCGAACGTCAAGTAGCTAAAGCGAAAGGAAGAAATGATGAGGTAAAAGTGTTGAACAGAAGACTTCAAAGGGCAGTTCTAGCAGACAAAATATTATAATGACATGTGCAAAGACCTGGAGATGGAAAACCAAAAGGGAAGCACACTCTGCATTTCCCAAGCTGAAAGACCTGAAAAAAAATTTAAGCCTTGAGTTGCTGTATTGAAAGATTCTATGGGAAATATACTAAAACACTCAGGAAGCATCAAAAGAAGATGCAAGGAATACATAGTGTCACTGTAGCAAAAAGAATTGGTCAACGTTCAACAATTTCAGGAGATACCATATAAGCAGGAACCGATGGTAGTGAAGGAAGAAGTCCAAGTTGCACTGAAGGCATTGGTGAAAAACAAGACTCCAGGAATTGAAAGAATACTAACTGAGATGTTTCAACAAACAGATGTATTGCTAGAAGTACTCGTTTGTCTGTGCCAAGAAATTTGGAAGACAGCTACCTTGGCCAGATGACTGGAACAGATCTATATTTATGCCTATTCCCAAGAAAGGTGATCCTACTGAATGTGGAAATTATGGAAAAATATTAATAGCACATGCAAGTAAAATTTTTTTGAAGATAATTCAAAAGCAGCTGTAGCAATATATCGACAGGAACTATCAGAAATTTAAGCTGGATTCAGAAGAGGACAAGGTACCAGGAATATCATTGCTGATATTAGATGGATCCTGGCTGAAAGCAGAGAATACCAGGAAGATGTTTACCTGTGTTTTATTGACCATGTAAAGGCATTCGACTCTGTCCCTCATAACAAATTATGGACAATATTTGAAGAACAGGAATTTCAGAACACTTAGTTGTGCTCATGAGGAATCTGTACGTATATCAAGAGGCAGTTTTGGGAACAGAACAAAGGGATACTACGTGGTTTAAAGTCAGGAAAGGTGTGCATCAGGGTTGTATTGTTTCACCATACCTATTCAATCTGTATGCTGAGCAAATAATCTGAGAAGCTGGACTATATGAAGAAGAACAGGGCATCAAGATCGGAGGAAGATTCATTAGCAGCCTGCGTTATGTAGATGACACAACATTGCTTGCTGAAAGTGAAGAGGACTTGAAGCACTTACTAATGAAGATCAAAGACTACAGCCTTCAGTATGGATTATACCTCAATATAAAGAAAATAAAAATCCTCACAACTGGACCAATGAGCAACATTATGATAAACGGAGAAAAGATTGAAGTCGTCAAGAAATTCATTTTATTTGGATTCACAATCAATAGCCATGGAAGCAACAGTCAAGAAATCAAAAGATGCATTGCATTAGGCAAATCTGCTGCAAAAAAGACCTCTTTAAAGTCTTGGAAAGCAAAGATGTCACCTTGAAGACTAAGGAGCCCATGACCCAAGCCATGGTATTTTCAATCACATCGTATGCATGCGAAAGATTTGACAATGAGTAATGAAGACCAAAAAAGAATTCACACCTTTGAATTGTGGTGTTGGCAAAGAATATTGAATATACCATGGACTGCCAAAAGAAGGAAAAAATCTGTCTTGGAAGAAGTACAACGAGAATGCTCCATAGAAGCAAGGGTGGAGAGACTGTGTCTCATCTACTTTGGACATGTTGTCAGGAGGGATCAGTCCTTGGAGGACATCATGCTTGGTAAAGTAGAAGGACAGCAAAAAAGAAGACCCTCAGTGAGATAGATTGACACAGTGACTGCAACAGTAGGCTTAAGCATAATAACTATTGTTAGGACAGAGCAGGATTAAACAGTGTTTCGTTCTGTTGTACATATGGACGGTATGAGTTGGAATGGACTCGATGGCACCTAACAACAATCTCTTGCTGACTAGGACTTATGTAAATATACTTAGCATTATTTCCTAGATCCCTTTCCTGCAGTGAAAGAATACACAATACTTGACAAGAAAGGCCATTCCATTTCTGGATGATTCTAATATTAGAGAATATCTTCATACAATGACGCTCTTGTAACTTCTACTGCTACTCACTGATACCACAAGGACAATGAAACTACATAGTAAATAAGTTTTCTGCCTAAAGAAAACTTCTTACCTTTTTGTTTAGTCCAGTGGTGCTGACTCCCCCTGTATTGTTTGTTGTCCTTTCCTTCACCTAAAACAATTCTTGTCTAATATCCAGTTAGCGAATTCCCTTCTTCCTCCCTCTCCACCCTTGAAACCATCAAAGAATGTTTTCTTCTCTGTTTAAACCTTTTCTTGAGTTCTTATATTTGTCTCATACAATATTTGTCCTTTCGTGATTGACTAATTTCACTCAGCATAATGCCTTCAAGATTCAACCATGTTATCCAATGTTTCACGGATATATCATTGTTCTTTATTGTTGGGTAGTATTCCACTGTGTGAATATACCATAATTTGTTTATACATTCATCTGTTGATGGGCACCTTGATTGTTTCCATCTTTTTGCTGTTGTGAACAGTGCTGCAATGAACATAGATGTGTATATATCTATTGGTATGACAGCTCTTAATTCTCTAGGATATATTTCAAGGAGTGAGATTGCTGGATCGTATGGTACTTCTAATTCTAGCTTTTTAAGGAAATGCCAAACTGATTTCCAAAGTGGTTGTACCATTTTACATTCCCACCAGCAGTGTATAAGTGTTCCAGCCTCTCCACAAGCTCTCCAACATTTATTATTTTGTGTTTTTTGGGTTAATGCTAGCCTTTTGGGATTGAGATGGTATCTCATTGCAGTTTTGATTTGCATTTCTCTAATGGCTAATGCTCGTGAGCATTTCCTCATGTGTCTGTTAGCCACCTGAGTGTCTTCTTTGGTGAATTGCCTGTTCATATCCTTTGTCCATTTTTTAATTGAGTTATTTGTCTTTTTTTTTGTTGAGGTTTTGCAGTATCTTGTAGATTTTGGAGATTAGACACTGATCAGATTTGTCATAGCCAAAAATTTTTTCCCGGTCTGTAGGTTGTCTTTTTACTCTTTTAGTAAAATCTTTTGATGAGAATAGGTGTTTGATTTTTAGGAGCTCCCAGTTATCTAGTTTCTTTTCTGGTGTTTGCGCACTGTTAGTTATGTTTTGTATTCTGTTTATGCCCTGTATTAGGTGTCCTAGCATTGTCCCTATTTTTTCTTTCATGATCTTTATCGTTTTAGATTATGTTTAGGTCTTTGATCCATTTTGAGTTATTTTTTGTGCATAGTGTGAGGTGTGGGTCTTATTTTTTTTTTTTTTTTGCAGAAGGATATCCAGTTAAGCCAGCAACATTTCTTAAAGAGACTGTCTTTTCCCCATTTAATGGACTTTGAGTCTTTGTCAAATATCAACTGCTTATAAGTGGATGAATCTACATCTGGATTCTCAATTCTGTTCCAGTGGTCTATGTATCTGTTGTTGTACACGTACCAGGCTGTTTTGACTACCGTGGCAGTATAATATGCTCTAAAATCAGGTGTGTGAGGCATCCCACTTTGTTCTTCTTCTTCAGTAATGTTTTACTTATCTGGGGCCTTTTCCCTTTACATAGGAAGTTGATGATTGGTTTGTCTATCCCACGAAAAACTGCTGTTGGAATTTGGATTAGGATTGCATTGTGTCTGTAGATCACTTTGGGTAGAAGAGACATTTTCACAATGTAGAGTCTTCCTATCCATGAGCAACATATGTTTTTCCACTGATGTAGCTCTCTTTTGTTTTTTTTGCAGTAGCATCCTGTAGTTTTGTTTTGTTTTGTGTAAGTCTTTCATACCTCTGGTTAGATTTATTCCTAAGTATTTTATCTTCTTGGGGGCTATTGTAAATAGTATTGATTTGGTGATTTCCTTTTCAAAGTTCTTTTTGTTGGTATAGAGGAATCCAGTCAAGTTTTGTACTTATCTTGTACTCTGATACTTTACAGAAATCTTCTATTACTTCCAGTAGTTTTCTTGTGGATTCTTCCATGTTTTCTGTGTATAAGACCATATCATCTGCAAATAGAAATACTTTTACTTCTTCCTTACCAAATAGAATGCCCCTCCCCACTTTTTTTTTTCCTAGCCTAATTTCCCTGGCTACGAGCCCTAGCACAATGTTGAATAAGAGTGGCAATAAAGGGCATCCCTGTCTGGTTCCAATTCTCAAGGGAAATGCCTTCAGACTCTCTCCATTTAGGATGATGTTGGCTGTTGTTGGTCTTGTATAAATGCCCTTTGTTATGCTGAGGAATTTCCCTTCAATTCCTATTTTCCTGAGAGTTGTTATTATGAATGGGTGTTGGACTTTGTCATTTGGCTTTTCTGCATCAGTTGATAAGATTGTATGGCTCTTGAATTTTTTTTAATTTATGTGATAGATTACATTGATTGTTTTTCTAATGTTAAACCACCCCTGCATAACTGGTATGAATCCCACTTGGTCTCGTTGAATTATTATTATTATTATTTGATATGTTGTTGAATTCTATTGGGTAGAATTTTGTTGAGGTTTTTGCATCTAAGTTCACAAGGGATCCAAAACCAAAACCAAAGCCAGTGCCGTCTAGTCGATTCTGACTCATAGCAGCCCTATAGGACAGAGTAGAACTGCCCCCATACAGTTTCCAAGGAGTGCCTGGCAGATTCAAACTGCTGACCCTTTGGTTAGCAGCCATACCACTTAACCACTACACCACCAGGGCTTCCTCATGAGGGATATTGGTCTATAATTTTCTTTTTTTGTGGTGTCTTTAACTGGTTTTGGTATCAAGGTTATGCTGGCCTCAGAGAATGAGTTTGGGATTATTCCATCCTTTTCTATGCTCTGAAATATCTTTAGTAGTTGTGGTGTTAACTCTTCTCTGAAAGTTTGGTACAACTCTCCAGTGAAGCCATCAGGGCCAGAGCTTTTTTTTTGTTGCTCTTGGAAGTTTTTAAATTACCTTTTCAATCTCTTCATTTGTTACAGGTTTATTTAGTTGTTCTACTTCACTTTGTGCTAGTGTAGGTGGGTAGTGTATTTCTAGAAATTTGTCCATTTCGTCTAGGTTTTCAAATGTGTAAGAGTACAGTTTTTCATAGTATTTTGTTCCAATTCTTTTAGTTTCAGTTGGGTCTGTTGTGATATCGTCCATCTCATTTTTTATTCAGGTTATATGCTTCCTCTCCAGGTTTTTTTTTTTTTTTTTTTTTTTGGTCAGTTTGGATAATGGTTTATCAATTTTGTTGATCTTTTCAAAGAACCACATTTGGTCTTGTTAGCTCTTTCAACTTTATTTTTATTCTCTATTTCATTTAACTCTGCTCTAATTTTTATTATTTCATTTCTTCTCATGTCTGAGGGCTTCTCTTTCTGCTCTCTTTCTATTTGTTCGACTTGTAAGGTTATTGTTTTGATTTTGATCCTTTCTTCTTTTTGGATGTGTGCATTTATCAGTTTAAATTTGACCTCTGAGCACTGCTTTTGCTGTGTCCCAAATATTCTGGTAGGATGTGTTTCATTCTCATTTGACCCTGTGAATATCTTTATTTCTTCCTTAACTTCTTTTATAACCCAGTAGTTCTGGGCAAGGCATTGTTCAGTTTCTGTGTATTTGATGTTTTTTCTTGTTTTTTTTCTATTATTGTGCCTAAGCAAAGGAGTTTTTCCTGCACTGAGTTTCCAGTTTAGGGGAGCTGGCAGATTATTTTTTCCTGTTTGTTAATTTCCCTTTTCAAGGCTGGCTGAATGGCTCAGGGCACATAATGGGTCCTACTTTCTGCCTGGGGGGTTGGGACATCTCCTAAGCTGGTCTGGGACCTGGTGTAGAGTGGGGAGGTGGCAGGTAAATGGGACAGAGTTTTTTCCCAAAGGGGTATTTTTAATCCAAAAGGTAGGTTAGACACATATACTTATCTTTTGGTGATTCAGCACTGCTTTTCACTGGTTCTGGAGGCTTGAGTAGACTCTCCGCCAATTGGTCTCTCCTGATGTGGAAAGCTTGTCCTGAGTGCCACTGCTTGCCTCATGGCTTGTGCCAGCCAATTCAGCCTGCAGGGTGCTGGATCCCACCAGGTCAGGTCTGGCAACTCCTCACTGCTTCTAAACTGTCTCTCCCTCCCCCTCCCACTTAGTCTGATTCTTCAGCTTTGTCTTTGATGTTCAGGGCTGCTAGCTTACCATATATGATCAATTCACTTGTTTTTTTCAGGTCTTTGTTGTAAGAGAGACTACAGAAAGTGTCTGACTACTCCACCCTCTTGTTCCTGCCTCAATATGGGCAAATTTTATATATGCTTATATAGATTAAAGATGCTTACATACATACAGTGATACAAAAAAATAGTACAAAAACATTATAAGAATGGAAACTATAAGGACATCCTTTACAATACAAGTATTCTATAATAAGCTTTCTTTGCTTATGAACACCATCTTGATATCCATAATTTCTAATGTATGAAGAATCATCCATCAAGGTAGATATATGATGTAACAATTCCCAAACTATTGGGTTTTGATTTTTTTTCCAGCTTGTAAATGCACTATTACTTAAGGAAAGAAATTTAAATGAATGAACAAACACATCCTTTGCTGATCCTTCATTCCAGTTCTCCCCCTGCAATTTCCTGTTTTCCTTTTAAACTTCTTATCTTCCAATTTAACTCCTCTCAAATTTTTAAAAATTGGTCCAAGGTTTTATTCTTCTATGAAACTTTCACTCTCTGGATTCTCCTTCTTTCTCTGAACTCAAAGCATTTCTTGATTTTCTACTTTAAAATATATGTATATATCTTGCTAGAGTTCTATTTTGATTTTTATAAGTTGCTGAGATTTAATGTTGATGTGTGTTTCTTAGTAAATGTAGTGATTAAGTAATCTACACCCAAAAGAGTTTCCCCAAAATTTATATGCACTCAGAACTCAGAACATGTCGTTATTTGGTTGTAGAGTCATTGCAGATGTTAAGGATCTTGACACTACCTAGCCCTGAATTTAGGGTGGGTCCTAAATCCAGTGACTGATGTCTTTATAAGCTAAAAGAGCGGGAGATTTGGACACAGACAGACTGAGAAGAAGGCACTGGAAAGTAGGCAGAGATTGCTGTGATGGGTCTACAAGCCAAAGAATGACAAATATTGCTGGCAACGAACAGAAGCTAGGAGAGGGGCGTGGAACAGAATCTTTCAGAACTTCCAGAAGGACTGACCTCCAGAACTACAAAAAAAAAAAACTATGAGAAACTTAATTTCTGTCATTTTAAGCCACCAGTTTATGGTAATTTGTTACAGTAGCTACAAGAAATTAATAGTTAGTATCTGGGGACAAGGCTTGTGTCTTCACTGAATTAGTATTCTCCTTTTCCTTCTGCTACATCCATAGAATAACATAAAAAGCCTTCTTTAGTTTTGTGGTATCAGCCTTTGACCCAATAACTGAAAAATAGCAGGCTTGAATAAACATGAATATCCTTAGACATATACGAAAAAGAGTCTGCCATCTCATTAAACACAATGAGATATTTTCATGTAAAAAATTACAGATATCACAACTGAATTTTCTTACCAATTATCTGGACATTCCCTTTTGAAGAATACACAAGTCAGGGCTTACCTTCTTCATCACTTTATCTCCAGATCCTAAGAAAAGGAGGGTGAGAATCGTTGTACAACTTGAAGAATGCAATCAATACCACTGAATTGTACATGTAGAACTATTGAACTGGTGTATGTTTTGCCATGTATATTCTCAACAATATCAACAAATACAATAAATTACATTTTTAAAAGCACCTAAATCATAAGTCTTCAATAAATATTTGTTAAATGAATGTATGATTGGTCAAAAATATTAGAAATATTCAAAAAGTAAAAAAATATAAACATAGAGTACATTTACTTGGCTAGATTCGGAAATAGGTATGCCTTTTTAAGCTTAAAAATGCATCAACTTATGCCTACTTTTTTAAAAGAAAATCTACATATTTATGCATGTGGTTTGTGTTTGTAAATATGTGCCGGATTATGTAATCCCCAAATCCAGCCTCAGAAGTATTCTTTCCACCACCTGCCATCCTTGTGCTGAACACTGAACTCAGAGTTCCCAATCCTGAACTCATAATATCTTTGCAATCTTCTCACTCAGCCATTCCAGGTAACTTTATATAATTCTCATTCTCTGTAATCTCTCTCTGTCTCTTTCAGATGTATTGTTCACTAACAATGTTAGCCCTAAGAGATTTACAAGTAAAATTACCAAAGATTCTAAGTTACCATCCTGCCACCACCTCTCCACCAACAAACATGTGCACAGGAGTCTGATAATATACATCATTCCCTTCACCTGTATTGAGTATTTCTGATTTGTCAGGGTTTGTATTGGTTGATAACCCCTCCCCCCCAGTGCCATCGAGTCAATTCTGACTCATAGCGACCCTATAGGACAGAGCAGAACTGCCCCATAGAGTTTACAAGGAGAACCTGGTGGATTTGAACTACTGACATTTTGGTTAGCAGCCATAGCACTTAACCACTATGCCACCGGGGTTTCTGTATTGGTTGATATGGGGATGTAAAATAAATAAAGTCTACTGTTATATTTTTAAAAAAATACATTTTCAACAGTTCAGTTAGTTTCCTTTTAGTTAGTGTGGAGCACTATTTCCTAATTGCAATATAGATAAGCTATGATGAGGTTTGTCTTCATCCTTATTCCCACTCATCACCAATAATTGCACTTGTCCTCACAGTATGTAATTTTCACTGCATATTTTCCCTTTGATAATTCCTGATTAGTTACTAATAATCCCAATATTCATTATCTTTTAGCTGTATAATTCTATTAAAGGATTGTTGATATTCTAATTATTATTATTGTATCTGTATTTCTTGTTATATATTGAGATCATATATAAACCAAAAACCAAACCCAGTGCCATCAAGTTGATTCTGATTCATACTGACCCTATAGGACAGAGTAGAACTGCCCATAGAGTTTCCAAGGAGTGCCTGGTGGATCTGAACTGCCGACACTTTGGTTAGCAGCCGTAGCACTTAACCACTACACCACCAGGGTTTCTGAGATCAAATATATCCACATAAATTACCTTTGAATCTTATATTGGAAGTCTGGAAAATTAAAATCTGACTTACCTTGACTCACTTTTTCCAGGAAAATCTTCATTTCACCCCTAAACTTTTGAACGTGCCAGCCCATTTGGTTTAATTTGCTACTCCACTCACTCTTATATCTTGGTATCTGTCAAAACCCAGATTTAAAAAGAAAAATAACAACAAAAACTTTCTTGGGCAAACTCATGGAATTTCATTTGCTGATTTAGTCCCATGGGGTTGAATTAGTACATGTAGTTCATATCAAGAGATTCACCTTTTTTTTTTTAATAAACATGAGAGGCCAAAAATAGAGACAATATATATAGAATAGGACAAAGCTTGAAGACATATCCTCTATTAAAACTGTCATAGTTGAGGCAGGGCCAAGATGGCAGAGTGGTCCCTCTTACAACAAAGAGCTGAAAAAATAAGCAAACAGATTATATATGACAATCTAGGAGCCCTGAACATCAAAGACAAAGTTGTGGAGTGAGAATGAGTGGCAGGGGGAGGGAGAGATGGTTCAGAAGCAGCCAGGAGTTGCCAGACCTGACCTGGCCTGTACCAGCAGCCTGCTGGCACAGGCCAGCAGATTGGCTGATGTGAGAAATGAGGCAAGCGGTGGCACTTGAGATGCATTTTCCACATCGGGAGAGACAGAGCAGCAGAGAGTTGGTTCAACTCCCTACAACCAGCAAGAAACTGATCTCAAGCAGCAAAAGATGAATACAAGTGTCTAACCTACTGTGCATCTTTTTTTTTTTTTTTTAAACCCTCCTTTTAAAATACCTCTCTCCTATTAATCTGCTCCTTCCCCACTCTACTCTGGCCTGGGTCTGGCATCAGAGATTGCTGTGCTCCCTTAGCTGGAAGTAGGATCTGTCACACACCCTGAATCATTCTCCCAGCTATGGAGAGGGAACAAATTAACAAACAGGAAAAAATAATTTGCCAGCTTCCCTAACCTGGGACCTCAGGGCAGGCACAGACCTTTTGCGTAGGCAAAACCATAAGGGGTCCATGGACTTTGGATGCCTTTCATCAGTGCGTAGGCTTGTGTGGGCTCATTTCAACAGTGTGGGCCCTCATTAGCACAGTATAACCCACCAACTGACTGCCATCAAGTTGATTCTGACTCATAGCGACCTTATAGGACAGAGTAGAATTGCCCCATAGAGTTTCCAAGAAGCACCTGGCGGGTTTGAACTGCATCCCCTAGGTTAGCAGCCGTAGCACTTAACCACTACACCACCAGGTTTTCCCTAGCATAGTATAAAATACCAGGGTATATATCTGAAGCTCATTTTCATCTGTATCTGTTGTAAGGGGGAGTGGCAGATATGTGACATTTGACACCTCCCTGCACATTAAGTAGGGTCCTTACCTTCCCACATCAGGGGCCTGAACACTAGTGGCTCCACCCACTCCACTGAGCCACCTGTGACAGGGGTCCAAAAATAAATGGTAACTCCCAGTCCTTATAGCCAACAACAATGGGTGCTCATAGTCTGGCTACAAAACCCACCTACCTACATGCTCTAGGAAACAGGGACATGCTGTCTGCCCAGACACTCAGGAAGCAGTCAGCCCCCTGCCTTGACAGCACATGAACCCCTACAACAGCCAGATACCTGTGCCTACTACCATCACCCCTGCCAGTCTAGGACTGTAGGTGAAAGCCTGCACCATACACTCAGTGACCTATGACCTGGACACCTGAGCTGAATCCACACAAGAAAAGTAAATGGACTCTTGGGCTCACATACCTCGTAACAGCTCTAGTCACCTGGAGACAGGACGTGAGAGCTTCAAAGACGCCAATAACCAAAATAGCTCATACAAACAGCCTATTTGGGCATATAAAACAAAACAAAATAAGAAGCTAGAACACAGTAAACAAACAAAATAATAAATACAATAACTTATTCATGGCTTGGAGAAAATAGTCAATATCAAATCACATAAAGACGCAAACCATGATGGCTTCAGCAAGTCATCAAAACAAAGAATCAAAAAATCTTCCTGAGGAAGATAATTCTTGGAATTACTGGGTGTAGAATTCAAAAAGTAATACACAGATCTCTTCGAGAGATCAGGAAGGAGATCAGGCAAAATGAGAACCAAGCCAAGGAACACACAAAGCAATAGAGGAATTTAAGAAGATTTTTCAAGAGTATAATGACAAGTTTAACAGGCTGCAAGAATCCATAGATAGACAGCAAACAGAAATACAAGAGATTAATAATAAAATTTCAGAATCGGACAACTCAATAGGAAGTCATAGGAGGAGAATTGAGGCAATGGAAGTCAGAATTAGTGAGATTGAAGGTAAAGCACTTGACACCAACTTATCTGAGGTAAAGTCACATGAAAGAATTTACAAAAAATGAAGAAACCCTAAGAATTATGTGGGACTTTATCAAGAGGAATAATATAAGAGTGATTAGAGTACCAGAACAGGAGGTGATATCAGAGAACGCAGAGAGAATTTTTGAAGATTTGTTGGCATATAATTTCCCTAATATTGTGAAAGATAAGAAGATATATATTTAAAAAGTTCATCGAACCCCACACAAGGTATATCCCAAAAGAAAATCACCAAGACATACTATAATCAAACTTGCCAAAACCAAAGACAGAGAATTTTAAGAGCAGCTAAGGATAACCAAAAAGTCATCTATGAAGGACAGACAATAAGACTAAGCTTGGACTACTCAACAGAAACCATGCAGGCAAGCAGACAATGGGATGATATATAAAGCCTTAAAGGAAAAAAAAAAAAATTGCCAGCCAAGAATGAAATATCTAGCAAAACTATCTCTCAGATATGATGGTGAAGTTAAGACAATTCTAAACATACAGAAGTTTACGGAATTTGTAAAAAACAAACCAAAATTACAAGAAATACTAATGGGAGTCCTCCAGTTAGAAATTCAATAACATCAGATAACAACCCAAGACTAGAACACAGGATGAAGCAACCAGATATCAACCCAGATAAAGAAGTTAAAACACTGAAAACAGGGGAACAGTGATGCCAATATGTAAAAGATGACAACATTAAAACAAAAAAGAGGGAATAAAAAATGTAGTCATAGATCTTTCAAATAGAGAGGAAGTCAAGGAGATATAAAGGACAAAAAAAATGTCTAAACTTAGAAAATTAGGGGTAAATATTAAGGTAACCACAAAGGAAACTAATGATCTAACACGTCAAAATAAAAAACAAGAAAAGCTTAAAGATTCACCATATACAAAATCAACAAGGAAAAGACAAAAAGAAAATACATGAAGAAAAATGACTCAGCACAGAAAAGCGAAACAAAGAAAATGTCACCAACATGTAAAAAAAAAATCAAAATGACAACACTAAACTCATACCTATCAATAATTACACTGAATGTAAATGGACTAAATGCACCAATAAAGACACAGAGAGTGGCAGAATGGATAAAAAACCACTATCCGTCTATATGCTGCCTACAAGAGACATGCTTTAGACTTAAAGACACAAACTAAAATTCAAAGGATGAAAAAAACTATATATCAAGCAAACAACAATCATAAAAGAGCAGGACTGGTAATATTAATCTCAGATAAAATAGAATTTTAAAGCAAAATCCACCACAAAGGATAAGAAAGGACACTGTGTAATGATTAAATGGTCAATACACCAGGAAGACATAACCATAATAAATATTTATGCACCCAATGACAGACCTCCAAAATATGTAAAACGAACCCTAACAACATTGAAAAGAGAGGCAGTTTCACAATAACAGCAGGAGAGTTCAACGTTTGGAGAAGGACAGAATATCCAGAAAGAAGCTCAATAAAGACACAGAAGATCTACAAGCCGCAATCAAACAACTTGATCTCATAGATATAAACAGAACACTCCACCCAACAGCAGCCAAGTATACATTTTTTTCCAACACTCATGGAAAAATCTCCAGAATAGACCACATATTAGGCCTCAAAGCAAGCCTTAACAGAACCCAAAATGTCAAAATATTACAAAGCTTCTTTTCTGACTATAAAGCCATAAAAGTAGAAATCAATAACAGAAAAAGCAAGGGAAAAAAATCAAACACATGGAAACTGAACAACACCTTGCTCAAAAACTACTGGGTCACACGAGAAATTAATGTTGGAATGAAGAAATTCACAGAATCAAATAAGACTGAAGACACATCCTACCAGAACCTTTAGGACACAGCAAAAGCAGTGTTTAGAGGTCAATTCATAGCAATAAATGCACAATCCAAAAAAAACAGAAACCAAAAATTAAAGCATTACCCGTACAACTCAAAAAAGTAGAAAGAGAGCAGCAAAAGAAACACTCCAGTACCGGAAGAAAGGAAATAATAAAACTTAGAGCAGAATTAAATGAAATAGAAAAACAATTGAAAGAGTTAACAAGACCAAAAGGCAATTCTTTGAAAAGATCAACAAAATTGATAAACCATTGGCCAAACTAACAACAGAAAAAGAGGAGAGGAAGCAAATAACCTGAATAAGAAATGAGACAGGTGATATCACAACAAACCCAAGTGAAATTAAAAGAATCATAACAGAACACTATGAAAAATTGTAGTCTAACAAATTTGAAGACCTATAAGTAAAGGACAAATTTCTAGAAACACACAACCTACCTAAACTAACACAAACAGAGGTAGAACTAAATAAACCTATAACAAATGAAGAGATTGAAAAGGTAATTAAAAAAAACTCCCAACAACAACAAAAAAAGCTCTGGCCCTGACTGATTCACTGGAGAATTCTACAAAACTTTCAGAGAAATGTTAACACCACTACTACTAAAAGTATTTCAGTGCATAGAAAAAGATAAAATACTCCCAAACTCATCCTCTGAGGCCAGCATAACCTTGATACCAGAACCAGGTAAAGGCACCACAAAAAAAAGAAAATTATAGACCAATATCGCTCATGCACTTAGACACAGAAATCCTCAACAAAGTTCTAGCCAATAGAATTCAACAACATATCAAAAAAATAATTCACCATGACCAAGTGGGATTCATACCAGGTATGCAGGGATGGTTCAACATTAGAAAACCAATCAATGTAATCCATCATATAAATAAAACAAAAGACAAGAACAATAGGATCTTATTAATTGAAACAAAAAAGGCATTTGACAAAGCTCAACACCAGTTCATGATAAAAACTGTCAGCAAAATTGGAATGGAAGGAAAATTCCCCAACATAATAAAGGGCATTTATACAAAGCCAATAGCCAACATCATCCTAACTGGAGAGAGTCTGAAGGCATTTTCCCTGAGAAAGGGAACCAGACAAGGATGTCCTTTATCACCACTCTTATTCAACATTGTGTTAAAGGTCCTAGCCAGAGAAATTAGGCTAGAAAAAGAAATAAGAGTCATCTACATTGGTAGGGAAGAAGTAGAAGTACCCCTATTTTCAGATTATATGATCGTACACACAGAAAGCCCCAAAGAATCCGCAAGAAAACTACTGGAACTGATGAGGATTTCAGCAAAGTATCAGGATACAAGATAAGCATACAAAAATCAGTTGGATTCCTCTACATCAACAAAGAGAACTTCAAAGAGGAAATCACCAAATCAATACCATTTACAGTAGCTCCCAAGAAGATAAAATACTTAGGAATAAATCTAACTAGAGATGTAAAAGACCTGTACAAGGAAAACTACAAGACACTACTGCAAAAAACTAAAAAAGACATACATCAGTGGAAAAACAAACGCTGCTCATGGATAGGAAGACTCAACATTGTGAAAATGTCAATTCTACCCAAAGTGATCTACAGATAAAATGCAATCCTGATCCAAATTCCAATGGCATTTTTTAATGAGATGGAAAAAAAAAATCACCAACTTCATATCGAAAGGTAAGAGGCCCTGGATAAGTGAAGCATTACTGAAGAAGAAGAACAAAATGGGAGGTCTCACAGTATCTGATTTTAGAACCTATACTGCCATAGTAGTCAAGACAGCCTGGTACTGGTACAACAACAGACACACAGACCAATGGAATAGAACTGACGTAAAGTCAAGCACTATGAGCAACAGATATTTGACAAAGGGCCAAAGGCCATTACATGGGGAAAAGACAGTCTCTTTAAGAAATGGTGCTGGCATAACTGGATATCCTTTGGCAAAAAAAAAAAAAAAAAAAAATGAAACAAGAACCATACCTCACACCATTCACAAAAACTATCTAAAATTGATCAAAGACCTAAATATAAAATCTAAAATGATAAAATTCATGGAAGAAAATTAGGCACAACACTAGGCATCCTAATACAGGGCATAAACAGAAAAAAAAAACAAAAAACAATGCACAAACACCAGAAGAGAAACTAGATAACTAAGAGCTCCTAAAAATCAAACACTTATGGTCATCAAAAGACTTCACCAAGAGAGTTAAAACAGCACCACAACACTGGGAAAAAAAATTTGGCTGCCACATATCCAATCAGGGTCTAATATCTAAAACCTACAAGATACTGCAAAACTTCAACCAAAAAAGACAAATAATCCAATTAAAAAATGAGCAAAGGATACAAACAGACACTTCAGCAAAGAAGACATTCAGGCAGCTAACCAATACACGAGGAAATGCTCATGATTTTTAGCCATTTGAGAAATGCAAATCAAAACCACAATGAGATACCATCTCACCCCAACAAGGCTAGCATTAATCCAAAAAACACAAAATGTTGGAGAGGTTTTGGAGAGACTGGAACACTTATACACTGCTGGTGGGAATGTAAAATGGTACAACCACTTTGGAAATTGGTTTGGCACTTCCTGGAAAAGCTAGAAATAGAAGTACCATACTATCCGGCAATCCCACTCCTTGGAATATATCCTAGAGAAATAAGAGCTGTCATACCAATAGATATATATGCACCCATGTTCATTGCAGCACTGTTCGCAATAGCAAAAAGATGGAAACAACCAAGGTGCCCATCAACAGGTGAATGTATAAACAAATTATGGTATATTCACACAGTGGAATCCTAGGCAATGATAAAGAACAATGATGTATCTGTGAAACATCTCCTAACATGTTTGAATCTGGAAGGCATTATGCTGAGTGAAATTAGTCAAATCACAAAAGGATATTGTATGAGACCACTATTTTAAGAACTCAGGAAAGGTTTAAACACAGAAGAAAACATTCTTTGATGGTTTCGAGGGTGGGAGGGAGGGAGAAGGGAATTCACTAACTAGATATTAGACAAGAGTTGTTTTATGTGATGGGAAGGACAACACACAATACAGGGGAAGTCAGCACCACTGGACTAAACCAAAAATTAAGAAGTTTCCTGTACACAACCAAACACTTCAAGGGAAAGTGTCACAGGGGCAAGTGTCTGGGAACCAAGGTTTCAGGGGACATCTAGGTCAACAGGCATAACAGGTTTTATTAAGAAAATGTTCTGCATCCCACTTTGATGAGTGGCATCTGGGGTCTTAAAAGCTAGCAAGCAACCATCTAAGATGAATCAGCCCACCTGGAGCAAAGAAGAATGAAGAACACCAAAGATACAAGGAAAATATTAGCTCAAGAGACAAAAGAGGCCACATAAACCAGAGACTTCATCAGCCTGAGACCAGAAGAACTAGAGGGTGCCCACCCTGACAGGGAACACAACAGAGTCCCTGACAGCGCAGGAGAAAAGGCAGGTGCAGAACTCAAATTCTAGCAAAAATACTAGACTTAATGGTCTAAATGAAACTGAAGGAATCCCAGAAGACATGGCCCCCGAACTCTCTGTTAACCCAGAGCTAAAACCATTCCTGAAGCCAACTCTTCAGACAAAAAATAGGCTGGACTATAAGACATAAAATGATACTCGTCAAGAGTATGCTTCTTAATTCAAGTAGATATCCCAAAACTCAGTGCCATAAAATGATACTTATCAAGAGTGTGCTTCTTAATTCAGGTAGATACATAAGAGTAAATGGGTAGCTCCTTTCCAGAGGTAAGATGAGAAGGCAAAAAGGGATAGGAGCTGGTCAAATGGACACAGGAAATTTGGGGTGGAAAAGAAGAAAGTACAGTCACATTATGGGGGTAATAACTAGGGCCACATAACAATGTGTGTATAAATTTTTGTATGAAAAACTAACTTGAGCTGTGAACTTTCACTGAAAGCACGATAAAAAAAATTGTCACAGTTGACAGTTTATTACTATTACTATTACCTTATAATAGAGGTCTTATACAATATTTGTCCTTTTGCAACTAATTTCACTCAGCATAAAGCCTTCCAGGTTCCTCCATGGTCTAAAATGTTTCACAGATTCCTGACTGTTCTTTATCTATGCATAGTATTCTATTGTGCGAATATACCATAATTTATTTTTCCATTCATCAGTTGATGGGCACCTTGGTTGCTTCCATCTTTTTGCTATTGTAAGCAGTGCTGCAATAAAAGTGGGTGTGCATATATCTGTTCGTGTAAAGGCTCTTATTTCTCTAGGATATATTCCAAGGAAATACAGAAATATGGAGACAAAGAAGGATCAGTAGTCGGAAAATATGGCCTTGGTGATAGAACAATGCCGGAGATCGAATGATAGAATTTTGCAAGACCAACGACTTCTTCCTTGCAAATATCTTCTTTCACCAAAATGAATGGCGACTATACACATAGACCTCGCCAGAGGGAACACACAGAAATCAAACTGACTACATCTGTGGAAAGAGACGATGGAAAAGCTCAATAACATCACTCAGAACAAGGCCAGGGACCGACTGTGGAACAGGCCATCAATTGCTCATATGCAAGTTCAAGTTGAAACTGAAGAAAATCAGAGCAAGTCCACCAGACCTAAAATATGACCTTGAGTAATACCACCTGAATTTAGAGACCATCTCAAGAATAGATTTAACGCATTGAATACTAGAGACCTAAGACCAGGCGAGTTGTGGAATGACATCAAGGACATCACCCATGAAGAAAGCAAGAGGTCACTGAAAAGACAGGAAAGAAAGAAAAGACCATGATGGATGTCAGAGGAGACTCTGAAACTTGCTCTCGAACGTCGAGCAGCTAAACCATAAGGAAGAATTGATGAAGTAAAAGAACTGAACAGAGTTCAAAGGGCATCTCGAGAAGACAAAATAAAGTATTATGACATGTGCAAAGAGCTGGAGATGGAAAACCAAAAGGGAAGAATACACTTGGCATTTCTCAAGCTGAAAGAACTGAAGAAAAAATTAAAGACTCGAGTTGCATTAGTGAAGGCTTCTACGGGGAAAATATTAAATGACACAGGAAGCATCAAAAGAAGATGGAAGGAATACACAGAGTCATACCAAAAAGAATTAGTCGATATTCAGCCATTTCCAGAGGTGGCATATGATCAGGAACCAATGGTACTGAAGGAAGAAGTCCAAGCTGTTCTGCAGGCATTGGTGAAAAACAAGGCTCCAGGAATTGATGGAATATCAATTGAGATGTTTCAACAAACAGATGAAGCGCTGGAGGTGCTCACTCGTCTATGCCAAGAAATGTGGAAGACAGCTTCCTGGCCAACTGACTGGAAGAGATCCTTCCAGTCAGTTGGCCAGGAAGCTGTCTTCCACATTTATGCCTATTCCCAAGAAAGGTGATCCAACTGAATGTGCAAATTATAGAACAATATCATTAATAGCACACGCGAGCAAAATTTTGCTGAAGGTCATTCAAAAACGGCTGCAGCAGTATATCGACAGGGAACTGCTAGAAATTGAGGCCGGTTTCAGAAGAGGACGTGGAACCAGGGATATCATTGCTGATGTCAGATGGATCCTGGCTGAAAGCAGAGAATACCAGAACGATGTTTACCTGTGTTTTATTGACTATGCAAAGGCATTCGACTGTGTGGATCATAACAAACTATGGATAACATTGGGAAGAATGGGAATTCCAGAACACTTAATTGTGCTCATGAGGAACCTTTACAAAGATCAAGAGGCAGTTGTTCAGACAGAACAAGGGGTTACCGACTGGTTTAAAGTCAGGAAAGGGTGTGCGTCAGGGTTGAATTTTTTCCACCATATCTATTTAATCTGTATGCTGAACAAATAATCCGAGAAGCTGGAGTATGAAGTAGAATGGGGCATCAGGATTGGAGGAAGACTCATTAACAACCTGTGTTATGCAGATGACACAACCTTGCTTGCTGAAAGTGAAGAGGACTTCAAGCATTTACTAATGAAGATCAAAGACCACAGCCTTCAGTAGGGATTACACCTCAATATAAAGAAAACAAAAATCCTCACAAATGGACCAATGAGCAATCTCACGATAAAAAAAGAAAAGATTGAAGTTGTCAAGGATTTCATTTTACTTTGATCCACAATCAACAGCCATGGAAGCAGCAGTCAAGAAATCAAAAGACACATTGCGTTAGGCAAATCTGCTGCAAAGAACCTCTTCAAAGTGTTGAAGAGCAAAGATGTCACCTTGAAGACTAAGGTGCGCCTGACCCAAGCCATGGTATTTTCAATCACATCATATGCATGTGAAAGCTGGGCAATGAATAAGGAAGACTGAAGAAGAGTTCACGCATTGGAATTGTGGTGTTGGTGAAGAATATTGAATATAACGTGGACTGCCAAAAGAACGAACAAATCTGTCTTGGAAGAAGCGCGGCCAGAGTGCTCATTGGTGAGACTGCTTGTTACATACCTTGGACATGTTGTCAGGAGGGATCAGTCCCTGAAGGACATCATGCTTGGCAGAGTACAGGGTCAGCGGAAAAGAGGAAGACCCTCAACAAGGTGGATTGACACTGTGGCTGAAACAATGAGCTCAAGCATAACAAAAATTGTAAGGATGGCTCAGGGCAGGGAAGTGTTTCGTTCTGTTGAGCATAGGGTCGCTATGAGTCGGAACCAACGCGATGGCACTAAACAACAACATATTCCAAGGAGTGGGATTGCTGGATACTATGGTAGTTCTATTTCTAGCTTTTTAAGGAAGTGCCAAATCGGTTTCCAAAGTGGTCGTACCATTTTACATTCCCACCAGCAGTGTAGAAGTGTTTCAATCTCTCCACAGCTTCTCCAACATTTATGATTTTGTATTTTTTGGATTAATGCCAGCCTTGTTGGAGTGAGATGCAATCTAATTGTAGTTTTGATCTGGATTTCTCTAATGGCTAATGATCGTGAACATTTCCTCATGTATCTGTTAGCTACCTGAATGTCTTCTTTAGTGAAGTGTCTATTCATATCTTTTGCCCATTTTTTAATTGGGATATTTTTCTTTCTGCAGTTGAGTTTTTGCAGTATCATGTAGATTATAGAGATCAGGTACTGATCAGAAATGTCATAGCTAAAACCTTTATCCCAGTCTGTAGGTAGTCTTTTTACTCTTTTGGTGAAGTCTTTGGATGAGTATATGTGTTTGATTTTTAGGAGCTCCCATTTATGTAGTTTTTCTTCTGCATTCTTTATAATTTTTTTTAATAATTTTTATTGTGTTTTAAGTGAAAGTTTACAAATCAAGTCAGTCTCTCACATATAAACTTATATGCACCTTACTACATGCTCCCATTTACTCTCCCCCTAATGAGACAGCCTACTCCCTCCTTCCCGTCTCTCCTTTTGTGACCGTTTTGTAAGTTCCTAACCCTCTCTACTCTCCCATCTCCTCTCCAGACAGGAGATGCCAGCACAGTCTCAAGTGTCTACCTGATGCAAGTGGCTCACTCCTCATCAGCATCTATCTCCAACCCATTGTCCAGTCCATTCCATGTCTGCTGAGTTGTCTTTGGGAATGGTTCCTGTCCTGAGCCAACAGAAGCTTTGAGGACCATGGCTGCCGGGATTCTTCTAGTCTCAGTCAGACTATTAAGTCTTGTCTTTTTATGAGAATTTGGGGTCTGCATCCCACTGTTCTCCAGCTCCCTCAGGGGTTCTCTGTTGAGCTCCCTGTCAGGGCAGTCATTGTTGTGGTTGGGCACCATCTAGTTCTTCTGGTCTCAGATGATATAAGTCTCTGGTTCATGTGGCCCTTTCTGTCTCTTGGGCTCATAATTATCTTGTGACCTTGGTGATCTACATTCTCCTTTGATCCAGTTGGGTCAAGACCAATTGATGCACCTTAGGTGGCCGCTCGTTAGCATTTAAGACCCCAGACGCCACACTTCAAAGTGGGATGCAAAATGTTTTCTTAATAGAATTTATTTTGCCAATTGACTTAGATGTCCCCTGAAGCCATAGTTCCCAAACCCCCGACCTTGCTCCGCTGACCTTCGAAACATCCAGTTTATTAAGGAAACTTCTTTGCTTTTGATCCAGTCCAGTTGAGCTGACCTTCCCTGTATTGAGTGTTGTCCTTCCCTTCGCCTAAAGTAGTTCTTATCTACTATCTAATTAGTGAATGCCCCTCTCCCAGCCTCCCACCCTCCCCTCTCTCGTAACCACAGAAGAATGTGTTCTCAGTTTAAACTATTTCTCAAGATCTTATTATAGTGGTCTTAAACAATACTTGGCCTTTTGCATCTGACTAATTTCACTCAGCATAATGCCTTCCAGGTTCCTCCACGTTGTGAAATGTTTCACAGATTCATCACTCTTCTTTATCGAAGCATAGTATTCCATTTTGTGAATATACCATAACTCATTTATCCATTGATCCGTTAATGGACACTTTGGTTGCTTCCAGGTTTTTGCTATTGTAAACAGTGCTGCAATAAACATGGGTGTGCATATATCTGTTTGTGTAAAGGCTCTTACTTCTCTAGGATATATTCCAAGAAGTGGGATTGCTGGCTTATATGGTAGTTCTATTTCTAACTTTTTAAGGAAAAGCCAGATAGATCTCCAAAGTGGTTGTACCATTTTACATTCCCACCAGCAGTGCATAAGAGTTCCAATCTCTCCGCAGCCTCTCCAAGATTTATTATTTTGTGTTTTTTGGATTAATGCCAGCCTTGTTGGAGTGAGATGGAATCTCATCGTAGTTTTAATTTGCATTTCTCTAATGGCTAATGATCGAGAGCATTTTCTCATGTATCTGTTAGCCGTCTGAATATCTTCTTTAGTGAAGTGCGTGTTCATATCCTTTGCCCAATTTTTAACTGGGTTGTTTGTTTTTTGTGGTTGAGTTTTAACAGAATCATATAGATTTTAGAGATCAGGTGCTGGTCGGAGATGTCATAGCTGAAAATTTTTTCCCAGTCTGTAGGTGGTCTTTTTACTCTTTTGGAGAAGTCTTTAGATGAGCATAGGTGTTTGATTTTTAGGAGCTCCCAGTTATCTGGTTTCTCTTCGTCATATTTAGTAATGTTTTGTATTCTGTTTATGCCTTGTGTTAGGGATCCTAACGTTGTCCCTATTTTTTATTCCACGATCTTTATACTTTTAGTCTTTCTGTTTAGATCTTTGATCCCCTGGGAGTTAGTTTTTGTGCATGGTGTGAGGTATGGATCCTGTTCCATGTTTTTGCAAATGGATATCCGGTTATGCCAGCACCATTTGTTAAAAAGACTATCTTTTTCCAAATTAACTGACACCAGGCCTTAGTCAAATATCAGCTGCTCATATGTGGATGGATTTATATCTGGGTTCTCAGTTCTTTTCCATTGGTCTATGTGCCTGTTGTTGTACCAGTACCAGGCTGTTTTGACTACTGTGGCTGTATAATATGTTCTAAAATCAGGTAGAGTGAGGCCTCCCACTTTCTTCTTTTTCAGTAATGCTTTACTTATCCGAGGCTTCTTTCCCTTCCATATGAAGTTGGTGATTTGTTTCTCCATCACATTAAAAAATGTCATTGGAATTTGAATCAGAAGTGCATGGTATATATAGATGGCTTTTGGTAGAATAGACATTTTTACTATGTTAAGTCTTCCTATCCATGAGCAAGGTATGTTTTTCCACTTATATAGGTCCCTTTTAGTTTCTTGCAGTAGTACTGTGTAGTTTTCTTTGTATAGGATTTTTACATCTTTAGTAAGATTTATTCCTAAGTATTTTGTCTTCTTGGGGGCTACTGTGAATGGTATTGATTTGGTGATTTCCTCTTTGATGTTCTTTTTGTTGATGCAGAGGAATCCAAGTGATTTTTTATGTTTACCTCATAACCTGAAATTCTGCCAAACTCTTGTATTAGTTTCAGTAGTTTTCTGGAGGATTCCTTAGGGTTTTCTGGGTATAAGATCATGTTGTCTGCAAATAGAGATAA
This sequence comes from Loxodonta africana, assembly GCF_030014295.1. Lineage (NCBI taxonomy): Eukaryota > Metazoa > Chordata > Mammalia > Proboscidea > Elephantidae > Loxodonta > Loxodonta africana. The sequence goes on from NC_087367.1 coordinate 30,638,573, forward strand.
TTTGACTTCTCCCTTGCCAATCCCGATGCCCTTTTTTTCTTCGTCTAGCCTAATTGCTCTGGTTAGGACCTCTAGCACAACATTGAATAAGAGCAGTGATAAAGGGCATCCTTGTCTGGTTCCCGTTCTCAAGGGAAATGCTTTCAGACTCTCTCCATTTAGAACAATGCTGGCTGTTGGGTTTCTATAGATGCCCTTTATTATGTTGAGGAATTTTCCTTCAATTCCTATTTTGCTGAGAGTTTTTATCATAAATGTGTGTTGGACTTTGTCAAATGCCTTTTCTGCATCAATTGATAAGACCATGTGGTTTTTGTCTTTTGTTTTATTGATATGGTGGATTACATTAATGGTTTTTCTAATATTAAACCAGCCTTGCATACCTGATATAAATCCCACTTGGTCATGTTTATTTTTTTGATATATTGTTGAGCTGTATTGGCTAGAATTTTGTTGAGGATGTTTGCACCTATGTTAATGAGGGCTATATGTTTGTAATTTTCTTTTTTTTTGTGGTGTCTTTACCTTGTTTGGCTATCAGGGATATGCTGGCTTCATAGAATGAGTTGGGTAGCATTCCATCATTTTCTATGCTTTGAAATACCTTTAGTAGTAGTGGTGTTAACTCTTCTCTGAAAGTTTGGTAGAATTCTGCAGTGAAACTGTCCAGGCCACGGCTTTTTTTCATTGGCAGTTTTTTGATTAGCTTTTCAATCTCTTTTTTTGTTATGGGTCTATTTAATTGTTCTACTTCTGATTGTGTTAGTTTAGGTAAGTAGTGTTTTTCTAGGAATTCATCCATTTCGTCTAGGTTTGAAAATTTGTTAGAGTACAATTTTCATAATAATCTGATATAATTCTTTTATTTTAATTGGGTCTGTTGTGATATGGCCCATCTTATTTCTTATTCGGGTTATTTGTTTCCTTTCCTGTATTTCTTTAGTCAGTTTGACCAATGGTTTATCAATTTTGTTAATTTTTTCAAAGAATCATCTTTTGGCTTTGTTAATTCTTCCAATTGTTTTTCTGTTCTCTAATTCATTTAGTTCAGCTCTAATTTTTATTATTTGTTTTCTTCTGGTGCCTGATGGATTCTTTTGTTGCTCACTCTTTATTTGTTCAAGTTGTAGGGACAGTTCCCTGATTTTGGCTCTTTCTTCTTTATGTATGTGTGCACTTATCGATACAAATTGACTTCTGAGTACTGCTTTTGCTGTGTCCCAGAGGTTTTGATAGGAAGTATTTTCATTCTCATTGCATTCTATGAACTTCTTTATTCCCTCCTTAATGTCTTCTATAACCTTGTCTTTTCTGAGCAGGTTATTGTTCAGTTTCCAAGTATTTGATTTCTTTTCCCTGATTTTTCTGTTATTGATTTCTAGTTTTATGACCTTGTGGTCTGAGAAGATGCTTTGTAATATTTTGAAGTTTTGGATTCTGCAAAGGTTTGTTTTATGACGCAATATGTGATCCATTCTAGAGAATGTTCCATGTGCACTAGAAAAAAAAGTATACTTTGCAGCAGTTGGGTGGAGTGTTCTGTATAAGTCTATGAGGTCAAGATGTTTGATTGTAGCAATTAGGTCTTCCGTGTCTCTATTGAGCTTCGTACAGGAAGTCCTATCCTTCTCTGAAAGTGGTGTGTTGAAGTCTCTTACTATAATTGTGGAGGTGTCTATCTCACTTTTCAGTTCTGTTAAAGTTTGTTTTATGTATCTTGCAGCCCTGTCATTGGGTGCATAAATATTTAACATGGTTATATCTTCCTTGTAAATTGTCCCTTTAATCATTATGTAGTGTCCTTCTTTATCCTTTGCGGTGGATTTAACTTTGAAGTCTATTTTGTCAGAAATTAATATTGCCACTCCTGCTGTTTTTTGATTGTTTTTTCTTTGATAAATTTTTCCATCCTTTGAGTTTTATTTTGTTTGTGTCTCTAAGTCTAAGGTATGTCTCTTTAAGCAGCATATAGACGGATCGTGTTTCTGTCTGAGACTCTCTGTCTTTTTATTGGTGCGTTTAGTCCATTTACATTCAGCTTAATTATAGATATGTTTGAGTTTAGTGCTGTCATTTTGATGCCTTTTTGTGTGTGTTGTTGACAATTTCACTTTTCCACTTACTTTTTTGTGCCGAGATGTTTTTCTTTGTAAATTGTGTGTTCCTTATTTTCATAGCAGTTGATTTTATTTTCTCTGAGTCGTTATGTTTTTCTTGTTATTTATTTTGAATTATGGAATTGTTAGACCTCTTTATATTTACCTTAATATTTATCCCTATTTTTCTAAGTAAAAACCTAACTTTTTGCCTTGTTTTCCTCTCCATATGGAAGATCTATGCCTCCTGTATTTATTCCCTCTTTTTGATTATTGTGATCTTTAACATAATGACTTCAATGATTCCCTGTTTTGAGCATTCTTTTCTTTTTAAAATTAATCTTAATTTGTTTTTGTGATTTCCCTATTTGAGTTGATATCAGGATGTTCTGTTCTGTGACCTTGTGTTGTCTTGGTATCTGATATTATTGATTTTCTGACCAATTTCCTTTAGTAATTCTTGTAGCTTTGGTTTGGTTTTTGCAAATTCTCTAAGCTTGTGTTTACCTGTAAACGTTTTAATTTCACCTTCATGTGTGAGAGAGACTTTTGCTGGATATATGATCCTTGGCTGGCAGTTTTTCTCCTTCAGTGCTCTATATATGTCATCCCATTTCCTTCTTGACTGCCTGGTTTCTGGTGAGTAGTCTGAACTTATTCTTATTGATTCTCCTTAGTAGGAGACCTCTCTCTTATCCCTGGCTGATTTTAAAATTTTCTCTTTATCTTTGCTTTTGGCAAGTTTGATGATAATGTGTCTTGGTTGTTTTCTTTTTGGATCAATGGGGTTTGATAAGCATCTTGGATAGATATCCTTTTGTCTTTCATGATGTCAGGGAAGTTTTCTCCCAACAGATCTTCAACTATTCTCTGTGTATTTTCTGTTATCCCTCCCTGTTCTGGAACTCCAGTCACACACAAGTTATTCTTCTTGATAGAGTCCCACATGATTCTTAGGGTTTCTTCATTTTTTTAAATTCTTTTATCTGATTTTTCTTCAACTATAGTGGTGTCAATTGCCTTATCCTTCATCTCGCTCACTCTGCATTCCAACTGCTTCATTCTGCTCCTCTCACTTCCTATTGAGTTGTCTAATTCTGTAATTTTACTGTTAATCTTTTGGATTTCTGAATGCTGTCTCTCTATGGATTCTTGCAGCTTGTTAATTTTTGTACTATGTTCTTGAATAATCTTTTTGAGTTCTTCAACTGCTTTATCGGTGTGTTCCTTGGCTTTTTCTGTAGATTGCCTTATTTCATTTCTGAGGTCATCCCTGATGTCTTGAAGCATTCTGTAAAATAGTTTTTTATATTCTGCATCTGGCAATTCCAGGATTCTATCTTCATTTTGGTTCTTTAATTTGGGGAGTTGTAGAAGAAATCATGGTCTGCTTTTTTATTTGGTTTGATATTGACTGCTGTCTCCAAGCCATGTATAAGATATTGTAATGATTTATTTTATATTTGCCCACTGAGTCTTATCTTGTTTTGTTTTCCTTCAATATACCCAGACGGGCTACTAGATTGGGCTGTCTTGATTGTTGTAGCCTTTGAATCACTTATGTCCTATTACCAGCTGGTTTGAGCTGTTGCCAGATATATAAGCCAAAGAGTCCATTCACTATTTTTTAATAGAATCAGCTTAGGTGTGCTGATTTTGGGTCACCAAGCGTGTGGTGTAGACTATAACCTATTAACTTAGAGGAGTAGTGGTGATAGTTGTGTGCACCAGATTCTAGTAGCAGCAGGGGGTCACACTCTGGGGGGGCAGGATGCTGATAGCCTTCCCCCACATGCCAGTGAGGTAGGCGTGTCTCTATTCCTAAAGCACTTTGGTAGGTGAGCTCTGCAGCTGTACCTTAGACATCCAATGCATGTACCTCTAAAGACTGGTAGGTGTCAGTATCCTCAGACACCTTTGACAGGTGGCTCGTTGGTTTGGGTCGAGCTTCAGCCCTCAGTTCCCCGTTGTGGATCAGTGAGGGCTCTGTTTTTAGGTGGAGATATCAGACCTGGAAAACTTGTCTTTCCAGTGCTCCACTAAAACAATTACAGACGGATCTGTATCAGAATTGCCTTTGCGTTATAATAGCCACCTTGTTCCCTGTAGGGATGAAAGCCAAAGAGTGTGGATCTCATATGCTTGGCTGGAGCTGCTTCTGTATTTTTATTCCAGTTTAGGGAAGTCAGGGAAGGATTTTTCTTGCCTGGGTTTTTAGTAGCTGCTTCTTTTTTTTTTTTTTTTTGCTTCTCTCAGGCCAGGAGAATGGATTAGGAAAAGGAAAAAAAAGAAAAGACAGAGCACTTCACTTCCTGGCCCAGGAAATTCCAATGTTAACGAAGCCTCCTGGGGCAGGTAGGGTAGGGATCAGATAGATAGGAGAGAGTAGCACCCAGCAATATAGACAAAGTTACTTGTCTTGCTTGGCGATCACTATTTTATATGTGATTCTCGAGGGGAGAGTAGCCTGTGTGCATTTGGCTGGGTCGAGATTGCCCCCGAGGGTCAGGTCCACTCCTGTACTTGTGCTGTCTCAGGACCCATGGTCAGCTCCTCCGGTCCCAGGCCGAAGCCCAGCGCCAAGTTTCCCCAGCTGGGTTGCCGCACTCCAGGCTCCAAAACCAGTGGCTTCCTCCCAGTGACTTCTCCTCCTGTCAGCCGCGTCGTTGCGGTGCCTGAGTGTGCTGGCTGTGTTTCCCCCGAGGTTACTTCAGGGGGCTAGGCTGCGTCCAGTGCTTGCACCGTCTCAGAAAGCTCAGCTCCCCTGCGCCCAGTCGAAAGCCTGGCACTAGGTTTTCTGACTGGGACTCTGGCTCCAGGCTCCAAAAACAGTCGCTCCATCCCCGTGGCTGCCCATTCTCTTGTTAGCTGAGTCAGTGTGCAGCCTGCTTGCGCTGGCTGAGTCTCTACCGAGGTCACCTCAGGGGGCTAGGGGTTAGGCCTGTGTCCCGTGCCCGCCCCACCTCAGCGACCCCAATCAGCCCCACCACTTGGCACCAGGGAACCGTGAGGGCTCAAGGCTGTGGCATGGGATGCTGGTTCCAGAGGCTGTCACTGCATCAGGCCACAGCTTTTCGCTCCCTGTCACTGAGGTCAACTCTTTAGATCTGTGTTTGATGGTCAGTGTTCGTAGATTGTCATGTACATGATCGATTCACTTATTTTTCCGAGTCTTTGTTGCAAGAGGGATCCTTGGTAGCTTCTACCTAGTCAGCCATCTTGGCTCCCTCCTCAGCATGTTCTATAATGTTTTGTATACTGTTTATGCCATGTATTAGGTCTCTTAACATTGTCCCTATTTTTTCTTCCATGATCTTTATTTTTTTAGATTTTGTATTTAGGTCTTTGATCCATTTTGAGTTAGTTTTTGTGCATGGAGTGAGGTATGGGTCTTTTTTCATTTTTTTGCAGATGGGTATCCAGTTATGCCAGCACCATTTGTTAAAAAGACTGTCTTTTCCCCATTTAAGTGTTTTGGGGCCTTTGTCAAATATCAGCTGCTCATATGTGGATAGATTTATACCTGGATTCTCAATTCTGTTCCATTGGTCCATGTATCTGTTGTACCAGTACCAGACGGTTTTGACTACTGCGGCTGTATAATAGGTTCTAAAATCAGGTAAAGTAAGGCCTCCCACTTTGTTCTTCTGTTTCAGTAATGCCTTATTTATCCTGGGGCTCTTTCCCTTCCATATGAAGTTGGTGATTTTTTTCTCCATCTCGTTAAAGAATGTCGTTTGGGATTTGTATCGGAATTGCATTTAGTGTATAGATCACTTCTGGTAGAATAGACATTTTCACAATGTTAAGTCTTCTTATCCACGAGCAAGGTATGTTCTTCCACTTAGGTAAGTCTCTTGGTTTCTTGCAGAAGTGTACTATAGTTTTCTTTGTATAAGTCTTTTACATCTCTGGTAAGATTTATTCCTAAGTATTTTATCTTCTTGGGGGCCACTATAAACGGCATTGATTTGGTGATTTCATCTTCAATTTTTTTTGGTTGGTGTAGAGGAATCCATCTGTTTTTTTATGTTTTTCTTGTATCCCTATATCCCGCTGAACTCCTGTATTAGTTTCAGTAGTTTTCTGGAGGATTCCTTAGGGTTTTCTGTGTATAAGATCATGTCATCTGCCAATAGAGATACTTTGACTTCTTCCTTTCGAATCTGGATGCCGTTTATTTCTTTATCTAGCCTAATTTCTCTGGCTAGGACTTCCAGCACAATGTTGAGGAAGAGTTGTGATAAAGGGCATCCTTGCTTGGTTGCTGATCTTAATGGGAATGCTTTTAGGCTCTCTCCATTTAGGGTGATGTTGGCTGTTGGCTTTGTATAAATGCCCTTTATTATGCTGAGGAATTTTCCTTCTATTCCTATTTTGCTGAGACTTTTCATCCAGAATGAGTGTTGAACTTTTTCAAATGCCTTTTCTGCATACATTGATAAAATCATGTGATTCTTGTTTTTTGTTTTATTTATGTGGTGGATTACATTGTTTTTCTAATGTTGAACCATCCCTGCGTACATGGTATAAATACCACTTGGTCATGGTGAATTATTTTTTTGATATGTTGTTGAATTCTATTGGCTAGAATTTTGTTGAAGGTTTTTGCATCTGCATTCATGATGGATAGAAAAAAATACAGGTTTATAATTTTCTTTTTTTTGTGGTGTCTTTTCCTGGTTTTGGTATCAGGGATATGGTGCCTTCGTAGAATGAGCTTGGTAGTATTCTGTCCTTTTCTATGCTCTGAAATACCTTTAGTAGTAGTGGTGTTAACTCTTTTCTGAAAGTTTGATAGAACTCTGCAGTGAAGCCGTCCGGGCCAGGGCTTTTTTTTTTGTTGGAAGTGTTTTGATTACCTTTTCAATCTCTTCTTTTGCTATTGGTCTATTTAGTTGTTCTAGCTAGTTTGTGTTAGTTTAGGTAGGTAGTGTGTTTCTAGGAATTCCTCCATTTCTTCTAGGTTTTCAAATTTTTTGAGTACAGCTTTTCATAGTAATCTGATATGATTCTTTTAATTTCAGTTGGGTTTGTCGTAATATCACCCCTCTCATTTCTTATTCAGGTTATTTGCTTCCTCTCCTGGTTTGTCAGTTTGGCCCGTGGTTTATCAATTTTGTTGAGATTTTCAAAAAACCATCTTTTGGTCTTGTTAATTCTTTCAATTGCTTTTCTGTTTTCTGTTTCATGTAGTTCAGCTCTAATTTTTATGATTTGTTTTTTTCTGGTGCCTGTGGGTTTTTTTTTGCTGCTCTCTTTCTATTTGTTCAAGTTGTAAAGATAATTCTTTGATTTGGGCCCTTTCTTCTTTTTGAATGTGTGCATTTAGTTATATAAAATGACCTCTGAGCACTGTTTTTACTGAGTCCCAAAGGTTCTAGTAGGGAGTGTTTTCATTCTCATTGGATTCTATGAATTTCATTTTTCCATCCTTAATGCCTTATATAATCCAGTCTTTTTTGAGCAGGGTATTATTGAGTTTCCAAGTGTTTTATTTCTTTTCCCTGCTTTTCCTGTTATTGATTTCCACTTTTATGGCCTTATTGTCAGAGAAGATGCTTTGTAATATTTCAAATTTTTGGATTCTGCTAAGGCTTCCTTTATGACCAAATATGTGGTCTATTCTAGAGAATGTTCCATGTACACTAGAAAAGAAATTATACTTGGTTGCCATTTGGTGGATGGTTCTGTAGATGTCTACGAGCTCCAGTTGTTTACTTGTGGCATTTAGATACTCCGTGTCTTTATTGAGCTTTTTTCTGGATGTCTTGTCCTTCACCGAAAGTGGTGTGTTGAAGTCTGCTACTATTATTGTGGAGCTGTCTATCTCACTTTTCAGTGCTGATAGAGTTTGTTTTATGTATCTTGCAGCCCTGTCATTGGGTGCATAAATATTTAATATGGTTATATCTTCTTGGTGTATTGTCCCTTTAATCATTATATAGTGTCCTTCCTTATCCCTTCTGATGGATTTAACTTTAAAGTCTATTTTGTCAGAAATTAATATTGCCACTTCTGCTCTTTTTTGATTGTTGTTTGCTTGATGTATTTTTTTCCATCCTTTGAGTTTTAGTTCGTTTGTGTCTCTATGTCTAAGGTGTGTCTCTTGTAGGCAGCATATAGACGGATCTTGTTTTTTAATCCATTCCGCCACTCTCTGTCTCTTTATGGGTGCGTTTAGTCCATTTACATTCAGGGTAATTATGGATAGGTATGAATTTAGTGCTATCGGTTTTTTTCCCACTTGATTTTATGTGCTGAGTAGATTTTCTTTACATATTGTCCTTTCCTCATATTTGTTGTTGTTGATATTCTTTCTTCTGAGTCTGTATTTTTCCCTTGTATTTTATTTTGATGAATAGGATAGTTTGTCTCCTTTGTGGTTACCTTAATATTTACCCCATTTTTCTAAATTTAAAACTTTTATTTCTTTGTATCACCATATCTTCCTCTCCATATGGAAGGTGTATGATTACATTTCTTTGCCCCTTTTTATTATTTAATGTTTTTTTCTTTGACATAACATCACTGTTTCCCTGTTTTGGGCTTTTTTGTTGTAGTTGTTATAATCTTGCTTTGTTTTTTGGGGTGTCCCTGTCTGGGTTGACATCTGGTTGCCCTGCCCAGTGTTTTAATCTTGGGTTGATACCTGATATTATTGATTTTCTAACCAAAGAACTCCCTTCAGTATTTCTTGTAGTTCTGGTTTGGTTTTTACAAATTCACTCAACTTGTGTTTATCTGGAAATGTCTTAATTTAAGAGATGGTTTTGCTGGATATATGATTCTTGGCAAGCAATTTTTTTCCTGCAATTTTTTTAATATGTCATTCCATTGCCTTCTTGCCTGCATGGTTTCTGCCGAGTAGTCTCAGCTTATTCTTTTAGCTCTCCTTAGTAGGTAACTTTTCGTTTATCCCTCGTTGCTGTTATAATTCTCTTTATCTTTGGTTTTGGCAACTTTGAATATAATATGCCTTGGTGACTTTCTTTTAACATCTAACTTATGTGGAGTTCGATGAGCATCTTGGATAGATATCTTCTCATCTTTCACAATATCAGGGAAATTTTCTGCCAACAAATCTTCAACAATTCTCTCTGTATTTTCTGTTATCCCTCCCTGTTCTGTTACCCCAATCACTCATAGGTTTTTTCTCTTGATAGAGTCCCACATGATTCTTAAGGTTTCTTCATTTTTTTTAATTCTTTCATCTGATTTTTCTTCACATATGTTAGTGCCAAGTGATTTATCTTCGAGTTCAGAAATTCTAGCTTCTACTTGCTCAATTCTTCTCCTGTGACTTTCTATTGAGTTGTCTCCTTCTGTAATTTTATTGTTAATCTTCTGAATTTCTGATTGCTGTCTGTCTATGGATTTTTCCAGCTTATTAACTTTTCATTATGTTCCTGTATAATCTGTCTAATTCCTTTAGGTGCTTTATCTTTTTAGTTGGCTTGTTCTGCGTATTGGCTCATTTCCATCCTGATGTTTTGAAGGGTTCTGTATATTAAACTTTTGTATTCTGCATCTGTTAATTCCAGGAATGCACTTCCATCTAGAAGATCCCTGGATTCTTTGTTTTGAGAGCCAGGTGATCATGATCTCTTTCTTTATGTGACTTGATAATGAGTGTTGCCTCCGAGCCATCTATGAAGTTATTTTATTAGTTTATGCTTGCTTACTGTGTTGTAGCTTCTTACTCTGTTTTGTTTTGGTATATTCCTATGAGTTGCTTGAGTGAGCTAGCTTGGTTATTTTTGCCTTTGGAGCTCTGGTGTCCTGTCCCCAGCTGGCTAGAGCTTTATCAGGTATATCAGTCTAGGAGTCCTTTCAGTTTTCTTGTATGAATTCAGCTCAGGTTTCCAGGTAGCTGATCAAGTGTGTGGTACAGGCTCCGTCCTACAGTCTTAGAGGGGCAGGGGTGGTTGGCGTATATTCCGGTATCTGATTGCAGCAGGGGGTCATGCTTTGATCAAGGCAGAGGGCTGAGAACTGACCCCCAGGTGTCTCTGAGGAAAACACATCTCTGTTCCCTAGATTTTGCTGGTGGGTGGGTTCTGCAGAGGGACCATGAGCACCCAAAGTTTTTGGTTGTAAGGACTGGGAGATACCAGTTATCTTTGAACCACTGTCACAGGTGGCTGGGTGACCTGAGTGGAGTTACCGCTCCTCAAGTCCCTGATGTGGGTAGGTGAGGACCTTGTTTAATAGATAAAGCAATGTCAAATGTCAAACACCCACCTCTCCACCGCACAGCTGAAATGGTTGGAATTTGCCAACAAGGGCCTATTCTCCCGAAATAGGCCCACATAGGTCTATGCAGAACTGAAAGGTGCTCAAAGCCCACAGACAGTTTATGCCTGGACAGGAACTGCTTCTGTCCTGAGCTCCTCCAGTCAATGGAGCTAGCAAATTATCTTTTCCCGCCACTTGCAAATTTTTTCCTTCCCCAAGGCTGGGAGGATAGCTCTACATGCTCACCAGGGTCTACCTCAGGCCCACGGATTCAGCTGCTGAAGCCAGCTTGGGGGTGGGGAGGGATGCAGTATAATATACGCAAGTACTTAGCATTTGCCAAGAGCGCCGTTCTCCTCAGGTTCCAGAGGTGTGAGTGGGCTGTGTGGCTGGCTGCTTCTCCCTGAGGAAACTGTGGCAGAACACTAGTACCAGCCTGCTGCCACTGCTGCTCCAGGAATGGTTCCTGAGGGCTCTCTGTGATTCAGGTCTGGTAACTCCTCTCCACTTCTGAACAGTCTCTTCCTCCCCCTGCCCCTCAGTTCATTGTCTAAGGTTGCCTTTGATGCTCAGGGCTCCTAGCTTGTCACAAATATACTCGTTTCACTTGTTTTTTTTTTTTTTTGTCTTTGTTGTAAAGAGGGCTCGCCGGAAGCATCTGTCTGTTGCGCCATCTTGGCTTCACCTACCCCATCTGCTTTTGACACTCCCTGTGTTGTTCCATATTTTCCATATAGAATTCTTCAATATTGCAACTCCAGGCTTGAATTTTTTCTTCAGTTCTTTTAGCTTGGGAAATGATGAAACACGTTCTTCCCTTTTAGTTTTCTAACTCCAGGTCTTTGCACATTTCATTATAATACTTTACTTTGTCTTTTTGAGCCACCCTTTGAAATCTTCTGTTGAGCTCTTTTACTTCATCATTTCTTGTGTTTGCTTTAACTACTCCAAGTTCAAGAGCAAGTTTCAGAATCTCTTATGACATCCATTTTGGTCTTTTCTTTCTTTCCTGTCTTTTAATGACCTTTTGCTTTCTTCATGTATCATGTTCTTGATGTCATTTCACAGCTCGTCTGGTCTTTGGTTATTAGTGTTCAATGTGTCAAATCTACTCTTGGGATGGTCTCTAAATTCAGATGGAATATGCTCAAGGTTGTATTTTGGTTCTCATGGATTTATTCTAATTTTCTTCCACTTCAACTTGAATTTGTATATGAGAAATTGATGATCTGATTGGCAGTTGGCCTCTGATGTTTTTCTGATGGATGATATCAAGCTTCTTCACCATTTTTCTCCACAGATATAGTCTATTTTATTCCTATGTTTTCCATCTGGTGAGGTCCACATGTATAGTCACCATTTATGTTATTGAAAAAAAGTATTTGCAGTGAAGAAGTTACTGTTCTTGCAAAATTCTACCATAAGATCTCCAGAATCATTTCTATTACCAAGGCCATATTTTCAACTATCAGTCCTTCTTCTTTGTTTCCAAATTTCATATTCCAATCACCAGTAGTTACCAATGCATCTTGTTTGAATGTTTGTTCCATTTCAGATTTTATCCTATCACTGACAGCATTGTACTTCAGCATGGATCTTGAAATATTCTTTTTAGCAATGAATGTGGCATCATTCCTCTTCAATTTATCATTCCCGGCATAGAAGACCATATGATTTTCTGATTCGAAAGGGTCGATATGTGTCCATTTCAAACTCATTAATGCTTATTATATGGATTTATCCGGTCCACTTCCTTTTAGTGACTTCCAGTTTTCTTAGATTTATACTTCATACATTCCTTGCTCTGATTATTATTGGATGTTTGCAGCTGTTTGTTCTCATTTTGAGTCATGCCATTTCAGCATATGAATGTCCCAAAAGCTTTGCTCCTTCCATGTCATTAAGGTTGGCTCTGTTTTGAGAAGGCAGCTCTTCCCATCGTATTTTGAGTGCCTTCCAATCTGAGGGGGCACTATACCAGACAATGTTCTGCTGTTATTCATAAGATTTTCACTGGCTAATTTTTTCAGAAGTAGACCTCCAGGTCCTTCTTGCTGGTCTGTCTTAGTCTGGAAGCTCTGCTGTAACCTGTCCACCATGGGTAACCCTGCTGATATTTGAAATACAGGTTACATAGCTTCCAGCATCATAGCAACATGCAAACCACCACAGTTTGACAAACTGGCAGACATGGGGACTGACAGATGCATGGTGAGCTATCATTACTGTTAATAATCATCTCAATTTCAATATTTTATTCCAACTAGCAGCTTTCATTTTGCCTTCTGGGTTGTTTGAAGGAAGCATTACTTTCCAGGTTTTATTTCCCTTAGCTGTCACAATTCTCAGGGGAGTGGGTACTCTGTCCTATACTTGCATTTCTGGCTGACACATGTATGTGGTTGGCACCTGTCTGAATGCATCATATTTCATTTGTTGGTCTGAAAGGAGACCATTCGTTCCCAGCTAAGCGAGCTTTTACTGTGCACCTCTGTCTCCTCTCGACAGTAGGACTGTATCTGTGGGACAGCCCAGCTGTGAATCTCAGAAACTTTTTGGAAAGTTTATTAGGGAAGAAGGGAGCTAATGTTTCTCTGCAGTCAGGGCTCTCCATTGTTGGCCTTCTTTTCTAGCACTCATTTATCGATGGTGCTTTATCTTGAAAGGGAGCTGGATTTTGTCAAATGGCTCCCAATTGCTCTTTCCAGCTCAATAGTTGCTTTAGTGGGGGGACTGACCCCTAGAGCTCCCTACTCTGACATTTTGCATAATGTCTTGCCTGTTCTATAGTTTTTGCCTCATGCATTTTGACACTCTGTTGTTAGGCATATACACATTAGGAATTGTATGTCTTCTTGGAGAATCGACCTCTTTATCATTTTTTTTTTTTTTAGTTGTGGAGTCAATTCAGTAATCAACTTGTAATTCCATAACATCTCTTTATCTCTGATAACTGTCCATTTTCTGAAGTCTGACTTATCTGAAATTAGTATGGCTACTCTTGTTTTCTTTTGATTTGTGTTAGCCTGGTTATCTTTCTCCATTCCTTTATGTTTAACTTATCTGTGTCTTTGTATTCAAAGTAGGTTTTTTGTAGAAAATATATAGTTGGGTCTTGTGTTCTCATCCACTTAATATTCTTAATCTTTTAATTGGTTTATTTGGACCATTCATTTTTAAACTAAATATTGGTATAGTTGTATTACTGTCTACCATGTTTGTATCTGTTTCTATATGTTGCACTAGCTCTTTGTGTCTATTTTTGTTTTTCTGTCTTACTGTCTTCTCTGATTTTAATTGCTCAACTTCTTGTGTCCTTGGTTTGATGCCTATTGTTAGTCTTGAAAAATACTCAGCCATTATGACTTCAAATATTTGTTCTCCTTTTTCTTCTTCTAGTGTTCCAATTAGTCATATGTTAAATCTTTTGCAATTTTCCCACATTTCTTGAATATTCTTTTTCTGTCTTTTCTTTTGGCATGGAAATATTTATTTGGAGCTATGCAAATAATTGATATTTGAACAATCAGTAACATGTGGAAAGAAAATGAAAGAATAACTAGATTTCATTGGCTTTTGATGACTTCAGTGTAGAGAAATATGAACCAAGATTTTAAAAAGGGAAAATGAGCATAACTGTTTATTCTTTCTTTTATAGTGACAAGAACATTAGTCAAAGAAAATTGATGTGAATTTCCTTTTTTTAAAACAGCAGAAATTTATTTTCTCACACTTCTGGAGGGTGACCTTTTAGAGACTAAAAGTACAAATCAGGGCCTTGGCCTTGTTGATTCCTTCTATGGGCCTCTGTGCCCATAGTTTCTGGTGTCTGCTGGCAATCTTTGGTATTCCTTTGCTGGTAGATGTGTCCTCACATGGCATACATCTTTCGCCCATGTGTATCTCTATGTCTGTTTGGCTCTTGTAATAAGACATCGCTGAGAAGGAATTAGGTTTAAGATCCACCCTACTACTCTGGTATGACCTCATTAACATAACACAAGAAAACCTCAGTTTCTAAACAGGATTGTTATTTATAAGTACAGGGGTTATGATTTGCACATATACTTTGGAGTAACCAAACAATCCATAACATAACTTATGCAGTTGTTGTGAGAATTAGAAATAATGCATGTAAACCACCTAGTACCTGGTATGCTTTACTAAGAGTTGCTGTTTTCATCATCATGGTTATTATTATCTTTAACAAATCTGAACTGAGCAATCACAAACTGCCAAGCCCTTTTACTGCAACCCAGTCAGTACTTAGGAGGTTTCCTGGTTGGTAGGAGTATCTCAGAACTTCTTTCTCTCCCTCTTTTTTTTTTCTCTTTGTTCTGCTTTAGGTGAAAGTTTAAGGCCCAAATTAGTTTCTCATTAAAAAATTTATACACAGAGGTGGGGCCAAGATGGCTGACTAGGTAGAAGCTACCCTGGATCCCTCTTGCAACAAAGACTCAGAAAAACAAGTGAATCGATCACATACATGACAATCTATGAACACTGACCATCAAACACAGATCTAAAGAGTTGACCTGAGTGACAGGGGAGCAAAAAGCTGTACCCTGAAGTAGTAACTGCTTCTGGAAACAGCGACCTGTGCCACAGCCTTGAGCCCTCATTGTTCCCAGGTGCCGAGTGGTGGGGGCTGATTGCGTCTTGCTGAGATGGGGCAGGCATGGGACACAGCCCTAAGCCCTAGCCCCTTGGGGTGACCTCGGTAAAGACTCAGCCAGCGCAAGCAGGCTGCACACTGAAGGGGCTAACAAGAGAACGAGCAACCACGGGGAAGCAGCAACTATTTTTGGAGCCTGGAGCCAGCATCCCAGTCAGAAAACCTTGGCACCAGGCTTTGGACTGGGTGCAGGGGAGCTGAGAACAGAATTCTGAGACGGCACAAACACGGGACGCAGCTCTAGCCCCCAGAAATGACCTTGGGGGAAGCCCAGCCAGTGCACAAAGGCAGCACAGTGATACAGCTGACAGGAGGAGAAGTCACTGGGAGGCAGTTACTAGTTTTGGAGCCTGGAGTGCGGCATCCCAACAGGGGAACCTTGGCACTGGGCTTTGGACTGGGAGCGGAGGAACTGAGCACTGCTTCTGAGACAGCACAAACACAGGATGTGGGCCTGACCCTTGGGGGCAATCTCCACCCAGCCAACGCACACAGGCTACACACCCCTTGGGAATCTCAGATAAAAAGTCATCACCAAGCAAGATAAGAAACTTTGCCTATATTCCTGGGTGCTACTCTCTCCTATCTATCTGATCCCTCCCCTCCCAGGTGGCTTCATTAACATTGGAATTTCCTGGGCCAGAGAGTGAAGTGCTCTGCGGTTTGTTTGTTTTTTTTAGCCAATTCTCCTGCCCTGAGAGAAGCAGCTACAAAAAACCCAGGGACCAAAAATCCTTCCCTGACTTCCCGAAATTGGACTAAAAATACAGAACCAGTTTTAGCCAAGCATATGAGACCCACAGCCTTGGGCTTTCATCCCTACAGGGAACAAGGTGGCTATTATAATGCAAAGGCAATTCTGATAGTGATCTGACTGTAATCATTTTAGTGGATTACTGGAAAGACAAGTTTCCCAGGTCTGATATCTCTACCTATTAAACAGAGACCTCACTGATCCACAGTGGAGAACTGAGGGCTGAAGCTCCACCCAAACCACCTAGCCTCATGCCATAGGGGTCTGAGGATAGTGACACCTACCAGTCTTTAGAGGTACATGCATTGGGTACCTAAGGTATAGCTGCAGAGCCCACCCACCAAAGTGCTTTAGGAATAGAGACACACCACCTCACTGGCACTTGGGGGAAGCCTGTCAGCATCCGGCCTCCATGGAATGTGACCTCCTGCTGCTACTAGAATCTGGTGCAGAAAACTATTACCACTACTCCTCTAAGTGAATAGGTGACAGTCTACACCACATATTTGGTGACCGAAAATCAGATTCTACTCAAGAATAGTGAATAGATTCTTAGGCTTATATATCTGGTAACAGCCGAAACCAGCTGGTAATAGGACATAAGTGACTCAAGGACTACAACAATGAAGATAGCACGATCTAGAAGCCCATCTACATATATTGAAAGAAAACAAAACAAGATAAGACCCAGTGAGCAAATATAAAATAAATCATTAAAATAATATCTTATAGATGGCTCAGAGACAGCAATCGATATCAAAACACATAAAGAAGCAGACCACTATTGCTTCTACAACTCCCCAAATTAATGAATGAAAATCTTTCCCAAATGAAGATACAATTCTGGAATTGCCAGATGCAGAATAAAAAAGACTAATTTACAGAATGCTTCAAGACATCAGGGATGACCTCAGAAATGAAATAAGGCAATCTACAGAAAAAGCCAAGGAACACACTGATAAAGCAGTTGAAGAACTCAAAAATATTATTCAAGAACGTAGTGGAAAAATTAACAAGCTGCAAGAATCCATAGAGAGACAGCATGCAGAAATCCAAAAGATTAACAGTAAAATTACAGAATTAGACAACTCAATAGGAAGTGAGAGGAGCAGAATCGAGCAATTGGAATGCAGAGTGGGGGGGGGTGTGGAGAATAAGGCAATTGACACCAATATAGTTGAAGAAAAATCAGATAAAGAATTTAAAAAAATGAAGAAACCCTAAGAATCATGTGGAACTCTATCAAGAAGGATAACTTGTGTGTGATTGGAGTTCCAGAACAGGGAGGGATAACAGAAAATACACAGAGAATAGTTGAAGATCTGTGGGGAGAAAACTTCCCTGACATCATGAAAGACGAAAGGATATCTATCCAAGATGCTCATCGAACTCCATTTAAGATTGATCCAAAAAGAAAATCACCAAGACATATCATCAAACTTGCCAAAAGCAAAGATAAAAAGAAAATTTTAAAATCAGCCAGGGATAAGAGAGAGGTCTCCTACTAAGGAGAATCAATAAGAATAAGTTCAGACTACTCACCAGAAACCATGCAGTCAAGAAGGAAATGGGATGACATATAGAGAGCACTGAAGGAGAAAAACTACCAGCCAAGGATCATATATCCAGCAAAACTCTCACACATGAAGGTGAAATTAAAACATTTACAGACAAACACAAGCTTAGAGAATTTGCAAAAACCAAACCAAAGCTACAAGAAATACTAAAGGAAATTGTTTGGTCAGAAAATCAATAATATCAGATACCAACACAACACAAGGTCACAGAACAGAACATCCTGATATCAACTCAAATAGGGAAATCATAAAAACAAATTAAGATTAATTTTAAAAAGAAAAGAATGCTCAAAACAGGGGATCATTGAAGTCAATATATAAAAGATCACAATATTAAAAAAGAGGGACTAATTACAGGAGGCATAGTACTGCCGTATGGGGAGGAAAACAAGATGATATAGGATGATAGAAGTTAGGTTTTTACATAGAAAAATAGGGGTAAGTATTAAGGTAACCACAAAGAGGTCTAACAATTTCATAACTCAAAATAAAAACCAAGAAAAACAAAACAACTCAGCAAACATAAATTCAACTACTATGAAAAAGAGGAACACACAATTTACAAAGAAAAACATCTCAGCACAAAAAAGTAAGTGGAAAAGTGAAATTGTCAACAACACATACAAAAAGGCATCAAAATGACAGCACTAAACACATACTTATCTATAATTACACTGAATGTAAATGGAATAAATGCACCAATAAAAAGACAGAGAGTCTCAGACTGGATAAAGAAACACGATCCGTCTATATACTGCCTACAAGAGAAACACCTTAGACTTAAAGACACAAACAAACTAAAACTCAAAGGATGGAAAAAAATATATATCAAGCAATCAATCAAAAAAGAGCAGGAGTAGCAATACTAATTTCTGACAAAATAGACTTTAAAGTTAAATCCACCACAAAGAATAAAGAAGGACACTACATAATGATTAAAGGGACAATTGAACAGGAAGATATAACCATATTAAATATTTATGCACCCAATGACAGGGCTGCAAGATACATAAAACAAACTTTAACAGAACTGAAAAGTGAGATAGACACCTCCACAATTATATTAGGAGACTTCAACACACCACTTTCAGAGAAGGAGAGGACTTCCAGTAAGAAGCTCAATAGAGACACTGAATACCTAATTGCTACAATCAACCAACTTGACCTCATAGACTTATACAGAACATTCCACTCAACACCTGCAAAGTATACTCTTTTTTTCTAGTGCACATGGAACATTCTCTAGAATAGATCACATATCAGATCATAAATCAAACCTTTGTAGAATCCAAAACATTGAAATATTACAAAGTGTCTTCTCAGACCACAAGGCCATAAAAGTGGAAAACAATAAGAGAAAAATCAGGGAAAAGAAATCAAACACTTGGAAACTGAACAATACCCTGCTCAAAAAAGACTGGATTATAGAAGACATTAAGGAGGGAATAAAGAAATTCATAGAATGCAATGAGAATGAATACACTTGCTATCAAAACTTCTGGGACACAGCAAAAGCAGTGCTCAGAGTCAATTTGTATCGATAAATGCACACATACATAAAGAAGAAAGAGCCAAAACCAGAGAACTCTCCCTACAACTTGAACAAATAGAAAGCGAGCAACAAAAGAATCCATCAGGCATCAGAAGAAAACAAATAATAAAAATTAGAGCTGAACTAAATGAATTAGAGAACAGAAAAACAATTGAAAGAATTAACAAAGCCAAAAGCTGGTTCTTGGAAAAAATTAACAAAATTGATAAACCATTGGTCAAACTGACTAAAGAAATACAGGAAAGGAAGCAAATAACCCGAATAAGAAATGAGATGGGCCATATCACAACAGACCCAACTGAAATTAAAAGAATCATATTCAGATAATTATGAAAAACTGTACTCTAACAAATTTGCAAACCTAGAAGAAATAGGTGAATTCCTAGAAAAACACTAGCTACCTAAACTAACACAATCAGAAGTAGAACAACTAAATAGACCCATAACAAAAAAAGAGATTGAAAAGCTAATCAAAAAACTCCCAACAAAAAAAAAGCCTTGGTCCGGATGGTTTCACTGCAGAGTTCTACCAAACTTTCAGAGAAGAGTTAACGCCACTATTACTAAAGGTATTTCAAAGCATAGAAAATGATGGAATGCTACCTAACTCATTCTATGAAGCCAGCATATCCCTGATAGCAAAACAAGGTAAAGACATCACAAAAAAAGAAACTTACAGACATATATCCCTCATTAACATAGATGCAAAAATCCTCAACAAAATTCTAGCCAACACAACTCAACAATATATCAAAAAAGTAATACATCACGACGAAGTGGGATTTATACCAGGTATGCATGCAAGGCTGGTTTAATATTAGAAGAACATTAATGTAATCCACCATATCAATAAAACAAGAGACAAAAACCGCATGATCTTATCAATTGATGCAGAAAAGGCATTTGACAAAGTCCAACATCCATTCATGATAAAAACTCTCAGCTAAATAGGAATTGAAGGAAAATTCTTCAACATAATAAAGGGCATCTATACAAAGCCAACAGCCACCATCATTCTAAATGGAGAGAGCGTGAAAGCATTTCCCTTGAGAACGGGAACCAGACAAGAATGGCCTTTATCACCCGCTCTTCTTCAACATTGTGCTAGAGGCCCTAACCAGAGCAATTAGGCTAGACGAAGAAATAAAGGGCATCGGGATTGGCAAGAAAGAAGCAAAATTATCTCTATTTGCAGATGACATGATCTTATACCCAGTAAACCCTAAGGAATCCTCCAGAAAACTACTGAAACTAATAGAAGAGTTTGGCAGAGTCTCAGGTTATAAAATAAACATAGAAAAATCACTTGGATTCCTCTACATCAACAAAAAGAACATTGAAGAGGAAATAACCAAATCAATTCCATTCACAGTAGCCCCCAATAAGATAAAATACTTAGGAATAAATCTTACCAAAGATGTAAAAGGCCTATACAAAGAAAACTACAAAGTACTAGTGCAGGAAACGAAAAGGAACCTACATAAGTGGAAAAACATACCTTGCTCATGGATAGGAAGGCTGAACATAGTAAAAATGTCTATTCTACCAGAAGCCATCTGTACACACAATGCACTTCTGATCCAAATTCCAATGACATTTTTTAATGTGATGGAGAAATAAATCACCAATTTCATATGGAAGGGAAAGAAGCCCCGGATAAGTAAAGCATTACTGTAAAAGAAGAAGAAAGTGGGAGGCCTCACTCTACCTGATTTTAGAACCTATTATATAGCCACAGTAGTCAAAACAGCCTGGTACCATTCGAACAGCAGATACATGGACCAATGGAACAGAATTGAGCATCCAGACAGAAATCCATCCACATATGAGCAGCTGATATTTGACAAAGGCCCAGTGTCAGTTAATTGGGGGAAAGATAGTCTTTTTAACAATTGGTGCTGGCATAACTGGATATCCATTTGCAAAAAAAATGAAACAGGACCCATACCTCACACCATGCACAAAAACTAACTCCTAGGGATCAAAGACCTAAACATAAAGACTAAAACAATAAAGATCATGGAAAAAAAATACTGACAATGTTAGGAGACCTAATACAAGGGATAAACAGAATACAAAACATTACTAAAAATGACTAAGAGAAACCAGATAACCGGGAGCCCCTAAAAATCAAACACCTGTGCTTGTCTAAAGACTTTACCAAGAGAATAAAGAGATCATCTTCAGACTGGGAATAAATTTTCAGCTATGACATTGACCAGCGCCTGATCTCTAAAATCTCTAGGATTCTGTTAAAACTCAACCACAAAAAGACAAACAACCCAATCAAAAAATGGGCAAAGGATATGAACAAGCACTTCACTAAAGAAGATATTCAGACAGCTAACAGATACATGAGAAAATGCTCTTGATCATTAGCCATTAGAGAAATGCAAATAAAAACTACGATGAGATTATATCTCACTCCAACAAGGCTGGCATTAATCCAAAAACCACAAAATAATAAATGTTGGAGAGGCTGTGGAGAGATTGGAACTCTTATACACTGCTGGTGGGAAAGTAAAATGTTACAACCACTTTGAAAATCTATCTGGCCTTTTCTTAAAAAGATAGAAATACAACTGCCGTACAACCCAAAATCTCACTCCTCAGAATATACCCTAGAGGAATAAGAGCCTTTACAGGAACAGATATATGCACACCCATGTTTATGGCAGCACTGTTTACAATAGCAAAAAGCTGGAAGCAACCAAGGTGTCCATCAATGGATGAATGGTTAAATAAATTATGGTATATCCACACAATGGAATACTATGCATCGATAAAGAACAGTGACGAATCTGTGAAACATTTGATAACATGGCGGAACCTGGAAGGCATTATGCTGAGTGAAATGAATCAGAGGCAAAAGGACAAATATTGTATAAGACCACTATTATAAGATCTTGAGAAATAGTTTAAACTGAGAAGAACACATTCTTTTGTGGTTAAGAGAGGGGGTAGGGAGGGAGGGTGGGACAGAGTTATTTACTGATTAGACAGTAGATAAGAACTACTCTATGTGAAAGGTAGCATAACATTCAATACATGGAAGGTCAGCTCAACTGGACTGGACCAAAAGCAAAGAAGTTTCCTTAATAAACTGAATGCTTCGAAGGTCAGCGGAGCAAGGGCGGGGGTTTGGGGACTATGGCTTAAGGGGACTTTTAAGTCAATTGGCAAAATAATTCTATTTTGAAAACATTCTGCATCCCACTTTGAAGTGTGGTGTCTGGGGTCTTAAATACTAACAAGCGGCCATCTAAGATGCATCAATTGGTCTCAATCCACCTGGATCAAAGGAGAATGAAGAACACCAAGGTCACACAATAACTATGAGCCCAAGAGACAGAAAGGGCCACATGAACCAGAGACTTACATCATCCTGAGACCAGAAGAACTAGATGGTGCCCAGCCACAACCGATGACTGCCCTGACAGGGAGCACAATGGAGAACCCCTGAGGGAGCAGGAGATCAGTGGGATGCAGACCCCAAATTCTCATAAAAAGAGAAGACTTAATGGTCTGACTGAGACTAGAAGAATCCCGGTGGTCATGGTCCCCAAACCTTCTGTTGTCCCAGGACAGGAACCATTCCCGAAGACAACTCATTAGACATGGAAGGGACTGGACAATGGGTTAGAGAGAGATGCTGATGAAGAGTGAGCTACTTGTATCAGGTGGATGCTTGAGACTGTTTTGGCATCTCCCGTCGGGAGGGGAGATGGAAGGGTAGAGGGGGTTAGAAACTGGCAAAATGGTCACAAAATGAGAGACTGGAGGGATGGAGCGGGCTGACTCATTAGGGGGAGAGTAAATGGGAGTATGTTGTAAGGTGTATGTAGGCTTATGTGTGACAGACTGACTTGATTTGTAAAGTTTCATCTAAAGAACAATAAAAATGATTTTAAAAAAAATTATACACAAGTTTTTGTGTGTGCCATTGGTTGCAATATGTCATCACTTTCTCCCTTTACACACTGGGTTCTCCATGTCCATTCCTCAAGTTTTCCTGTCGTATACTACATTCTCGACTTTGTTTTTGGGGAGGTGTTGACTATTTTCTCTCGTATACTTGAAAGAACTAAAAAGCACATTCCTCACATGTGTTATTGTTCGTTTTATAAACCTGTCTAATCTTTGGGTGGAGGGTGAACTTCCAGAGTGGCTTCAGTTCAGAGTTGGTGGGCTGTCTGGGGGCCATAGTCTCGAGGTTCCTACAGTCTGTGATACCAGTAAGTCTGGTCTTTTTTTGTTAATATGTATTTTGTTCTGCATTTTTTTCCCACTCTGTCCAGGACTCTCTATTGTGATCCCTGTCAGAGCAGTCAGTGGTGGTAACTGGGTACAATCTACTTCTGTGCTCAGGCTGGTGGAGGCTGTGGATTATGTGGTTCATTAGTCCTTTGGACTAATATTATTCGTGTTACTTTGGTTTTCTTCATTTTCTTTTGCTTCAAACAGCATGAGACAAATAGATGTATCTTAGACGGCTGCTTGCAAGCTTTTAAGACTCAAGTTGTTACCAAAGTAAGATGTAGAACATTTTCTTTATGAACTATGCTATGCCAATTGACCTTGATGTTCCCCAAGACCGTGGTGTCCAGCCCTCAACCCCAGTAACTTTGTCCCTCAAAGTATTTGGATGTGTCAGGAGCTTCTATGACTTTGCCTTGGTCAAGTTTGCTCACTTTCCCTATGTTGTGTGTTGCCTTTCCCTTCACCAAAGTTAACACTTGTCTACTATCTAGTTAATGATTTACACTCCTCATCCCTCCCCCTTCTTCATAACTATCAGAGATTTTTTTCTGTGTGTAAACCTTTTCCTGATTTTTTTTTTTTTTTTTTTTTTACTAGTAGTCTCATATA
This sequence comes from Loxodonta africana, assembly GCF_030014295.1. Lineage (NCBI taxonomy): Eukaryota > Metazoa > Chordata > Mammalia > Proboscidea > Elephantidae > Loxodonta > Loxodonta africana. The sequence continues at coordinate 30,662,334 of NC_087367.1, forward strand.
GTATTTGTCCTTTTGTGACTGACTTATTTCACTCAGCAAAATGCCCTCTAGGTTCATCCATGTTGTGGGATGTTTCCCAGATTCATTATTGTTCTTTATTATTGTATAGTATTCCACTGTGTGTATGTACCACAATTTGTTTATCCTTTCGTCAGCTGATGGGCACTCAGGTTGTTTCCATGTTTTTGCTATTATGAATAATGCTGCAATGAAATGGGTCTGCTTAAATCTATTTATGTGTTGTTGGGAGTTTTTTTTAATTAACTATCCAAACTGTTCTATTGTTATAGGTCTGTTGAGATTTTCTATCTCAGGTTGCGTTAGTTTAGGTAAAAAAAACCTAACCAGACCCATTGCCGTCAAGTTGATTCCAACTCATAGAGACCCTATAGGACAGAGTAGAACTGCCCCATAGGGTTTCCAAAGAGCACCTGGTGCATTCAAACTGCTGACCTTTTGGTTAGCAGCTGTAGCTCTTAACCACTATGCTGCCGGGGTTTCCTTAGTTTAGGTAGGTAGTGTTTCTAGAAATTTGTCATTTCCTCTAGGTTCTCAAATTTGTTGGAGTACAATTTTTCTTAGTATTCTGTTATGATCATTTTTATTTCAGTTATATCAGTTGTAATGTCCTCTGTCTCATTTTGGGGGTTATTTGTTTCCTATCCTGTTTTTTTCTCAGTTTGGCCATTGGTTTGTTGATTTTATTGATCTTTTCAAAGAACCAACTTTTGCTCTTGTTGATTCTTTCTATTGTTTTTCTGTTCTGTATTGTATTTTTAAAGCTCCAATATTTATTATTTCCTTTCTCCTGGTGGCTGTGAGATCTTTCTGCTGTTCTCTATTTGTTCGTTTTTAGGCTTAAGTTTTGATTTTGGCCCATTCTCCTTTTTTGACATGTGCCTTTATGGCTATTAATTGACCTCTGAGCACTGCCTTCATTGTGTTCCAATGATTTCGGTATGACGTGTTTTCATTCTCATTTGATGCTAGAAAATTTTGATTCCCACTGATTTCTTCTATTGCCTAGTTGTTTTTAAGCATGGTGTTATTTGGTTTCTATGTAATCGATTTTTTTTCCCTTAATCTGTGTTATTGATTTCTACTTTCATGGCATCGTGATCAGAAAGAATGCTTTGTATTATTTCAATGTTTTGGATTTTTTTAAGTACTGCTTTGTAGCCTAGAATGTGGTCTGTTATGGATAATGTTTCACGTGTGTTGGAAAAGAATGTGTATCTTACTGGTGTTGGGTGGATTGCTCTATGTATACCTGTGCGGTCAAGTTGGTTGATGGTCAATTTTGTTGATCGTGGCCTTTACATCTTCTGTATATCTATGTTGGTTTTCTTTTTACACGTTCTGTGCTTTACCAAGAGTGGTGCGTTGAAGTCTCCTACTATTCTTGTGGAACTGTCTATTTCTCTTTTCAGTGCTGTTATAGTTTGTTTTATGTATTTCAGAGCCCTCTTGTTGGATGCATAGATGTTTAAGATTAGGTCTTCTTGGTGGATTGCCCCTTTAATCATTACATAATGTCCTTATTATCTTTTGTGGTTAGTTTTAATTTACCTTAATGTCTATTTTATCTGAGATTAGTATTGCTACTCCTGCTCTTTTTTGGTTACTGTTTGCTTGATATATTTTTTCCATCCTTTGTTTTTAATACATGTATGTCTTTGAGTCTAATGTGTCTCTCCTGTAGACAGCATATTGGTGGCTGAAGATTTTTTTTAAATTCATTCTGTCACTTTCCTTTTATGGGTATATTTGAGCCAGTTACATTCAGTGAGATTATTGGTAAGTAGGAGTTTATTGCTGTCATATTGTTGCGCTTGTGTGTGTGGGAGGGAGGTACTGAAGTTTTATTTGTTCCTCTTACTTCTTTGTGCTGAGCCCTTTTTTTTTGTCAATTTTCTTTTTTGTTATTGTAGATTAAGCGATAGGGAGAATGAAAAGAAAGGAGAGGAAGAAAAAAATAATAATGGTGTTGTGGTGTGAGCCAGTGCGTAGGGACAGGGTAGGCCCAGGGCAGTGGCAGACCAGTAGCTCTGTAGCTTCAGCAGTATGGCGTGGCCTGGCAGGATGGTGGGGTAGGGAGAAGTGGTGTATGGGGCTAGGTGAGAGGGAGAAAGAAAAGGAAGAAAGGGTAAAAAAAAAATGGCATGGCAGGGGCCAGTGGGTGTGGGCAGGGTAGACCAGGGCAGGGGTAAGCAGGTGGATCTCTAGCTGCAGCAGTGTAGCATGACCTGGTGGAAAAGAGTCGAGATGGTGTATGGGGCTAGGTGAGAGAGAAGAAGAAAAGGAAGAAAGGGAAAATAGCTGGCATGGCAGAACCTGGCAGGTGGGAGTGGGGTGGAGTTGAGGTGGCAGCAGGTCAATGTCTCTCTAACCCAGTGGTGCTGCCTGGCCAGTTGAGAAGAGGTGGAGGTATGGTGTGGCCCGGCAGGAAGGAGGAGAGGTGGTGTGTGGGGCTAGGTGGGAGGGAGAAAGAAAAAGAAGAAGAGGTGGAGGTGGTGTACAAGGCAGAACAGCGAGGGATGGGAAAGTGTGTTTCTCTGGTTACTGGGTGCTCTGTCTCCTGTTTGGAGCACCATGAATTTGCCCTACTGTACTTTCTGTCCAGCGTCATTGCAGGCCGTGTTCCAAAATGGCACACTGCGGTGTTATTTGGCTGGGGACCTCCACTCCATATCTTTCCTCACTCTCTATTTTCTGACAGTTTCTTCTTCCACTCAGTGTTTGATGGAGTTCTTTATTCTTTCATTTGATGCTCAGGTTTCCAGGATTGACATTTGTATCTGTTTTACCGAGTATTTTAGGTCTTTGCTGCAGAGAGACGTCATGGTGTGTCTGCCTATGGCACCATGTTGGTTCTGCCTCCATTCCATTCTTTTTTCTCTTTTTGCAATTCAATTTGGGAAGTTATTGTTAACATATCGTAAAGCTCAGTGATTCCTCCACTGTGTCTATTCTACTGACGAGATCATCAAAAGCATTCCTCATTTTCGTTGCAGTGTTTTTGATATCTAGCATTTCCTTTTGCTTCTTTTTTATAAATTTTATCTTTTTGTTTAAATTACCCATATGTTCATGCAAGTTTTCTATTTTTTCCATTAGAAACAACGTATTAATCATAACTATTTTAATTCTCTATTCAATCATTTTTTAATTCTTAAACTCTTTTCAGATATATGATTTGCAAATATTTTCTCCTGTTCCATATATTGCCTTTTCCCTTACTTTTATTCTTTTAATTCTCTGACACAAAGTTTTTAAATTTCAGATCTGCATCATATTTGAGCCTGGTTCTGATGCTTTTTTTTCTCTTCAGTCTTTGTGTTTCTTTGCTTTAGCTGGCCTTGTAATTTTTTGTTGAAAGCCAGGCATGATATATTGGATAATAGGAACTGAGGCAAATAGGCTTGTAGTATGAGATTTTATATTACTCTGACTAGTAGCCAACCATTATTTAATGGTTATCGTAGGTTTAGATATAAGAGGAAAGACTTTAGTTTCCTTTAGTGTAGTTGTTTTGCTGTGTTATTGGCTATATACACATTAGGATTTCTTATGTCTATGTTTAGTGTCGTAATTTTGCTGTTGTTGCTGGTTTTTTTTTTTCTGTCCCTGTTATTATACAGACCCCTGTCAAAGCAGTGGTAGGACTGGCAAAGAGGAAGTGTTCTACAATCTTGTGATGAAATCTCAGTCATTTACTAGTTCTGTGTTCCTGCCCTATGATCTTCAGAAGGATTTCTTTGCTTTATTTGTTCCCTTCTTATGTGAGATAGGTAGGCTACAGGGAGCTGAACTTAGCTAATTGTCCTTCCGCCAGGTAGATAAGGCTCTGGTAAAGTCAGTTCCTTAGAAAGCAGGCTTTTTTTTTTTTTTTAAATTAAGAACCATATGGGCATATTTCAAAGTAGTTGCTTCTCTCCCTCTGCCTGAAACAAGAAGGGTTTTTTCTAGGATCTTTATTTTGAGAACCTGGGTGGGTTCCTGCAGGTAAAATTGATGAAAGTGTGGGGACTACCCTAAAATGGTCCCCAAGGAGTTTTCCACTCTCAAAATAATCCACAATCAGGCTCCAATAATACACCAATATTTTTATTCAAGTGTTACTTCCAGTTTACAACTCCAGGGGTATCTCTCCTAGGTAAATTGATCTCAACTACAATTCTCCGTATTCAACTCTCTCTACAGATTTTCAGGTGGCAGTTTGTCCTCTGACATAAATTCCTTGATAGATGTAAGAGAAGTTGTTAGTATCTGTCACAGCTCTTTTTTCTTATAGCTTTGACATTTTTCTTCCTTAGTAGTTCTCGAGGTGTCCAAAGACGGATATTTTGAAAATGATATAATTGTTTGAATGGATTCTGGATGTAGATAATTAATCTTCAGGGCAAGAGTACATCATAGATAGATAGTTACTTGATAACTAGCTAAATAGATTGATTAATTTCCTAATGAATGGGGTTTTAGAGATGAACCAATACAAGTTCTTCATTATATTGTGAACAAGCAGAACTGGGACTCTGTTTGAAATTGAAATAAAAGAGGTTTATTAAGGAAGAAAACAATTTGAGAATTGGGAAACACTGGGTCAAGAGGCTCTCAACACAGTGTTCTACCAGTCAGAGACCACACAGGGCTTAAGTATTAAAATATCAGGAAATAGCAGTAAAAGAAATATTCTGATTGGCTAGATAAATACGTTCTTCTGATTGGCTCTTTGCTCTAAATCGTGAAGGACATGCTCAGGCAAATTCCCTAGTTCTTTGTATAAGAAGGACATGTCCAGGCAAGTTACTCATGTAAGCATCTTTTTGCATACTAGTTAATCTACTTTCAACCACACTCTTCCTAAGGGCAAGCTGCCCCTCTTTGGGCTCACTCAGACTTGTATAAGCATAGCCACATTATTTAATGATCAGCAACATTATTTAATGATCAGCAAGCTTTAGGGAAGTAAAATAAAGGACATAAATGGAGTCTGACCTTATGTGGAGACTCAAAACAAAGTTATAGCTCCAGCTGTAGATGACAGCCTTCCACAAACCAAGTTCTTTAGATTATAGGCTCTCATACAGTATAAATGAGGAAAATGAGATATGTTTAGAGGAAACAATTTCTCCAAACCCCTACCACATGATTCAGCCTGGGCTAGAATTTAAAATTTTTTTCCCTTCCAATTTAGTGCTTGTTCCACTGTCCTGTGCTGTCACAAAGATTGTCTTTGTTCTTCATTCTTTTATCATTTTTTCAGCTTTTTCTCAAAGCATACCCAAATAAACTTACAGGTAGTTTTAACTTATCATTATGAATAGCTTAACTGTACCTGATATTTAGAGAATATAACATCAAAATGAGTTTTATTTCAAGTAAAAATGAACATAAAAAATTCCCTTTCAGCTTTAGAGAGTCATAGAAACTATAGCATTAGGCAATAAGTGGAAACCCACTACACAGTTCTTTGAAAGGAAAAACATTAGGAATTACACCTAGAAGAATATTGCAACCCTTTCTGCAGTTTCATTTATATAATGCACACAATCTTATTTCACATTAAAATGTTTCAATTACTGTAGACCTTATTTGCATTAAAGAGGATGATGAAATTTTTAAACCAAAAAAGTTCACTTTTGTCTTATTTCTTGTAATATGATACAGTGTGTCTAACAGTGTGTCTATGTGTATAATATTCAATACACGCACAGATACATAAAAAAATACACACCCATAATTCATAGCATTCTGGGAACTTCCGATTTTGATATTGGGTTTATTTCTTCCTTTCATTATTAGCCTTTTTTTTCCTCCAACACCTTAGAAACTAAGATATCTGTGAACAACTGAGTTCAATTTCTTAACTGTTCAAACTGCCCTACTATCAAGCTGGTGTCTCAGAGCTTTGTCTAAATTTGGTTTCCCAAAATTTTAAGTGGGTTCAGATATGCAACAGGACTATGTCATGGACAAGGAGCTCTGAAGGCACAGTGGTTAAGAACTCGGCTGCTAACCCAAAGATCAGCCATCTGAATTCACAAGCCACTCCATGGGAGAAAGACGTGGCAATCTTCTACCATAGAGATTACAGCCTCGGGAACCCTATAAGGAAATTCTATTCTGTCCTGTAGGATTACGATGAGTTGGAATAGACTCAATGGCAATGGGTATGTCATAGTTCTACAAAATGTGAAATAAAAAGAGAACAAAGAAGAGAGCAAGGGCCCAGGAGCAAAGACAGTCATAAGAATCATGAAAATGTAGGGAAGCTAATGTTACACAAAGGAATCCAGGAAGAAAAAAATAATTATGACTAGGTATCTTCAAACAGAAAAGGCTAGTTCAGAAGAAAGCTGCAGAGATTTTTTGAGGCGCCATTGCTCAATGCATTGCATTAAACTTTCTTTTTTTTTGAATTGCTCTATGTCCAAGTCATACTTGAGGCATTGGCAGCTTGGTGATAGAGTTCTATCCTTCCATGTAGGAGACTCAGGTTCAACTCCTGGCCAGAGCACCTCCTGTGAAGTCACTGTCTGTCTGTCAGTGCAGGGTTGCATGTTCCTATGATGCTGATTAGGTTTCAGTGAAGTTTCTAGTCTAAGGTAGACTAGGAAGAAAGGCCTGGTGATCTACTTCTAAAATTCAGTCAAAGAAAAGCCTATGGATCACAGCAATCTGATCCACAACTGATCATGAGGATGGTGCAGGACCGAGTAGAACTTTGTTCCATCGTGCAGGGGGTCACCATGAGTCAGGGCCAACTCAATGCCAGTTAACAACAACAACAATGTCTAAGACCTGCAGAACATCTTAAAGAAGAGAGCAAACTTGGTTTCTAAACCAATTAGTTCCAATCTTAAATTGCATTCTACAATTTAGAGATTTCCAAAGCTTTCAAGCTATACCCCAGATCCTACCTCTGAATGTAAAGGTTCTACTGTAATTTCCCATAATTTATTTTCACATTTATTTTCCCAGTTAGATATGAGTTCCTCTATTCCCAGTAGGTCATACAGAATGAAAGAGATACAGTAGGAATATGGTAAATGTAAAATAAATAAATCTGTACAACAGTGATTCTCAGTCTTTATAATACATGTTCTATAATAGCAAATAGAAAGATAAACCCCACATGCACACATGCTCCATTAAATGAGATTTTGAAAATTCCTCAATCTTCCTCCATAGTGTCTGAACTTTTAAGCTTCCATGTCCATTTTACATCTGCTAAACTGTCACCAAAACAATGTATCTGAAGTAGGATTTTTTATTTGTTTGTTCTATGTCATCTGCTTTAAGCTATTCAATGACTTCCCGATGTAATTAGAGAAAATAAAGAATCTATTAATCCTTATGAGTAGGCATCAACTCGATGGCAAGGGGTATGTTTCCTGCTTCACTTTGCAGTTGCATCTGGCCACATGTTTCCCCTGTCTCAGCTGGAGCTACACTGACCACTTAATCTACTTCCCTTGAGCTTATTATTTTTCTTGCACAAGACTGTTTCATGCTCTGCTCCTTGATCCTGGAAAGCTTGCTAGTTCTCTATCCTTTCCCTCACCCTTCCATTCTCCCTGCTTCTTCCCTTGCTCTAGCTCTAATGTTATTGCTTACTCTTACATACACACAAAAACTCTGTCTCTCCCCCACTCTCATTTCATTTTCTAGTTAACTTGCTACTCATTGCCAGATCATATCTCAAATGGCACAGCCTTCCATGACTTCCAAACAATAGCATACTCCCCAATCATAGAATTAGAGAACTTTCTCTCATAGAATATGTCATGGATGTAACTGTAGATTTGATTTTGTAATTTCTTGTTCAATATTACTAGTAAGTTCCATTAAAAGTTCCATTAGGGTAGGGTTTACATGAATTTTTGCATAGCTTTGTTTTTCTAACACTAAAACAATTCCCATGTGTCTGTCAGTTTGTGGTACTGTGCAGGCTTCAGTGTTGCTGTGGTGCTGGAGGCTATGCTACCACTACTCAGATACCAGAGCTATCCATGGTGGACAGGTTTCAGCTGAGCTTCCAGACTAAGACAGACTAGGAAGAAGGACATGGCAGCCTACTTCGGAAAAGATTTAGCTGGTGAGAACCTTATGAACAGCAGCAGAACATTGTCTGATATAGTGCCAGAAGATGAGCCCCCCCCAGGTGGGAAGACACTGAAAAGATGACTGGGGAAGAGCTGCTTCCTCAAAGTAGAGTCAACCCTAATGACATGGATGGAGTCAAGCTTGTGGGCCCTTCATTTTCTGATGTGGCAGGACTCAAAATGAGAAGAAACAGCTGCAAAAATGCATTAATAATTGGAATGTAGAAAGTATGAAGTATGAATCAAGGAAAATTGGAAATCAAAAATGAAATGGAATGCATAAACATTGATATTCTAGACATTAGTGAGCTGAAATGGATTCATTTGGCCATTTTTAATTGGACAGTTATATGATCTGCTATGCTGGGAATGACAACTTGAAGAGGAAAGGCTTTGCATTAATCATCAAAAAGAACATTTCATATCTTTCCTGAAGTACAACACTGTCAGTGATAGGATAACATACATACACCTACAAGGAAGACCAGTTAATATGACTATCATTCAAATTTACTCACCAACCACAAAAGCCAAAGATGAAGAAAGTGAAGTTTTACCAACTTCTGCAATTTGAAATTGATCGTACATACAATCAGGATACATTGATATTTACTGGTGATTGGAATGCAAAAGTTGGAAACAAAGAAGAAAGATCTGCAATTGGAAAATATGATCTTGGTGATAGAAACAATGCCAGAGATCACATGATAGAATTTTGTAAGACCAATGACTTCTTCATTTCAAATACCTTTTTTCACCAACATAAACTGCTACTGTATACACGGACCTTAACAGATGGAATACACAGGAATCAAATAGATTACACCTGTGGGAAAAGACAACAGAAAAGCTCAACACAATCAGTCAGAATAAGGCCAGGGGCCAACTGTGGAATGGAACATCATTTGCTTGGCAGTTCAAGTTGAAACTGAAGAAAATTAGAACAAATCCATGAGAACCAAAGTACGACCTTGAGTATATCCCACCTGAATTTAGAGACCACCTCAAGAATATATTTGACACACTGAACACTAATAACAGAAGACCAGATGAGTTGTGAAATGACACCAAGGACATCATACATGAAGAAAGCAAGAGGTCATAAAAAAGACAGGAAAGAAGAAAAGACCAAAAAGCATATCAGAAGAGACACTGAAACTTGCTCTTGAATGTTGAGCAGCTAAAGCAAAAGGAAGAAATGATGAAGTCAAAGAACTAAACAGAAGATTTCAAAGAGCAGCTCCAGAAGACAAATCAAATTATTATGATGACATGTGCAAAGAGCTGCAGATATAAAATCAAAGGGGAGAACACGCTCTGCATTTCTCAAGCTGAAAGAACTGAAGAAAAAATTCAAGCCTCGAGTTGCAGTGGTGAAAGATTCCATTGGGAAAATATTAAAAGACGCAGAGTCATCAAAAGAAGATACAAAGAATATATAAGGTGTCACCATAGCAAAAGAATTGGTCAGCTCAACCATTTCAAGAGGCAGTGTATGATCAGGAACCGATGATACTGAAGGAAGAAGTCCAAGTGCACTGAAAGCACTCGCTAAAAACAAGGCTCCAGGAACTGACGGAATACCAACTGAGATGTTTCAACAAACAGACGCAGCGCTGGAAGTGCTCGCTCATCTATGCCAAGAAATTGGGAACACAGCTACCTGGCCAACCTACTGGAAGAGATCCATATTTATGCCTTTCCCCAAGAAAGGCAAGTCTGACCAAACATGGAATTAATATCACATGCAGCCAAAATTTTCCTGAAGATCATTCAAGAGTGGCTGAAACAGTATATTGACAGGGAATTGCCAGAAATTCAGGCCAGATTCAGAAGAAGACATGGAACCAGGGATATCATTTCTGATGTCAGATGAATACTAGCTGAAAGCAGAGGATAACAGAAGGATGTTTACCTGTGTTTTATTGGCTATGCAAAGGCATTCGATTGTGTGGATCATAACAAATTATGGAAAAAAAACTGCAAAGAATGAGAATTCCAGAACATTTAACTGTGCTCATGAGAAACCTGTACATAGATCAAGAGGCAGTTGTTTGAACAGAACAAGCAGATACTGTGTGGCTTAAATTCACCAAAAGTGTGCATCAGGGTTGTATCCTTTCCCCATAACTATGTATGCTGAGCAAATAATCCAAGAAGCTAGACTCTGTGGAGAAGAATGGGACATCAGGATTGGAGGAAGACTTATTAACAACCTGTGTTATGCTGATGACATAACCTTGCTTGCTGCAAGTAAGAGGATTTGAAGGGCTTATTGATGAAGATCAAAGTCCACAGCCTTCAGTATGGATTACACTTCAACAGAAAGGAAACAACTGGGCCAGTAAGCAACATCATGATAAATGGGGAAAAGATTAAAATTCTCAAGCATTTCATTTTACTTGGATTTACAATCAATAGCCATGGAAGCAGTAGTCAAGAAATCAAAAGATTCATTGCATTGGGCTAAACGGCTGCACAGAAGGTCTTTAAAGTTGTGAAAAGCAAAGATGTCAGGTGTGCCCAACTCAAGCCACAGTATTTTCAATCCCATCATATGCATACAATAGGTAAGGAAGACCGAAGAAGAACTGATGCCTTTGAACTACAGTGTTGGCTACGAATATTGAATATACCACAAAAAAACGGACTGCCAAAAAAGAGGAACAAATTTGTCCTGGAAGAAGTACAACCAGAATGCTCTTTAGAAGCAAGGATGGCAAGACTGCATCTTGCATACTTTGTACATGTTGTCAGGAAGAATCAGTCCCTGGAGAAACACATCATACCTGGGTCAGCAGAAAAAAGGAAGACCCTCAACAAGATGGATTGACGCAGCGGCTGCAACGATGGGCTGAAGCATAACAATGATTGTAAGCATGGCATAGGACTAGGCAGTGTTTCATTCTGTGGTACATAGTGTTGCTATCAGTTCAAACTGTCTCCATGGCACCTAACAACAACAACAAAACAAACAAATAAAAATGCCTCAGCTCCTCAAAAAACAATTGTTGAATGAATGTTGTTGAAGCAGATGAAAATTCTTATAAAAGCATCTCCTTTGGAAAGTCTTCTGTTACTGATGTTCAAATGACCAACTTAGAGAGAAAAACCATCACTCATCTGTCAGTTTGTGGCTTTCGTGCTTCTGTGATGCTGGAAGCTATGCCACTGATATTTCAAATGCCAGCAGAGTCACCAATGGTGGACAGATTTCAGTGAAGCTTCCATATGCCTGCAAGGAAGACCCTTAAAAAAAAACAGTTTTTTTTTAATGGCAAATCCCTGGCAGTCTAGTGGTTAGGAGTTTAGCTGCTAACCAAAATGTCAGCAGTTTGAATCCACTAGCCATTCCGGGAAAACTTACTGGATAGTTGTACTCTGTCCTATAGGATCACTGAGTCAAAATTGACTTTACAGTAACTAGTTTGTCTTTTTGGTTTAATGGCTAAGAAAAGAACCCCAATGATGCAGTGGTTAAGCCCTCATCTGCTAACTTAAATGTTGGCAGTTCGAATCCACCAGCAGCTCTGTGGGAGAAAGGTGTGGCAGTCGGCTTCCATAAAGATTTATAGCTTTGGAAACCCTATGGGACAGCTCTAGTCTGTCCTATAGGATCTCCACGAGTCAGAATTCAATTGAAGGGCAATGGGTAATGTCTAAGACATTTTGCATCTTTTCATGAGCTTGTTGGCCATTTGAATAGTCTCTTTGGTGGAATATCTGTTCAAGTCCTCTACTGACTTTTCTTTATCAGGGATAATTTTTTTTTAATAATTTTTATTGTGCTTTAAGTGAAAGTTTACAAATCAAGTCAGTCTCTCTCACAGAAACCCATATACACCTTGCTATACACTCCCAGTTACTCTCCCCCTAATGAGACAGCCTGCTCTCTCCCTCCACTCTCTTTTTTCGTGTCCTTTTCGCCAGCTTCTAACCCCCTCCACCCTCTCATCTCCCCTCCAGGCAGGAGATGCCAACATAGTCTCAAGTGTCCACCTGATCCAAAAAGCTCACTCCTCACCAGCATCCCTCTCCAACCCATTGTCCAGTCCAATCCGTGTCTGAAGAGCTGGCTTCGGGAATGGCTCCTGTCCTGAGGCAACAGAAGGTCTGGGGGCCATGACCACTGGGGTCCTTCCAGTCTCAGTCAGACCATTAAGTCTGGTCTTATGAGAATTTGGGGTCTGCATCCCACTGCTCTCCTACTTCCTCAGGGGTTCTCTGTTGTGTTCCCTGTCAGGGCAGTCATCAGTTGTAGCCGGGCACCATCTAGTTCTTTTGGTCTCAGGATGATGTAGTTGCTGATTCATGTGGCCCTTTCTGTCTCAGGGGGTTGTAATCACCTTGTGTCCTTTGTGTTCTTCATTCTTCTTTGATCCAGGTGAGTCGAGACCAACTGATCCATCTTAGATGGCCGCTTGCAAGTGTTTAAGACCCCAGACGTCACTCTTCAAAGTGGGATGCAGAATGTTTTCTTAACAGATTTTATTATGCCAATTGACTCAGATGTTCCCTGAAACCATGGTCCCCAGACCCCTGCCCCTGCTACACTGGCCTTCGAAGCATTCAGTTTATTCAGGAAACTGCTTTTGGTTTAGTCCAATTGTGCTGACCTCCCCTGTACTGTGCGCTGTCTTTCACTTCACCTAAAGTAGTTCTTATCTACTACCTAATTAGTGAATACCCCTCTCCCACCATCCCTCCTTCCCCTCTCCCTTAACCACAAAAGAATGTTTTCTTCTCAGTTTAAACTATTTCTCAAGTTCTTATAATAGTGGCCTTATACAACACTTGTCCTTTTGCAAGTGACTAATTTCACTCAGCATAATGCCTTCCAGGTTCCTCCATGTTATGAAATGTTTCACAGATTCCTCACTGTTCTTTATCGATGCGTAGTATTCCATTGTGTAAATATACCATAATTTATTTATCCATTCATCCGTCAGTGGGCACCTTGGTTGCTTCCGTGTTTTTGCTGTTGTAAATAGTACTGCAATAAACATGGGTGTGCATGTATCTGTTCTTGTAAAGGCTCTTATTCCTCTAGGATATATTTCAAGGAGTGGGATTGCTAGATTATACGATCTTATCGTTTTAGATTTTATATTTAGGCCTTTGATCCATTTTGAGTTTGTTTTTGTGCATGGAGTGAGGTATGGGTCTTGTTTCATTTTTTTGCAGATAGATATCCAGTTATGCCAGCACCATTTGTTAAAAAGACTGTCTTTTCCCCCATTTAACTGTTTTGGGGCCTTTGTCAAATATCAGCTGCTCATATGTGGATGTATTTATGTCTGGATTCTCAATCCTGTTCCATTGGTCCATGTATCTGTTGTTGTACCAGTACCAGGCTGTTTTGACTACTGCGGCAGTATAATAGGTTCTAAAATCAGGTAAAGTAAGGCCTCCCACTTTGTTCTTCTGTTTCAGTAATGCCTTATTTATCCTGAGCCTCTTTCCCTTCCATATGAAGTTCATGATTTGTTTCTCCATCTCATTAAAGAATGTCGTTGGGATTTGGATCGGAATTGCATTTATGTATAGATCACTTTTGGTAGAATAGACATTTTCACAATGTTAAGTCTTCCTATCCACGAGCAAGGTATGTTCTTCCACTTCTGTAAGTCTCCTTTGTTTTCTTGCAGAAGTGTACTGTAGTTTTCTTTATATAAGTCTTTTACATCTCTGGTAAGATTTATTCCTAAGTTTTTTATTTTAACTTCTTGGGGGCTACTGTAAATGGCATTGATTTGGTGATTTCCTCTTCGATATTCTTTTTGTTGGTGTAGAGGAATCCAAACGATTTTTGTACATTTATCTTGTGTCCCGATACTCTGCTGAGCTCTTTTATTAGTTTCAGTAGTTTTCTGGAGGATTCCTTAGGGTTTTCTGTGTATAAGATCATGTCATCTGCAAATAGAGATACTTTGACTTCTTCCTTGCCAATCTGGATGCCCTTTATTTCCTTATCTAGCCTAATTGCTCTGGCTAGGACTTCCAGCGCAATGTTGAATAAGTGTGGTGATAAAGGGCATCCTTATCTGGTTACCAATCTCAGTGGGAATGTTTTCAGGCTCTGTCCATTTAGGATGATCTTGGCTGTTGGCTTTGTATAAATGCCCTTTTTTTTTCCTTCTATTCCTATTTTGCTGAGAGTTTTTATCATGAATAGGTGTTGAACTTTGTCAAATGCCTTTTCTGCAGCAATTGATAAAGTCATGTGATTCTTTTGTTTTATTTATGTGGTGGATTACATTAATTGTTTTTCTAATGTTGAGCCATCCCTGCATGCCTGGTATGAATCCCATTTGGTCATGGTGAATTATTTTTTTGATATGTTGTTGAAGTCTATTGGCTAGAATTTTGTTGAGGATTTTTGCATCTATTGTTCATGCGAGATATAGGTCTGTAATTTTCTTTTCTTGTGGTGTCTTTACCTGGTTTCGGTATCCGGGATATGGTGGCTTCACAGAATGAGTTTGGTAGTTTTCCATCCTCTTCTATGCTCTGAAATACTTTTAGCAGTAGTGGTGTTAACTCTTCTCTGAAAGTTTTGTACAATTTTACAGTGAAGTCTTCCAGACCAGGACGTTTTTTTTGTCGGGAGTTTTTTGATTAACTTTTCAATCTCTTTTTTTGTTATGGGTCTATTTAGTTGTTCTACCTCTGTTTGTGTTAGTTTAGGTAGGTAGTGTGTTTCTAGGAATTCATCTATTTCTTCTAGGTTTTCAAATTTGAGTATAGTTTTTTATAGTAATCTGATATGATTCTTTTAATTTCAGTTGGGTCTGTTGTATATCGCCCCTCTCATTTCTTATTTGGGTTATTTGCTTCCTCTCCTGTTTTTCTTTTGTCAGTTTGGCCAATGGTTTATCAATTTTGTTGAGTTTTTAAAAAAAACAGCTTTTGGTTTTGTTAATTCTTTCAATTGTTTTTCTGTTTTCTATTTCATTTAGTTCAGCTCCAATTTTTATTATTTGTTTTCTTCTGGTGCCTGTGTGTTTCCTTTGTTGCTCTCTTTCTATTTGTTCAGCTTGTAGGGATAGTTCTTTGATTTTGGCCCTTTCTTCTTTTTGTATGTGTACATTTATTGATATAAATTGGCCTCTGAGCATTGCTTTGCTGTGTCCCAAAGTTTCTGATAGGAAGTGTTTTCATTCTCATTGGATTCTATGAATTTCTTTAGTCCATGCTTAACGTCTTCAATAATCCAGTTTTTTTGAGTAGGGTATTGTTCAGTTTCCAAGTTTTTGATTTCTCTTCCCTGTTTTTCCTGTTATTGATTTCCACTTTTACGGCCTTATGGTCAGAGAAGATGCTTTGTAGTATTTCAATGTTTTGGATTCTAAGGCTTGCTTTACGACCTAATATGTGGTCTATTCTAGAGAATGTTGCATGTGCACTAGAAAAGAAAGTATACTTGGTTGCTGTTG
Source organism: Loxodonta africana (assembly GCF_030014295.1). Lineage (NCBI taxonomy): Eukaryota > Metazoa > Chordata > Mammalia > Proboscidea > Elephantidae > Loxodonta > Loxodonta africana. The sequence goes on from NC_087367.1 coordinate 30,677,878, forward strand.
GGTGGAGTGTTCTGTATATGTCTACGAGGTCAAGTTGGTTAATTGTGGCATTTAGATCTTCTGTCTTTATTGAGCTTCTTTCTGGATGTCGTGTCCTTCACCGAAAGTGCTGTGTTAATGTCTCCTACTATTATTGTGAGCTGTCTATCTCACTTTTCAATGCTGATAGAGTTTCTTTAGGTATCTTTCAGCCCTGTCATTGGGTGCATAAATACTTAATATGGTTATATCTTCTTGGTGTATTGTCCCTTTAATCATTTTACAGTGTCCTTCCTTATCCTTTCTTATGGATTTAACTTTAAAGTCTATTTTGTCAGAAATTAATCTTGCCACTCCTGCTCTTTTTTGATTGTTGTTTGCTTGATATATTTTTTTCCATTCTTTGAGTTTTAGTTTGTTTGTGTCTCTAAGTACTAGGTGTGTCTCTTGTAGGCACTACATAGACGAATCTTGTTTTTTAATCTATTCTGCCACTCTCTGTATCTTTATGGGTACATTTAGTCCATTTACATTCAGGGTAATTATGGATGGGTATGAACTGCTATCATTTTGATGTCTTTTTTTGTGTGTTGACAGCTTCTTTTTCCCACTTGATTTTGTGTACTGAGTAGATTTTTTTACATATTGTCCTTTCCTCATATTTGTTGTTGTTGATTTTATTTCTGCTGAGTCTGTATTTTTCCCTTGTATTTTATTTTGATGAATAGGATAGTTTTTCTCCTTTGTGGTTACCTTATTATTTACCCCTATTTTTCTAAATTTGTAACTAACTTTTATTTCTTTGTATTGCTGTATCTTCCTCTCCACATGGAAGGTGTGTGATTATATTTCTTAGTCTCTCTTTATTATTTTAATGTTGTCCTGTTTTATATAATAACATCGCTGTTACCTTGTGTTGGGCTTTTTTTTTTTCAATCTTGTTTTTTTTTTTTTTTGATTTCCGTGTCTGTGTTGACTTCTGGTTGCTCTGCCCAGTGTTCTAGTCTTGAGTCGATACCTGATATTATTGATTTTCTAGCCAAAAAACTCCCTTTAGTATTTCTTGTAGTTTTGGTTTGGTTTTTACGAATTCCCTCAACTTGTTTTTAAGTGGAAATGTCTTAATTTCACCCTCATATTTAAGAGACAGTTTTGATGGTTATATGATTCTTGGCAGGCAATTTTTTTTTCCTTCAATTTTTTTGAATAGGTCATCCCATTGCCTTCTTGCCTGCATGGTTTCTGCTGAGTAGTCCGAGCTTATTCTTATTGGCTCTACCTTGTAGGTGACTTTTCTTTTATCCCTCGCTGTTCTTATAATTGTCTCCTTATCTTTGGTTTTGGCAAGCTTGATTATAATATGTCTTTTTGACTTTCTTTTAAGATCTACCTTATGTGGAGTTCGATGAGCATCTTGGATAGATATCTTGTCATCTTTCACAACGTCAGGAAAGTTTTCTGGCAACAAATCCTCAACAATTTTCTCTGTATTTTCTGTTTTCCCTCCCCATTCTGGTACTCCAATCACTCGTAGGTTATTTCTCTTGATAGAGTCCCACATGATTCTTAAGTTTTCTTGTTTTTTTTTTTTAATTCTTTTATCTGATTTGTCTTCAAATATATTACTTCCAAGTGATTTATCTTCAAGTTCAGAAATCCTAGCTTCTACTTGCTCAACTCTGCTCCTCTGACTTTCTATTGAGTTATCTAATTCTGTGATTTTATTGTTAATTTTCTGAATTTCTGCTTGTTGTCTGTCTATGGATTTTTCCAGCTTATTAAACTTTTCATTATGTTCCTGAATAATCTTTCTGAGTTCTTCAGTTGCTTTATCTGTGTGTTCCTTGGCTTGTTCTCCATATTGTCTCATTTCCTTCCTGATGTCTTGAAGGGTTCTATATATTAAACTTTTGTATTCTGCATCTGTTAATTCTAGGAATGTACTTCAATCTGAAAGATCCCTGGATTCTTTGTTTTGAGAGCCTGTTGAGGTGATCATGGCCTGTTTCTTTATGTGACTTGATATTGACTGTTGTCTCTGAGCCATCTATAAGTTATTATATTAATTTATTTGCTTACTGTGTCATAGCTGCTTGCTTTGTTTTGTTTTGGTATACCCTTATGGGTTGCTTGAGTGAGCTAGCTTGATTTTTTTCACCCTTGGAGCTCCGGTGTCCTGTCCCCAGATGGCTAGAGCTGTTATCAGGTATATCATTCTAGGAGTCCATTCAGTTTTCTTGTATGAATTTAGCTCAGGTTTCCAGGTAGCTGATCATCAAGTGTGTGGTACAGGCTCTGTCCTAAAGTCTTAGAGGGGCAGGGGTGATTGGCGTATATACCTGTATCTGATTGTAGCAAGAGATCATGCTCTGAACAAGGCAGGGGGCTGAGAACCGACCCCCAAGTGTCTCTGAGGAAAACGCATCTTTGTTCCCTAGAGCATGCTGGTAGGTGGGCTCTGCAGAGGGACCATGGGCACCCAAAGATTTTGTTGTAAGGACTGGGAGGTACCAGTTATCCCTGGGCCCTTGTCACGGGTGTCTGGGCAACCCGAGTGGAGCCACCAGTCCTTAGGTCCCTGTTGTGGGTATGTAAGGAAATTTTTTAATAGGCAAAGCAATGTCAAGCGTCAAACACCCACCTCTCCACTGCACCGCTGAAATGTTTGGAGTTTGCCAACAAGGGCCTATTCTCCTGAAATAGGCCCACACAGGTCCATGCAGAAGGGAAGTTGCTCAAGGTCCACAGACAGTTTATGCCTGGGCAGGAGCCACTTCTGTCCTGAGCTCCCCCAGTTAATGGAGCTAGCAAATTATCTTTTCCCCCCAGTCGGAAATTTTTTCCTTCCCCAAGGCCTGGAGGATGGCTCCAGGTGCTCACCACGGTCTATCTCAGGCCTAGGCATTCAGCCACTGAAGCTGGTTTAGGGGGTGGGGGGGCACAGTAAAATATGTGCAAGTACTTAGCTTTTGCCGAGAGTGCCCTTCTCCTCATGTTCCGGAGGTGTGAGTGGGCTGTGTGGCTGGCTGCTTCTCCCTGAGGAAACTGCAGCCGAACGCTAGGACCAGCCTGCCGCCACTGCTGCTGCCACCGCAGCACCTCTTGGAATGGTGCCTGAGGGCTCCCCGCAATTCAGGTCCGGCAACTCCTCTCTGCTTCTGAACGGTCTCTTCCTTCACCTGCCCCTCAGTTCATTTTCTAAGCTTGCCTTTGATGCTTAGGGCTCCCAGCTTGTCACAAATATACTCGTTTCACTTGTTTTTTCAGGTCTTTATTGTAAAGAGGGCTCGATGGAAGTGTGTGTCTATTCTGCCATCTTGACTCTGCCTCCCGGATAATTCTTCTTTAAGTAGGTTTTCTTTATCTTCCGTTGGACTTTCATGTTGCTTGCTTCAACTTTTCCCTTCCTTTCTCCTCCTTCTCCTCCTCCTTCTTCTTTTTCATTTTGCTATACATAGTATTTATGGTGGTTCTTTATTTTGATTGCTCTTCTTTGAACAGAAGTAGTGCTACCCAGCCCAAGCAGCGAACACTTGTTCCAGAATACAAGATGAAGTGACGGGGTTCATAAACTTTGGATTGCCACTGCTTCAGTTAGGATAACACTTTCTTAACATATCACCTCTGCCTTCTTGGCATTTCTGTTTTACATGAGGTCAGTATGGTTTAGATTGATGCCAGAGCATCATAGAAAGTTTGTTGACATAGTGGCTAGTCATCTCTGATTAAGTGGTGTGTTTAGCACATGAAGAATTTGTACCTACTTTCCTTCTTTCTTCTAATTTTTCTGACTTTGAAGTTATTTCTCCTGGTTAGAACCCTAGGTTAGAGAAAATAGAGATGACATATTCTTGCAGTTCATCCTTTAACCCAAGTTCCCATGCTACCTGGCAGACCTCAGTGAGTTTCTATGGAGATATTCCTGATTGCTCTTAAGGCCTATAGAGGTCCTCAAACTTTATTAATTTAGTCAAAAGATAACTGGCAAGACATTTCTGTACAGTACTTCTAGGAAAGTATTAATTAGTTTTGATTGTTCTCCTTCTATACGGGCCTATTTATAATCTGTTGGCCCATACTTCATATTTATTTATGGTTTGAAGTTTTTACCATTTCGTGGATCTATTAGAGATTTTATTTATGTTCTATATTCATTGTGCTCATGCAGAACCTGTACATAGACCAAGAAGCAGATGTTCAAACACAGCAAGAAGAAACTTCCTGATGTAAAATCAGAAAAAGTGAGTGTCAGGTTTGTATCCTTTACCATACTTATCCAATCTGTATGCTGAGCAAATAATTCAAGAAGCTAGACTATATGAAGAAGAACCTGGCATCAGGACTGGAGGAAGACTAATTAACAACATGTGATATGCAGATGACACAACTGTGCTTGCTGAAAGTGAAGAGGACTTGAAGCACTAAATGATGGATTATACCTCAAAGTGAAGGATTATACCTCAACATAAAGAAAACAAAAATCCTCACAAATGGGCCAATAAGCAGAGAAAAGTTGTCAAAGATTTCATTTTACTTGGATCCACAATTCAATGCCTATGGTAGCCCCCATCAATAAAACAAATGACATACGGCTTTGGGTACATTTGCTGCAAAAGACCTCTTTAAGGTGTTGAAAAGCAAAGGCGCCACCTTGAGGACTAAGATGCCCCTGATGCAAGCCATGATGTTTTCAATTACCTCAAATACATGCAAAAGATGGATAGTGAATAAGAAAAGCTGAAGAAGAATTGATGCCTTTGAATTATGGTGTTGTTGAAGAATATTGAATATACCATGGACTGTCAGAGAATGAACAAATCTGTTTTGGAAGAAGTGTAGCCCGAATGCTTTTTAGAAGTGAGAATGGCAAGACTTCATGTCATATAGTTTGGATATGTTATCAAGAGAGACCAGTCCCTGGAGAAGGGCGTCATGCTTGGTAAGGTAGAGGGTCATCAAAAAAGAGGAAGACCCTCGGTGAGATGGATTGACACAGTCGCTGCAACAATAGGCTTAAACGTAACAACAATTGTGATGATGGTGGGGTACTGGGCAGTGTTTTGTTCTGTTCTACATAGGTTCACTATGAGTTGAAACCAACTCAACAGTACCTAACAACAATAACAATATTAGAAATGTATTTATGTTCTATTTGTTTCTGTATTTTTTGCTAGGTTTCTGTGTGATGCCTTTAACTTGCCAATTTTAACTTAAAGTCCACCAAAATAGACAGTTAACTCTAAGGTTAACTGTTAAGTGTTTCAGACATAGTAGGGAGGCTAGACATAGTAGATTTTCAATAAATGGATGTTTTATTAATAAATTTAAAAATATCAGAAGTTTGGCAAAATTTTGAGGGTCACTATGTCCTAGTTGTTAAACCACACTTACACTGTATCTTTTCTTTTTTCCTCTTTACCCCAAATGTGAGTTTTAAATACCATTAGTAGATAATTAAGAAAACTTTACTTATATTATTGCTAATAATATCTTGATTATGTGTTCTTATATTTTTCAAAGTTATTTCATATATTTGACATATGATTCAATAGTCCTCTGAGGAAGATACGAATAGTGCTTTTTTACTTGTCTATTTTATAAGTCAGGAGACAGAGTCAAATGGAGTTTAAGTGACTAACTTAAATTCAAAACACTAGTGGTAAAAAATATTTTTTTTTTGGAATAAGTAATCACCACACATATATAAAAGTTAATTTTCTGTGTTTTTTTTTCAAGAATTTAATAGTTACTAGAAAAATAATGAAAGATTTGAAAAGGAATTATCAATACACCATGGAAATATTTAGTATTTGAAATTACATCAAAATATTCTTTAAAATATACATGATTTTTTTCTATAGAACTTAGTTGATAAACCTGTAGCTAGACAAATTCAATATTAAACAACCATAAATGTAAGCAATAACATTATATATTATTGTGCACAGAAAGAAAATTGCTAGATCAAAGCTCAACAGTGATTTATATAAACGGCATAATATAAAGTTAAATAGTTCAGATGCTTAAATTTGCAATATTTTATGTCAAGTATTTCATTATATAATTATATGTCACTACAAATTTATGTATATTGTTTCTCTTTGGAACCTTTTTATACTTTACATATTTTGCTAATTTGTTGCTATGCCTTGCCCATTATAGGTGGTAGAACAGGAATTCTCATTAACTTCAACAATTGCTTTCAGTGTGGCTACTGTTTTCTGTGACTCTAATTGTAAAACAAACTTTTCATCTTACCTTTGATACTATCTAGTTTGTCATCAGTAGGAAGGTATTTGCATAAAAAGACATTACCCTTGTAAACACTTCCAAATTATTGCGAGGAAAAAAGAGACACTGAATCATTATCGAGCTCATTAGAAGGAAGAAGCTTTGCAAGTGCAAAATATTATCACTTGATCTGACAAATATCAGTACATTATGAAGTATAACATTCAGTTATCTACTACATGCAACAGAAAAGAAATGCTTTGTTATGTCCTGCTAAAATGTTATTCTGAAATTACTTTTTAAAATTTGTCTGGCACTTCACTTTTGTCATTAAAGAAAAAAGTGGGCTTCACTTAATTCAGAAAGTCATTGTTTCCTTTCAGGATAAGCTGATTGAACGGTGTCTTAGTTATCTAGTGTTGCTATGATGGAAACACCACAAGTGGGTGGCTTTAATAAACAGAAGTTTGATAAACAAAAAGCAGTTTCTTGCCTCTTTGTGGGCTCTAGGGGAAGGTCCTTATCCTCAGTCTTCCCCTGGGTCCTTTCTCAGTGCAGGGACCCTGAGTCCAAAGGATGCACACTGCACTCCTAGTTCTTTATGCTTGTTGATAATGAAGTCCATTCTCTGCTCGCTTCTCTCTTTTATGTCTCAGAAGAGATTGACTAAAGATGCAACTTAATCCTGTAGATTTAGTCCTTTTGCATTAACATAACTGCCTCTAATCCTGTCTCATTAACATCATAAAGGCTAGGATTTACAACACATAGGATAATCACATCTGATCACAAAATGTTGGACAACCACACAATCCTGGAAATCATGGCCTAGCCAAGTTGACATACATTTTTTGAGAGACACAATTCAATCCACAGCAGGAAGCATAAACAGCACGGTGAATAGTAGTTAATGGACAAAGTGAACCAACGAAAAAGCAGAGATTGTCAGAATGGTTGAAAAAAAACAAGAGTAGTATATATGCTGTCCATAAGAGCACATGAATTGAAAATAAATAGAAAATACACTAAGCAAACAGTAAACAAAAGAAGACTGTAGTGGTTATATTAATATCAGATGTCGAAACAAATGTATTACCAGAAACAGAGACACTTTATGATAAAAAATGGGTCAATTTAATAAAAGGACATAAGAATCATAAATATGTCTGTGCTCAGTAACAATCTTTAAAATACATGAAGCAAACATTAACAGAATAAAGGAAGAAATAGACAACTCTAGAATCATAGCTGGAAATTTTAACTCCTGTCTTTCAGCCAATGATAGAAAAAATAGATAAAACAAGAGTAAAGAGGTAGGCTATCTGAACAACACTACCAACCACACTGATATAATTGATGTTTACAGAGCACTACACCCACCAATGAGAGAATAGACATTCTATACAAGTACACATGCTATTTTTATAAGAATAAACCATATTCAGGCACATCAAAGAAGCTCAATAAACTTTAAAAGATGGAAATTATAAAAAGCATGTTCACGAGAGGTGGGGCCAAGATGGCTGACTAGGTAGACGTTACCTCGGATTCCTCTTGCAACAAAGACTCGGAAAAAGAAGTGAATCGATCACATACATGACAATCTACGAACCCTGACCAACAAACACAGATTTAAAGAGTTGACCTGAGTGACAGAGACTGAGAATGAAAAACCACAGGGAAGCAGCGACTGTTTTCGGAGCCTGGAGCCAGCGTCCCAGTCAGGAAACCTTGGCGCTGGGCTTTGGACTGGGCGCAGGGGAGCTGAGCACTGCATCCTGTGATGGCACAAACACGGGACGCAGCCCTACCCCCCTGAAATGACCTCAGGGGAAGCCCAGCCAGTGCATGCAGGCAGCGCAGTGACGCAGCTGACAGGAGAAGTCACCAGGAAGCAGCGACTGGTTTTGGAGCCGGGAGTGCGGCGTCCCTGACGGGGAACCTTGGCACTGGGCTTTGGACTGGGAGCGGAGGAACTAACCTCGGCTTCTGAGACAGCGCAAGCATGGGACGCGGGCCTGACCCTCGGGGGAAATCTCTACCCAGCCAGTGCACACAGTCGACGACACGCCCCTCAGGAATCTCAGATAAAACAGTCATCCCAACCAAGAAAAGTGACTTTGTCTATATTCCGGTGTGCTACTCTCTCCTATTTATCTGAACCCTCCCCTCCCCTCCCCTTCCCAGGTGGCTTCATTAACATTGGAATTTCCTGAGCTAGAAAGTAAACTGCCCTGTGGTTTTTCTTTCTTTTGTTTTTGTCTTTTCCTAACCCATTCTCCTGGCCTGAGAGAAGCAACTACAAAAAACCCAGGGACCAAAAATCCATCCGTAATTGAACTAAAAACACAGAACCAGCACCAGCCAAGCATATGTGATCCACAGTCTCGGGTTTCATCCCTACAGGGAACAAGGCGGCTATTACAATGCAAAGGCATTTCTGATAGGGATCTGACTGCAATTATTTTAGCGGAATTACTGGAAAGACAAGTTTTCCAGGTCTGATATCTCTGCGTATTCAACAGAGCCCTCACTGACCCACAGCAGGGAACTGTGGGCTGAAGCTTCCCCCAGACCACCTAGCCTCCTGCCTTAGGGGTATAAGGAGGGTGACACCTACCAATCTCTAGAGGTACTTGCATTGGTGGCCTAAGGTACAGCTGCAGAGCCCACCCACCAACGTGCTTTGGAAATAGAGACACCTAACTTACTGACACTTGGGGGAAGCCTGTCAGCATCCTGCCCCCCTGGAGTGTGAACGCCAGCTGCTAATAGAATCTGGTGCACACAACTATCACCACTACTTCTCGAGGTGGATAGGTGACACTCTGCATCACACACTTGATGACCCAAAATCAGATTCTACTCAACAATAGTGAATGGACTCAGGCTTATATATCTGGTAACAGCCCAAACCAGCTGGTAATAGGACATAAGTGAGTCAAGGGCTACAACATTCAAGACAGCACAATCTCGTAGCCCATCCACGTATATTGAAAGAAAACAAAACAAGATAAGACTCAGTGAGCAAATATAGAATAAATCACTACAATATCTTAGTGATGCCTCGGAGACAGCAGTCGATATCAAACCACATAAAGAAGCAGACCATGACTGCTTCTACAACTCCCCAAACTAAAGAATCAAAATCTTTCCCAAATGAAGATACAATCCTGGAATTGCCAGATACAAAATATAAAAAACTAATTTACAGAATGCTTCAAGACATCAGGGATGACCTCAAAAATGAAATAAGGCAATCTACAGAAAAAGCCAAGGAACACACTGATAAAGCAGTTGGAGAAATCAAAAAGATTATTCAAGAACATAGTGGAAAAATTAATAAGTTGCAAGAATCTATAGAGAGACAGCATGCAGAAATCCAAAAGATTAACAGTAAAATTACAGAATTAGACAACACAATAGGAAGTCAGAGGAGCAGACTCAAGCAATTAGAATGCAGACTGGGAGATCTGGAGGACCAGGGAATTAACACCAATATAGCTGAAAAAAAATCAGATAAAAGAATTAAAAAAAATGAAGAAACCCTAAGTATCATGCGGACTGTATCGAGAAGAGTAACTTGCGTGTGATTGGAGTCCCACAACAGGGAGGGGCAACAGAAAACACAAAGAGAATAGTTGAAGATCTGTTGGCAGAAAACTTCCCTGACATCATGAAAGATAAAAGGATAGCTATCCAAGATGCTCATTGAACCCCATTTAAGATTGATCCAAAAAGAAAATCACCAAGACATATTATCATCAAACTTGCCAAAACCAAAGATAAAGAGAAAATTTTAAAAGCAGCCAGGGAGAAAAGAAAAGTCACCTGCAAAGGATAATCAATAACAATTAGTTCAGACTACTCAGCAGAAACCATGCAGGCAAGAAGGGAATGGGATGACATATACAGAGCACTGAAGGAGAAAAACTGCCAGCCAAGGATCATATATCCAGCAAAACTCTCTCTCAAATATGAAGGCGAAATTAAGACATTCACAGATAAACACAAGTTTAGAGAATTTGCAAAAACCAAACCAAAGCTACAAGAAATACTAAAGGAAATTTTTTGGTCAGAAAACCAATAATATCAGATACCAGCACAACACAAGCTCACGAACAGAGCACCCTGATATCAACTCAAATAGGGAAATCACAAAAACAAATTAAGATTAATTAAAAAAAATTTTTTTTTAAATGCTCAAAACAGGAAATCATTGAAGTCAATATGTAAAAGATCACAATAATCAAAAAGAGGGACTAAATATAGGTGACATAGAACTGCCATATGGAGAGGGATACAAGGAGATATAGAACAATACGAGTTAGGTTTTTACTTAGAAAAATAGGGGTAAATATTAAGGTATCCACAAAGAGGTATAACAACTCCATAACTCAAAATAAAAACCAAGAAAAACATAACGACTCAGCAAACATAAATTTGACTACTATGAAAATGAGGAGGACACAATTTACAAAGAAAAACATCTCAGCACAAAAAAATAAGTGGAAAAATGAAATTGTCAACAACACACAAAAAAGGCATCAAAATGACCGCACTAAAAAGATTCTTATCTATAATTACACTGAATGTACATGGACTAAATGCACCAATAAAGAGACAGAGAGTCTCAGACCGGATAAAGAAACACGATCCGTCTATATGCTGCCTACAAGAGACACACCTAAGACTTAGAGACACAAACAAACTAAAACTCAAAGGATGGAAAAAAATATATCAAGCAAACGACAATCAAAAAAGAGCAGGAGTAGCAATATCAATTTCTGACAAAAAGTTAAATCCACCACAAAGTTAAATCCACCACAAATTTCTGACTTTAAAGTTAAATCTACCACAAAGGACAAAGAAGGACAGTACATAATGATAAAAGGGACAATTGACCAGGAAGATATAACCATATTAAATATTTATGCACCCAATGACAGGGCTGCAAGATACATAAAACAAATTTTAACAGAACTGAAAGGTGAGATAGACACCTCCACAATTATAGTAGGAGACTTCAACACACCACTTTCGGAGAAGGACAGGACATCTAGTAAGAAGCTCAATAGAGACACGGAAGACCTAATTGCTACAATCAACCAACTTGACCTCATTGACTTATCAGAACTCTCCACCCAACTGCTGCAAAGTATACTTTTTTTTCTAGCGCACAAGGAACATTCTCTAGAATAGACCACATATTAGGTCATAAAACAAACCTTCGCAGAATCCAAAACATCAAAATATTATCAAGCATCTTCTCAGACCATAAGGCCATAAAAGTGGAAATCAATAACAGAAAAATCAGGGAAAAGAAATCAAACACTTGGAAACTGAATAATACCCTGCAGAAAAAAGACCAGGTTATAGGAGACATTAAGGAGGGAATAAAGAAATTCATAGAATGCAATGAGAATGAAAATACTTCCTATCAAAACCTCTGGGACACAGCAAAAGCAGTGCTCAGAGGCCAATTTATATTGATAAATGCACACATACATTAAGAAGAAAGAGCCAAAATCAGAGAACTGTCCCTACAACTTGAACAAACAGAAAGTGAGCAACAAAAGAATCCATCAGGCACCAGAAGAAAACAAATCATAAAAATTAGAGCTGAACTAAATGAATTAGAGAACAGAAAAACAATTGAAAGAATTAACAAAGCCAAAAGCTTGTTCTTTGAAAAAATTAACAAAATTGATAAACCATTGGCCAGACTGACTAAAGAAATACAGGAAAGGAAACAACCCAAATAAGAAACGAGATGGGCTACATCACAAGAGACCCAAATGAAATTAAAAGAATCATATCAGATTATTACAAAAAATTGTACTCTAACAAATTTGCAAACCTAGAAGAAATGGATGAATTCCTAGAAAAACACTACCTACCTAAACTAACACAATCGAAGTAGAACAACTAAACAGACCCATAACAAAAAAAAACACATTGAAACGGTAATCAAAAAACTCCCAACAAAAAAAAAAAGCCCTGGCCCGGATGGCTTTACTGCAGAGTTCTACCAAACTTTCAGAGAAGAGTTAACACCACTACTACTTAAGGTATTTCAAAGCATAGAAAATGACGGAACACTACCTAACTCATTCTGTGAAGCCACCATATTCCTGATACCAAAACCAGGTAAAGACATTACAAAAAAAGAAAATTACAGACCTATATCCCTCATGAACATAGATGCAAAAATCCTCAACCAAATTCTAGCCAACAGAATTCAACAACATATCAAAAAAATAATCCACCACGACGAAGTGGGATTTATACCAGGTGTGCAAGACTGGTTTAATATTAGAAAAACCATTAATGTAATCCACCATATAAATAAAACAAAAGACAAAAACCACATGATCCTATCAACTGATGCAGAAAAGGCATTTGACAAAGTCCAACACCCATTCACGATAAAAACTCTCGGCAAAATAGGAATTGAAGGAAAATTCCTCAACATAATAAAGGGCATCTAGTTTTTTTTATACAAAGCCAACAGCCAACATCACTCTAAATGGAGAGAGCCTGAAAGCATTTCCCTTGAGAACAGGAACCAGACAAGGATGCCCTTTATCACCTCTCTTATTCAACATTGTGCTAGAGGTCCTAACCAGAGCAATTAGGCTAGACAAAGAAATAAAGGGCATCTGGATTGGCAAGAAGGTAGTAAAATTATCTCTATTTGCAGATGACATGATCCTATACACAGAAAACCCTAAGGAATCCTCCAGAACACTACTGAAACTAATAGAAGAGTTTGGCAGAGTCTCAGGTTATAAGATAAACATACAAAAATCACTTGGATTCCTCTACATCAACAAAAAGAACATCAAAGAGGAAATAACCAAACCAATACCATTCACAGTAGCCCCCAAGAAGATAAAATACTTAGGAATAAATCTTACCAAAGATGTAAAAGACCTGTATAAAGAAAACTACAAAGTACTACTACAAGAAACTAAAAAGGACCTACTTAAGTGGAAAAACATACCTTGCTCATGGATAGGAAGACTGAACATAGTAAAAACGTCTATTCTACCAAAAGCCATCTATACATACAATGCACTTCCGATCCAAATTCCAATGGCATTCTTTAATGTGATGGAGAAACAAATCACCAACTTCATATGGAAGGGAAAAAAGCCTCAGATAAGTAAAGCATTACTGAAAAAGAAGAAAAAAGTGGGAGGCCTTACTCTACCTGATTTCAGAACCTATTATACAGCCACAGTAGTCAAAACAGTCTGGTATTGGTACAACAACAGACACATAGACCAATGGAACAGAATTGAGAACCCAGGTATAAATCCATCCATATATGAGCAGCTGATATTTGACAAAGGCCCAGTGTCAGTTAATTGGGGAAAAGAGAGTCTTTTTAACAAATGGTGCTGGCATAACTGGATATCCATTTGCAAAAAAATGAAACAGGACCCATACCTCACACCATGCACAAAAACTAACTCCAAGTGGATTAAAGACCTAAACATAAAGACTAAAATGATAAAGATCATGGAAGAAAAAATAAGGACAACCTTAGGAGCCCTAATACAAGGCATAAACAGAATACAAAACATTACCAAAAATGATGAAGAGAAACCAGATAACTGGGAGCTCCTAAAAATCAAGCACCTATGCTCATCTAAAGACTTCACCAAAAGAGTAAAAAGACCACCTAGAGATTGGGAAAGAATTTTCAGCTATGACATCTCCGACCAGCGCCTGATCTCTAAAATCTATAGGATTCTGTTAAAACTCAACCACAAAAAGACAAACAACCCAATCAAGAAGTGGGCAAAGGATATGAACACGCACTTCACTACAGAAGATATTCAGGCAGCTAACGGATACATGAGAAAATGCTCTCGATCATCAGCCATTAAAAAAAAAAAAAACTTTTTTTTTGTTTTTAGAGAAATGCAAATTAAAACCACGATGAGATTCCATCTCACTCCAACAAGGCTGGCATTAATCCAAAAAACACAAAATAATAAATGTTGTAGAGGCTGCGGAGAGATTGGAACTCTTATACACTGCTGGTGGGAAAGTAAAATGGTACAACCACTTTGGAAATCTATCTGGCCTTTTCTTAAAAAGTTAGAAATAGAACTACCATGAACCCAGAAATCCCACTCCTCGGAATATACCCTAGAGAAATAAGAGCCTTCACACAAACAGTTATATGCACACCCATGTTTATTGCAGCTCTGTTTACAACAGCAAAAAGCTGGAAGCAACCAAGGTGTCCATCAACGGATGAATGGGTAAATAAATTGTGGTATATTCACACAATAGAATACTACGCATCGATAAAGAACAGTGATGAATCTGTGAGACCTTTCATAACATGGAGGAACCTGGAAGGCATTATGCTGAGTGAAATTAGTCAGAGGCAAAAGGACAAATATTGTATAAGACCACTATTATAAGATCTTGAGAAATAGTATAAACTGAGAAGAACACATACTTTTGTGGTTACGAGGCGGGGAGGGAGGGAGGGTGGGAGAGGGTTATTTACTGATTAGTTAGTAGATAGGAACTACTTTAGGTGAAGGGAAGGACAATACTCAATACATGGAAGGTCAGCTCAACTGGACTAGACCAAAAACAAAAAAGTTTCTGGGATAAAATGAATGCTTCAAAGGTCAGCGGAGCAAGGGCGGGGGTTTGGGGACTATGGCTTTAGGCGACTTCTAAGTCAATTGGCAAAATTATTCTATTATGAAAACATTCTGCATCCCACTTTGAAATGTGGCATCTGGGGTCTTAAATGTTAACAAGCGGCCATCTAAGATGCATCAAGTGGTCTCAACCCACCTGGATCAAAGGAGAATGAAGAACTCCAAGGTCACACGATAACTATGAGCCCAAAAGAATGAAAGGGCCACACGAACCAGAGACTTACATCATCCTGAGACCAGAAGAACTAGATGGTGCCTGGCCACAACTGATGACTGCCCTGACAGGGAGCACAATGGAGAACCCCTGAGGGAGCAAGAGAAGAGTGGGATGCAGACCCCAAATTCTCATAAAAAGACCAGACTTAATGGTCTGACCTGAGACTAGAGGAATCCCAGTGGTCATGGTCCCCAAACCTTCTGTTGGCCCAGGATAGGAACCATTCCCGAAGACAACTCATCAGACGTGGAAGGGACTGGACAATGGGTAGGAGAGAGATGCTGATGAAGAGTGAGCTACTTGTTTCAGGTGGACCCTTGAGACTGTGTTGGCATCTCCTGTCTGGAGGGGAGATGGGAGGGTAGAGAGGGTTAGAAACTGGCAAAACAGTCACGAAAGGAGAGACTGGAAGGCCTGACTCATTAGGGGGAGAGTAAGTGGGAGTATGGAGTAAGGTGTATATAAGCTTATATGTGACAGACTGACTTGATTTGTAAACGTTCACTTAAAGCTCAATAAAAATTATTACAAAAAAATAAAGAGCATATCCAAAAGGCACAAAAAAAAAGTATGTTCACTGACCACAATGGAATTTAATTAAAAATCAATAATTATAAGATAAGAGGGAAAGTCTCATACTTTGAAAGTTGAACAACATAATTCTAAATAATCATTAGGTAAAAAGAAATCATAGGTATACTAAGAAAAAAAGTTTTGAATTGAATAATAATGAAATATAATATATCCAAATTTGCGAAATACAATTCAAGCATTCTGAGAAGCAAATTTATAGCCTTAAAAGACTATATTAGAAAAGAAGAATGGTCTGAAACGAATATGTAAGCTTCCACTTTAAGAAACTAAAAAAAGCACAAATTACACCCACAGCCAAAAGAAGGAAGAAAATTATAAAAAAACAGATAATAATGAAATAGGAAAGAGAAAAATAATGGAAAAAATAAATAAAACCACAGCTGTCCTTTTGAAAACAAAAAAAAAGAAAAAAGAAAGTTGACAAACCTCTAGCTAGAATGCTCAAGAAGAAAAAAAAAAAAGAGAGAAGATGTAAATAAGCAGTATCAGGAATGGAAGGGAAATATTTGTACCAAGTGTTCAGGCATTAGAAGGATAAAAAGTTAATTTTCTGTGCAAGTTTATGCAAATATATTTAACAACCTATGTTAAAATGAACAAATTCCTCAAAATAAATTACTAAAGCTGATTGATAAAAGTAGAAAAATTGAACAGTTCTATATCAATTAATAAACTGAATTCACAGTTAAAATCTCCCATAAAGAAAACTTCAGACCCCAATGGCTTCACTGGTGTAAGCTGAGAAGGGAGGAAAGCCAGACACAGATATTAGGAGGAGAGCTGACAGACCAATATCCTTCAAAAATCTTTACCAAAATATTAGCAAATTGAATCCAATGGTCTATAAGAAAAACAATTCATCAGGACTAAATGGAGTTTATTTATCCCAGGAAAGCAAGGTTGGTTTAGCATAGAAAAAAAAAAATCAATGAAATAAATCATATTAGGTAAATAAAAGAGAAAAAAAACATTATTTTAATAGATGAAGAATTAACATTTAGCACCCTTTCATGATAAAAGTACTCATTAAACTAAGGATAAAATTAAAGTCTCTCAACCTGATTAAGGGCATCTACAAAACATTTTTATTGTGCTTTAAGTGAAAGTTTACAAATCAAGTCAGTCTCTCACACAAAAACTTATATACACTTTGCTACATATTCCCAACTGCTTTCCCCAATAAGACAGCCCACTCCCTCCCTCCACTCTCTCCTTTCGTATCCGTTTCGCCAACGTCTAACCCCCTCAACCATTTCATCTCCCCTCCAGGGAGGAGATGCCAACATAGTCTCAAGGGTCCACCTGATTCAAGAAGCTCAATTCTCACCAGCATCCTTCTCCAACCCATTGTCCAGTCCAACCCATGTCTAAAGAGTTGGTTTCGGGAATGGTTCCTGCCTTGGGCCAACAGAAGGTCTGGGGGCCATGACCACCGGGGTCCTTCTAGTCTCAGTCAGACCATTAAGTCTGGTCTTTTTATGAGAATTTGGGGTCTGCATCCCACTGCTCTCTTACTCCCTCAGGGGTTTTCTGTTGAGTTCCCTGTCAGGGCAGTCCTCGGTTGTAGTGGGCACCATCTAGTTCTTCTGATCTCAGACTGACGTAGACTCTGGTTTATGTGGCCCTTTCTGTCTCTTGGGCTTGTAATTACTTTGTGTCCCTGGGGTTCTTCATTCTCTTTTGATCCAGGGGGGTTGAAACCAAGTGACGCATCTTACATGGCCGCTTGCTAGCGTTTAAGACCCCAGAGACCACACTCCAAAGTGGAATGCAGAATGTTTTCTTAATAGATTTTGTTATGCCAATTGACTTAGATGTCCCCTGAAACCGTGGTCCCCAAACCCCTGCCCCTGCTATGCTGGCCTTCGAAGCATTCAGTTTATTCAGGAAACTTCTTTGGGTTTAGTCCAGTTGTGCTGACCTCTCCTGTATTGTGCATTGTCTTGCCTGTCACCTAAAGTAGTCCTTATCTACTATCTAAATAGTGAATACCCCTCTCCCACCCTCCCTACCTCCCCTCTCTCAGAACCATCAAAGAATATTTTCTTCTCTGTTTAAACCTTTTTTGAGTTCTTATAATAGTGGTCTTATATAATATTTGTCCTTTTGCAACTAATTTAACTCAGCATAATGCCTTCCAGATTCCGCCATGTTATGAAATGTTTCAGAGATTCATCACTATTCTTTATCAGTGCATAGTACTCCATTGTGTGAATACACCATAATTTATTTATCCATTCATCCATTGATGGGCACCTTGGTTGCTTCCATGTTTTTGCTATTGTAAACAGTGCTGCAATAATCATGGGTGTGCGCATATCTGTTTGTGTAAAGGCTCTTATTTCTCCAGGATATATTCCAAGGAGTGGGATTGCTGGATCACATGGTAGTTCTATTTCTAGCTTTTTAAGGAAGCGCCAAATTGATTTCCAAAATGGTTGCACCATTTTACATTCCCACCAGCAGTGTAGAACTGTTCCAATCTCTCCACAGCCTCTCCAACATTTATTATTTTGTGTTTTTTGGATTAATGCCAGCCTTGTTGGAGTGGGATGAAATCTCATTGCAGTTTTGATCTGCATTTCTTTAATGGCTAATGATCGTGAACGTTTCCTCATGTATCTGTTAGCTACCTGAATATCTTCTTTAGTGAAGTGTCTATTCATATCTTTGGTCCATTTTTTTAATAGGGTTATTTGTCTTTTTGTAGTTGAGTTTTTGCAGTATCATGTAATTTTAGAGATCAGACACTGATTGGAAATATCAAAGCTAAAAACTTTTTCCCAGTCTGTAGGTTTTTTTTTTTTTTTTTTAAGGTAGTGTTTTTACTCTTTTGGTGAAGTCTTTGGATGAGCATAGGTGTTTGATTTTTAGGAGCTTCCACTTATCTAGTTTTTTTTCTGCATTCTTAATGTTTTGTATGCTGTTTATGCCATGCATTAGGGCTCCTGACATTGTCCCTATTTTTTCTTCCATGATCTTTATTGTTTTAGATTTTATATTTAGGTCTTTGATCCATTTTCAGTTAGTTTTTGTGCATGGAGTGAGGTATGGGTCTTGTTTCATTTTTTTGCAGATGGATATCAAGTTATGCCAGCACCATTTGTTAAAAAGGCTGTCTTTTCCCCATTGAACTGTTTGGCGCCTTTGTCAAATATCAACTGCTCATATGTGGATGGATTTATGTCTGGATTCTCAATTCTGTTCCATTGGTCCATGTATCTGTTGTTTTACGAGTACCAGGCTGTTTTGACTACTGTGGCGGTATAATAGGTTCTAAAATCAGGTAAAGTAAGGCCTCCCACTTTGATCTTCTTTTTCAGTAATGCCTTATTTATCTGGGGTCTCTTTATCTTCTATATCAAGTTGGTGATTCGTTTCTGCATCTCATTAAAGAATGTCGTTGGGATTTGGATCAAAATTGCATTAAATGTATAGATCACTTTTGGTAGAATAGGCCTTTTTATAATGTTAAGTCTTCCTATCCATGAGCAGGGTACTTTTTCACTAATGTAAATCTCTGCTGGTTCCTTGCAGAAGTGTACTGTAGTTTTCTTTGTATAAGTCTTTTACATCTCTGGTAAGATTTATTCCTAAGTATTTTATCTTCTTGGAGGCTACTGTAAATGGCATTGATTTCGCGATTTCCTCTTTGATGTTCTTTTTGTTGGTGTAGAGGAATCCAACAGATTTTTGTATGTTTATCTTGTGTCTTGATACTCTGCTGAACTCTTCTATTGGCTTCAGTAGTTTTCTGGAGGATTCCTTAGGGTTTTCTGTGTATAAGATCATGTCATCTGCAAATAGAGATACTTTGACTTCTTCCTTGCCAATCTGGATGCCCTTTATTTCTTTATGTAGCCTAATTACTCTGGCTAGGACCTCCAACACAATGTTGAATAAGAGCGGTGATAAAAGACATCCTTGTCTGGTTCCCCATCTCAGTGGAAATGCTTTCAGGCTCTCTCCATTTAGGGTGATGTTGGCTGTTGGCTTTGTATA
This sequence comes from Loxodonta africana, assembly GCF_030014295.1. Lineage (NCBI taxonomy): Eukaryota > Metazoa > Chordata > Mammalia > Proboscidea > Elephantidae > Loxodonta > Loxodonta africana. The sequence goes on from NC_087367.1 coordinate 30,697,597, forward strand.
AATGCCCTTTATTATGTTGAGAAATTTTCCTTCTATTCCTATTTTGCTGAGACTTTTTATCATGAATGAGTGCTCAACTTTGTCAAATGCCTTTTCTGCATCAATTGATAAAATCATGTGGTTCTTATTTTTTTTTTATTTATGTGGTGGATTACATTAATTGTTTTTCTAATGATGAACCATCCCTGCATACCTGGTATGAATCCCACTTGCATGGTGAATTATTTTTTTGATATCTTGTTGAATTCTATGGGCTAGAATTTTGTTGAGGATTTTTGCATTTACATTCATGAGAGATATAGGTCTATAATTTTCTTTTCTTGTGGTGTCTTTTCCTGGTTTTGATATCCGGGATACGGTGGCTTCATAGAATGAGTTTGGTAGTATGCCTTCCTTTGAATGCTCTGAAATACCTTTAGTAGTAGTGGTGTTAACTCTTCTCTGAAAGTTTGGTAGAACTCTGCGGTGAAGCCATTCGGACCAGGGCTTTTTCTTGTTGGGAGTTTTTGTATTACCTTTTTAATTTCTTTTTTTTGTTTTGGGTCTATTTAGTTGTTCTACCTCTGTTTGTGTTAGTTTGGGTAGGTAGTGTGTTTCTAGGAATTCATCCATTTCTTCTAGGTTTTCATATTTGTTAGAGTACAATTTTTCATAGTAGTCTGATACGATTCTTTTAATGTCAGTTGGGTCTGTTGTAATATCACCCCTCTCATTTCTTATTTGCATTATTTGCCTACTCTCCTGTCTTTCTTTTGTCAGTTTGGCCAGTGGCTTATCAATTTTTTTGGTTTTTTCCAAAAACCAGCTTTTGGTCTTGTTAATTCTTTCAATTGTTTTTCTGTTTTCTATTTCATGTAGTTCAGCTCTAATTTTTATGATTTGCTTTCTTCTGGTGCCTGTGTGTTTCTTTTGTAGCTCTCTATTTGGTGAAGTTGTAGGGATAATTCTTTGATTTGGGCCCTTTCTTCTTTTTGAATGTGCACATTTTTTGATATAAATTGGCCTCTGAGCTCCACTTTTGCTGTATCCAAAAGTTCTGATAGGAATAGTTTTCATTCTCATTGGATTCTATGAATTTCTTTATTCCATCCTAATGTCTTCTATAATCCAGTCTTTTTTGAGCAGGGTATTGTCCAGTTTCCAAGTGTTTGATTTCTTTTCCCTGCTTTTCCTGTTATTGATTTCCACTTTTATGTCCTTATGGTCAGAGAAGATGCTTTGTAATATTTCAAAGTTTTGGATTCTGCTAAGGCTTGCTTTATGCCCTAATATGTGGCCTATTCTAGAGAATGTTCCATGTGCACTAGAAAAGAAAGTATAGTTGGTTGCTGTTGGATGGAGTGTTCTGTATATGCCTATGAGGTCAAGTTGGTTGATTGTGGCATTTAGACCTTCCGTGTCTTTATTGAGCTTGTTTCTGTGTGTCCCGTCCTTCACCGAAAGTGGTGTGTTGAAGTCTCCTACTATTATTGTAGAGCTGTCTATCTCACTTTTCAATGCTGATGTTTTTTTCTGTATTTTTCAGCCCTGTCATTGGGTGCATAAATATTTAATATGGTTATATCTTCTTGGTGTATTGTCCCTTTAATCATTATATAGTGTCCTTCCTTATCCTTTCTGATGGATTTAACTTTAAAGTCTATTTTGTCAGAAATTAATATTGCCACTTCTGCTCTTTTTTGATTGTTGTTTGCTTGATATATTTTTTTTCCATCCTTTGAGTTTTAGTTTGTGTCTCTATACCCTAGGTGTGTCTCAAGTAGGCACCACAGCGACGGATCTTTTTTTTAATCTGTTCTGCCACTCTCTGTCTCTTTATGGGTGTATTTAGTCCATTTACATTCAGGGTAATTATGGATAGGTATGAATACAGTGTTATCATTTTGATGTCTTTTTTTGTGTGTTCACAGCTTCTTTTTCCTACTTAATTTTATGTGCTGAGTAGATTATCTTTATATATTGTCCTTTCCTCATATTTGTTGTTGGTGATTTTGTTTCTGTTGAGTCTCTATTTTTTTCTTTTATTTTATTTTGATGAATAGGATAGTTTGTTTTCTTTGTGGTTACCTTATTTTTTACCCGTCTTTTTCTAAATTTAAAACTTATTTCTTTGTATCACCATATCTTCCACTCCATATGGAAGGTGTATGATTACATTTCTTTGTCCCTCTTTATTATTCTAATGTTTTCTTGTTTTATATAATAACATCTCTGTTACCCTGTTTTGAGCTTTTTTTTATTATAATCTCGTTTTGTTTTTTTGGATTTCCCTGTCTGCGTTGACTTCTGATTGCTCTGCCCAGTGTTCTAGTCTTGGGCTGATACCTGATATTATTGATTTTCTAACCAAAGAACTCCCTATAGTATTTCTTATAGTTTTGGTTTGGTTTTTACAAATTCCTTAAACTTGTATTTGCTGAAAATGTCTTAATTTCACCTTCATATTTAAGAGAGAGTTTTGCTGGATATATGGTTCTTGGCAGACAATTTTTTCCTTCAATTTTTTAAATATGTCATCCCATTGCGTTCTTGCCTGCATGGTGTCTGCCGAGTAGTCTGAGCCTATTCTTATTGGCTCTGCTTTGTAGGTGACTTTTCATTCAGTCCTCGCTGCTCTTATAATTCTCTCTTTATCTTTGGTTTTGGCAAGTTTTTGGATTATAATATGTCTTGGTAACTTTCTTTTACAATCTACCTTATATGGAGTTCTATGATCATCTTGGATAGATATCTTCTCGTCTTTCACAATATCAGGGAAGTTTTCTGCCAACAAATCTTCAACAATTCTCTCTGTATTTTCTGTTATCCCTCCCTGTTCTGGTACTCCAATCACTCGTAGGTTATTTCTCTTGATAGAGTCCCACATGATTCTTAAGATTTCTTCATTTTTTAAAATTCTTTATTTGATTTTTCTTCAAATATATTAGTGCCAAGTGATTTATCTTCGAGTTCAGAAATTCTAGCTTCTACTTGCTTAATTCTGCTCCTCCAACTTGCTGTTGAGTTGTCTACTTCTGTAATTTTATTGTTAATCTTCTGAATTTCTGATTGCTGTCTGTCTATGGATTTTTCCAGCTTATTAAACTCTTCATTATGTTCCTGAATAATCTTTCTAATTTCTTCAATTGGTTTATCTGTGTGTTCCTTGGCTTGTTCTGCATATTGTCTCATTTCCTTCCTGTTTTCTTAAAGGGTTCTATATATTAAAGTTTTGTATTCTGCATCTGGTAATTCCAGGAATGCACTTTCATCTATAAGATCCCTGGTTTCTTCATTTTGAGAGCCTGTTAAGGTGATCATGGTCTGTTTCTTTATGTGACTTGACATTGACTGTTGTCTCCGAGCTGTCTATAACTTATTGTATTAGTTTATGCTTGCTTACTATGTCATAGCTTCTTGCTTTGTTTTGTTTTGGTATATCCCTATGGGTTGCTTGAGTGGGCTAACTTGATTATTTTTGCCTTTGGAGCTCTGACATCCTGTCCCCAGATGGTTAGAGGTGTTATTAGGTATATAAGTCTAGGAGTCCATTCAGTTTTCTTGTATGAATTCAGCTCAGGTGTCCAGGTAGCTGATCATGAAGTGTGTGGTACAGGCTCTGTCCTACAGTCTTAGAGGGGCAGCGGTGATTGGCGTATATACTGGTATCTGATTGCAGCAAGGGGTCATTCTCTGAACAAGGCAGGGGCCTGAGAATCGACCCCCCAGTGTCTCTGAGGAAAGCGAGTCCCTGTTCCCTAGAGTTTGCAGGTGGGTGGGTTATGCAGAGAGACCATGAGCACCAAAAGTTTTTGGTTGTAAGGACTGGGAGGTACCAGTTCTCTTTGGACCCCTTTGCGGGTGGCTGGTAACCTGAGTGGAGCTACTGGTCCTTAGGTTCCTGTTGTGGGTAGGTGGGGGCCTTGTTTAATAGGCAAAGCAATGTCAAACATCAAACACCCACCTCTCCACTGCACAGCTGAAATGGTTGGAGTCTGCCAACAAGGGCCTATTCTTCTGAAATAGATCCACACAGGTCCATGCAGGAGGGAAAGTTGCTCAACCTCCATGGACGGATTTTGCCTGGGCAGGAGCCACTTCTCTCCTGAGCTACCCCAGTTAGTGAAGCTAGAAAATTTTCTTTTCCCCCAAATGCAAATTTTTTCCTTCCCCAATGCTGAGAGGGTGGCTCTAGGTGCTCAAGAGTTCCTATCTCAGGCCCAGGGAATTCAGCTTCTGAAGCTGGTTTGCGGGTGGGGGGGTGCATTAAAATATATGGAAGTACTTAGCTTTTGTGGAGAGGTGTTTGTGGGCTGTGTGGTTGGCTGCTTCTCCCTGAGGAAAGTAGAGCCAAATATTAGTACCAGCCTGCTGCCACTGCTCCTGGAATGGTGCCTGAGGGCTCCCCATGGTTCATTTCCAGTAACACCTCTCCGCTTCTGAACTGTCTCTTCCTCGTCCTGCCCCTCAGTTCATTTTCTAGGCTTGCCTCTGATGCTCTGGGCTCCTATCTTGTCATAAATATACTCATTTCACTTGTTTTTTTGGGGGGGTCTTTGTTGTAAAGACGGCTCATTGGAAGTGTCCATTGCGCCATCTTGGCTCTGCCTCCTACTTCCCAGGCATCATTTTATTTGATGTTTGCATATGCCAGTTGCTACGGTTCTTTTAAGTATTCTCTCTGGAGCTCTTCAAAGGAGTAATCTACCTGTACTGAAGCATATGGCAGAAGGTCAGACCAATATAGAAAAAATATAAAGTTGGACAATACAATTTTTTCAATTCATTTTTTGTTTAGCAATAGGCTCAGTACAAATAGAGATGAGCAAAACCTAATTTCTTTCTTCTTCTCAAGGAAATCATGGTCTAACTGGAGAAAGTGCCATTACTGAAATAACACTAATAAACATATAATTCCAAGCTAAGTAACACTTTTGAATGGGGTGACATAGCCAGAAGAATTAAAGACATGTTTTCACAGGAATAAAGCTCTATCTGAGACTTTAAAGGTGATGAGAAAGTAATTAGACTAAGAGGAGAGGATGAATATTCCTCGTGGAGAGATCACTGTGGACATTCTTGTAGCATATCTACAGAGTATATGGAATTGAGAGAAAGTCATCACAGCATGAGGTGTGTTGGGGAAGTGGGTCACAAGCAAATATAAGAATTAAGTAGGAACCAAACCACACAAGAATTTAAAGGTCAAATTAAGCTATTTCCCCTTTAGTCTAGTATAATAAGCCAAAACAAAACCCGTTGCTGTGGAGTTGATTCTGACTCATAATGACCCTATAGAACAGAGTAGAACTGCCCCATAGAATTTCTAAGACTATAATCTTTACAGAAGCAAACTGCCTCAGCTTTCTTTAGTGCAACAGCTGAGCTATATGAAGAACAGGACGTCAAGATTAGAGGAAGACTCAGTAACAACCTCCTGTGTACAGATGACACAACCTTGCTTGCTGTAAGTGAAGCACTTACCGATGAAGATCAAAGACTACAGACTTGAGATACTAAAGGAAGTTCTCTGGTTAGAAAATCAATAATATCAGATATCAACCCAAGACTAGAACACAGGACAGAGCAACCAGGTATCAACCCAGATATGGAAGTCACAAAAATAAATCAAGATAAAAAAGACACTCAAAACAGGGAAGCAATGATATCATTATGTAAAAGATGATAGCATTAAAACAATAAAGAGGGACTAAGAAATGTAGTCATCTTTCATATGGATGTGGAAGTCAAGGCGATATAAAGAAATAAAACTGAGGTTTAAACTTAGAAAAATAGGGGTAAACATTAAGATAATCACAAAAGAGACTGACAATCGTACACATCAAAATAAAATAGAAGAAAAACATAAAGACTTAGCAAAAACAAAATCATCAACAACAAATATGAGGAAAAGACAATATATAAAGATAAATTACTCAGCACAAAAAATGAAAAGAAAAAAAAACTGTCAACAACACACAAAAAAATGTTTTTTTTTTCTTACCTATTCATGATTGTAAATGGACTAAATGCACCAATAAAGAGACAGAGTTGCAGAATGGACAAAAACACGATCCGTCTATATTCTGCATACAAGAGACACAACTTAGACTCAAAGACACAAACTAAAACTCAAAGGATCAAAAAAATATATCAAGCAAACAACAGTCAAAAAAGAGCAGGAGTGGCAATATTAATTTCTGACAAAATAGAATTTAAAGTTAAATCCACCGCAAAGGATAAAGAAGGATGCTATGTAATGAATAAATGGACAATACAGCAGGAGGATATAACCATATTAAATATTTACACACCCAATGACAGGGTTTCAAGATACAAAAACAAACTCTAACAGCATTGAAAAGTGAGATAGACAGCTTCACAATAATAGTAGTAAACTTTTTCCATGAACAAATATATGCACACCCATGTTCATTGCAGCACTGCTTACAATAGTAAAAAGTTTGAAGTAACTAAGGTGCCCATCAACAGATGAATGGATAAATTATGGTATATTCACACAATGGAATAGTACATGTCGATAAGGAACAATAACGAATCGTGAAACATTTCATAATATGGAGGAATCTGGAAGGCATTATACTGAGTGAAATTATGCAGTCGAAAAAGGAAAAATATCCTGTGAGACCACTATTATAAGAACTCAAGAAATAGTTTAAACAGAAGAAAATATTCTTTGATGGTTACAAGGGTTGGGAAGTAGGGAGGGAGGCGGGTATTCTATTCACTAATTAGATAGTAGACAACTATTTTAGGTGAAGGGAAAGACAACACACAATACAGGAGACGTCGGCACAAGTGGACTAAACCAACAACAAAGTAGTTTCCTGAATAAACTGAACACTTCGAAGGTCAGAGTAGCAGAGGAGGGGTTTGGGGACCATGGTTTCAGGGGACATCTAGGTTCAATTGGCATAATAAAATCTATTAAGGAAACATTCTGCACCCAGCTTTGGTTACTGGTGTCTGGGGTCTTAAACGCTAGCATCTAAGATACATCAATTGGTCTCCACCCACCTGGAGCAAAGAAGAATGAAGAACACCAAAGATACAGGCTAATTATGAGCCCAAGAGACAGAAAGGACCACATAAATCAGAGACTTCATCAGCCTGAGACCAGAAGAACTAGATGGTGCCTGGCCACAACCAATGACTGCCCTGACAGGGAACACAACAGAGAATCCCTGACGGAGCAGGAGAGCAGTGGGATGCAAACCCCCAATTCTCATAAAAAGACCAGACTTAATGGTCTGACTGAGACTAGAGGGATCCCAGAGGTCATGGTCCCCAGAACTTCCATTGGCCCAAGACCGGAACCATTCCCGAGGCCAACTCTTCAGACAGGGATTGGACTGGACTGTGGGATAGAAAATAATACTGGTGAGGAGTGAGTTTCTTGGCTCCAGTGGATACATGAGACTCTGTGGGCAGTTCCTATCTGGAGGGGAGATGAGAAGGCAGAGGGGGATAGAAACTGACTGAATGGACATGGGGATTACAGGGTGGAGAGAAGGGCTGTGATGTCTCATTAGGGGGAGAGGAACTAGGAGTACACAGCAAGGTGTATACAAATTTTTGTATAAGAGACTGGCTTGATTTATAAACTTTCAGTTAAAGCACAATTTAAAAAAGAAAAAAGGCTACAGCCTTCAGTATGGATTACACTTCAACATATAGAAAACAAAAATTATTACAACTGGAAAAATAAGCAACATAGTGATAAAAAGAGAAAAGACTGAAGTTGTTAAGGATTTCGTTTTACTTGGATCCACAATCAACATCCATGGAAGCAGCAGTCAAGAAATCAAAAGACACGTTGCACTGGGCAAATCTGCTGCAAAAGACCTCTTTAAAGTGTTCAAAAGCAAAGATGTCACTTTAAGGACTAAGGTGTGCCTGCCTAAAGCTATGGTGTTTTCAATTTCTTCATATTCACGGGAAACTGGGCAATGAATGAGGAAGACTGAAGAAAAATTCACACCATTGAAGTTACAGTGTTGGCAAAGAATGCTGACTATCCCATGAACTGCCAAAAGAACAAACAAATCTGTCTTGAAAGAAGTACATTCAGAATGCTCCTTGGAAGTGAGGATGGCGAGACTTCATCTCACATACTTTGGGCATCTTATCATCAAGGACCAGTCCATGGAGAAGGACGTCATGCTTAGTAAAGTAAAGGGTCAGGAAGAAGAGGAAGACCCTCGATGAGATGGGCTGACACAGTGGCTGCAACAATGGGCTCAAGCAAAGCAACAATCATGAGGATGGCACAGGACCGGACCGGGCAGTGTTTTGTTGTGTTGTACACAGGATAGCTATGAGCTAAAACCAACTAAATGGCACCTAACAACAACAAGAATAACAATAATAGTACTGAAGTAGGGGCCCTGGTGGTGTGCTGGTTAACCGCACAGCTAATAACCAAAAGGTACGTGGTTTGAACCCACCAACCTCTCAGTGGGAGAAAGATACGGCAGTCAGCTTCTGTAAAGATTACAAAACCAACCAAACCTGTTGCTGTTGAGTCAATTCTGACTCATAGTGACCCTATAGGATACAGTAGAACTGCCCCATAGAGCTTCCAAGGAGCACCTGGTAGATTCTAACTGCTGAGCTTTTGGCTAACAGCCGTAGCTCTTAACCACTACACCACCAGCCTTGGAAACCATATGGGACAGTTCTACTTTGTCTTACAGGGACGCTATGAGTCAGAATCGACTCAACTGCAATGGGTTATATTTTGTTTGTTTAAATACTGAAATGGAGAGAAGTTCTAAGTCAAGAGATAGTCAGAAGTGGTCAAACCAGGAAATACTGTTAGGAGACAGAGTTAATGGGAATCGGTGGAGGATTTGTGAGAAATGTGAGAGAGGTAGACAATGAGAAAAATGTGCTACATTGAGAAAAAGGAAGGTTTCTTAAATAATCATTCAATAGAGGCAACAGGACTGTTTCAATGAGTGGCATAATCTAAACACTAAGAATGCCAACCATTGCTTGTAAGCAAACTACAAAGTAACAAACACTTCATTATTTGTATCTCGCACCAATCTGCTCTATCTTATTGAACCCTGATAGGATACTATCAGAGGTCAGAAGCACTTAATTGATTTCCTAGCAGTAAAGGCCACACTTTACCTCAGTGGAAAATAAGTTTAATGAAACAAAAAATTGTCTTGTTTGCTTGTGTATCCCCAGAATGTAAACCACAGCCTGGATCTTTGCAAGCCTTCAATAAATATTTGTTGAAAGAATGATGACTGACTTACTCCCTGAATATATTTTCAGTCACCACGCTTCTTTTATTCCCAGACAAAAAGCGAAGTGAGTAAGCACAAGTGACCAAGACTTGAGATTTGTTTTAAGGCCATAGCTCATTCTGATGGACAATGACACTGAGTGACAAACCAAATATATAAATTTTGCACTGATTTTCTCTAAAATCAAAGCTATAGTGATATGATATACAAATTGATTTATAAGGGAAAATATTATTTTGATGACTTTCTGAAAATATTTCGTATTTCAGTCTCAGAAACTCATTGAAACACATTGTATGTAAAACTGCAAAAAATGTATTATCACTTGAGCAAGATATTTTTTTCCAATGGCCATCTTATCAAGCAGTAAAAATGATTCATGATCATGTAAATGAGTGAAGCTAAGTTACCTGCATAGAGTTTATGCCTATAACTCCCTCCTCATTTTGGTTCCTTAGATAAGTGAACTAGGACATATTAACATATTCATTACTGTGTTCCAGAAGGGGATAAAGGAGGCACTCTGCTACTAGTACAGGGATTACAGAAAGCTAAAATCTCATTCTTTTTCTTCTTTTTTTATTGTGCTTTAGATGAAGCACAGAATAAATTAGTTTCTCATTAAACAATTAATACACGTAATGTTTTGTGGCTCTGGCTGCCATCCCCATAAAGTGCCAACACTCTCCCCTTCTTGTCCTTGGGCTCCCCATTTCTATTCATCCAGCTTTCCTGGCCCCTCCTGCCTTCTTGTCCTTGCCCCTGGGCAGGTGTGCCCATTTTACCTCCTATACTTGGTTGAGCTACATGTATTGGAGTTAGTTTTACGGGCCTGTCTAATCTTTGGCTGAAGGATGAAACGCAGGAGTGACTTCAGCATTGAGTTAAAAGGATGTATGGGGGCCATGCTCTTGGGGTCCCTCCAATCTCCATCAGATGAGTTAAGTCTAGTTGTATTTTTGTGAGTTAGAATTTTGTTCTACGTTTTTAACCAGCTCTGTCTGGGATCCTCTTTGTGATCCCTGTCAGAGCTGTCAGTGGTGGTAGCTGGGAACCACCTAGCTGTGCTGGACTCAGTCTGATGGAGGCTATGTACGTTGTGGTCCTTTAGTCCTTTGGACTAATCTTTCCCTTGTGTCTTTGGTTTTCTTCATTGTCCTTGCTCCAGACAGAGTGGAAACTGTAGAAGTGTCTTAGATGGCCACTCACAAGCTTTTAAAATCCCAGACACTACTCACCAAAGTAGGATGTAGAACATTTTCTTTATAAAATATGTTATGCTATTTGAGCTAGATAAAACCCGAGACCATGATCCCCAGCTCTCAGCCCAGAAATTTGGTCCCTCAGGGAGTTCGTATGTGCCTATGAAACTTCTAAGACTTTGCCTTGGTCAAGTTGTGCTGAGTTCCATGGTATTGTGTACTGTCTTACCCTTTACCAAAGTTACCACTTATCTATTATCAGGTGTTTTTCTATCACCACCACTGCCCTCCCTGTTAACCATCAAAGATTTTTTCCTTCTGTGTGTAAACTCTTTCATGAGTTTTTATAGTAGGGTTCTCATGCAGTATTTGTCCTATTGTGATTGAATTATTTCACTCAGAATAATGTCCTCCAGATTCATCCATGTTGTGAGATGTGCTGCAGATTCATCGTTATTCTTTATCATTGTGTAGGATTCTATTGTGTGTGTGTATCATAGTTTGTTTATCCATTCATCTGTTGATGGACACTTATGTTGTTTCCATCTTTTTGCTATTGCAAATAATGCTGCAATGAACATAGGCATGCATATGTCTATTACTGTGATGGCTCTTACTTCTCTAGGATATATTACTAAGAGTGGGATTGCTGGATCATATGGTATTTCTATTTCTAGCTTTCTAAAATGGTAGTACTATTTGCATCCCCACCAGCAGTGCATAAGTGTTCCAACCTCCCTGCAACCTCTCCAATATTTGTTATTTTCTATTTTTCTGATTTGTGTCAGTAATGACATTTAGTTTTGATTTGCATTTCTCTAATGGCTAGTGATGGTAAGCATTTCCTCATACGCCTGTTAGCTACCTGAGTGTCTTCTTTGGTCAATTGTCTGTTCACATCCTTTGCCATTTTTTAATTGGATTATGGGTCTTTTTCTTGTAAAGGTCTTTGATTTTCTAATAGATTTTAGAAATAAGACCTTTGTTGACTATGTCATAGCCAAAAATTTTCTCCCAGTCTGTAGATTCCCTTTTTATATTTTTGGTAAACTCTTTTGATGAGCTTAAGTATTTAATTTTTAGACAATCCCAGTTATCTAGCTTATCTTCTGGTGTTTGTGTTTTGTTAATTATGGTTTGTATACTATTTATGCCATGTATTAGGCCCTCTGGGCTGGGCAGTGTTTTGTTCTGTTGTACTTAAGGTCACTGTGAGTTGGAACCAGTTCAATAGCACCTAACAACAACAACAAGCATTGACCTTATTTTTTATTCCGTGATCTATATCATTTTTGGTTTTATATTTAGGTCTTTGCTCCGTTTTGAATTAGTTTCTGTGTATGGTGTGAGGTATGGGTCCTGTTTAATTTTTTTTTGTGGAAGGACATCTAGTTTTGTCATCATTATTTAAGACTGTCTTTTCCCCCATTTAATGGACTTTAGGCCTTTGTCCAAGATGAGGTAACCGAAGGTGGATGGATTACATCTGGATTCTCAATTCTGTTCTATTGGTCAGTGTGTCTGTACCAGTACCAGTACCAGTGTGTTATACCAGTACCAGTGTGTTGTACCAGTACCAGGTTCTTATGACTACCATAAAAATAGCTGTATAGAAATTCTGAGGTCAGGCAATGAGTAGCATCCTACTTTGTTCTTCTTCAATAATGTTTTACATATCCAAGGCCTCTTAACTTTCCATATAAAGTCAATGATTAGTTTCTCCATCTTGTTAAAGAATGCTGTTGGTATTTAGATCAGGATTGCATTGTATTTGTTCATTGCCTTGGATAGAATTGACATTTTCACAACGTTGAGTCTACCTGTCCACGAACATGGTATGTTTTTCCATTTATGTAGGTCTCTTTTGGTTCCTTGCAGTAGTGTTTTGTAGTTTTCTTTGTATAGGTGTTTTACATCCCTGGTTGAGTTTGTTCCTAGGTATTTTATTTTTTTAGGACCTATTATAAATGGTGTTACTTTCCTGACTTCTTTTTCATAGTTTTCTTTATTGGTGTACACGAACCCAACTGATTTTTGCATCCTTATCTTGTATCCTGATACTCTGCTAAATCTTTCCATTAGTTCAGTAGTTTTCTTGTGGAGTCTTCTGGGTTCTCTATGTATAGTAGCATATCATCCACAATAGGGATAGTTTTACTTCTTTCTTACCAATTTTGATGCCCTTTATTTCTTTTTCCTACCTTATTTCTCTGTCTAGTATTTCAAGCACAATATTAAATATGAGTGGTGATAAAGACAATCCTTGTCTTGTTCCCTTTCTCAGAGGGGAATGTTTTCAGCCTCTGTACATTGAGAATGACGTTGGTTGCTGGTTTTCTACAGATGCCTTTATTATGTTGAGGAATTTCCCCTCTATACCTATTTTATAAAAAAAAAAAATTTAATTAGGAATGCATTTTGTATTTCATCAATTTTCTGCATCAATTGAGATGATCATGTGTTCCTTTTATTTTGTTTTATTTATATGGTGGATTATGTTGTTTGATTCTCTAATGTTCAACTGTGCTTGAATACCTGATATGAATCCCACTTGATCTTGATGTATTATGCTTTTTATATGATGCTGAATTCTATTGGCTAGAGTTTTATTGAGAATTTTTGCATCTATATTCATGAGAGATATTGGTCTGTAGTTTTCTTTTTGTGTGTGTGTGATGTCTTGTCCTGGTCTTGGTATCAGAGTTACGCTGGCTTCATAGAAAGAATTTGGAATCATCCCTTCTTTTTCTATTTTTGAAATAGTGTGGGTAGTACTGGTGTAAGCACTTATGTGAATGTTTGATAGGATTCTCTAGTGAAGCCACCTGGGGCAGGATATTTTTGTTGTTTTTTTTTTTTAATTACCTTTTCAGTCTCTTCGGTTGTTATGTGTCTGTTCAGATTTTCTACCTCAGGTTGTGTTAGTTTAAATAGGTAGTACGTTTCTAGAAATTTGTTCATTTACTCTAGTGTCATGGATTGAATTATGTTCCCAAAAAAATCTGTGCATCGATTTGGCTGGGCCCAAATTCCCAGGATTGTGTGATTTTCCTCCATTTTGTGATTGTAACTTTGTGTTAAAGAGGATCAGGATGGGATTGTAACATCCTTACTATGGTCACATCCTGATCCTATGTAAAGGGAGTTCCCTTGTTTTTTTTCTTGGGGTGTGGTCTACACCACATTTTATCTTACAACAGATAAAAGGAAAGGGAAGCAAGCAGAGAGTGGGGGAACTCATACCACCAAGAAAGAAGTGCCAGGAGTAGAGCGTGTCCTTTGGACCCCGGGTCCCTGTGTGGAGAAGCTTCTAGTCTGAGGGAAGATGGATGAGAAAGCAACAGAGTACGCCTTTCCTTGGAGCAGACATCCTGAATTTTTACTTCTAGCCTATTTTACTGTGAGGAAATTAACTTCTCTTTGTTAAAGCCGTCCACTTGTATTTCTGTTATAGCAGCACTAGATGACTAAGACACTCTAGGTTTTCAAATTTGTTGCAGTATTTTTTTCATAGTACTCTGTTATGATCCTTTTTATTTCAGTTAAGTCTGTTGTAATGTCCCCCATTTCATTTCTTATTTGGGTTATTTGCTTCATCTCCCGATTTTGTTTAGTTAATATGGCCAATGCTTTGTCGATTTTGTTGAATCAACTTTTGGTTTTGTTGATTCTTTCTATTGTTTTTCTATTCTCTTTTACTTATTTCTGCTCTGATGTTTATTATTTTCTTTCTTCTGTGTCTGTGGGGTTCTTGTACTGTTCCTTTTCTTTTTGTTCAAGTTACGTAGCTGAAGTTTTGATTTTGTCCCTTTCTTCCTTTTTAATGTGTGCATCTATTGCTATAAGTTGACCTCTGAGCACTAACTTTGCTGTGTCCCAAAAGTTTGAATCGATGTGTTTTCATTCTTATTTGATTCTAGGAATTTTTTTATTCCATCTTTGATTTCTTCTATTATTCAGTGGTTTTTAAGCAAGATGTTGTTCAATTTCTATGTATTTGATTTTTTTTCCTTGGCTTTTCTTAATTTCTAATTCTATAGCATTGTAATCAGAGAAGATGCTTTGTATTACCTCAAAGTTTTGGGTTTTGTTGAGGGTGGCTTTTTGGCCTAAGATGTGGTCTATTCTGGAGAATGTTCCACTTGCATTGGAAAAAAATGTATGCTTTGCTGCTGTTGGGTGGAGTGTTCTCTATATGTAGGAGGTCAAGTTCATAATAATATTGACACTACTTTTCACTCTTATTCTTTCACAAGTGTACAGTGGAGATTTCCAGAAGCTCTGTGATGTATAACATTGGAAAAGATGGGATGCAAAAGCTTGTGTTTGCACTCTTCTTTCTCTCACCTGACCCCCTCTCTTCTAATTCAGACCAAGAGTGCTTCTCACTTGAGGGTCACCTTTGACTCTTAAAAGCTAAAGGAATAGAGTGGAGCCCAGAGAAATGCAACCTTTCTTGGAACTGGTTCTTCATCTCTGTGTCCAAAAAAAAAAAAAGAGAGGCTCAGGAAAGAAATTCTTTCTAGAAAAGATGCAAGTCCTGCAGGTGGAGATCCCAGATGTTCTTTATCAGAAATCTTAGTATAGTGTTCTAAGTTCAGCAGAGCAAGATCCCCTAAAGGGAAGAATAACATGGTATGCTAATATGCTATTATTGACTTTAAATGCTTCATAACAAATTTCTCATCAAAATGGTTAAGGAAACATGAACTCAAGCATGAATAAAAGCAGTCAGATTCTGAAAGGGCACAGGGGCCCAGAAAAGGGAAGAATCACAGGTGTATTGGTGAAATTATGAAAACTGCCTAAACAGAACTCAACACAATCTGAGGTAACATGAGACAAAAAAAAAGAAGAAAAAAAAAAACATTGCCATTGAGTTGACTCTTACTTGTGGTGACCCCATGTGTGTCAGAGCAGAAGTGTACTCTATAGGGTTTTCAGTGGCTGAATTTTCAGAAGTTCATAGCCAGGCCTTTATTCTGAGGCACCAGTGGGTGGACTCGAAGCACGAATATTTTTGTTATCAGCCAATTGCTTTAATTGTTTACACAGCCGAGGAACTCCATGCAGCATTGTTCAGGGGCATGAAAATGAAGAAGGGTATATAAAAAAATTTAAAACAAAGACCACTTTGCTTAAATTTTAGCCCTACTCACTCATATCAGTTTATGTATGTTTAAATATGTTTTTAAATGGTTACAAAATTTTATGCATGATCTAATAGATAATCTGGAGAGGAGTGAGTATTCATACATCTGTACTCTATGTTACCATTAACAAATTATAGGACTTTGTGCTAATGATATATCCTGTCTTAGGCTGGGTTCCCTAGAGAAGGAAAAACAGTAATGTGTATAAATATATATAAAGAGATTTATATTAAGGAAACAGCTCACGTGATTGTAAGGGTTGGAACTCTCAAGTCCTTGGATCAAGATTGAGTCCTTTCCCAATTCACGGAGCCACAGAAGCTGGTGAACTCAAGATGAGCACATTGGAGAGCAGAGATCCCTCTCACGGGTTGTGATGGTCGAGGAATCCCCAAGGTCCACAGGCAGGACCACAAGATTTCTGCTGAGTCAGCTGCAGGGGCTGGCAAACCAAAGATAGGTAGGTCGGGGAGCAGGACTCTTGCTCGCAGGCCATGAAGATCGCCGAATCCCAAGATGGACAGGTAAGCTGCTAGCTCAAGTCCCAAGATCCAGAGGTCAGACAAGAGACAGCTGCTGGGTCCAGAACAAGCCAACAACCTTTGCAAGGTGAGCAGGAAAATGAAGAAGACAGCAGAAGGGGGACAGACAAAGGCTGAGGGGGCGGTGAACCACCACAGGCCCCACCCCGACTGTGTAGCACTCAGCAGATTCCATCATGGGAGTGATCACATATCATATTTCAACAGGAAAGTGATCACAACGTTATACAACTGACAAAACACTGAGAACCATGATCCAGCCAAGTTGACACACAGTTTTAACCATCACATATCCTTTCTAAGCTTCAGTTTTCTGCTTAAAATAAAGACAAAATTCTGTCCTGACTAGATTATAAAATGATTATAGCCAACAAATTAGAAATATAAATGTACTGCAAATGCTTTAGGACACATAAATTAAAATATTACCATTATCTTCCCATCATTCTTTACCAAAAATACATTCCAGATTTAATACCATTACTTCATTGAATATTTTTCTTACCAGAAGCTGCCATACATGATTACATTTAGGCTTTTATGTTTTTATTTTGAATATTTACTTAGTGATTATAAAAAATTATAAAATAAAAAAATTTATAGTGATTATAGGGTGCTTCAAAACCCAAAGAAATGGCAATTTTAACTTGCATGATAAAATAGTCTATAGACTGTCATTATTTATGCATTATTACATTCTCTACCACAAATTTATGTTTTGTCCCTTAGTGGGTGGTGACGTACTTCACTCACATTTGGTTTAAATATGTTTTAAACTTATTTATTGAGGTACATCTCATACTACAAAGTACATGAGCATTAAGTATATCTAATTTTTTTCCATACATATTCATCTATGTAACCACCATTCACATAAAAATTTAGAACACTTCCTGGGCCCAAGAACATTTCTGTCCCCTACAAGTCTATAAGATCAAAGGTAACCACTATTTAATTAACCAAAGAGGATTATATTTTAAAATATTAAATTTATTTTATGATTAAAATATAGACTTATTTAGACGCATCAGGTGCTTTGACTACAAATTGTGTGTGCTACATATGTCAATCAATAAATCCAGCCAAAAAAAAATCTGTTTTTGTTGTTAGGTGCCATTGTGTCAGGTTCCGACTCATAGCGACCCTATGCACAACAGAACAAAACACTGCCTGGTTCCGCGCCATCCTCACAATTATTACTATTCTTGAGACAATAGTTGCAGCCACTGCATCAGTCCATCTTGTTGAGGGTCTTCCTTTTCTTCACTGACCCTGTAATTTACCAAGCATGATGTCCGTCTCCAGGGACTGATCTCTCCTGATAACATGTGCAAAGTATGTAAGACATAGTCTCGATATCCTTGCTTCTAAGGAGCACTCTGGTTGTATTTCTTCCAAGACGAATTTGTTCATTCTTTTGGCAGTCCATGGTATATTCAATATTCTTCACCAACCCCACAATTCAAAGGCGTCAATTCTTATTCAGTCTTCCTTATTCATTGTCCAGCTTTTGCCTGCATATGATTGAAAACACCATGGCTTTGGTCAGGCACACCTTAGTCCTCAAGGTGACATCTTTACTTTTCAACACTTTAAAGAGGTCTTTTGCAGCTGATTTGCCCAAAGCAATGTCTTTTGATTTCTTGATTGCTGCTTCCATGGGTGTTGATTGTGGATCCAAGTAAAGTGAAATCCTTAACAATCTTTTCTCAATTTGTCATGATGTTTTTTGTTGGTTCAGTTGTAAGGATGTTTGTTTTCTTTATGTTGAGGTGTAATCCATACTGAAGGCTGTGATCTTTGATCTTCATCAGTAAGTGCTTCAAGTTCTCTTCACTTTCCGTCAAGCAAGGCTGTGTCATCTGCATAAAGGAGATGGTTGATGAGTCCTCTTCCAATCCTGATTCCCTGTTCTTCATATAGTCCAGCTCCTTGGATTATTTGCTTAGCATACAGATTGAATAGGTATGGAGAAAGGATACAAACATGACACACATCTTTGCTGACTTTAAACCATGCAGCATCCTCTTGTTCTGACTGAATGATTGCCTCTTGATCCATGTACAGGTTCCTCACGAGCACAATTAAGTGTTTCAGAATGTCCATTTTCCACAATGTTATCCATAGTTCGTTATGATCTACACAGTTGAACGTCTTAGCATAGTCAATAAAACACAGGTAAACATCTTTCTGGTATTTTCTGTCGATATACTGCTGTAACCGCTTTTGAATGATCTTCAGCAAAATTTTACTTGCGTGCGATATTGATGATATTGTTCGATAATTTCTGTATTTGATTAGATTGCCTCTCTTGGGAATAGGCATAAATACCGATCTCTTCCAGTCAGTTAGCCAGGTAGCTATCTTCCAAATTTCTTGGCATAGATGAGTGAGCACTTCCAGCTCTGTATCTGTTTGTTGAAACATCTTAATTGGTCTTCCGTCAATTCCCAAAGCCTTGTTTTTCGCCAATGCCTTTAGTGCAGCTTGGACTTCTTCCTTCAGTACCATTGGTTCTTGATCATACGCCACCTCCTAAAATGGCTGAACAAAGAACAGCTCTTTTTGGTATCTGAATCTGTGTATTCCTTCCATCTTCTTTTTTTTAAACAATTTTTTTGTGCTTTAAGTGAAAGTTTACAAATCAAGTCAATCTCTCACATATACACTTATATACACCATACTACATACTCCCACTTACTCTCCCCTCAATGAGTCAGCCTGCTCCCTCCTTCCAATCTCTCCTTTCATGACCATTTTGCTAGTTTCTAACCCCCTCTACCCTCCCATCTCCCCTCCAGACAGGAGATGCCAATATAGTCTCAAGCGTCCACCTGATGCAAGTAGCTCACTCCTCATCAGCGTCTCTCTCCAACCCGTTCTCCAGTCCAATCCATGTCTGATGAGTTGGCTTCGGGAATGGTTCCTGTCCTGGGCCAGCAGAAGGTTTGGAGACCGTGACTGCCAGGGTTCTTCTAGTCTTAGTCAGACCATTAAGCATGATCTTTTTATGAGAATTTGGGATCTGCATCCCACTGTTCTCTTGCTCCCTCAGGGGTTCTCTGTTGTGCTCCCTGCCAAGGCAGTCATTGGTTGTGGCTGGGCACCATCTAGTTCTTCTGGTCTCAGGATGATGTAGTCTCTAGTTCACGTGGCCCTTTCTGTCTTTGGGGCTCATAATTATCTTGTGACTTTGGTGTTCTTCATTCTCCTTTGATCCAGGTGGGTTGAGACCAATTGATGCATCTTAGATGGCCATTTGTTAGCATTTAAGACCCCAGAGGCCACACTTCAAAGTGGGATGCAGAATGTTTTCTTAATACAATTGATTTTGCCAATTGACTTAGACGTCTCCTGAAGCCATAGTCCCCAAACCCCTGCCCTTGCTCCACTGACCTTTGAAGCATTCAGTTTATTCAGGAAACTTCTTTGCTTTTGGTCCAGTCCAGTTGAGCTGAGCTCCCCTATATTGAGTGTTGTCCTTCCCATCACCTAAAGGAGCTCTTATCTACTATCTGATCAGTAAATAACACTCTCCCACCCTCCCTCACATAACCACAAAAGAATGTGTTCTTCTCAGATTAAACTATTTCTCAAGATCTTATAAGAGTGGTCTTATACAATATTTGTCCTCTTGCATCTGACTAATTTCACTCAGCATAATGCCTTCCAGGTTCCTCCATGTTATGAAATGTGTCATAGATTCATCATTGTTCGTTATCAATGCATAGTATTCCATTGTGTGAATATACCACAATTTACTTATGCATTTGCCCATTGATGGACACCTTGGTTGCTTCCAGATTTATCTTATTGTAAACAGTGCTGCAATAAACATGGGTGTGCATATACCTGTTTGTTTAAAGGCTCTTATTTCTCTAGGATATATTCCAAGGAGTGGGATTTCTGGGTCATGTGGTAGTTCTGTTTCTAGCTTTTTAAGGAAACACCAGATAGATTTCCAAAGTGGTTGTACCATTTTACATTCCCACCAGCAGTGTATATAAGTGTTCCAATCTCTCCACAGCCTCCCCAACATTTATTATTTTGTGTTTTTTGGATTAATGCCAGCCTTGTTGGAGTAAGATGGAATCTCATCGCAGTTTTAATTTGCATTTCCCTAATGGCTAATGATTGAGAACATTTGCACATGTGTCTGTTAACCTCCTGAATATCTTCTTTAGTGAAGTGCGTGTTCATATCCTTTGCCCAATTTTTGATTGGGTTGTTTGTCTTTTTGTGGTTGAGTTTTAACAGAATCGTATAGATTTTAGAGATCAGGTGCTGGTCGGAGATGTCATAGCTGAAAATTTATTCCCAGTCTGTAGGTGGTCTTTTTACTCTTTTGGTGAAGTCTTTAGATGAGCATAGGTGTTTGATTTTTAGGAGCCCCCAGTTTTCAGGTTTCTCTTCGTCATTTTTGGTAATGTTTTGTATTCTGTTTATTTCTTCTATTGGGGCTGCTAACATTCCTATTTTTTCTTCCATGATCTTTTTTGTTTTAGTCCTTATGTGTAGGTCTTTGATCCACTTGGAGTTAGTTTTTGTGCATGGTATGAGGAATGGGTCCTGCTTCATTTTTTCACAGTTGGAAATCCAGTTATGCCAGCACCATTTGCTAAAAAAGACTATCTTTTCCCACATAACTGACACTGGGCCTTTGTCAAATGTCATCTGCTCATACGTGGATGGGTTTATATCTGGGTTCTCAATTCTGTTCCATTGGTCTATGTGCCTTTTCTTGTACCAGTACCTGGCTGTTTTGACTACTGTGGCTGCATAATATGTTATAAATCAGGTAGAGTGAGGCCTCCCACTTTCTTCTTCTTTTTCAGTAATGCTTTACTTATCTGGGGCTTCTTTCCTTTCCTTATGAAGTTGGTGATTTTTTCTCCATCACATTAAAAAATATCATTGGAATTTGGATTGGAAGTGCATTGTATATATAGATGGCTTTTTTTTTTTTTTTAATTTGGTAGAATAGACATTTTTACTACGTTAAGTCTTCCTATTCAAGAGCAAAGTTTGTTTTTCCAATTCAGTAGGTCACTTTTGGTTTCTTGCAGTAGTACCTTGTTGTTTTCTTTTTATAGGTCTTTTATATCTTTAGTACGATTTATTCCTAAGTATTTTATCTTCTTGGGGGCTACTGTGAATGGTATTGATTTACTGATTTCCTCTTCCATGTTCTTTTTGTTGATGTAGAGGAATCCAAGTGATTTTTGTATGTTTATCTTATAACCTGAGACTCTGCCAAACTCTTCTATTAGTTTCAGTAGTTTTCTGGAGGATTCCTTGGGGTTTTCTGTGTATAAGATCATGTCATCTGCAAATAGAGATAAGTTTACTTCCTCTTTGCCAATCCGGATGCCCTTTATTTCTTTGTCTAGCCTAATTGCTCTGGCTAGGACCTCTAGCACAATGTTGAATAAGAGCGGTGATAAAGGGCATCCTTGTCTGGTTCCTGTTCTCAAGGGAAATGCTTTCAGGCTCTCTCCATTTAGAGTGATGTTGGCTGTTGGCTTTGTATAATTTTGTTTAAAAATGCCCTCTGTTATGTTGAGGAATTTTCCTTCAACTCCTATTTTGCTGAGAGTTTTTATCGTGAATGGGTGTTGGACTTTGTCAAATGCCTTTTCTGCATCAATTGATAAGATCATGTGGTTTTTGTCTTTTATTTATATGGTGGATTACATTAATGGTTTTTCTAATATTAAACCAACAAAAAAAAAAAAAACCTTGCATACCTGGTATAAATCCCACTTGGTCATGGTGGATTATTTTTTTGATATGTTGTTGAATTCTATTGGCTAGAATTTTGTTGAGGATTTTCGCATCTATGTTCATGAGGGATATAGGTCTGTAATTTTCTTTTTTTATGGTGTCTTTACCTTGTTTTGGTATCAGGGATATGGTGGCTTCATCGAATGAGTTAAGTAGTATTCCATCATTTTCTATGCTTTGAAATACCTTTAGTAGTAGTGGTGTTAACTCTTCTCTGAAAGTTTGGTTGAAACTTTGCACTGAAGCCGTGCAGGCCAGGGTCTTTTTTTGTTGGGAGTTTTTTGATTACTTTTTCAATCTCTTTTTTTGTTACGGGCCTATTTAGTTGTTCTTTTTCTGAATGTGTTAGTTTAGGTAGGTAGTGTTTTTCTAGGAATTCATCCATTTCTTCTAGGTTTTCATATTTATTAGAGTACAATTTTTTGTAGTAACCTGATATGTTTCTTTTAATTTCAGTTGGGTCTGTTGTGATATGGCCCATCTCGTTTCTTATTCGGGTTATTTGTTTCCTTTCCTGTATTTCTTTAGTCAGTCTGGCCAATGTTTTATCAATATTGTTAATTTTTTCAAAGAACCAGCTTTTGGGTTTGTTAATTCTTTCAGTTGTTTTTTTTTGGTCTCTAATTCATTTAATTCTGCTCTAATTTTTCTTATTTGTTTTCTTCTGGTGCCTGATGAATTCTTTTGTTGCTCAGTTTCTATTTGTTCAAGTTGTAGGGACATTTCTCTGATTTTGGCTCTTCTTTATGTATGTGTGCATTTATCTATAGAAATTGAGCTCTGAGCACTGCTTTTGCTGTGTTCTAGATGTTTTGATAGGAAGTGTTTTCAGTCTTGTTGCATTCTGTGAATTTCTTTATTCCCTCCTTAATGTCTTCTACAACCCAGTCTTTTTTGAGCAGGGTATTGTTCAGTTTCCAAGTGTTTGATTTCTTTTCCCTGCTTTTCCTGTCACTGATTTCCACTTTTATGGCCTTATGGCCAGAGAAGATGCCTGGTAATATTTCAATGTTTTTGATTCCAAAAAGGTTTGTTTCATGACCTAATATGTGATCTATTCTAGAGAATGTTCCAAGTGCACTAGAAAAAAAATGTATACTTTGCAGGTGTTGGGTGGAGTGTTCTGTATAAGTCTATGAGGTCAAGTTGGTTGATTGTAGCAGATACATCTTCTGTGTCTCTATTGAGCTTCTTACTGGAAGTCCTATCCTTCTCTGAAAGTGGTGTGTTGAAGTCTCCTCCTATAATTGTGGAGGTGTCTATCTCACTTTTCAATTCTTTTAAAGTTTGTTTTATGTATCTTGCAGCATTGTCGTTGGGTGCATAAATATTTAATATGGTTATATCTTTCTGGTAAATTGTCCCTTTAATCATTATGTAGTGTCCTTCTTTATTCTTTGTTGTAGATTTAACTTTAAAGTCTATTTTGTCAGAAATTAATATTGCCACTCCTGCTCTTTTTTGATTGTTGTTTGCTTGATATATATTTTTTTCCCATCATTTGAGTTTTAGTTTGTTTGTGTCTCTAAGTCTAAGATGCCTCTCTTGTGGGCAGCACATAGACGGATTGTGTTTCTTTATTCAGTCTGAGACTCTCTGTCTCTTTATGGGTGCATTTTGTCCATTTACATTCAGCATAATTATAGATGAGTTTAGGGTTGCCATTTTGATGTTTTTCTGTGTATGTTGTTGACAGTTTCATTTTTCCACTCATTTTTTTGTGCTGAGAAAGTTTTCTTTGTAAAGTGTGTGTTCCTCATTTTCATAGTAGTTAAATTTATTTCTGCTGAGTCGTTATGTTTTTCTTGGTTTTTATTTTGAAGTATGGAATTGTTATACCCCTTTGTGGTTACCTTAGTGTTTACCCCTATTTTTCTAAGTAAAAACCTAACTTGTATCGTCCTATACTGCCTTGTTTTCCTCTCCATATGGAAGATCTATACCTCCTGTATTTAGTCCTTCTTTTTTGATTACTGTAGTCTTTTACACATTAACTTCAATGATTCCCTGTTTTGAACATTTTTTTCTTTTTTAAATTAATCTTATTTTGTTTTTGTGATTTCCCCATTCGTGTTGATATCCATATGATCTGTTCTGTGACCTTGTGTTTTGTTGGTATCTGATATTATTGTTTTTCTGACCAAAGAATTTCCTTTAGTAATTCTTGTAGCTTTGGTTTGGTTTTTGCAAATTCTCTAAGCTTGTGTTTATCTGTAAACGTTTTAATTTCACCTTCATATTTGAAAGAGAGTTTTGCTGGATATATGATTCTTGGCTGGCAGTTTTTCTCCTTCAGTGCTCTATATATGTCATCCCATTGCCTTCCTGCCTGCATGGTTTCTGCTGAGTATTCTAAACTTATTCTTATTGGTTCTCCTTTGTCAGTAACTTTTTGTTTATCTCTGGCTGCTTTTAAAATTTTCTCTTTATCTTTGTTATTGGCAAGTTTGATGATAATATGCGTTGGTGATTTTCTTTTTGGATCAGTCATGTATGGTGCTCGATGAGCATCTTGGATAGATATCCTTTCATCTTTCACGATTCCAGGGAAGTTTTCTGTCAACAGATCTTCAACTATTCTGTCTGTATTTTCTGTTATCCTTCCCTGTTCTGGAACTCCAATCACATGCAAGTTATTCTTCTTGATAGAGTCCTACATGATTCTTAGAGTTTCTTCATTTTTTAATAAAATTTTTTAATTTGATTTTTCTTCAACTATATTGGTGGTGTCAATTGCCTTTCCTCCATCTCGCCCATGCTGCATTCCAATTCCTCAATTCTGCTCCTTTGACTTCCTATTGAGTTGTCTAATTCTGTAATTTTACTGTTAATCTTTTGGACTTCTGAATGCTGTCTCTCTATGGATTTTTGCAGCTTATTAATTTTTCCACTATGTTCTTGAATAATCTTTTTGATTTCTTCAACTGATTTATCAGCGTGTTCCTTGGCTTTTTCTGTAGATTGCCTTATTTCGTTTCTGAGGTCATCCCTGATGTCTTGAAGCATTCTGTATACTAGTTTTTTATATTCTGCATCTGGCAATTCCAGGATTGTATCTTCATTTGGGAAAGATTTTGATTCTCTATTTTGGGGATTTGTAGGAGCAATCATGGTCTGCTTCTTTATGTGATTTGATATCGACTGCTGTCTCTGAGCCATCTATAAGATATTGTAATGATTTATTTTATATTTGTTCACTGAGTCTTATCTTCTTGTTTTGTTTTGTTTCAATATACCCAGATGGGCTACTAGATTGCACTGTCTTGATTGTTGTAGACTTTGAATCACTTATGTCCTATTACTGGCTGTTTTGAGCTGTTACCAGATATATAAGCCTAAGAGTCCATTTGCTGTTCTTGAAAGGAATCAGCTTAGGCGTTCTGATTTTGGGTCACCCAGTGTGTGGTGTAAACTGTCACCTATTAACTTAGAAGAGTAGTGGTGACAGTTGTATGCACCAGATTCTAGTAGTGGCAGGGGGTCACACTCCAAGGAGGGCAGGATGTTGACAGCCTTCCCCCACTTGCCAGTGAAGTAGGCATGTCTCTATTCCTAACGCACTTTGGTGGGTGGGCTCTGCAGCTGTACCTTAGGCACCCAATGCTTGTAGCTCTCAAGACTGGTAGGTGTCAGTATCCTAGACCCCTTTAGCAGATGCCTAGGTGGTTTGGGTAGAGCTTCAGCCCTCAGTTCCCCACTGTGAATCAGTGAGTGTTGATAGGTAGAGATGTATCATACCTGGACAACTTGTCTTTCCACTGTTCTGCTAAAACAATTACAGTCGGATCTCTGTCAGAATTGCCTTTGCATTATAATACCCACCTTGTTCCCTGTAGGGATGAAAGCCAAAGACTGGATTTCATATGCTTGGCTGGAGCTGGTTCTGTATTTTTTTCCAGTTTAGGGAAGTCAGGGAAGGATTTTTTGCTCCTAGGTTGTTAGTTGCTGCTTCTCTCAGACCTGGGAATGTGTTAGAAAAAAAGAAAAAAACAATTTGCAGAGCACTTCACTCCCTGGCCCAGGAAATTCCAATGTTAAGGAAGCCTCCTGGGCAGGGAGGGGAGGGATCAGATAGATGGCAGAGAGTAGCAATATAGACAAAGTTACTTATCTTGCTTGGTGATGACTGTTTTATCTGAGATTCCAGAGGGGCATGTAGCTTGTGTGCACTGGCTGGGTGGAGATTGCCCCCAGGGTCAGGCCTGCATCCCGTGCTTGCGCCCTCTCATGAAGCCATGATCAGCTCCTCCACTCCTAGTCCAAAGCCCAGTGCCAAGGTTTTCTGGCTGGGACTCTGCACTCCAGAACCCAAAACCAGTCGCTGCTTTCCGATGATTTCTCCTGCTGTCAGCTGCATCCTTGTGCAGGCTGCGTGTGCTCGCTGGGTTTCCACTGAGGTTACTTCAGGGGGCTAGGGCTGCATCCCGTGCTTGCGCCATCTCAGGAAGCTGCGCTCAGCTCCTCTGCACTTAGTCTAAAGCCTGGCCAAGGTTTTTGGACTAGGACGCTTTCTCTAGGCTCCGAAAACAGTTCCCTCTTCCCCGTGGTTGCTCGTTCTCTTGTCAGCCACATCAGTGTGCCGCCTGCTTGCCCTGGCTGAGTCTCTACCTAGGTTACTCCAGGGGCTTATGGGTTAGGACTGTTTGCCATGCTTGCCCCATCTCCGTCTCTGTAAGCAGCAATCAGCCCCACCTCTCTGGCACCAGGGAACCACAAGGGCTCAAGGCTGTGTCTCTGGATGCCGGTTCCAGAAGCAGTCGCTGCTTCAGGATACGGCTTTTTGCTCTCCTGTCACTCAGGTCAACTCTTTAGTTTTGTATTCGATGGTCAGCATTAGTAGATTGTCATGTATGTGATGAATTCACTTGTTTTTCTGAGTCTTTGTTGCAAGAGGGATCCACGGTAGCTTCTACTTATTCAGCCATCTTGGCCCCGCCTCCTTCCATGTTCTTTTGATGATTTCTGCGTTGTTTAATATTTTTCCTGTAGAATCCTTCAGTATTGCAACTGGAGGCTTGAATTTTTTCTTCAGTTCTTTCAGCTTGAGAAATGCTGAGCATCTTCTTCCCTTTTGGTTTTCTATCTCCAGGTCTTTGCACATGTAATCATAATACTAACTTCATCTTCTGGAACCCCCCTTTGAAATCTTCTGTTCAGTTCTTTTACTTCATCACTTTTTCCTTTTGCTTTAGCTACTCGACACTCACGAGCAAATTTCACAGTCTCTTCTGACATCCATTTTGGTCTTTTCTTTCTCTACCGTCTTTTTAATGACCTCTTGCTTTCTTCATGTATGATGTTACTGATGTCATTCCATGACTTATCTGGTCTTCGGTCATTAGTGTTCAATTCATCAAATCTATTCTCGAGATGGTCTCTAATTTCAAATGGGATATAAAAATTTATTTTATGATTAAAATATAGACTTATTTAGATGCATCAGGTGCTTTGATGACAAAATCTGTGCACTACATATGTTAATCAATAAATCCAGCCAACAAATATCTGTAAGAGGAACCATTTCGGGTATAATCTGGAACTTTTTTAAAAAGTGCTTTTATCCGTCTCTGCCTAACTATCTCTGTCTCTGTATTATCTGCTTATAGAGAAAGTAGCATGCCCCCATTTTAGAAAACCTAGAACGTAGAAAGAGTAACAAGACTAACAAGTAAGAAACTAGAAGAATGATGCATTTTCACATTATCTAATCATTCAGTAAATGAATATATTTTGAGTAGATACAGATGCCAGTATTTAAATGCTAAAGTGTTTTTTCCTAGTGGTAAGTGTTGGTTCAAAGGGCATAGAGAAATAGGAGAGTGCCTATCACCCATGGAAGAGTGAGTGTTGCATTGAGATTTGAAAGTTTGGTCAAAGTTAGGGAGGCAGAGTAGAGCATTTAATAGTAAGGGAGAATTAAAATTTAAATTGATACATTAATATAAGTAATACAAAATAATATAAAACAGTAAATAAAATAGCATACATCTGATTTGGCAGAAGTCAAAGAAGTTTGCCGAAGACTCATGAAAATTAACATTGTATGGGAAGAAACAGGCCCTTTAAAGTGGACTTGAAAGTAAGACAGGGATTTTGAGAGGTGGAAAACAGAGCTGCCAAAGGCTTTTGAGTTGAGAAGTGATGTCATAAGAGCAGGGCTTAAGGAAGCTGGAGGCCAGTGCAGGACAGAAGCTGAAGCAGAGGGCACTGCAGTGCTGTCACTCTGACATGGGTGTGCTGGCAGTAGAACTAAGAGGAAAGAAGTATTGGAAGAAAAATCAGCAGAGTAATGTGGAGAAGAGTAATGAGGCCATGCAGGAGGAGGCTAAATTATAGGCTTCTCTCAGAGGAGGAAAATGGGGAAGCTGAGCTACTCTTTGTGAAAAAAATCTGAGTTTAATAAACAGAAACTTGCATTTTCAGACTTCCCTCTATCATTTTTATGTCTTATAATTGGGGCTTCTGTAAGAAAGCAAAACTAGAGCTACAAATTGGGACATTATCTGATGATGGGCCCCACCCTGAGCTGGGTGACATCAGGACATAGTTAACCAGGAATGTTGGGTAGGCAGAGATGAGAGTGATAGATGGTGTTAGAAGATGCTTCCTTTAGAGGGGCAGATAGGACTGAGGGATAATAAATTCAGGTGGATTAAAAAATTTAATCTTAGATATCCAAGGCAGAGAAGTTCACACCACAAGAATCAGGCAGGCTCAAAGATGTACGGTAAGAGTGAACAAGGGGGTGCTCCCAAGCCAAAGACATCAAAAAGGAGTTCTGCTTTTAGGACAGTTTGCTCCCTGCTCTTCTTCATTCCCCTCCCTGTGGGAGGTGCCAAAACCTTAAGCCAGGTAGTGGGACAATGAGTTGAGAAACAGTGCCCAGTTAGATCAGTTTGCTTCTGGTTAAATTGGATTGAGAAGGAGGGGGAAAGACCTCATACAATAGATGTTCGAAAATACGATAATGAAGAAGTTTTACAAATAGAGAAGACAGATAAAATAACATAGGGCTAAGAACCCTGCCTGGGGTAAAAACCGTGACTGGATATATTAGACAATAAACAGGGTAAGGGAGGTTGGAAATGTAAGAAAACTACTGTCAGTATAATGTTACTGAATAAAAATGAGAATATTGGTTAATATCTTTTAAACTTATTTTTGCCAGGTACCCTTCTTGAATTTTACAAGAAGTCATTTCTCCCAACAATGATATGAGGAAGAATTATTTTTCTAATTTTATTGTTGAGGAAAGCTTACTCAAAGGAAGAGTAAGTGATAAGGCAGAAATTACACAGCTAAGAAGTGCCAAAGACAGGATATGAGCCCAGGTAACTTGACTCTACAAACTCTTAGCCTCTACACTAAGCAGAAATTTCAAGATAAAATAGATACAATGGCATATAATCTTCAGACAATAAGTAGACCATGTTCAAAGACAAAGTACATTTATTAAATACGTAGGACCATTAGGTTTGCCAGTAAGCCAGTCTTGAAGATAATCAAGGGAAGAACTTTAGTGATCCAAGGATAGAAGCTAATTTGTAAAGTAACAAGATCAAGAACTGTTAGGGGAAACAATGCAACCAAGATATTATGGAAGTACTTTCTTAATCTGTAAAGGAAGACATGTCCCAAGTCAGTAGGTAGAAGTATTGGTAAGGAGGCTTCTCTGTAAATCTAGATTAAAAAAATAATTTTTTTTTTTTTTTTTAGATTAAAGCCCAGGCCAAACAGAAAACTGAATGCTGATCCTTCCCTGCAGGCAGCTGAATGACTGAACTGTAGATGGAAATCAACTTCTCCTCGATCCTAAACCTTAAGAAAATGATATGAAGTTACACAGGTGAGACAGACACCGCTGGCTTCTAATTCAATATTCATTATTCCTTACTCCTTAGCAAAAAAAAAAAAAAAAACAAGCCCATTGCCACTGAGTCAATTCCGACTCATGGTGACCCTTGTGGACAGAGCAAAACTGCCCCATAGGATTTCTAAGACTGTAATCTTTATGGAAACAGGATGCCACATTTTTCTCCCTAAGAATGACTGGAGGGTTCCAACTGCCAACCTTTCAGTTAGCAGCTGAGCACTTTTTTTTTTTTTAATAATTTTTACTGTGCTTTAAATGAAAGTTTACAAATCAAGTCAGTCTCCCACACAAAAACCCACATACACCTTGCTACACACTCCCAATTACTCTCCCCCTAATGAGACTTTTTTTTTTTTTAATGAGACAGGCTGCTCTCTCTCTCCACTCTCTCTTTTCATGTCCTTTTCATCAGCTTCTAACCTCTTCCACTCTGTCATCTCCCCTCCAGGCAGGAGATGCGAACATAGTTTCAAGTGTCCACCTGATCCAAGAAGCTCACTCCTCACCAGCATCCCTCTCCAACCCATTGTCCAGTACAATCCCTGTGTGAAGAGTTGGCTTCAGGAATGGTTCCTGTCCTGGGGCAACAGAAGGTCTGGGAGCCATGACCACTGGGGTCCTTCCAGTCTCAGTCAGACCATTAAGTCTGGTCTTATGAGAATTTGGGGTCTGCACCCCACTGCTCTCCTGCTCCATCAGGGGTTCTCTGTTGTGTTGCCTGTCACGGCAGTCATCAGTTGTATCCAGGCACCATCTAGTTCTTCTGGTCTCAGGATGATGTAGGTCTCTGGTTCATGTGGCCCTCTCTGTCTCTTGGGCTCTTAGTTGTCATGTGACCTTGGTGTTCTTCATTCTCCTTTGCTCCAGGTGGGTTGGGACCAATTGATGCATCTTAGATGGATGCTTGTTAGCATTTAAGACCCCAGACGCCACATTTCAAAGTGGGATGCAGAATGTTTTCATAATAGAATAATTTTGCCAATTGACTTAGAAGTCCCCTTAAACCATGGTCCCCAAACCCCCGCCCTTGCTCCGCTGACCTTTGAAGCATTCATTTTATCCCAGAAACTTCTTTGCTTTTGGTCCAGTCCAATTGAGCTGACCTTCCATGTATTGAGTGTAGTCCTTCCCTTCACCTAAAGCAGTTCTTATCTACTAATTAATCAGTAAAAAACCCTCGCCCACCCTCCCTCCCTCCCCGCCTCGTAACCACAAAAGTATGTGTTCTTCTCAGTTTATACTATTTCTCAAGATCTTATAATAGTGGTCTTATACAATATTTGTCCTTTTGCCTCTGACTAATTTCGCTCAGCATCATGCCTTCCAGGTTCCTCCATGTTATGAAATGTTTCAGAGATTCGTCACTGTTCTTTATCGATGCGTAGTATTCCATTGTGTGAATATACCACAATTTATTTACCCATTCATCCATTGATGGACACCTTGGTTGCTTCCAGCTTTTGGCTATTGTAAACAGAGCTGCAATAAACATGGGTGTGCATATATCTGTTTGTGTGAAGGCTCTTATTTCTCTAGGGTATATTCTGAGGAGTGGGATTTCTGGGATGTATGGAAGTTCTATTTCTAACTGTTTAAGATAACGCCAGATAGATTTCCAAAGTGGTTGTACCATTTGACATTCCCACCAGCAGTGTATAAGAGTTCCCATCTCTCCGCAGCCTCTCCAACATTTATTCTTTTGTGTTTTTTGGATTAATGCCAGCCTTGTTGGAGTGAGATGGAATTTCATCGTGGTTTTAATTTGCATTTCTCTAATGGCTAATGATCGAGAGCATTTTCTCATGTATCTGTTAGCTGCCTGAATATCTTCTTTAGTGAAGTGTGTGTTCATATCCTTTGCCCACTTCTTGATTGGGTTGTTTGTCTTTTTGTGGTTGAGTTTTAACAGAATCCTATAGATTTTAGAGATCAGGCACTGGTCGGAGATGTCATAGCTGAAAAGTCTTTCCCAGTCTGTAGGTGATCTTTTTATCTTTTGGTGAAGTCTTTAGATGAGCATAGGCGTTTGATTTTTAGGAGCTCCCAGTTATCTGGTTTCTCTTCATCATTTTTGGTAATGTTTTGTATTCTGTTTATGCCTTGTATTAGGGCTCCTAAGGTTGTCCCTATTTTTTCTTCCATGATCTTTATTGTTTTAGTCTTTATGTTTAGGGCTTTGATCCACTTGGAGTTAGTTTTTGTGCATGGTGTGAGGTATGGGTCCTGTTTCATTTTTTTTGCAAATGGATATCCAGTTATGCCAGCACCATTTGTTAAAAAGACTCTCTTTTCCCCAATTAACTGACACTGGGCCTTTGTCAAATATCAGCTGCTCGTATGTGGATGGACTTATATCTGGGTTCTCAATTCTGTTCCACTGGTCTATGTGCCTGCTGTTGTACCAATACCAGGCTGTTTTGACTACTGTGGCTGTATAATAGGTTCTAAAATCAGGTAGAGTGAGGCCTCCCACTTTCTTCTTCTTTTTCAGTAATGCTTTGCTTATCCGAGGCTTCTTTCCCTTCCATATGAAGTTGGTGGTTTGTTTCTCTATCACCTTAAAAAATGACATTGGAATTTGGATCGGAAGTGCATTGTATGTAAAGTTGGCTTTTGGTAGAATAGACATTTTTACTATGTTAAGTCTTCCTATCCATGAGCAAGTTATGTTTTTCCACTTAAGTATGTCCTTTTGAATTTCTTGTAGTAGAGCTTTGTAGTTTTCTTTGTATAGGCCTTTTACATCCTTGGTAAGATTTGTTCCTAAGTATTTCATCTTCTTGGGGGCTACTGTGAATGGTATTGATTTGGTTATTTCCTCTTCGGTATTCTTTTTGTTGATGTAGAGAAATCCAAGTGATTTTTGTATGTTTATTTTACAACCTGAGACTCTGCCAAACTCTTCTATTAGTTTCAGTAGTTTTCTGAAGGATTCCTTACGGTTTTCTGTGTATAAGATCATGTCATCTGCAAATAGAGATAATTTTACTTCCTCTTTGCCAATCCGGATGCCCTTTATTTCTTTGTCTAGCCTAATTGCTCTGGCTAGGACTTCTTGCACAGTGTTGAATAACAGAGGTGATAAAGGGCATCCTTGTCTGGTTTCCGTTCTCAAGGGAAATGCTTTCAGGTTCTCTCCATTTAAAGTGATATTGGCTGTTGGCTTTGCATAGATGCCCTTTATTATGTTGAGGAATTTTCCTTCGATTCCTATTTTGGTGAGAGTTTTTATTATAAAACGGTGTTGAACTTTGTCAAATGCCTTTTCTGCATCAATTGATAAGATCATGTGGTTTTTGTCTTTTGTTTTATTTATGTAGTGGATTACATTAATGGTTTTTCTAATATTAAACCAGCTTGCATACCTGGTATAAATCCCACTTGGTCGTGGTGAATTATTTTTTTGATATGTTGTTGAATTCTATTGACTAGAATTTTGTTGAGGATTTTTGCATCTATGTTCATGAGGGATATAGGTCTGTAAATTTCTTTTTTTGTAATGTCTTTACCTGGTTTTGGTATCAGGGAGATGGTGGCTTCATAGAATGAGTTGGGTAGTATTCCGTCATTTTCTATGCTTTGAAATACCTTTAGTAGCAGTGGCGTTAACTCTTCTCTGAAAGTTTGGTGGAACTCTGCAGTGAAGCCGTCCGGGCCAGGGCTTTTTTTTGTTGGGAGTTTTTTGATTACCCTTTCAATCTCTTTTTTTGTTATGGGTCTATTTAGTTGTTCTACTTCTGATTGTGTTAGTTTAGGTAGGTAGTGTTTTTCCAGGAATTCATCCATTTCTTCTAGGTTTGCAAATTTGTTAGAGTACAATTTTTTGTAATAATCTGATATGATTCTTTTAATTTCAGTTGGGTCTGTTGTGATGTGGCCCTTCTCGTTTCTTATTCGGATTATTTGTTTCCTTTCCTGTATTTCTTTAGTCAGTCTAGCCAATGGTTTATCAATTTTGTTAATTTTTTCAAAGAACCGGCTTTTGGCTTTGTTAATTCTTTCAATTGTTTTTCTGTTCTCTAATTCATTTAGTTCAGCTCTAATTTTTATGATTTGTTTTCTTCTGGTGCCTGATGGATTCTTTTGTTGCTCACTTTCTATTTGTTCAAGTTGTAGGGACAGTTCTCTGATTTTGGCTCTTTCTTCTTTTTGTATGTGTGCATTTATCAATATAAATTGGCCTCTGAGCACTGCTTTTGCTGTGTCCCAGAGGTTTTGATAGGAAGTATTTTCATTCTCGTTGCATTCTATGAATTTCCTTATTCCCTCCTTGATGTCTTCTATAACCCAGTCTTTTTTCAGGAGGGTATTGTTCAGTTTCCAAGTATTTGATTTCTTTTCCCTAGTTTTTCTGTTATTGATTTCTAGTTTTATTGCCTTGTGCTCTGAGAAGATGCTTTGCAATATTTCGATGTTTTGGATTCTGGAAAGGTTTGTTTTATGACCTAATATGTGGTCTATTCTAGAGAATGTTCCATGTGCGCTAGGAAAAAAGTATAGTTTGCAGCAGTTGGGTGCAGAGTTCTGTATAAGTCAATGAGGTCAAGTTGGTTGATTGTTGTAATTAGGTCTTCCGTGTCTCTATTGAGCTTCTTACTGGATGTCCTGTCCTTCTCCGAAAGTGGTGTGTTGAAGTCTCCTACTATAATTGTGGAGGTGTCTATCTCACTTTTCAGTTCTGTTAAAAATTGATTTATGTATCTTGCAGCCCTGTCATTGGGTGCATAAATATTTAATATAGTTATGTCTTCCTGATCAATTGTCCCTTTTATCATTATGTAGTGTCCTTCTTTTCCTTTGTGGTAGATTCAAGTCTAAAGCCTATTTTGTCAGAAATTAATATTGCTACTCCTCTTCTTTTTTGCTTATTGTTTATTTGATATATTTTTTTCCATCCTTTGAGTTTTAGTTTGTTTGTGTCTCTAAGTCTAAGGTGTGTCTCTTGTAGGCAGCATATAGACAGATCGTGTTTCTTTATCCAGTCCGAGACTCTCTGTCTCTTTATTGGTGCATTTAGTCCACTTACATTCAGCGTAATTATAGATAAATAAGTGTTTAGTGTTGTCATTTTGATGCCTTTTTATGTGTGTTGTTGACAATTTCATGTTTCCACTTACTTTTTTGTGCTGAGATGGTTTTATTAGTAAATTGTGAGATCCTCATTTTCGTAGTGTTTGACTTTATGTTTGTTGAGTCATTACGTTTTTCTTGGCTTTTATCTTGAGTTATGGAGTTGTTATACCTCTTTGTGGTTACCTTAATATTTACCCCTATTTTTCTAAGTAAAAACCTAACTTGTACTGTTCTATATTGCCTTGTATCACTCTCCATATGGCAGTTCTATGCCACCTGTATTTAGTCTCTCTTTTTGATTATTGTGATCTTTTACATATTGACTTCAATGATTCCCTGTTATAAGCATTTTTTTTTAATTAATCTTAATTTTTTTTGTGTGATTTCCCTATTTGAGTTGATATCAGGATGTTCTGTTTTGTGACCTTGTGTTGTGCTGGTATCTGATATTATTGGTTTTCTGACCAAAGAATATCCTTTAGTATTTCTTGTAGTTTTGGTTTGGTTTTTGCAAATTCTCTAAGCTTGTGTTTATCTGTAAATATCTTAATTTTGCCTTCATATTTCAGAGGGAGTTTTGCTGGATGTATGATTCTTGGCTGGCAGTTTTTCTCCTTCAGTGCTCTGTATATGTCATCCCATTGCCTTCTTGCCTGCATGGTTTCTGCTGAGTAGTCTGAACTTATTCTTATTGATTCTCCCTTGAAGGAGACCTTTCTTTTCTCCCTGGCTGCTTTAACATTTTCTCTTTATCTTTGGTTTTGGCAAGATTGATGATAATATGTCTTGGTGATTTTCTTTTTGGATCAATCTTAAATGGGGTTCGATGAGCATCTTGGATGGATATCCTTTCATCTTTCATGATGTCAGGGAAGTTTTCTGTCAGCAGATCTTCAACTATTCTCTCTGTGTTTTCTGTCCTCCCTCCCTGTTCTGGGACTCCAATCACACGCAAGTTATCCTTCTTGATAGAGTCCCACATGATTCTTAGGGTTTCTTCATTTTTTTTAATTCTTTTATCTGATTTTTTTTCAGCTATGTTGGTGTTAATTCCCTGGTCCTCCAGATTTCCCACTCTGCATTCTAATTGCTCGAGTCTGCTCCTCCGACTTCCTACTGAGTTGTCTAATTCTGTAATTTTATTTTTAATCTTTTGGATTTCTACATGCTGTCTCTCTATGGATTCTTGCAACTTATTAATTTTTCCACTATGTTTTTGAATAATCTTTTTGAGTTCTTCAACTGTTTTATCAGTGTGTTCCTTGGCTTTTTCTGCAGTTTGCCTTGTTTCGTTTCTGATGTCTTGAAG
Organism: Loxodonta africana; assembly: GCF_030014295.1. Lineage (NCBI taxonomy): Eukaryota > Metazoa > Chordata > Mammalia > Proboscidea > Elephantidae > Loxodonta > Loxodonta africana. Next base: position 30,733,793 of record NC_087367.1, read on the forward strand.
CATTCTGTAAATTAGTTTTTTATATTCTGTATCTGATAATTCCAGGATTATATCTTCATTTGGGAAAGATTTTGATTCTTTTGTTTGGGGGGTTGTAGAAGCTGTCATGGTCTGCTTCTTTATGTGGTTTGATATCGACTGCTGTCTCTAAGCCATCACTAAGATATAAAAAAAAAAGATATAGTAGTGGTTTATTCTATAATTGCTCACTGAGTCTTATCTTGTTTTGTTTTCTCTCAGTATATGTGGATGGGCTACTAGACTGTGCTGTCTTGTTTGTTGTAGCCCTTGACTTACTTATGACCTATTACCAGCTGGTTTGGGCTGTTGCCAGATATATATGCCTGAGTCTATTCACTATTCTTGAGTAGAATCTGATTTTGGGTCATCAAGTGTGTGATGCAGAGTGTCACCTATCCACCTCGAGAAGTAATGGTGATAGTTGTGTGCACCAGATTCTATTAGCAGCTGGGGTTCACCCTCCGGGGGGAAGGATGCTGACAGGCTTCCCCCAAGTGTCAGTGAGGTAGGTGTGTCTCTATTCCTATAGCACCTTGGTGGGAGGGCACTGCAGCTGTACCTTAGGCCCCCAATGCAAGTACCTCTACTGATTGGTAGATGTCACCCTCCTTAGACCCCTAAGGCAAGAGGCTAGGTGGTCTGGGGGGAGCTTCAGCCCTCAGTTCCCTGTTGTGGGTCAGTTAGGGCTCTGTTGAATAAGCAGAGATATCAGACCTGGGAAACTTGTTTTCCCAGAAAATCCGCTAAAAAAAAATGCAGTCAGATCCCTATCAGAACTGCCTTTGGATTGTAACCACCACCTTGTTTCCTGTAAGGATGAAAGTCCAAGATTTGGATCATATATGCTTGGCTGTAGCTGGTTCTGTGTTTTTTGTCCAATTTGGGATGGATTTTTGGTCCCTGGTTTTTTTGTGGTTCCTTCTCTCAGGCCGGAAGAATGGGTTAGGAAAAGACCAAAAAAAAAAAAAAAAAAAGGGGGGAAAAGCAAAGCCGCCGCAGAGCCGGAGCCGTTCTCCCTCTGACTCAGGAAATTCCAATGTTAATGAAGCCGCCTGGGAAGGGTGGGGGAGAGTTCAGAGAAATAGGGGAGTAGCACCTCGGAATATAGCCAAGGTTGCTTATCTTGCTTGGAATGACTATTTTATCTGAGATTCTTGAAGGGCGTGTCACCTATGTGTGCTGGCTGTGTGGAGATTGCCCCCGAGGGTCTGGCCCGCTGAAGTCACGGTCAGATCCTCCACTGCCAGTCCAAAGCCCAGTGTCAAGGTTCCCCTGCTGGGACGCTGCACTCCCAGCTCCAAAACCAGTCACTGCCTCCCAGGGACTTCTCCCACCAGCTGCGTCACCACACCGCCTGAGCAGACCGGCTGGGCCCCCTCCCGGGGTGAGTTCAGGGGGGTAGGGCTGTGCCCCTTGTTTGCTCCATCACAAGATTTAGAGTTCAGCTTCCCTGGGCCCAGACCTAAGCCTGGCGCCAAGGTTACCTGACTTGGACGCTGGCTCCAGGCTCCAAAAACAGTCGCTGCTTCCCTGTATTTGTTCGTTCTCCATCTCTAAATCTGTGTTTGTTGTTCAGGGTTCGTAGATTGTTATGTATGTGATCGATTCACTTGTTTTTCTGAGTCTTTGTTGCAAGAGGGATCCAAGGTAGCATCTACCGAGTCAGCCATCTTGGCCCCTCCTCTCTAAAGTAGTTCTTATCTACTACTTAGTGACTACCCCTAATTAGTGAATACCCCTCTCCCACCCCCTCCCTCTCCCCTCTCGTAACCACAAAAGAATGTTTTCTTCTCAGTTTAAACTATTTCTCAAGCTCTTATAATAGTGGTCTTACACAATACTTGCTCTTTTTCAACTAATTTCTCTCATCATAATGCCTTCCAGGTTCCTCCATGTTATGAAATGTTTCACACATCCCTCACTGTTCTTTATTGATGCGAAGTATTCTGTTGTGTGAATATAGCATAATTTATTTATCCATTCATCCGTGATGGGCACCTTGGTTGCTTCCGTGTGTTTGATATTGTAAACAGTGCTGGAATAAACATGGATGTGCATATACCTGTTCATGTGAAGGCTCTTATTTCTCTAGGATATATTCCAAGGAGTGGGATTGCTGGATCATATGGTACTTCTATTTCTAACTTTTTAAGGAAGCACCAAATCTATTTCCAAAGTGGTTGTACCATTTGACATTCCCACCAGCAGTGTAGAAGTGTTCCAATCTCTCCACAGCTTCTCCAACATTTATTATTTTGTGTTTTTTGGATTAATGCCAGCCTTGTTGGAGTGAGATGAAATCTCATTGTAATTTTGATCTGCATTTCTCTAATGGCTAATGATTGTGAACATTTCCTCATATATCTGTTAGCTACCTGAATATCTTCTTTAGTGAAGTGTCTATTCATATCTTTTGCCCATTTTTTAGTTGGGTTATTTGTTTTTTGCAGTTGAGTTTTTGCAGTATCATGCAGATTTTAGAGATCAGGCGCTGATCAGAAATGTCATAGCTAAAAACTTTTTCCCAGTCTGTAGGTAGTCTTTTTACTCTTTTGGTGAAGTCTTTGGATGAGCATAAGTGTTTTATTTTTAGGAGCTCCCAGTTATCTAGTTTTTCTTCTATGTCCTTTATGTTTTCTGTACTGTTTGTGCTATGTATTAGGGCTCCTAACATTGTCCCTATTTTCTCTTCCATGATCTTTATCGTTTTAGATTTTATATTTAGGTCTTTGATCCATTTTGAGCTCGTTTTTGTGCATGGAGTGAGGTATGGGTCTTGTTTCATTTTTTTGCAGATGGATATCCAGTTATGCCAGCACCATTTGTTAACAAGACTGTCTTTTCCCCATTTAAGTGTTCTGAGGCCTTTGTCAAATATCAGCTGCTCATATATGGATGTATTTATGTCTGGATTCTCAATTCTGTTCCATTGGTCCATGTATCTGTTGTTGTACCAGTACCAGGTTGTTTTGACTACTGTGACAATATACTAGGTTCTAAAATTGGTAAAGTAAGGCCTCCCATTTTGTGCTTCTTTTTCAGTAATGCCTTATTTATCCTGGGACTCTTTCCATACGAAGTTGGTGATTTGTTTCTGCATCTCATTAAAGAATGTCACTGGGATTTGGATCGGAATTGCATTAAATGTATAGATTGCTTTTGGTAGAATAGACATTTTTATAATGTTAAGTCTTCCTATCCATGAGCAAGGTATGTTCTTCCACTTATGTAAGTCTCTTTTGGTTTCTTGCAGAAGTGTACCATAGTTTTCTTTGTATACGTCTTTTACATCTCTGGTAAGATTTATTCCTAAGTATTTTAACTTCTTGGTGGCTACTGTAAATGACATTGATTTGGTGATTTCCTCTTCGATGTTCTTTTTGTTGGTGTAGAGGAATCCAAATGATTTTTGTATGTTTATCTTGTATCCTGATACTCTGCTGAAATTTTCTATTATTTTCAGTAGTTTTCTGGAGGATTTCTTAGGGTTTTCTATGTATAAGATCATGTCATCTGCAAATAGAGATACTTTGACTTCTTCCTTGCCAATCTGGGTGCCCTTTATTTCTTTATCTAGCCTAATTGCTCTGTCTATGACTTCCAGCATAATGTTTGAATGAGAGTGGTGATAAAGGGCATCCTTGTCTGGTTCCCGATCTCATTGGGAATGTTTTCAGGCTCTCTCCATTTAGGGTGATGTTGGCAGTTGGCTTTGTATAAATGCCCTTTATTATGTTAAGAAATTTTTCTTCTATTCCTATTTTGCTGAGAGTTTTTATCATAAATGAGTGTTGAACTTTGTCAAATGCCTTTTCTGCATCAATTGATAAAATCATGTGGTTCTTGTCTTTTTTTTTTAATTTATGTGGTGGATTACATTAATTGTTTTTCTAATGTTGAACCATCCCCGCATACCTTGGTATGAATCTCACGTGGTCATGGTGAATTATTTTTTTGATATGTTGTTGAATTCTATTGGCTAGAATTTTGTTGAGGATTTTTGCATCTGCATTCAAGAGGGATATAGGTTTATAATTTTCTTTTCTTGTGGTGTCTTTATCCGGTTTTGGTATCCAGGATATGGTGGCTTCATAGAATGAGTTTGGTAGTATTCCATTCTTTTCTATGCTCTGAAGTACCTTTACTAGTAGTGGCGTTAACTCTTCTCTGAAAGTTTGGTAGAACTCTGCGGTGAAGCCTTCGGGACCATGGCTTTTTTTTTGTTGGTAGTTTTTTGATTACCTTTTCAATCTCTTCTTTTGTTATGGGTCTATTTAGTTCTTTTACCTTTGTTTGTGTTAGTTTAGGTGGGTAGTGTGTTTCTAGGAATTCATCCACTTCTAGGTTCTCAAATTTGTTTGAGTATAGTTTTTCATAGTAATCTGATATGATTCCTTTAATTTCAGTTGGGTCTGTTGTAATATCACCCATCTCATTTCTTATCCGGGTTATTTGCTTCCTCTCCTGTTTTTCCTTCGTCAGTTTGGCCGGTGGTTTATCAATTTTGTCGATTTTTTCAAAGAACCAGCTTTTGGTCTTGTTAATTCTTTCAATTGTTTTTCTGTTTTCTATTTCATGTAGTTCAGCTCTAATTTTTATTATTTGTTTTCTTCTGGTGCCTCTGGGTTTCTTTTGTTGCTCTCTTTCTATTCATTCAACTTGTAGGGATAATTCTTTCATTTTGGCCCTTTCTTCTTTTAGGATGTGCAATTATTGATATAAATTGGCCTCTGAGCACCACTTTTGCTGCGTCCCAAAGGTTCTGATAGGAAGTGTTTTCATTCTCATTGGAGTCTATGAATTTCTTTATTCCATCCTTAATGCCGTCTATAATCCAGTCTTTTTTTGAGCAGGGTATTGTTCAGTTTCCAAGTGTTTGATTTCTTTTCCCTGCTTTTCCTGTTATTGATTTCCACTTCTATGGCCCTATGGTCAGAGAAGATGCTTTGTAATATTTCAAATTTTTGGATTCTGCTAAGGCTTGCTTTATGACCTAATATGTGGTCTATTCTAGAGAATGTTCCATGTGCGCTAGAAAAGAGAATATACTTGGTTGCTGTTGGGTGGAGTGTTCTGTATATGCCTATGAGGTCGAGTTGGTTGATTGTGGCATTTAGACCTTCCATGTTTTTATTGAGCTTCTTTCTATATGTCGTGTCCTGCACCCGAAGTGGTGTGTTGAAGGTTCCTACTATTATTGTAGAACTGTCTATCTCACTTTTCAATGCTAATAGAGTTAGTTTTATGTATTTTGCAGCCCTGTCATTGGGTGCATAAATATTTAATATGGTCATATCTTCTTGGTGTATTGTCCCTTTAATCATTATATAGTGTCATTCCTTATCCTTTCTGATGGATTTAACTTTAAAGTCTATTTTGTCAGAGATTAATATTGCCACTCTTGCTTTTTTTTGATTGTTGTTTGCTAGATATTTTTTTTTTCCATCCTTTGAGTTTTAGTTTGTTTGTGTCTCTATGTCTAAGGTGTGTTTCTTGTAGGCAGCATATAGACGGATCTTTTTTCTTAATCCAATCTGCCACTCTCTGTCTCTTAATTGGTGCATTTAGTCCATTTACATTCAGGGTAATTATGGATATTTATGAATTTAGTGCTATCATTTTGATGTCTTTTTGTGTGTGTTGACAGCTTCTTTTTCCCACTTGATTTTATGTGCTTAGTAGATTTTCTTTATATATTGCCCTTTCCTCTTATTTGTTGTTGTTGATTTTGTTTCTGCTGAGTCTGTATTTTTCCCCTGTATTTTATTTTGATGAGTAGGAAAGTTTGTCTCCTTTGTGGTTACCTTATTATTTACCCTTATTTTCCTAAATTTGTAACTAACTTTTATTTCTTTGTATCACTATATCCATGGAAGGTGTATGATTACATTTCTTAATCTCTTTATTATTTTAATGTTGTTTTCTTTTATATAATAACATCATTGTTACACTGTGTTGAGCTTTTTTTTTAATCTTTCTTTTTTTTTGGATTGCCCTGTCTGGGTTGACTTCTGGTTGCTCTGCCCAGTGTTCTATCTAGTCTTGGGTCGATATCTGATATTATTGATTTTCTAACCAAAGACTTCCCTTTAATATTTCTTGTAGTTTTGGTTTGGTTTTTATGAATCTCCTCAACTTGTGTTTATGTGGAAACGTCTTAATTTCACCTTCATATTTAAGAGACAGTTTTGGTGGATATATGATTTTTGGCAGGCATTTTTTTCCTTCAATTTTTTATATTTGTCATCCCATTGCCTTCTTGCCTGCATGGTTTCTGCTGAGTAGTCCGAGCTTAGTCTTATTGGGTCTCCCTTGTAGGTGACTTTTTTTTTTTTTTTTTTTAAACCCTCGCTGCTCTTATAATTGTCTCTTTATCTTTTTGGGGGGAAGCTTGATTATAATATGTCTTGGTGACTTTCTTTTAAGATCTACCTTATGTGGAGTTCAATGAGCATCTTGGATAGATATCTTCTCATCTTTCACAATATCAGGGAAGTTTTCTGCCAACAAATCTTCAACAATTTTCTCTGTATTTTCTGTTATCCCTCCCTGTTCTGGTACTCCAATCACTCGTAGGTTATTTCTCTTGATAGAGTCCCACATAATTCTTAAGGTTTCTTCATTTTTTTAAATTCTTTTATCTCTTTTTTCTTCAAATATATTAGTGCCAAGTGATTTATCTTCGAGTTCAGAAATTCTAGCTTCTACTTGCTCAATTCTGCTCCTCTGACTTTCTATTGAGTTATCTAACTCTGTGATTTTATTGTTAATCTTCTGAATTTCTGATTGTTGTCTGTCTTGGACTTTTCCAGCTTATTAAACTTTTCATTATGTTCCTGAATAATCTTTCTGAGTTCTTCAGTTGCTTTATCTGTGTGTTTCTTGGCTTGTTCTGCATATTGTCTCATTTCCTTCCTGATGTCTTGAAGGGTTCTGTATGTTAAACTTTTGTATTCTGCATCTGGTAATTCCAGGAATGCACTTTCATCTAGAGGATCCCTGGATTCTTTGTTTTGAGAGCCTGTGGAGGTGATCATGGTCTGTTTCTTTATGTGACTTGATATTGCCTGTTGTCTCTGAGCCATCTATAAGTTATTGTATTAGTTTATGCTTCCTTACTGTGTCATAGCTCTTTGCTTTGTTTTGTTTTGTTATACCCCTATGTGTTGCTTGAGTGAGCTAGCTTGATTATTTTCGCCTTTGGAGCTCTTGTGTTCTGTCCCCAGCTGGCTAGATCTGTTATCATGTATATCAGTCCAGGATTTCATTCAATTTTCTTGTATGAATTCAGTTCAGGTTTCCAGTAGCTGACGTCAAGAGTGTGGTACAGGTTCTGTCCTACAGTCTTAGAGGGGCAAGGGTGATTGGTGTATATGCCCACATCTGATTGCAGCAAGGGGTCATGCTCTGAACAGGGCTGGGGTCTGAGTGCCAACCCCCAAGTGTCTCTGAGGAAAATGCGTCTCTGTTCCCTCCAGTGTCCTGGTAGGTGGGCTCTGCAGAGGGACCATGTGTGCCCAAAGTTTTTGTTGTAAGGACTGGGAGGTACCAGTCATCCCTGGATCCCTGTCACAGGTGGCTGGGTGCCCCAAGTGGAGCCACCAGTCCTTAGGTCCCTGTTGTGGGTAAGCGAGGACCTTGTTTAACAGGCAAAGCAATGTCAAACATCAAACACCCACCTCTCCACTGCACCACTGAAATGGTTGGAGTTTGTCTACAAGTGCCTATTATCCCGAAATAGGCCCACATATGTCTGTGCAGAAGGGAAAGGTGCTCAGGGTCTACAGATGGTTTATGCCTGGACTGGAGCCTCTTCTTTCCTGAGCTCCCCCAGTTAATGGAGCTAGCAAATTATCTTTTCCCACCAATTGCAAATTTTTTCCTTCCCAAGGCTGGGAGGACTGCTCCAGGTGCTGATCAGGGTCTATCTCAGGTCTAGGGATTCAGCCGGTGAAGCTGGTTTGGGGGTTGGGGGGGCACCATAAAATATACACAAGTACTTAGCTTTTGCTGAGAGCTCACTTCTCCTCAGGTTCTGGAGGTGTGAGTGGGCTGTGTGGCTGGCTGCTTCTCCCTACGGAAACTGCGGCCGAACCCTAGGAGCAGCCCACCCACCACCGCTCCAGGAATGGTGCCTGAGGGCTCCCTGCGATTCAGGTCTGGTAACTCCTCTCTGCTCCTGAATGGTCTCTTCCTCCTTCTGCCCCTCAGTTCGTTGTCTAAGTTCCCTTTGGTGCTCAGAGCTCTCAGCTTGTCACAAATATACTCGTTTCACTTGTTTTTTTGGGTCTTTGTTGTAAAGAGGGCTCCATGGAGGCACATCTTGGCTCTGCCTCTCCTCAGCAGCTGAGCACTTTTAAGCACTGCGCCTTCCTTACCGGAAGAACCTCAATTTCTTTTTTTAATTGCAGTGCAGTCCAGGGATAAAAAACAAGAGCATTATTACTATGAGATTTCGGGCAGTGCTTATCTCTTGGGAAAAGGTGGATTCATTTCATCTTCATATTATGTATTTCATATTTATTTTACTATTACACTTAAAAGTTTACTTAGGTATTTCATGTATTTTTTCTATAGCAAATATTACACATTAAAAAAATTACTTGTTAAAAAAATGTATGTAGAGAAAAACAGAAAAAGGGAGAAATCCATGAAAATCCTAAATGGTAAGGCCTTGCCTACGGGCTTTCCAGTTTCAATTTCTATGAGATCCCACTACATTTTACCTCTGTTATTAATATATGTGAGATTGCCTATTATACCTTTAAAAAACCAAGCAAATGGGTGGGGAAAAAAAGCAAAAAACAACAACAAAAAAAAAACTGCTATTTTTTAATCCAGTTTATTCTTTTTTTTACTTCGTACTCAAACAATTGTGATGTTTAATCTTTTGGTTATGTCGCTGGATTAATTTACATCAATGTTGGTCTATAATTTTCTTTTCTTGAGATTCCCTTGTCAAATTTTGCTTTTGAGATTATCTGGCCTCCTAGAACAAATTAGGCCACATTTCCTCTGTTTTATTCCTTGGACGAGTTTGGGATAGTGTGTTATTTGTTCCTTTAAAAGTTGGAAGAATTCTTCAGTGTAATCATGTGGAATTGGTAAGAAATTTATGGCTCGATTTTAATTATAAATTAAAATTATTTAATAGATTTTGAATTATTAAGAGTATTTTCTTCTCTCGTTTTAAGTAATTTGTCCATTCTAGATGATTTGTTAATTTTTGGTCACAAAGTTGTTCATAACAGTGTCTCATTATCTTTTCAATATTTGGAAAATCTGTAGCGATAATCCATGCCAAGAAAATTGGAAGATAACTATCTGGCCAACTGACTGGAAGAGATCCATATACATTCCCATTCCAAAGAAAGGTGATGCAACAGATGCAGAAATTATGGAACAACATTATTAGTATCACACACAAGTAAAATGTTGCTAAAGATAACTCAAAAGTAGTTGCAGCAGTACCAAACAAGGAACTGCCAGAAATTCAAGCCAGATTCAGAAGAGGACATGTAATAAGGAATATCACTGCTGATGTCAAATGGATCTTGGCTGAAAGCAGAGAATACCAGAAAAATGTTTACCTGTGTTTATGGACTATGCAAAGGAATCTGTGTGGATTATAACAAATTGTGGGTAACATTACAAAGAATGGGAATTCCAGAACTCTTAATTGTGTTCATGTGGAACCTGTACATAGAGCAAGAAGCAATCATTCAAACAGAACAAAGGAATACTACATGGTTTAAAATCAGGAAAACTGTGTGTCAGGGCTGTATCTTTTTACCATACTTATTGAATCTGTATGCTGAGCAAATAATCTGAGAAACTGGATTATATAAAGAAGAATGCAACAGTAGGCTGGAAGAAGACACATTAACAACCTGGAATATGCAGATCAGACAACTCTGCTTGCTGAAATCGAAGAGGATTGAAGCACTTACTCATGAAGATCAAAGACTGCAGCCCCACCTTAACATAAAGAAAACAAAAATATTCACAAGTGGATCCATAAGCAACATCATGATAAACAGAGAAAAGATTGAAGTTGTCAAAGATTTCATTTTATTTGGATCCACATCAATGCCCATGGAAGCAGTAATCAAGAAATCAAATGGCAAATCTGCTGCAAAAGACATCTTTAAAATGTTAAAGATGTCACTTTGAATACTAAGGTGTACCTGACTTAAGCCATGGTATTTTCAATCGCCTCATATGCATGCAAAAGCTGGAGAATGAATAAGGAAAACAGAAAAAGAATTGATGCCTTTGGATTATGGTGTTGTCGAAGGATATTGATTACACCACGGACTGCAAGAAGAATGAACAAACCTGTCTTCAAGGAAGTTCAGCCAGATTACTCCTTAGAAGCCATGATGGCAAAACTTCATCTTACATACTTTGGACATGTTATCAGGAGAGACCAGCCCCTGGAGAAGGACATCATGCTTGGTAAAGTAGAAGGTCATTAAAAAGGAGGAAGACCCTCAATGAGATGGATTTACACAGTGGCTGTAGCAATGGTCTCAAGCATAGCAATGATTGTGAGGATGATGCAGGACTTGGCAGAATTCAGTCCTGTTGTACATAGGGTCAATATGTGTTTGAACTGGGTTGAGGAAACCTAAAAACAACAGCAACATTGTTATAGTCACACTTTTTAATCTGCAATACTGATAATGTTATTTTTTTTCTTGATTATTTTTGCTAGGGTTTTTTAATTTTCTTAATCTTTCAAAAAATCATCTCTGAGCTTTTGTTGATTTTTCTCTTTTTTGTTTTTCATCTAAATGATTTTTGTTCTTTTGTTGTGTAATTATTGCCTCTTTATTTTTTTAGAACAATTTGTTCTTTTTCTAGATTTTGTGATAAAAATCTAAATAATTGGCAGTCTTATCTAATATTTGCATTTAAAGATAAAAATTTCCTTCTAAGCACTATCTTACTCAGTGTCACAGGTTTTGATATATCACACCTTTATGACACTTAGTGCAAACTATTTTTAAATTTGCATTGCGATATCTTCTTTAATAACAAATGAGCTGTTTAGAAATATATGATTAAGTTTTTAGACCCTTGAGCATTTCTAATTACCACTTTGTGGCCCAGTATGTAATCATTTTGGTAAATACTTCACAGGAATTTTAAAAGAATATGAGCTTTGCCACTGCTGGCTATACTTTTTAATACATGTCAATTAAATCAAGTTAGCTAATTCAGTTGAAATCATATATTCTTTCTGAATTGCCTTTCCACTTTTCTTTTCAACTATTGATAAAGTCAGCTTCCATAATTGTAGATTTACCTATTTCTTAGTTTATTCAAATTTTACTTTAAAAATGCAACTGAGTGCATGCCTATTTGGGATATTGTTCTTTTCCTGGTGACCTGACACTGTCATCATTGTAAAGTGTAACTGTGTTTTTTACCTGAATGTCTCTTTAGATTGATTTTTACTATAAAGATTTTCTTTAGGCTAGTATTTGCATGAGGTATCCTTTACCTTCCTTTTACTTTGAACCTTTCAGCATCCTTGTATTTAACATATGTTTTTTTAAGCAGATATAATTTTTTCATCTGTATCTAATCTGATTATCTTGACTTTCACTCACATTTATAGTTAATGTAGTTATAGTATAGTTGAGTTTATATTTACCATCTTGTTTGATGCCCTTGATTTCTTTTCCTATTTTCTCTCCATTCTTGCTATTTCTGTTTTTTGATTAGTCAAAAATATTTTTACAATCATTCCTCTATAACCTTCTGAGAAATACATCCTTTATCATTCTTTCAGTGGATTTCCAAGAATTTTCAGCATGCATCAATGATCTATTAGAATCTACCTTAAATTAGGGTTTTTGCCATTTTTCAAAAAATTAAAGGACCTCAGATAAATTTAACTTTAAGCCCTTCTTGCTTCCTGTACTGTTTCTATCAGGTATTTTTATATTTTACACGACTTGATTAGAGTTGTAAGTAATGAATAATCATTTAGAGTTACCCATACCTTTTCTAACATTCTTTATTTTTCCCATCTCCATGCTGGTTCTTTAGAATGTTTCATCCTGAAGATTTCTCTTTATTATTTAATTGAGAACAGAATTGATGTGACAAATTCTTTCAGTCATTATTTGCATTAAAATATTTTTAATTTCACCTTCATTTTGAGAAAAGAAATTTCAGTCTGTGTAGAATTCTTAGTTGGCAGCTATTATATTTGAGTAAATCATGAAAGTCATCCTTTTGTCTTACTGTTTTTCTTTTGGAGATAATGTATTGATCTACTCTGGTTGCTTTATGATGCTCTTTATTTTATTCATTTGTTTGTTATTTATCAGTTTTTCTATGATGTGCTTACATACAGTTTTCTTTGTGTTTATCCTGCATCACCTGGATAATCCTAAGCACATTTCCACTGGTGGTTGTTTCTCTTGGGGTTTGTTCATTTGGTTTTAATCTGAAATCCTTAATTATTTTTGAAATGCCAATTTTTTTCTCTTTTTTTTTTAATGAAAACTTATAGTAATCCTGTATGATATTGCCTTCCTGTAGACAGGAGTTCATTTTTCTCTGCTAAGTAGGGTACTGACAGATCAGTTTGACTCATCCAAGGATGATCAGTTTCTGGTTTTCCTTTACTCCTAGGTCATAGCTCTTTAGGGGTGTCCATTAAAATTCTGGTATGTCTACAAGGGCAGCTCCACTTTGGTTGTCTCTGAACATCAATATTCATCTAACAAGAACCATGAGACTGCTGCAATCTCTGTTTATCTTTGTAGTCTCTTAACAGATGTTTTCTATGTGGTTTCTCAGCCTCTTGAGCCATTTATTTTCAGTTTAGGAATTAAATAATGCCCTGGGAAAATTTCATCCCAAATGTTGGCCTATTTTTCTATAGTCCTATCAAGTCAATTTCCACTCATAGAGACCCTATAGGACAAGTAGAACTGACTCATAATGTTTCCAAGTAGCAGCTGGTGAATTCAAATTGTCTATTTTTTTATCTTTTGGTTAGCAGCCAAACTCTTAACTGCTATTGCACCAGTAGTACTGTGCCGACTACTTTGCTAACCTTGACCCCAAATGCTTTCTCCCCAGCCCAATAAGACTGCTGCAAGCTCTGTCTCACTGGCTTATGTTTTTCCTCTGTTATCCAGGGAAGTAATTGGTAAATGTCAGAATCAACTGGACAGCAACTTTTTTTGTTTTTTTCTTTACCTGAAAGGGTTAAAGAAAAAAAAAGTCTGGCTCATACAATGTCTTTCTTTTCTCTAGAGGATGATGTTCCTTCAAGTACTGACACCATTGATCACTCTCTGTTTCTTTCAAACAAGTTTGTTTTACTTAGTTCAGTTTTTATAGTTGTTATTGCTGGGAGGATTAGTCTAATTCCAGTCACTCTGTCATAGTCAGCCATTGAACTGCTACAGGGTTTTTTATTTGTTTGTGTTTATATATTTTTTTTATGTCTACATTTTATTAGGAGTTGCTGTTGAGTCGGCTCATGGAGATCTCATAATTGTCAGAGTAGAACGGTGGTCTGTAGGATTTTCAATGGCTGATTTTTCAGCAGGAGATTACCAGGCCTTTCTTCCAAGGTGAACTTGGAGGACTTAAACAGCCAATCATTCAGTTAGCAGCTGAGTGTATTAACTATTTGCACCACCCAGAAATTACATACATTTTATTTAAAAAAAAATTTTTTTTTTTTTTTTACGTTTTATTAGATCAGTAAAATTCCCTTTAATCCCTAGTTTGAGATTCTTTTTAGATTTTAATAGTAGGCAAATTTTATGGCCTTTTGGTGCACCTATTGAGATGCTCGAAGAGTGTTTTGTAACATTTTATCCTGTCTTATAAAACATTAGTCTCATAGCTTCATTAGTGTTAAACCACCCTTGTATTTTTAGGATACAACTTAGTTGTTGTCATGGATTGAATTATGTCCCCCAAAAAATGTGTTTATCAACTTGGTTAGGCCATGCTTTCCAGTATTGAGTGGTTATCCTCCATTTTGTGATTGTAATTTTATATTAAAAGGATTAGAGTGGGATTATAACACCACCCTTACCCTAGGTCACCTCCCTGATCCAAGGTAAAGGGATTTTCCCTGGGGTGTGGCCTGCACCACCTTTTTTGTTTCTTGTATTTTATTTTGATGTGCAGGATAGTTTCTCTTCTTTGTGGTTACCTTATTATTTACCCCTATTTTTCTAAATTTAAACCTAACTTTTATATCTTTGTATCGCCTTATCTTCTTCTCCATATGGAAGATCTATGACCACATTTCTTAGTCCCTCTTTATTGTTTTACTGTTGTCTTCTTTTACATAATAACATCGCTGTTACCCTGTTTTGAGTGTTTTTTTAATCTTGATTTATTTCTTGATTTCCCTGTCTGGGCTGACTTATGATTGCTCTGCCCAGTGTTGTAGTCTTGGACTGATACCTGATATTATTGATTTTCTAACCAAAGAACTCCCGTTAGTATTTCTTGTAGTTTTGGGTTGGTTTTTACGAATTCCCTAAATTTCTGTTTATCTGGAAATGTTGTAATTTCACTTTCATATTTGAGAGACAGTTTTCCTGAATATATGTTTCTTGGCTGGCAATTTTTTTCCTTCAATTTTTTACATAAGTCATACCATTGCCTTCTTGCCCACATGGTTTCTGCTCAGTAGCCCGAGCTTATTCTTGTTGGCTCTCCTATGTACACGACTTTTCATTTATCCCTAGTTGCTCTTAAAATTCTCTCTTTATCTTTGGTTTTGGCAAGTTTGATTATAATATGTCTTTTTGACTTTCTTTTAACATCTACCTTAGGTGGACTTCGATGAGCATCTTGGATAGATACTTCTCATCTTTCAAGATATCAGAGAAGTTTTCTGCCAACAAATCTTTAACAACTCTCTCTGTATTTTCTGTTATCCCTCCCTGTTCTGGTACTTCAATCACTCATAGGTTATTTCTCTTCATAGAGTCCCACATGGCTCTTAAGGCTTCTTCATTTTTTTAAATTCATTTATCTGATTTTTCTTCAAATATATTAGTGCCAAGTGCTTTATCTTTAAGTTCAGAAATTCTTCCTTCCACTTGCTCAATTCTGCTTCTCTGACTTTCTACAGAGTTGTCTACTTTTGTAATTTTATTGTTAATCTTCTGAATTTCTGATTGCTCTCTGTCTATGGATTTTTCCAGCTTATTAAACTTTTCATTATGTTCCTGAATAATCTTTCTGATTTCTTCAGTTGCTTTATCTGTGTGTTCCTTGGCTTGTTCTCTGTATTGACTGATTTTCTTCCTACAGTCTTGAAGGGTTCTGTATATTAATATTTTTTATTCTGCCTCTGGTAATTCCAGGAATGCACTTTCATCTAGAAGATCCCTGGGTTCTTTGTTTTGAGAGCTTGTTGAGGTGATCATGATCTGTTTCTTTATGTGACTTGATATTGACTGTTTTCTTCAAGCTATCTATAAGTTATTGTATAAGTTTATTTTATATTTGTTTACTGTGTCATAGCTTCTTGATTTGTTTTGTTTTGATATGCCCAAATGGGTTGCTTGAGTGAGCTACTTGATTATTTTTGTCTTTGGAGCTCTGACATCCTGTCCCCAGATGGCTAGAACAGTTATTGGATTTATAAGTCTAGGAGTCCATTCACTTTTTTTGTATGGATTCAGCTCAGGTGTCCAGGTAGCTGATCATCAAGTAACTGGTACAGGCTCTGTCCTACAGTCTTAGAGGGGCAGGGGTGATTGGTGTAGGTACCAGTATCTGGTTGTAGCAAGGCATCACACTCTGAACAATGCAAGGGGCTGAGAATCATCCCCCATGTGTCTCTGAGGAAAGCATGTCCCTGTTCCCTACAGCATATAGGTGGGTGTGTTCTGCAGACAGAGCATGGGTACCCAATGTCTTTGGTTGTAAGGACTGGGAGGTACCAGTTATCCTTGGACCCCTGTCATGGGTGGGTGGGTGACCTGAGTGGAGCTACCAGTCCTTAGGTCCCTGATGTGGGTAGGTAAGGATCCTGTTTAATAGGCAAAGCAATGTCAAACATCAAACACCCACCTCTGCACCACACAGCTGAAAGAGTTGGAGTCTGCCAATAAGGGCCTATTCTCCTGAAGTAGGCCCACACAGGTCCATGCAGAGGGGAAAAGTACTCAAATTCCACAGACCATTTATGCCTGGACAGGAGCTGCTTCTGTCCTGAGCTCCCCCGGCTAGTGGAGCTGGTAAATTATCTTTTCCCCCAGTTGCAAATTTATTCCTTCTCCTTGACTGGATAGATGGCTCTAGGTGCTCAACAAGGCCTATCTCAGGCCCAGGGAAGTCAGCTGCTGAAGCCGGCTTGGGAGCAGGAGAGTGTGGTAAAATATATGCAAGTACTTAGCTTTTGCCAATAGCACCATTTTTCTCTGGTTCCGGAGGTGTGAGTAGGTTGTGTGGCTGGCTGCTTCTTCCTGAGGAAACTGTGGCCAAATGCTAGTACCAGCCCACCATAGCCGCTTCCAGGAATGGTGCCAGAGGACTCCTGGCAATTCAGGTCCAGGAAATACTCTCCGTTTCTGAACTGTCTCTTCCTCCCCCTGCCCCTCAGTTTGTTTTCTAAGCTTGCCTTTTAAATTCAGGGCTCATAGCTTGTCATAAATATACTCGTTTCACTTGTTTTTTTGGGTCTTTGTTGCAAAGGGGGCCGGCCAGAAGTGTCTGTCTCTTCCACCATCTCAGCTCCACCTCCCTGCACCACCTTTTGTCTCTGAAGGAAAGGGAAGCAAGTGGAGCATTGGGGACCTCATACCACCAAGAAAGCAGCCCAGGAGCAGAGTGTGTCCTATGGACATGGGGTTCCTGCACCTGAGCATCTCCTCGACCAGGGGGAGATTGAGGACAAGGACCTTCCTCCAGAGCTGACAAGAAAAAAAGCCTTCCCCTGGAGCCAGCGCCCTGAATTTGAACTTGTAACCTACTAGACTGTGAGAAAATAAATTTTTCTTTGTTAAAGCCATCCACTTTTGGTATTTCTGTTATGGCAGCCCTAGATAAGTAAGACATTTGCCGTGAATTATCTTTTTCTATGCATGGGTGATTTCAGGTTATTATTATTACTTTTTATTTTATACCCACATGCATGAGTGAGATGTATGGTAATTTTTCTTTCTCATAGTTTTCTTGTGCTGTTTGGTTATCAAGGTGGTGTTTGACTTATGAATGAGATAGGGAATGTTTCCTGTTTTTAAATTATTTTGAAGTGAGTGCAGAGCCAGAGAAGGTGAGGTGATGGCAGAAGCAGATATAAGCCAAGGAATGAAGGCAGCAGCCTCTAGAAACTAAAAAAGGTAAGGAATGAATTCTTCCCTAGCCCCTCCAGAACAAATGTAGCCCTGACAACCCATTTGAGACTTCTTACCTCCAGAACTGTAAAGTAGTAAATCTGCATTGCTTCAATGAACTAAGATATTAGTAATTTTTTTTCAGCAGCTATAGCATAGTAATACAATAGGTATGGGGTTAAAGGTGTCAGAGGCCCAGACAGAGAGAGACAGCACAGTAAGGCTGGAAATCATGTTGGATGAGACCAGGTAATGAAGAGATAACAACCTAGGCACGAGATTGCTGCAGGGGGTTCAAGAAAATATCAGTAAAATTGACCTGTCCTTATATTTGTGGCAAGAATGCTTGTATCTTCCCTTTTTGTGACCAGGAAAAGATGTGGCCAATAGATAGATCAGAGTGAAGGTAAGGATATGGGTATACAAGACAGACAAAATAACGCCATGACACAATATTACACTGGTGTCATGGATTATATTATTTCCCCCAAAAAATGTATCAGTTTGGCTGGGCCATGATTTCCAGTATTGTGTGGTTGTTCTCCATTTTGTGATTGTAATTATATGTTAAAGGGTTGGGGTGGAATTGTAATACCCTTACTAAGGTCATATCCCTGATCCAATGTAAGGGGAGTTTCCCTGGGATGTGGCCTGCATCACCTTTTATCTTGCAAAAGATAAAAGGAAAGGGAAGCAAGCAGAGACTTGGGGACCTTGTACCACCAAAAAAGCACTACTGGGATCAGAGTACATCCTTTGGACCTGGGGACCCTGTGCGGAGAAGATCCTAATCTGGGGGAAGATTGATAAGAAGGCCAACAGAGAGAGAGAAGCCTTCCCTTGGAGCTGATGTACTAAATTTGGACTTCTAGCCTATTTCTATTTGTTAAAGCCATCCCCCACTTGTGGTATTTCTGTTATAGCAGCACTAGATTACTAAGACAACTGGGGTACTTTGACAAAGAATATCAGTGCCTTCTGCAATGCTACCCTTAAAAAATTCAGAGTGTGCAAGTCCAAAATTGCTGATTTTTTGTTTCATCATTCACAAATTTATGAGAAAGATTGCTTTACTTTTCTATAAGGGTCAGAATGACTCATTACCTCTACACTCTCACTTTTCTTTTCCTAGTTCAAACACCTATTTTTTCAGGTAAGCTTATACTAAAATGCCCTTCATTATTCATTTTATATCTTAATAATTTATCAAGAACACTGTCTTACATAGCTTCACACAGGTTGCTGGCATGTATAAATTTGAATAAGGACTCACTAAGCATGCACTAATATCCCTCATATAAATAATTAAACATACCCAGGACAATAGTACCCTGTAAGTCTATGAGTACAGAGAAAAGCAAATAATATTTTTACTTTACACAAATGCTATTTTTTCTGTAATAATTGGAATCTATTAAAAATAGCTTCAAACTCACCCCAGACACAGTGTTTCTAAATTCTCTGCATATAACTAAGGTATTGTAATCCCCCAGTGGAAAAAAATCAGAGTCCTGGTGGCACAGTGGTTAAGAGCTGGGCTGCTAAACAAGCTTTGGGGTTCGAACCCACCAGCCACTCCTTGGAAACCCTATGGGGCAGTTCTACTCTGTCCTATAGGGTCACTATGAGTTGCAACTGACTCGTTGGCACTGCCTTTTTTTTTTTAAGTGGAAAAGAAAGGCAGAATGGAGAATTGGCAGAAAGTGAGATCAACTCAGCAAGATTTATTAAAAAAGTCTATCTGTCATTCACCTTTGTAACTCTCTGACCTTGGGAGCTCAGCCTTTCATTCAACCCCCACTGTAGGTTTAACTGTAGATTTAACCTGGGACTGGGAAATTCACTCAACGTGTGCTACAACTCATGCTTCTCACACCTGTGACAGATATTCTCAATCAATCAGAGGTGCAATTTCTTTCTACATCTATCACAGTTCAATTTTCCACTAAATTTGGGTGCAGCCTCACATTCATCACAGCAAACTAGACAGCCATTGCCATTCACTTATAATTCCCACCCCAGGTGTAGTCTCTTTCCCTTGGTGGGTTTATCTCTACCCTCAACTCTGAGACTAATCCCTGACTTTAGTGAAAGGGGAGTTATGGGTCAGTTGTTCTCAAGCTTAACTCATTCTTGTGTCTTGTCTGGGGAGACTTTCTTGCTCTGTCCATTTTCCAAATACTTTTTGAATCTCAGTCTTTGAGGGTTGTGTCCGAATCCCATTGATGGAGATTACTGGTGCTAAAGACATCTCCTATTTTGAATCTAGTATTAATAGCTTTCCTAAGGGCCACTATTAACTAACCTATTCTTGAAGCCAACTAATTGTTTTCTCCATTAGACTACCTTTATTGACTTAAGGAGCCCTATTTTTATTTCTTGCCTCAGATTTTTTGTGAAATTGAGCATATAGTAACAATATTCTATTTACCGTTCTGTCTTTCACTGATTCCACAGCAGAATCTGACTAGTTCTCAGACCTATTTCCAACCTTCCTGAGATGGTTAAGATTGTGCATCAACTTGGCTGGACCATGATTCTAAGTGTTTTGGCAGTCTTATGACGTTGCGATAACTCCCTGTCGAGATCTGATGGGTGACAACCCCCATAATGAGATCTGCTGTGAGTAACCAATCAGTTTAAGGGGATTTTCCTTGAGCAAGTGGCCTGCATGGAATGTAGATGGACGCTTAGGCAGGACTAGAGAGCTTTTGCTCATTCTGGATCCTGCAGCTGGCTCCTGTTTGGCTGACCTCCCATTCTTGGGACTTGAGCTAGCAGCTTATCAGTGGTCTTGCCTGCCAGTCTTGGGATTCATTGATCTTCACAGCCTGTGAGCAACAGCTCTGCTCTTTGGCCTGCTGATCTTGGGTTCTCCAGCCCCTGCAGCTATGTGAATCATGAGAAGCCTGTTTCTTGACCCTCAAACTTGGGACTTTGCAGCCTCTACAGCTGTGTAAGCCATTTCTTTGATATTAATCTCTCTCTCTATATATATATTTATATGCTGTACTGGTTTTGCTTTTCTTGAGCACCCAGCCTAAGCACTTCCAGTTTCTCCCAAACTCTTTGGTCAGGCCTACCTTTCACCAAATGACCTGTGCTACCACTACGTGAAAAAGATGAGCTTTTCATTAGTACATATCCTTGATGTTCAGCTAACAGATAATGGTGGAAAGCCCTCTGTAATGCAGAGATGCTTCAGGGATACTGAAGGGAAAATGACAAGAATGAAAGGGAGATGAACAACAAGCAGCAGTCTTTAGTACCGTTGAATATCATGCATCAACAGCTGAGGTCCCTATTACCTCTTTGGCAGCCTATCTCTGAGTGTTCTCCAATACTCTGTAGTTTTGCTGATGATTAATTAGAGAAATCTGTGAAGATCCTATTGAAAAGCAAGGGATCATTATTATGTTGTATTCTGCTGTCTTGGGAACATAAATTTCCATGTTATGTAGGTAAAATTTATTATTGTAATCACAATTGCTTATGTTGTGTGCATTAATGGCCTTTAACTCTGTTTTTACATGAAGTAGATTTACCAGGTCAAATGGAGTTTTTCAGATTTAAAGGCCGCCGACATCTATGTATTTACAGAAGAAAAAGTAGCCAAACTCGAGCTTACTTAACGTTTATTTGATGTTGATAGTGGCCCATGCTAGAAATGGCCATGAAAGTGATCCCTGTCATTTGCTTAGAAGTTCCAGGTTGCTGTCCCATCACACTATTTATGGCAATTTTCAGGAGGAATAAGCAACAAATCTTAAAGTTCAAAGTTCATTTTTAGAACCATCTGCCTTAAGTGATTTTTAAACAAGTTTTGCCATATTTAAAAAAATCCTACAGGCATAATTTCATGCATATTGTTACATAAAATTATATAGGGAGTCCTTGCTTTGCATATTTTGATATGCTTCAATTTCATCTATCATGTTTTAGTGAAATATCACCAATCCCCCAATAATAGGGTCCAAATTTCCATTAGCACAATACAGTAACTGTTAATTTTGCATAAAGTACTTACTTCATTGCTAGCTCTTCATTCCACAAATCACTATATAAATAACAGGTACATGTCATGATCAGTGACCAATCACATCAATTCCTTCAAAGTCTGTCAGCATTTAGTCACAGCAATTACATCTGTAATTCGGTTCATGCACAGACAAAAAAGCATTCAGGCGTGCTGGCTCCTTGTCTTCCAGTAATAAATCCATGTGGAATTTTACCTAAAATAATTAACCAAAAGAGGGAATTGGCAAACAAGGATGAAAATGCAGCAAATAAATTAAAAATTATAATGTTAAAAGTAAAATTCAAATAGAATGTCAATGGAGTTAGAGAGAGAAAAAAGCTGACTATGGAAATGGTGATACTACCACTGTTCTAGAGCTGCCCGAAGGAACTTAGAGTAGGCAGATGCTGACATAAATGAGAAATATGGCCGTGATGAAACAAACAAAGATATCCCAGAGGATGCGACGCTGGCAAAAAATTGCACTGTAAATGAATTCAATGAGCCCTGGCAGCACAATAGTTCAGTTCTCAACTTCTAACTGAAAGGTTGGCAGTTAGAAGTTGCCCAGTGGCTTCACGGGAGAAATACCTGGCAATCTGTCCCTAGATTACAGCCTAGGAAATTTTAAGGGCAGTTTTATTCTTTCCTACAGGCTCACTATGAGTCAAAATCAACTCAGTGGCACCCAATAACAATAAAGGAACTCAGATATCTCACAACATTGAATGCACAAAGGATAAAATGTTGGAAGCTGATTTAAACTTCTAGAAAGGATTATGACAATTTGCCAAGGCATAAGAAAGATGGTCACTCCATATTTTAATTCCTGTGATGAGAAGAAGGGAAGTTATGCCTGTCAGTCCATTTCTTCTTTTTAAAAAAAAAAGAACACTTTAATTCCTAATGTTTCTAATGTTTCAAATTATAATGCATTAAATATTATTTTTCCATTTTTTCCATTTTCTATACATTTATAACAATTCATAAGAGAGTTTTAAATGTTTTGAGAAAAAAATTGCAAAAGTCACAGGACAATTTTATTATTAAATCACTTTGAAGTTTCAGCTTGCATGGTCATTTTTATAGTCTTGCACTACCATGCACAAAAGTGAGGGATGCCTGTATTTATATTATAGTAGGTATTCGCCTGGATATTAGACCCTTTAGGTAGGTTAGATGCCAAAATCTTGAGTTTTTGAGGAAAAAAAAATCACTGATTAGTACATAAAACTTGAAATCTTGCATTCTGGAAGGCAGAAATAAGGCTGGACAGACAGGAAAAAAAAAAAGTTGATGTCAAGTTGATTTGACTCATGGCAACCCCATGTGTGCAGAGTAAATTTGCTCCACAGGGTTTTCAAGGCTGTGAACTTTGGGAAGCAGATTGCCAGGAGCTTTTTTCAAGGTTCCTCTGGATGGAATTGTACAACCAACCTTTCAGTTGGTAGTAGAGTACTCAACCATTTGCACCACCCAGGGACTCCAGAAACCATGAAATCTACCATAAATTATGAGAAAGGAATTGTGAAAAAGTTTCTGCCTTCTATACTGGAGAATCGTGGTCTGTCAATTTGATTGGAGAGACAAGCAGCTGAAGAACCAGTAATGCAACTATAATTGTATGTTTATGGAGGTATGTGGAGTGCAGAAGGTACAAATAGACCTGTAATTACCCTTGGGCCCCCATTCTTCCCTAAGTTTGATATCATCTGAGGTAAGAAGAGGGAAAAACATGGGTAACATTCTCCCCTCCAGACATATACCACATACACAATTGTAATGTGTTATTGGCCAAACTTCATGCTCTATTGAATGGGTTTAATTCACATGAATGCCTTAAAATCAATACATCAATTTTGTGTTTACATTTATTTAATGGAAAATTGGTTTTTGATTTGGAGATATAGAGTCAGTGAGAAAAACATAACCAAATGTTAGGATGAATGAAACTCTGAAAAATTACTGAAAATCACATCCATGGTGAATGAATTAATATTATCTCTTAACCTTTTATGTGGCTTCATCTATTTTTACTGCACAGTAAAAAAATGAGACAAGGTCTACCTTTGTTTTGTGAATTGCATTACGTTGAGTGTTGTTGAGGGTGCTTTACAAACTAATTTATGAAGTACCCTGAATAATTTCCTATGTGCATCCAAGACAGTAGTCAAAATACCTTCCTTCAAAATTGAGAGCTATGTTGACCAACTCCCAACAGTTCTATGATTTCCAGTTTTAGCTCTGAATTAAGTAAGAAGCAAAATCAAATAACCGGATGCAATGTGCAGAATAATAAATGACTTGCCAGAGAAGAATGTCGTTTGCAATGATTCTGCATCTCATGGTTTAGAGGTGCAACAGCTTGTGGCAGCCATTCCCATCTGACTTTTCAGCAGGGGCAGATTATCCAATAGGCAAGGTAAGCACAGTACTTACCTTGCTTACCAGATCATCTGTAGTGAACAATTTCACATTTTTTCACCACATCAAGGATTCTGTTTCTAGATATGACAGGCATTTGCCTCTCTCCCAGCCTCAAAACACGTTCCTACAGAATCAAAGCCTCTTTTCAAATTTACAGTTCCTGACAAGGTTGGATTACTCTGTGAGCAAGGTAAGCACTGGCTTAATCTGCCCCTGCTTTTCAGAATCACTTGTCTGATTTATTCTCTCGAACTAGCCAGTGTGATGAGATGACTTGTAGCCTAAATTGCAGTCCTGCTAAAGAAGCCACCAGCAGATATGGCAGGCAGAGTACCTTCATTTTGGACCTTAGCATGAACAAGATATGTGGGGTTAACACTCACTCTAACAGGACACATGCTAGTTTTCTCCACCTTTCTTTCCAAGTCGTTTGGCACTATGTTGAGGAAGGTAATGCTTCTGACTTGATCTGTGACCTTGGAGTCCGGTCATTGTCTTACTCTGTGTCTGTTATTTCTAAGGTGAAATGAATGGTTGGTGTATTTTACTTCTAAGCTATATAGTACATTATTGTGTCTATGCACCATAATTTATTTAACCAACCTCCTATATTTAGACATTTAAAAAGTTATTAATATTTTGTAATTACAAATATTGCTTCAGTGAAAACATTCATCCTCCATATCATATCCATGGTTCAAAACCAAGAAAGGCATGCATCAGGGTTGTATCCTTTCACCATACTTATTCAATCTATATGCTGAACACATAATCCAAGAAACTGAACAATATGAAGAAGAACGTGGCATCAGGATGTGATAAAGACTCACTAACAATCTGAGATAATGCAGTGACAAAACCTTGGTTGCTGAAAATAAAGTCATCTTGAAGCACTTAATGGGGAAGGTCAAAGGCTACAACCTTCAGTATGGACTATACCTGAACATTAAAAAGAAAGAAAGAATAAAGAAAATCCTCACAACTAAACCAATAAATAACATCATGATCAACTGAGAAAAAATAATGAAGTTGTCAGTGATTTTATTCTACTTAAATCAACAATCAGTGTTCATGGAAGAAAGGCAAAAAATAAAATGACATATTGCATTGAACACAGCTGCTGCAAAAGATCTTTTTAAAGTTTCAAAAAAGTAAAGACGGAAGGCAGAGTCAAGGTGGCGGAATAGACAGACGCTTCCGTGGAGCCCTCTTTACAAAAAGACCAGAAAAAACAAGTGAAAAGAGTATATTTGTGACAAGCTGAGAGCCCTGAGCATCAAAGGCAAGCTTAGACAATGAACTGAGGGGCAGGGGGAGGAAGAGACCATTCAGAAGTGGAGAGAAGTTACCGGACCTGAATCACGGGGAGCCCTCAGGCACCATTTCTGGAGCAGTGGCAGTGGCAGCAGGTTGGTACCAGCGTTCAGCTGCAGTTTCCTCAGGGAGAAGCAGCCAGCCACACAGCCTACTTATACCTCCGGAACCTGAGGAGAATGGCTGTCTTGGCAAAAGCTAAGTACTTGAGTATATTTTACTATGCCCTCTGCCCCCAAGCTGGCTTCAGCAGCTGAATACCAGGGCCTGAGGTAGACCCTGGTGAGCACCTAGAGCCATCTTCCTGGCCTTGGGGAAGGAAAAAAATTGCAATTGGTGGGAAAAGATAATTTGCTAGTTCCATTAACCAGGGCAGCTCAAGACAGAAGCAGCTCCTGTCCAGGCATAAACAGTCCATGGACCTTGAGCACCTTTCCCTTCTGCACAGACCTGTGTGGGCCTATTTCAGGAGAATAGGCCCTTGTTGACAAACTCCAGCCATTTCACCTGTGTGGTGAGGAGGTGGGTGTTTGATATTTCACATTGCTTTGCCTATATAACAAGGTCCTCACCTACCAACATCAGAGACCTAAGGACTGGTAGCTCCACTCAGGTCACCCAGCCACCCGCAACAGGGGTCCAAAGATAAATGGTACCTCCCAGTCCTTACAACCAAAAGTTTTGGGTGCCTATGATCCCTCTACCCACCAGCATGCTCTAGGGAACAGAGATCCATTTTCCTCAGAGACACTTGGGGGTCAGTTCTCAGACACCTGCCTTGTTCAGAGCGTGACTCCCTGCTGCAATCAGATACCTGTATATAGGCCAATCGCGCTTGCCCCTCTAAGACAGTAGGACAGAGCCTGTACCATGCACTTGATCAGCTACCTGGAAAAAAAAACCTGGAAACATGAGCTGAATTCATACAAGAAAACTGAATGAAATCCTAGACTGATATACATGATAAGAGCTCTAGCCAGCTGGGGACAGGACACCAGAGCTCCAAAGGTGAAAATAATCAAGCTAGCTCACTCAAGCAACCCATAGGGGTATACCAAAAGAAAACAAAGCAAGCAGCTACAACACAGTAAGCAAGCATAAACTAATAAAATAACTTTATAGATGGCTTGGAGACAACACTCATTATCAAGTCACATAAAGAAAGAGACAGTGATCACCTGGCTCTCAAAACAAAGAATCCAGGGATCTTCTAGATGAAAGTGCATTCCTGGAATTACCAGAAGCAGAATACAAAGTTTAATGTACAGAACCCTTCAAGACATCAGGAACTAAATAAGACAATATGCAGAACAAGCCAAGGAAGGCACAGATAAAGCAACTGAAGAAATTAGAAAGATTATTCAGGAACATAATGAAGAGTTTAATAAGTTGGAAAAATCCATAGACAGACAGCAATCAGAAATTCAGAAGATTAACAATAAAATTACAGAATTAGACAAAGCCAGAAGAGCAGAAATGAGCAAGTAGAAGCTAGAATTTCTGAACACAAAGATAAATCACTTAACACTAATATATTTGAAGAAAAGTCAGATAAAGAATTTTAAAAAATGAAGAAACCTTAACAATCATGTGGGACTCTATTAAGAGAAATAACCTACAAGTGATTGGAGTACCAGAACAGGGAGAGATAACAGAAAATACAGAGAAAATTGTTGAAGATTTGTTGGCAGAAAACTTCCCTGATATTGTGAAAGATGAGACGATATCTATCCAAGATGCTCATTGAACTCCACATAAGGTAGATGTTAAAAGAAAGTCACCAAGACATATCATAATCAAACTTGCCAAAACCAAAGATAAAGAGAGAATTATAAGAGCAGAGAGGAATAAACAAAAAGTCACCTACAAAGGAGAGCTAATAAGAATAAGCTCGGACTACTCGGCAGAAACCATGCAGGCAAGAAGGCAATGAGATGACATATTTAAAAAATCGAAGGAAAAATTGCCTGCCAAGAATCATATATCCATCAAAACTGTCTCTTAAATATGAAGGTGAAATTAAGACATTTCCAGATAAATACAAGTTTAAGGAATTCATAAAAACCAAACCAAAACTACAAGAAATACTAACGGGAGTTCTTTGGTTAGAAAATCAATAATATCAGGTATCGACCCAAGACTAGAACACTGGGCAGAGCAACCAGAAGTCAACCCAGACAGGGAAATCCAAAAAAAACAAAGCAAGAGTCTATATATATAAAAAAAAAAACCCAAAAAGGGTAACAGTGATGTTATTATATAAAAGACGACAACATTAAAATAATAAAGAGGGACTAGAAAATGTAATCATACACCTTCCATATGGTGAGGAAGATACGGCAATACAAAGAAATAAAAGTTAGTTTTAAATTTAGAAAAATAGGGGTAAATAATAAGGAAACCCCAAATGAGACAAACTATCCTATTCATCAAAATAAAATAAAGGGAAAAATACAGACTCAGAAGAAAGAAAATCAACAACAACAAATATGAGGAAAAGACATATAAAGAAAACCTACTCAGCGCATAAAATCAAGTGGGAAAAAAAAACTGTCAACAACACACAAAAAAGCTATCAAAATGATAGCACTAAATTCATACCTATCCATAATTACCCTGAATGTAAATGGACTAAATGCACCAATAAAGAGACAGAGAGTGGCAGAATGGATTAAAAAACAAGATCCATCTATATGCTGCCTGCAAGAGACATACCTTAGACTTAGAGATGCAAACTAAAACTCAAAGGATGGAAAAAAATATATCAAGCAAAGAACAATTTAAAAAAACAGGAGTGACAATATTAATCTCTGGCAAAATAGACTTTAAAGTTAAATCCATCAGAAAGGATAAGGAAGGACACTGTATAATGATTAAAGGGACAATACACCAAGAAGATATTAGCATATTAAATATTTCTGCACCCAATGACAGGGCTGCAAGAGACATAAAACAAACTCTATCAGCATTGAAAAGTGAGATAGACAGCTCCACAATAGTAGAGGAGACTTCAACACACCACTTTTGGTGAAGAACACGACATCCAGAAAGAAGCTCAATAAAGACACAGAAGATTTAAATGCCACAGTTAACCCACTTGACCTCATAGACAAATACAGAACCCTCCGCCCAATGGTAACCGCGTATACTTTCTTCTCTAGTGCACATTGAACATTCTCTAGAATAGACCACATATTAGGTCATAAAGCAAGCCTTAGCAGAATCCAAAACTTTGAAATATTGCAAAGCACCTTCTCTGACCATAAGGCTGTAGAAGTGGAAATCAATAATAGGAAAAGCAGGGAAAAGAGATCAAACTCTTGGAAGCTGAACAATACCCTGCTCAAAAAAGACTGGATTATAGAAGACATTAAGGATGGAATAAAGAAATTCAGATTCCAATGAGAATGAAAACACTTCCTACCTGAACCTGTGGGACACAGCAAAAGTGGTACCTGGAAGTCAATTTATATTAATAAATGCACACATCCAAAGAAGAAAGGACCAAAATCAAAGCATTATCCCTACAAGCTGAACAAATAGAAAGAGAGCAACAAAAGAAACCCACAAGCACCAGTAGAAAACAAATAAGAAAAATTAGAGCTGAACTACATGAAATAGAAAACAGAAAAACAATTGAAAGAATTAAAAAGACCAAAAGCTGGTTCTTTGAAAAAAATCAACAAAATTGATAAACCACTGGCCAAAATGACAAAAGAAAAACAGGAGAGGAAGCAAATTACCTGAATAAGAAATGAGAGGGGCGATATTACAACAGAACCAACTGAAATTAAAAGAATCATATCAGATTACTGTACTCAAATCTGAAAATCTAGAAGAAATGGATAAATTCCTAGAAACACACTAACTACCTAAACTAACACAAACAGAGGTAGAACAACTAAATAGACCCATAACAAAAGAAGAGATTGAAAAGGTAATCCAAAAACTCCCAACCAAAAAAACTCCTGGTCTGGACAGCTTCACTGCAGAGTTCTACCAAACTTTCAGAGAAGAGTTAACACCACTACTACTAAAGGTATTTCAGAGCATAGAAAAGGATGGAATACTAGCAATCTCATTCTATGAAGCCACCATGTCCCTGATACCAAAACCAGGTAAAGACACCACAAGAAAAATTATAGACCTATATCCCTCATAAATGTAGATGCAAAAATCCTCAACCAAATTCTAGTCAACACAATTCAGCAACATATCAAAAAAATAATTCACCATGACCAAGTCGGATTCATACCAATGCAGGGATGGTTCAACAGTAGAAAAACAATTAATATAATCCACCACATAAATAAAAGACAAAATCACATGATTTTATCAATTGATGCAGAAAAGGCATTTGAAAAAGTTCAACACTCATTTATGATAAAAACTCTCAGCAAAATAGGAATAGAAGAAAAATTTCTCAGCATAAAAAAGGGCATTTATACAAAGCCAACAGCCAACATCACCCTAAATGGAGAGAGTCTGAAAGCATTCCCATTGAGTTCGGGAACCTGACAAGGATGCCCTTTATCACCACTCTTATTCAACATTGCGTTGGAGGTCCTAGCCAGAGTAATTAGGCTAGATAAAGAAAAAAGGGCATCCAGATTGGCAAGGAAGAAGGAAAAGTATCTCTATTTGCAGATGACATGATCTTACCAGAAAACCCTAAGGAATCCTCCAGAAGACTACTGAAACTAATAGAAGAGTTCAGCAGAGTATCAGGATACAAGATAAACGTACAAAAATCACTTGAATTCCTCTACACCAACAAAAAGAACATCGAAGAGGAAATCACCAAATCAATGCCATTTACAGTAGCCCCCTAGAAGTTAAAATACTGAGGAATAAATCTTAAAAAGACGTATACAAAGAAAACTACAGTACACTTCTGCAAGAAACCAAAAGAGACTTATATAAGTGGAAGAACATACCTTGCTGGTGGATAGGAAGACTTAACATTGTGAAAATGCCTATTCTACCAAAAGCAATCTATACATTTAATGCAATTCTGATCCAAATCCCAGTGACATTCTTTAATGAGATGCAGAAACAAATTACCAACTTCATATGGAAGGGTAAGAGTCCCAGGATAAATAAGGCATTACTGAAAAAGAAGAACAAAATGGGAGGCCTTACTTTACCTGATTTTAGAACCTAGTATATTGCCACAGTAGTCAAAACAGCCTGGTACTGGTACAACATCAGATACATGGACCAATGGAACAGAATTGAGAATCCAGACATAAATACATCCATATATGAGCAGCTGATATTTGGCAAAAGCCCCAAAACTGTTCAGTGGGGGAAAAGACAGTCTTTTTAACAAATGGTGCTGGCATAACTGGATATCCATCTGCAAAACAATGAAACAAGACCCATACCGCACTCTATGCACAAAAACGAGCTCACAATGGATCAAAATATAAAATCTAAAACTATAAAGATCATGGAAGAAAAGATAGGGACAATGTTAGGACTCCTAATACATGGCATAAAAGGTATAGAAAACATTAGAAAGAATGCAGAAGAAAAACTAGATAACTGGGAGCTCCTAAAATTCAAACACCTATGCTCATCCAAAGACTTCACCAAAACAGTAAAAAGACTACCTACAGACTGGGAAAAAGTTTTTAGCTATGCCATTTCTGATCAGCACCTGATCTCTAAAATCTGCATGATACTGCAAAAACTCAACTGCAAAAAGACAAATAGCCCAATTATAAAATGGGCAAAAGATATGAATAGACCACTAAAGAAGACATTCAGGTAGCTAACAGATATATGAGGAAATGTTCATGATCATTAGCCATTAGAGAAATGCAGATCAAAACTACAATGAGATTTCATCTCACTCCAACAAGGCCGGCATTAATCCAAAAAACACAAAATAATAAATGTTGGAGAGTGTGTGGAGAGATTGGAACACTTCTACACTGCTGGTGGGAATGTCAAATGGTACAACCACTTTGGAAATTGATTTGGCGCTTTCTTTAAAAGCTGGAAATAGAACTACCATACGATCCAGCAATCCCACTCCTTGGAATATATCCTAGAGAAATAAGAGCCTTTACATGAACAGATTTATGCACACCCATGTTTATTGTAGCACTGTTTGCAATAGCAAAAAGATGGAAGCAACCAAGGTGCTCATCAATGCATGAATGGACAAATAAATTATGGTATATTCGCACAATGGAATACTACGCATAGATAAAGAACAGTGAGGAATCTGTGAAACATTTCAGAACATGGAGGGAGGCATTATGCTGAGTGAAATTAGTCAGTTGCAAAAGGACAAATATTGTATAAGACCACTAGTATAAGAGCTTGAGAAATAGTTTAAACTGAGAAGAAAACATTGTTTTGTGGTTACGAGAGGGGGCAGGGAGGGAGGGTAGGAGAGGGACATTCACTAATTAGATAATAGATTAGAACTACTTTAGGTGAAGGGAAAGACAGCACACAATACAGGGGAGGTCAGCACAATTGGAGTAAACCATAAGCAAAGAAATTTCTTGAACAAACTGAATGCCTCGAACGCCAGTGTAGCAATGGCAGGGATCTGGGGACCACGGTTTCAGGGGACATCTAAGTCAATTGGCATAATAAAATCTATTAAGAAAACATTCTGCATCCACTTTGAAGAGTGGTGTCTAGGGTCTTAACGCTAGCAAGCACCCACCTAAGATGCATCAATTGGTCTCGACTCACCTGGATCAAAGGAGAATGAAGAACACAAAGGACACAAGGCAATTACGAGCCCAAGAGACAGAAAGGGCCACATGAACCAGAGACTACATCATCCTGAGACCAAAAGAACTAGATGGTGCCTGGCTACAATCGATGACTGCCCTGACAGGGAACACAACAGAGAACCCCTTAGGGAGTAGGAAAGCAGTGGGATGCAGACCCCAAACTCTCATAAAAAGACCAGACTTAATGGTCTGACTGAGACTGGAAGGACCCAGGTGCTCATGTCCTCCCGACCTTCTGTTAGCCCAGGACAGGAGCCATTCCCGAAGCCAACTCTTCAGACATGGATTGGACTGGACAGTGGATTGGTGACGGATGCTGGTGAGGAGTGAGCTTCTTGGATCAGGTGGACACTTGAGACTATGTTGGCATCTCCTGCCTGGAGGGGAGATGAGAGGGTGGAGTGGGTTAGAAGCTGGTGAAATGGACATGAAAAGAGAAAGTTGAGGGAGAGAGCCGGCTGTCTCATTAGGGGGAGAATAATTGGGAGTGTGTAGCAAGGTGTATATGGGTTTCTGTATGAGAGACTGGCTTGATTTGTAAACTTTCACTTAAATCACAATAAAAATTATATATTAAATAAAAAAGTAAAGATATCACTTTGATGACTAAGGTACGCTAGACCCAAGCCAAAGTTTTTGAATCACCTTACATGCATGTGAAACCTGGACAGTGATAAAAGAAGGCAGAAGAAGAATTGATGCATTCGAGCAGTGGTTTTGGGGAAGAATATTAAATATGTTATTAATGGCCAGAAGAATGAATAAATCAGTCTTAAAACAAATAAACTGGACTTCTCCTTAAAAGTGAGAATGGTGAGACTTTGTCTTGCTTACTTTGGATATGCCATCAGGAATTACCAATTGTTAGAAAATGACATTATGTTTGGTAAAGTACAGGGTCAGCGAAAATGAGGGGAACCTTCAATGAGATGTATTGACACAATAGCTGCAACAATTCGCTCAAACACAGCAATGATCATGAAGATGACATAGGACCAGGCATGAGTCAGGGCAACAAAAACAACATATCATATGCAAGGATATACTTTATCTCCAAATGGATTAGAGATATAAAAATGAAACTAGGCAGGTACTAGAATAAAACAAAGTGGATTTGTTTTTATCCCGGATATAGAGCAAAGCTTCATGACCCTCCAGCGCATATAATCCAGGGAGCATGGATGTAATCATAGTAAGTTCACCAATGCAAGAGACATAGATGACTTTTTTGTTACTGTTGTTGTTCTTCACTCTTGGTTCATCTTAATGTAGTGCGTCTACTTTCACTGTATTTAAATGATTAGTCACTTTTTACCCTGTGTCACCACAGAATTCACTAAGTGGCATAGTAAGTATTTATTTAGATGCCATTCCACTAAATCAGTGATTCCTAAAACTTAAGAGTTCATTTTCCTTTTAGATACACACCTCCCCTCTCCACTCTCTGATTATATAGGTCTGTGCTGGTAACCATAAATCTGCCTTTTAAGGAAACCTCAGTAACTTTGACATAGGTGGCCCCCAAAATAACATTTCACCAAGTACTACACTGGACTTAAGCTCCCTGAAAGCCAGGGCTATGCTGTAAATCTTTCAACTCTAACTATCCTTCCAATACACAGAAAATATTAAGAATATACTAAGCACTGAATAAATACCTTGAAAAAAAAGGAAAGACGGTTGATGGTTTGTGTTCAGATTTATTTTATTCCTTCATAAACTTTTGTTCCTCTTGAAATATTTTGTCCACCTGGGTTATTTTAATAGAGAGTAAGTTAAAACAACTACAACAGCAATTAACAATAACCAAAAATTTTTCCTTGTTTATTTCCTTAAAATATCATACAAAATCTTTTCTACACAGGACATACAGGCAATAAAATATGTGTGCTTCAATAAAAAATAACTGCCCAAAATCTCATGTCTTTGCAAAATATCATTTCATATATATATGTGCATATATATATATTATATATATATATTTTACATATATATGTGCATGTATATATATATTATATATATATATATAGGAA
Organism: Loxodonta africana; assembly: GCF_030014295.1. Taxonomy (NCBI): domain Eukaryota; kingdom Metazoa; phylum Chordata; class Mammalia; order Proboscidea; family Elephantidae; genus Loxodonta; species Loxodonta africana. The sequence continues at coordinate 30,767,709 of NC_087367.1, forward strand.
ACCCTGGTTGCATAGTGGTTAAGTGCTATGGCTGCTAACCAAAGGGTCGACAGTTCAAATCCGCCAGGCGCTCCTTGGAAACTCTACTCTGTCCTATAGGGTCACTGTGAGTCGGAATTGACTCAACGGCACTGGGTTCCGGGCTTACATATATATATATATAAATTTATTAACAGTCTGCAATATGCAGATGATACAATCTTCCTTGTTGAAAGAGAGGGGGACTTGAAGCACTTATTGATGAAGATCAAAGACAACAGTCTTCAGTACGGATTACACTTAAACATAAAGAAAATAAAAATCCTTATAACTGGACCAATAAGCAACATCATGATAAACGGACAAAAGATTGAAGTTGTCAAGGATTTCATTTTATTTGGATCCATAATCAACGCCCATGGAAGCAGGAGTCAAGAAATCAAAAGACATATTGCGTTAGGCAAATCTGTAGCAAAAGACCTCTTTAAATGTTAAAAAGCAAAGATGTCACTTTGAGGACTAAGGTGTGCCTGACCCAAGCCACAGTATTTTCAATCACCTCATATGTAGGTGAAAGCTGGACAACAAATAAGGAAAACAGAAGAAGAAATGATGATTTTGAGTTATGATGTGGTGGAGAATATTAAATATACCATGGACTGACAGAAGGCGAACAAATCTGTCTTGGAAGCTCAGATGGCAAGACTTCATCTCACATACTTTGGACATGTTATCAGGAGGAACCAGTCCCTGGAGGAGGACATCCTGCTTGGTAAAGTAGAGGGCCACTGAAAAGGAGGAAAATCCTCAATGGGATGGATTAACACAGAGGGTGCAATAATGGGCTCAAACATAGCAACCAACGACTGTGGGGATGGCACAGGACTGGGCAGTGTTTCACTGTGTTGTCCATAGGGCTGCTATGAGTTGGAACTGACTTGACACCGACCTAACAACAGCAATATATATATATATATATATATATACATTTATATTTGTCTATTTATAGGTAGTTAGATCCACCACCCATCTGTCAGTTTGTTGTACTGTAGTGGCTTGTATGTTGCTGTGATGCTGGAAGCTATGTCACCAGTATTTTAAATACCAGCAGAAACATGGTTGAAGGTTTTAGTGGAGCTTCCTGACTAAGACAGACAAGAAAAAAGGGCCTGGTGACCTACTTCCAAAAATTAACCAGTTAAAACCTTATGGAGAGCAACAGAAACTTGCCAACTAGCTTGCTTGGCTAGATCATCAGGAAGGATCAGTTGCTGGAGGAGAACATCATGTCTGGTGAAGTACAGAGCCAGTGAGGGAAAGGGAGACTTCAGGTGAGAAGGATTGGCACAGTAGCCAATGATGGACTTGAGCATGCCAGCAATCCAGAGGATGATGCAATACTGGGCAACATTTTCTTCTGCTGTACAAAAAGTTGCCATGGTTAGGGATCAACTTGATGGCAGCTGTCTATCCTCTAGGCAGAAAGAAAGAAACAAATATAGATAGGTGATAGATAGGTAGGTAGGTAGATGTAGTTTTTCAGGTTTTACACATATACTACCAACACAGTTTAAGGAAGGAGAAATCCGTAAAAGCTTTTTATATGAGACTAAGTTTATAAAACACTAATATGTATAGGTTTGCAATTTTGAGGGTAAAATGTATAGCACATATTTTTAGAATCAATATAGGAGAAATCCATTAGTAACTTTTTTCTGAGGAAAAATAAAGCAACATTTTTGTTTTGAACTATGGAAGTAGAGAAGAAAATGAATAGTAAGAAGAACAATGAATTTATTTGATGCAGCCAAATGTTGGCAGATGCAGGAGAATTGTAAGATAAGACTGACAAAAAATGCGCTGGCAAGGAAAGAAAGATGTTAAGTCAAAAATGAAAAAAAAAATCAACCTCCGCTGGTGCCTTTGTAGCATGACCAACCCATAAGAGAATCTCACACAGTGGTTTTTTATTACCAGCTCTTGTTTTGAGTGGCACATCAGTCCCCATGCTTCTGACTGTGCTCATCCAGGCAGAGTAGGAAAGACATGATTGAATGATTAGTCCGTAAATGAGATTCATGCAAATGTCCTTTCTGGGAAACTCAATTCAAAATGAGTAATTATTTATTTTATGTACTTGGTGAATTTTTTCTAGCTGAATGATGCTGGAGGGCCTCCGTTTTGCTCATCTATCTAGACACTCACATGTTGTTGTTGTTAGGTGCCGTCGAGTCAGTTCAGACTCACAGCAACCCTATGCACAACAGAAAGAAACACTGCCCGGTCCTGCGCCATACTCGCAATCGTTGTTATACTTGAGCCCATTGTTGCAGCCACTGTGTCAATCCACCCCGTTGAGGGTCTTCCTCTTTTCCGCTGACCCTGTACTTTGCCAAGCATGATGTCCTTCTCCAGAGACTGATCCCTCCTGACATGTCCAAAGTATGTAAAACGCAGTCTTGCTATCCTTGCTTCTAAGGAGCGTTCTGGTTGTACTTCTTCCAAGACAGATTTATTCGTTCTTCTGGCAGTCCGTGGTATATTCAATATTCTTTGCCAACACCACAATTCAAAGGCATCAATTCTTCTTCGGTCTTCCTTATTCATTGTCCACTCAAATGCACCTTTCATTTACAAGAAGAACAGAGTGCGATTGCTTTTACTTTAATGAGTTGAACAAATTCTTAACCAGTTTTTTCGAGATGAACTCCAAACTTAAATACCCCTGTTATTACCAGCATGTATATGGTCGCAGCATAGTTTTGGATTTTTCCCTAGTTTCCTTCTTCCATTTCCCCAATTCTTGTGGTTCTACATGTTTAAAGGTATGGGAAGGGAAATGACTTATCAGCTTCTGGTGACCAGAATCAATGAAACTGCTTGAGTCTAAACCAAAATAGAGGGTGAGTTTTTATTCTATGGTGCTCAGAGAGCAACACAAGCTTGAGATCTCTATACCTTTTACTCACATTTAAATTTAGAAAATTATTAATGTATTATCAGAGGCCTTAATAGTCATTATCTTTAGAAGAGGTAAATGTGTATATAATTATAGCCAAACACAAATGTTCCAAAATGGACATTACCTCTCTTAAAATCCAGAAAAAAAAAAAAAAATTCTCACAACATACGTTTTCAGGAGACGGTCCCTTTCAGCTTTAAAGTTTTTTGAGTGATTTTTTAATCAAAGATATTCCTAGATATCATACCAGAAGGCAAACAATCTTGAACCCTCCCTAGAAGAAAAGGCTAAATTTTAATATTTGAAGACTATGTCTCTGGTAAAAATTTTTATATTTCTAAATGTTTTATTAAGGTAATTTTAACATCTTGACCCCAATATTTGTTCATTTTGTGTTCTTTGTTGTCATCATCTTCTTCCCCCACCTCCTTCACTCCTCCTTCTCTGCCACCAGCCTTCCTCCTTCTCTTTTTCCTCCTTTCCTTTTCCTTTCTATTTTTATTATTAGTAGCAGTACTTTTACTATATTAAACATCACGTGCTCTGTATTATAGAATGCCCATTTAATTATAGTTAAATCATATCCAAGTATATCATCTGAAAAGTAATCTTAATCTAGCCTATAATATGCATTTCTAATTTTCTCAAATTATTAACAGCAATATCCATATAATTCCTTTTTATACAATATATTCCTTGCCCCATTAAAGTGCTTCACAAATTATTAGCCCTCAAAAGAGGCCATGTAAACATTAGTCTCCCTCATTATTTTCTCTTCAGAAAACTACCAGACTTCAATCATTAACATCTAAAGGAAGATTGAATAAAAAAAACAGTTTATTCATATATTCACATAAGCTTTACTAAAATGGAGATAATAATCATTTATTTTATATCATTGAATTGGCCACTGATTTCTTTTAATCTTACTGATTTGTATATATAAACATAATAACATTACCAGTGACTATACAAATCCAGTTGATCTTAATACAGATGTATTTCTGAAAGGTCATTGAATTGTCATTGTATAATAAACTGTTTAAGAAATATGACCTTGCAAGTGATTTTTTTCCTGTCTTTGTGTGGAGAGGGACAATTTTGTTCATATTAAAAAGGTCAAATTTACATACGCTCAATATTTCAGTTTTGGGTTAAGGTATCAGAAACCCTCTTCTCCCTTAAGGCAAGACAAGGAATCTTTCCTCTTTGATTGCTTTGGCTTAATAAAGGCGAAAATTGTAACTGGTGTGAATCATTGAAAGGTATCTCAATGCTGCATGAATTCTAAACACACCTTACGTTTGCTGGCAATCTTGTTCCCTAGCCCAAAGCCTGAATACTAATAAAGTGAAAAGTCTGACATTATTCAGGCCACATAAGGACTGTTTTTCTCCTGAAATACCAAACACAATAAGTTATATCTTAAAAGATGAATATTAAAAATAATATCACCATATCACCCAGGAAGTGGTCGAGGTTTCTGGATCAAAATTTAGGTGATTGTCGTGGAACAATGACACAGGGTTGGTGTTGTCACTTGAGGTATACCATGTTGCTAGCCATCTACCCCAAACTTCCATAAATAATGTGCAGGAGTTCCTGCAATTTCTCCTTTTTGAGTTATTCCTTTGGGTGTTATTACAGTCTCCAGAGAACACTTATTAAAAAGCAATTGTTAGCTTGGAAAACAGGGTTGCTGCATTGTAATTATTCTTAAGATTGGCTAGGTTTTACTTTGGGGAGAAGGCATAAGGATGTGGATGACATGAGACAGAATCCTCAGGAAATTATGTTTAATGATCTTGTACAAGACACCTCTTTCACTAGACTGTAACTCTTTGAAGGCACAACCCTAACCTTTTTCTGACCTCCAGTGTGCTCAGCAAGTGCAATGCATTCATTTCAATATAGTATTTAAGGAGTGATTTCAACTGAAAGATGCATTAACTGAGATGGAGATTTTTCCAGAGAGATACAACTCGAGACCATGCTGGAAGTGGAGATCCCTAAGCACAAATGTAGGTAAGAATTAGGCCACCAGTTATACAGTCATCTGTTCTTAAATCAGTTTTTTTTTCAGGAATCTGCCCTAACAGCAATTCTCTTCTCAGGCTGTCACATACTAAACCTCCCATTTAGAAAGAATTCATTTCAAGGAGAATATAGCTTAGTCTCTTGCTCCTGTTCAGAGACATGTTGGTATAGAAGAAATGTGCTTAATTCCTTTATAAATGTTCAGGAAAATCTACTTTTGAAAGTAATCTAGTCTTTAGGCCAATTTTGGACAGATTGATGGGACTGGGCAGAGATGAGAACAATGGCATTTCAGTGTTTCACAATGAATCATTAGTGAGGCATCAGAAGGAGCACAGGCTCTGAAATTCCAAGGTCTGGGTTTAATATCTCGGCTGTGTGGAACTTTGTAGGTGTGATTTAACCCTTAGGAGCATTAGTTTCCTTTCCAAAAATGGAAACAAAAACTTGTATACCATCATATTAAATAAAATATTAAAAACTGAATCTGGACTCAAATAATAATAGCCTACACTCCCATTTCCCTCAACATGATACTCCCAAAGAACACTAAAACCAAGTTGCACTATAATTATACTCAGGGAGGTTTAGTAAATTAAAATGATGACAACAACAACAACAAAATCTCAGAGAAATTTTGTTTTCTTTTTCATCAGTAACAAAATAAAGAAAGGTTGAATAAGAATGACTTTCTCCATCCCAGGGTTTCCCAATAAAACTTTGATTTTCTTTTATATTCTCTTCCATTTGTACCATAAATTTATGTTAGGGCCACTCATGTCATGCGCTTACTAATTCTTGGTTTCTTGGTTTCTTTAACCTCAGTAATACAGAGCAATATCTTGGCTTTTCACAAACGTGGCCAAGATTTAAAACACAAAAAACAAGCTGAAGAACTGTTTCCAACATAATACCAACTGGGTCGTGGTGGGAGAGGGCTGTTTATTTCATTGTAATTGTTTTAACTGATTTCAACTGTGTTTATAGAGAATGAGCACTGGTTGATACCCTGACCCGATGTATCTGGTAGGGACAAGATAAAGATAGTGGAGAACAAAAGAGATAGACAGTGTTGAGAGTGTTGGTGTAGTTATTGGAGAATGTATAGGACACGACACAAGACTCAAAGCCAGAGTATTTCCTCTGCAGAACAACATTGTAACTGATGTTAATCTGTGATGTTTTTCCATTCTACTTTTTTTGTTCTTTTTTTTCATTTCAAAACCAGACCCAGCCCCATTCTAAAATAAAATGGATGAGCATGTATGTGTGCGCGTATGCATGCACACATGCACACACATAATTGATGATTACAAGTGCCCGAAACTCACTTGGCTAATATCCTGTTTAATCACAAGACCTTGCTCTCTATTAGGGCTGATTCAATAAAATTCATTTCAACTGAAAAATTTTAATGTATCAACAGTCAAAGTACATGAGAATGAGTTTGAGTGATGCCTTCATTGAAACTTAACTCAAGCATGTAAGCAGTTAAAAGATAGGTCTAGCATCCAGTGTTATCTCTTTATAGCTTCAATCAATTTTATTGAAATTTCTTGTTTACAGAAATGGTATTTCTGACCTCACGAAATGAGACTGAAAACTCCATATCTCTGGAGAGTTTGGAGAAAGGGGAAGAGTTCAGAGTGGAGGGCACAGTGATCCATTGGAATTACGACACTGCTGTACATTTTCTTATTAGATTCCTTTAAAGATAAAATTAATGGGGGGTAATACATATTGAGCAACAGATGTGCTAGAAGAAATTGATACGTAGGCATATAAATATACATGTGATCTAACATAACAGAAATAATTAACTATGGAGATATGATTGTATATTTGAGTTAGGGGGAATCAGGAGACTTCCCACAAGTTACCTGTTTCTTCAGTTAAATGAAGGAGTTTGCTACTTGCCCAAGGTTATGCCCTTGGCACAATGCTGGGTTTGGGATAGAATTGCAAGGCTTTTGACAACAAAGTAGTTATTTTTGTTTAATACATTAAATTGAGATTTTATAAGTACCAAAAACTTATTTACTTTGGTTAATTGAGGTATATGGAAGCCAGTGCACAGACAACTCTAATTTTGCAAAGAAAAAGATACTGTTCCTATCCTGATTATTCCCTGTAGAGAAACAGAGGACTGTTTCATAAGTATTTTAATTATATGCAGCACCTTCCTAAAATAGAGGGTGAACTTTAGCAGGGGATTTATCATGACATTCCAATATATTTAACCAAACTGATTTGTTGAAGAACATGGCAGTGTGAACTCTCCCCACCTCCTCATCTCAAGCCCACAACCAAGTCTTCACATTTAATTAAGTTTGTATTTATGAAGCCCTCCTGTCCTCTGAGCAGTTCAAGAAAGACATAACTAATACAAAATCGCTAAATGTCAGCCTTCGGAGAAGTGAGATTTCTTCATGAGAACCAGGCTGTCTGCCCACATTCTCCAGCCCACACTGATGCACCAAATGACACCAGCGATATTGCTGATCTCATGAAATTTGTCTTAAAATAAATGCATGTAAGACCTTACTTCTCATTTCCTTTTCTCTCATCTATAAAGGCAAGAAACTGCCAGTTATCAATTCTGCATTTAAAAAACGTTCTCATTAATTCATATACAGATTTATGTTGAAAAATATTATTGGATTCTTCTCCTTTTTCATTTTAATATGCCGTGTGTTCAGAAAGAGGCAACTTTTGAAGCAATTGTGACTGAACATATGATACCCCTTCATCCATGCATCTAACTCTTCATTCTGTCTTCCGTTATCTCCTTTATTTTCATACTCTATTTCAGTCTCTTTATTCCTTTTTTCTCCACTTTCTTTTTCCTCTGTCTTCTCATTTAAGTTGGCAAATATTTACTGAACACTCACTATGTCTAAGGCAACAGGCTATACCATCCCTATAATATCAACACCCTTCAGTAATATGTTACCCTATTTTAAGGAAGAGGCCAACAAGGCAAGTGTTATGTTCTTCATTTAAAGACGATGAATCTGAATTTAGAGACATCATATTTTGCCTAAGATCTCACAGGTAATAATTAGCTGAAAATTTCGTTTGAAAGTAGTCTCTGATCATTAGATTACCTTACTTCTTTCTTCCTCCTTTTGAGATTTGAGGACATCTGTGGCATTCGGTGGGCTTAATAAGCTTATTAAACTGTTCGCTGAGAATATTCTTATGCAATCAGCCAATGATGGAGAAGGTCTGACCAGGCCACCTGTCAGGGAATGCTGCTCAGGCTGTTCTGATCTCCTTTCTTCCGAATGACACATGAGCCCTTTGTTATACTGAAGCACTAGGTGAGAATGGGTGGGGAAGTATATGCTCTCAGAGTTGAAGGTGCCTCATGTATTCAAAGCCTTCACTGGCCTGCCCAGGTATTCTGGCAGAAGCAGACCTCTGAGAGACAATAGGCGATCATATTTTGTTTCATTTCTTTAAGTGGCAAGGTGCTCTTGCCAAAACTACAGGGCAATATGCAGATATAATTCTAGCTGCCTGCACTTAGATGCCTACATGATTTTGGATGCCTGGGCAACATATGAGTTCTTCTGGAACTGCAGCTGCCAGTGTGCCTATGATTAAACATAAAGATAAAGATGAACCAACAAAACACTTAGAGAGGTTCTCTGAAAGTTCCAGTATTTCTAGCATCTCTTAAGAAATTTCAGAATTTTAACAGGTCAACAAATAACGACCCGTGCAATTTTATGATTTGAAAATATGGCTCCCTGTGTCCCTTAGTGGACAAGCTAGACAGATGACAAAGGAATGTGCATTGAGAATGTGTGTTTTAGGTTAATGCTAGACATTATGGCTGTTTCTAGGGGAAATGGTTTCCTTCTCTTAGATATTCTGTGTGTATTTGTTTTTGTTTTCCTTATGAGGTAAATACAAGTTTTTAGATTGATTGTCCTGAGTTCTCCCCAAGAAGCTTTTTTTTTTTTTTTTTTGGCTTCTTGTGCAGAAATCAAATAGAGAATACTGTGGAAAGCTTTTCTAAAACTGCTAATAGGGGAGAGTAAACAGGAAAGATTTGCAGCAGATTTGTTATTGTTATGCTGGCTTTTTTGAATCTGATGAGAAAAAGTAAGCCCTCAATCAATCCGGTTACTAGTTTTGAATGTAAAAGAAATGTAGGAATTGACATATACATTTTATCCTGAGAAATTTAATAAGTCCCAGAAGAAAAACAAAAGCTCAAATAACCATAATGTGTGGTTTGAATTCAAATAAAAATAACTGTGCTCAGCTTCCTTTAGGATTGTTAAACACCTTATTAAACGTAACTTTTGGAAATCAGCTGTCCTCCTGTGCAGGCCATTTCCATGTGGCATATGGAATATCAATAAACAAAATACATCCAAAGATTTCCCAAACCATATAGAACAAATATGGAGTTTTTAAATAAACACAACTTCTAACATTCTGATTTTAACTAGTATATGTTATAAATAGGAAATAGGAGCCCTGTTGGTGCAGTGGTTAAGAGCTTGGCTGCTAACCAAAAAGGTTGGCAGTTTGAATCCACCAGCTGCTCCTTGGAAACCCTATGGGGCAGTTCTTCTCTGTCCTATAGGGTCACTACAAGTCAGAATTCAACTCATGGCAATGGGTTTGGGATCTTAATCTTATAGGAGCAGATGGCACATCTTTCTCCTGTGGAGCAGCTGGAGGATTCAAACCACCAAACTTTTGGTTAGTAGTTAAGGGCTTCAGCCACTGCGGAACCAGGATTCCTTTTCAGTTGCACCAGTTTTGTAAAATCCTCCCATAAATCTAATGTTCTGACAACACTTGGATTTCCATTTCAAATATTTGTCCTAAATTCCTACCAAGGGATTTCTAAACTCCAGTCTTGGGACCCAAGTATGGAAAAGGAATTCTTTACTTGATTGGCTGTAAAATTTGGCAGAGTAGTCTCTAGTGAGGGAGGGCATCATGACCTCTTGGAATGGCACATCAAATGAGGAAAAGGTTGAAACAAAAAGTCTTGGATAGAAAAAAATATTCAACATAATCATTCATTCGTTAATTTGATTTGTTTTAGCTACACCACATCCAAATGTATTCTGAAATTTTAAATAACACTAAAGAAAGGCAAATGGTGTTTATGCATATTGAAGAGCACATGAATTAAAGAAGCTGAGACACACTGTTCTATATAGAATTTCGCCTTTCTTTGCATCAACTTAAAGGCAATTTTCTTTTTTTAAATGCATTTTTTAAATTACCTTTTTTTTTCTATTTAGTCTCAATTGTTTGGGTTCCCATGGTAGGGAATACAGGCACAGAAAGCAACAGCTAGAGAGACAGAAAAAAACAAAAATGTAGAGGGAGCATGGAAACAAAGTATGGAAGCAGAGAAAACCAGAATGATGTTTACCTGTGTTTTATTGACTATGCAAAGGCATTTGACTGTGTGGATCATAACAAATTATGGATAATATTACAAAGAATAAAAATTCCAAAATGCTTTTGTGTCCATGAGGAGCCTGTACATAGACCAAGAGGCATTGGTTCAAACAAAACAAGGGGATATTGCATGGTTTAAAGTCAGGAAAAGTGTGCATCAGGGTTGTATACTTTCACCATACTTTGTATGCTAAGCAAATAAATCAAGAAGCCGAACTATATGAAGAAAAATGGGGCATCACAACTGGAGGAAGACTCATTAACAACCTGTGATATGCAGATGACACAACCTTGCCTGCTGAAAGTAAAAAGAACTTGAAGCACTTACTGACGAAGACTGAAGACTATAGCTTTCAGTATGGATTACACCTTAACATAAAGAAAACAAAAGTCCTCACAACTGGACCAATAAGCAACATCATGATAAACAGGGAAAAGTTTGAAAATGTCAAGGATTTCATTTTACTTGGATCCACAGTCAACACCAATGGAAGCAGCAATCAAGAAAATTAAAGGATGTGTTGCGTTGGGTAGATCTGCTACAAAAGATCTCTTTAAAGTGTTAAAAAGCAAAGATGTCACCTTGAAGACCAAAGTGCACCTGACCCAAACAATGGTGTTTCCAATCATCTCATATGCATTTAAAAGCTGGGTGATGAATAAGGAAGACCTAAGAAGAATTGACTCCTTTGAATTGTTGTGTTCCCAAAGAATATTGAATATACCACTGACTGCCAAAGGAGCAAACAAATCTGTTGTGGAAGAAGTACAGCCAGAATGCTCCTTAGAAGCAAGGATGGCAAGACTACATCTCATATACTTTGGACATGTTATCAGGAAGGATCAGTCCCTGGAAAAGGACATCATGCTTGGTAAAGTAGAGAGTCATTAAAAAAAAGGAAGACTGGCTGCAACATTAGACTCAAACATAACGATTGTGAGGATGGCTCAGGACCAAGCAGTGTTCTGTTCTGTTGTACATAGGGTCGCTGTGAGTCCAGCTCGTCAGTGCCTAACAGTACAGTAACATCAGCATGGAAACAAAGTGGAAATTTGGAATAGATAGAGATTTGAGGAAAATATGATATCCATTTAAAAAAAGAAGCTAAAAACAGAAAATGATGCAACCAGATAGTTTTTTTTTTTTAATGTAGGATTTTTTTTTTTTTTAATTTTAAAAACAAGTAGTGTCTTCAGCATCAAATCTAATGTATCTCAAATTCCTGTGTTCTTTGTGCCCTCCACTGCCAGGTTTTTATAATTTGTATGATTCATAATCTTCAGGTGCAAATTATTGAAAATACTGTTTATCTAAAATATGTTAAAGGTAAAAACTCAGTAATATACTTTTGTTCTATTTTCTCTCTTTTTTTTTTGTGGTGAAAACATACACACCAAAACATCCACCCAACTTCCACATTAACAACTCAATGGCATTATTGCATTTTTCATATTGTTCCATTATTATCACCATCTTCATCCAAAACATTCTACCATCAATAACATAAATTGAATACCCCTCAAATCAAAACTCCCCTTTTCCATCTCCCTCCCACCCCAGATAACCATTAATAATCTTTGGTTTTTATGTATTTTCTTGTTTTATCCGAGTAAGATCATTCAGTATTTGTCCTTTTGTGACTGACTTTTTTCACTTAGCAAATATTTTAAAAGTTCATCCGTGTTGTAACATGTACCAGGACTTCATTTCTCTTCATGGCTGCATAATATTCCATCATATGCATTATACAGCAATTTGCTTATCTATTGACCTGTTGATGGTCATTTCAGTTGTTTCTACCTTCTGGCTGTTGTGACCAGTGCTGCAATGGTTATTGGTATATAGGGTTCTGTTTGCATTACTGCTTTCACTTCTTCTGGGTATATACCTAGGATTGGGATTGCTGGGTTATATGGTAGTTCTATGTTCAACTTTTGCTGGACTGCCAAAGTGTTTTCCACAGTCACTGCCTCATGTTACATTCCTCCAGCAACGGATAAGGGCTGAAATTTCTCCATAACCTTGCCAGCGCTTGTTGTTTTTCATTTGTTTGTTGATTTTATCATGGCCATTCTAATGGGTATGAGGTTATATTTCATTGTAGTTTTGATTTGCATCTCTCTGTTGAGCCTCTTTGCATGTTCTTGTTGGACATTTGAATACCCTTTTGGTGAGCTGTCTGTCCAGGCCCTTTGCCCATTTTTTGGTTGGGTTCTTTATCTTTTTGTTGCTAAGTTGTTGAAGTTTTATATATTTTTTTGGATAAAGTAGGCCCTTATCTGATACATGGTCCCTGAAAATTGTCTCCCAATCTGTATGTGGATTGTCTTTTCACTTTGTTGGTATTCCTTTGATATATAAAAATATTCAGTTTTTATGAGGTCCTATTTATTTTTATTTTTTCTTTATTTATTTTGCTTTTTGCTTCTTGGGCTTTTGTTACCATATTTGAAACTCTATTTCCAAACACGAGGTCCCACAGCCTTACCCCCGCATTTTCTTCTAAGAGTTTTATGGTTTTAATTTTTACATTTAGGTCCATGATCCATTTTAAATTGGTTTTTGTGTATAGAGTGAGGCATGGATCCAGGTTCATTTTTCTGCATGTTAGAAATCTAGTTTTCCTAGCACTATTTATTGAAGAGCCTCTTCTCCTTTGAATGGACTTGGCACCCTTGTTGAAAATCAGCTAACCATAGATGTGTGGATTTATTTTTGGACTTCAATTCTATTTCATTTGTCTGTATGTCCATTATTATACTAGTACCAAGCTGTTTTTCTCGATTTTTTGATTGCTATTTTCAAATATCCTTGAATTAATGTAGCAATGAAAATTTTGGGAGACAAAAATTGATTTACTGATGGTTTATTTTGTTTTCATACTGATATAGATATCCAACAATGTACATACATGGTATATACAGGGTACTTATCCACTTTTCAATAGGTGGGCATCCACTTTTCAGGGGGTCTAAGCATTGAGTATTATTTAGATAGGTAATGTCATGCTAATATTCAAGATTTTCATTTTGAAATATCTGTCCATGAATATTCATTCCACTCTGATATTCTTAAATAGTGTATGAATGAGAACATCATAGAGATGTTTCCCCTGGGCTTTTCATCAGATATTTTAGAAATGAAAATTTTGTGGTTTGGTTTTTCTCAGCAATGGAGTTCCTCCATCATCCTCTAGGATGAGCATTCATCTGTAGCCTAGTCAGTTTTTCCATGGGAGCCAGTGTTTTCGCACTCACCCAGAACTCCTTTTGACACTTTTCATCATGACACGAGATAACAGAGCTGTGACTTTACAGAGAAGCCATACTAAATAATTAGCCTAGCTCTTAGAGAACGCTCTTGGAATTTTTCACAGATGTTATAGTAGGTACAGTCATTTTAGATTACTCTCCCATTGATATTTGCCTCTTTTCTCACTATAAAAGCCCAAAGCCAAACCCATTGCAGTTGAGTCAATTCTGACTCACAGCGACCCTACAGGACAGAGTAGAACTGCCCCCACAGATTTTCCAAGGAGTGTCTGGTGAATTCGAACTGCTGACCTTTTTGTTAGCAGCCATAGCACTTAACCACTATGCTACCGGGGTTTCCTTTCTCACTATAACTTAGTTAATTCTCCAAATGTTGCTGAAGTCTATTCTCCAGTCATCAATAGCCTTTGACTTCATAGTTTGTGTTTATATATTCTTCTACATTTAAGAAGAATATTTTGTAGCCAAACAGGACAAAAATGCAACTACAATTGAAGATTATTCTAAGGAATGGTTTGGTGTACTACAACATGGTAGAAAAATGTATTTGAGCATAAAGAAAACTTAATTTACTGTAATTCACAGACCCAACACATTAATCAATACTTATATAACATCTACTTTTAGCTTTAGCAACATTTGTTTGTTTGCTTTTTATTTTTGCTGTAGTCAACATTGTCTATTATGACTTTCTCCTTTAAAATGCATAATATTTTATCAAAACTTAGATTTTCTTTCTTCCTGGTTAACTGTCAATCGTGGAAATGAAAAATTACAATGATCCCAGCACCTATAGTATTTATAATGACTGAGTTTTACAGTGTCAAAAGTTGTACTATCACCCTGAGATTGAGTCGAAGACATTATTCTATAAAATAATAACCCTTACATAATAGTTTCTCCCTGTCTAAGTTGGTTTAGAGATTCATACTGCATTCTTTCATTTTTTTGGTTCAGCAAGTATATAACAAGCGACAAATATTTACCCGATATACTAGACTTGGAAACACTGGTGGCATAGTGGTTAAGTGCTACAGCTGCTAACCAAAGGGCTGGCAGTTCATATCTGCCAGGTGCTCCTTGGAAACTCTACAGGGCAGTTCTACTCTGTCCTATATGGTCACTATGAGTCAGAATCGATTCTATGGCACTGTGTTTGATTTTGGTTTTTATACTAGACTTTGGCAGGTGAGTGTGTGAGGGAACTAGAGAGAATTGGGGTTCTCCTTTTCAACCCCATGAATGATTAATTTGGGTTATGTAATCTTATTTGCATCAAATACTGTTGGTTATTAAACAAATTTCTTCCAAATTAGTAAAACAATATCCTATAGCTGAGGTTCAGATTCCACTTTTATCCCTTGTTAGCTGTACGACCTTGGGCAAGTTATTTAATATCTCTGGACCTCAGGTTTCTCATTGATGATAAGAAAAACCGAATTGTAATTAAAGGAGAAAGCACATCTAAAACATTGAGCATAGCTCCTGGCTCATGGTATATATGTAAAAATCTTTAAAAAGTCATAGAATGAAATAATTACTTGATGGAGGTGTTTGTTTAATTGCCTTGTTTAAATAGGTGATAAAGTGATTAAGAACATTATTCTTTTGTGACCCTTCCCTTACATTACAGAAATTACTGTTTATTGCTCTTGAAGTTTATGCCTTTCAAAGTTGGAATACTAATAAGAAAAGGTTTGTGCTATAGATGGGGATCTATATGCTCATTGAGTTGGGAAATCTGAGGATACCTAGGTTTACCTTAGCTATGACTTGAAAGAGATCAAAACAATCTTTCCACTGGTATAAGCTCAAACATGCTGTTGCATTCATTTAGCTATAGCAAGATTATGCCCCTCAGATCCAGATTCAGTTTTTCACAATCATTGATGATCTAGTAAAGATTGCAGTATGAGAAAATATCATGAGTGACATGAAATTCTTAATAAACATAAAAGGAAAAATAGTCTCTAATTGGAAGTTTGTTTGTTCTGATATGAATAAAAATACTGTGCTTCCTTCGTAATCACCAATGTTGACTCCATCTGATAGCTCTTAACAAGATGTAAGGGCATAAAATTGACTGTCGTTCATAATTTATATACCTGGATGCTATGAGTTGACCCCTTGCTCTCAAAATTCATGGTTATTTGTGTTGCCTATTTGACTTTGTGTGTGTGTTTGTGTGTGTGTATAACAAACATTTTTGGATTTTTTTTGTAATATATGATGAGTTGCGTGGTGACATTGCTCACAGCTTATAATTTACTTAGCCTTTACATGTATTGTTCTTAGACGTTAAAGAGTTTACATAACTGGTAAATCAAATATCAAATATCTTTGCTGGAAAATTGATTGCTCTCTTTTAGATGGTGAGTTTGTTAGTTCCACTAACTTTGATTTAAATAAACAACTTCACATTACGTATTGAATTCTTTAAATTATAATGTACTTTTAGTCATATGCAAATTTACCTGTCAATAATCACACAATAGCACTATTGTGAAAAATGATGCTTCCTTTAGCATGGTTTCGCTCTTTGTAGGCAAAATGTATCCCTGTGTTAAATACAGTTAATGATCATACACTTGTTTTTCCAGATGATACAGTGTTGAATAAGTAAGCCAACAAGAAGCCAACAAAATTGCTTAAATCCATTATGTTTGAGCTAGAATGAATGTGGCTAAAAGTCATTTTTCCTCTGGCCTAAAATGAATCTATGTTTTCTGGCCTGCAGAGAAACAAATTTGTATAACCTCTAAAATGTGGTTTGCCATACTTCATGGTTAAAAAATGGCAAGAATATAAATCATCATTGTCTATCCTACTATCCTTTTTCTACTTTTCCTATGCCATCTCATTTAACTACTTTTGACATGCACCAAGAACATCAGAATAAAATATATAGGTACCCAAATACATCAGTATCAGATTGAATAGCCTAAAAACTAAAAATTAAGAAATGTTGAGATTTTCTGAAATCTACTGTGAAAGCTTTGCTGAAGCTTCTCTTTTTAAAATGACCTTCATTCTAAATGGCTAACATCATTTCCCATTCAGTATATAGGCAATTATCTCTTTTCTAATTTCACTTCCTTCAAGAGAACTTTTTTCCATCATTTCACCTTCTTGGATATCTTTGCCTTGTATTGATGGGGTAGTGTATTTCCATTACCTTTGCAGTCTTTTTTCATTCCCTTTAAAATTGAATGAACTTTAGTCTGTTGTGAAGTGTTGACCCAAATGAGTTATTGAAGCTCAAAAGAAGTACAAGATTTTATTACTCCAATCTGAGTTTTATATGTGACAAGTTTGTCAAAGATGGAAACCCAAGATTATTTTTCAAAAAGAAAATGGTCCTCTTGTTCTTGTTACTTTAGATAACGAACATGGCAGGTCTGATAACCATTCCTTACCTTCTACTTACTCCTACAATTTTATAAACCACCTAAAAAAAAAAAAAGAAAAAAAATTGATCATGAAATCAACTATATAAGAAAGTTAGCAAACCCATTTATTTTCATCTTAACCTTATGTAAAATGTTATCTGCAATGCGGATATTGAAAGTATTTAAAAACAAATGATCTATTCAAATCTAGAGGTTATAATAGGTTATTTTAGCACAAGGAGGAAAGTTTTTACCTCCACACTTGTTACCAACATGATTCACTGCTCCAACCTTGGCAACCAAACTGGTTAACAGTTTACACTTCGGGTATAAATAAGTTGTAATATTCTTTCCAGGTTTAGTTTTGCTATCTAGAAAATTCAGAATAGCTTCAGTGCTAGTTGAAAATTTGATTTGCACTCTCTATAAACCCACTAAAGTTGGAATAAATTGAAGTACATATTTACCAACAAAGGGGAAAAGCAGTGGGCATTAAGATGCAATAAATGTTTTGGCCATGATTTTATATGTTATTATTTTATGAGTTTTAGGTTTTTTAATAAATTTCAATCAACTGCAATCTGTAAAGTGAATCCAATCAATTCAAATTTATGTGACCTCTGACTTACTAGCTAGAGTGTTAAAAGCTACAAATAGAATCAGCCATTATCATTCCAGAAGGTAGAAAAGAATTGTTGCCTGACTTCAAAGATCTTAACCAAATTCCATTTATTTTTATTTGATAGTTAAAATAAAATGTATTTATTTCAGTACAGTTCTACTATATGTCCATAATCGTAAAAATACAAAATACTTAAAAGTAGAATAGAAGGGAGTAAAAAAGCCTTATAGTTCTGCTACTTAGAAAAAGCCACTTAAATGTTTACTAGTAAGCCCCTCACCAATGGCTATCTTGCTTAACTTAACATATATCATAAATATAATTCTGATTCTTTAAAGTTTTACTTATTTTAGTAAAAGCATTTCTTCTAATATAAGCTTAGAGAAAATATTATTTTATTGGTTGCATAAATATTCCGATCCTTGCCCAACTATTTTATACTTGTATTGTTTCTTTCCTGATTATTAGGTTTGACTTCATAACATTGATTTGAAAATTATTTACATAAACTTTTTTTTTTTTTTAAGTGTACTCCAGGTATGTTCATTAAGAGAACTCTTTTGAAGTAGAGCTACTTTTTCTATGGGTAGGGCCGGGCTTCTGGTCTATTATTACTCTGAGTTTAAAGTACACCATTTGCAGAGAATATATTAGAAAATATCCCAACACATTTATTTATTGTTATAAGGAACTTTATACATTTTTTTTAACAGTACATATTTTGCATTATAAATTGGCTAGTTGGCATGAATACTCCTAAACCCACTAATCTAAAGAAATCCTTGAGGAATACAATTCAAAATAACAGACTCATTCTAATAAACCAGTTTTCATGAGACTCAGGGAATACAGGTTGAGGACAGTGTTCTCAAATGAACACTACACTTAAAGGCCAAACACTTGGACATTTAACTTATTTCACTCTATGTCTACATATCATCCCTTCCTCCACCGCACACCCACTACAATGTTTATTTAGTACACACCTTTAGTGCTTTCTCTAGTTCTCAGCATGTAGTAGGTGCATGGTAAATATGAATTGGTTTGACCCGAAAAAAGATAAAATGATATTCATATAAATAACATTAGTGCTTATTTCCAGGGATTAGAAATGGAGTTCTTAAAAAACCAAAGTAATGTTAGTGAATTAAGGTAACTTGCACAAATGTACTTTGCAGACTGTGGAGGGAGTTTATAAAACCAGTACTAATCCTAACTCCACAAAGGACGATTGCCCCCTCACCACCAAGAAATCACAAATCTATCCATAGCCTTATGTGGGAGCTGTGAAATGTAAGAGAGAAAAATACATATATATACATATATAAAGAAGAAAAACTCAGAACACCTCTTAGAAATGTGACAGTTGTCTTTCTACCCTAATGAAGTTATAGGAGTCCTGCTGGTACAATGGTTAAGCACTTGGCTGATAACCAAAATATCAGTGGTTTGAACCCACCAGCAACTCCTTTGGAGAAAAGAGACTTGGAGATCTGCTCCTATAAAGATTACATCCTAGAAAACACAATGGGGCAGTTCACTCTGTCCTATAGGGTCTCTATGTGTTAGAATCAACTCCACAGCACACAACAACAATGAAGCTATGTACAGCTCATTTCTAACCCAGCTGTCAGAGAAGTAAGCAGTATAACTTCTTCTGGAGTGTATAATCCCTATGTGTGTTCTTAACTCATTCCCCTGGGAGTTTAGCAATATCTTGAGAAATTGTTGAATGAATGCATTCTTACAATGCATAACTCAGCATACCATTTCCAAGAAATCAGATAATTTTAAGTACCTAGCTATTTGGAGAACCCAGAAGCAGTCCATTTTTATATAATATTATTATCCCTTTGAGGATGAGTTCGCAATTTTGAGAACATTTTAAACATAGGCAATAATAGACTTGGGGAGAGAGTAATTAAGAGTAGCTGTCCATTTTAACTTAGATAAAATAGAATTTATTATGTATTTTTTTGAAATGTTATCTTTATTCAGCAAATACTTATTTACCACCTAACATTTGCCAGATTCAATAATAGATGTCAGCAATTCAAAATGAAATAAAGCAAAACTCTTTCCTTCAAGGAGCTTACACTTTAATGGGAACAAATAAGTAAATTATTGGGAAAAACAAAGTATGGTAAAAGTTATGCAAGAATAGCCTATAGGACTCTCTGGGAGCACAGAGTAAGGGACTGTGTCTCTTCTCTTGGGCTTAAGAGAGATGTTTTTGAAAATCTTGTTCAGGTCAGTTATTAGAAGAAGATAAAAAAAGATGAGGAAGAGAGAAGCACATTTTAGGCAGCAGGACAATTGTGTGTACAGCGCACAGGCACAAAACATAAGAAGGAGGCTTGAGTGGTGCAAAGGCTACAGAAATTGAAAGGGCTGTGAGCCATGATTTCATCCTGAAGGAAATCCTGAAGATGCTTTGGAAAAAATTTAATTGGAAAATTTTAATGATCAGATCTGTGGAAAATGTGCATGTGTGTGTGGAAATATTGGGGGAAAGGACATAAGATTATAGCCAAGTGCACTATAGGAAGCTCTTCCCTTTATTCTGAATGGTAAATTGCAGGAGTTTGGACTTAGTGCAACTGAAATGGACAAAACAAACATGGTTAAAGATGTCAAGGCTACGTAATTAACATAATTTGATGGTTAATTATATGGAGTATGATAAGTTAAGGAAACAAAACAGGCAAAGACAAGCAGATGAAAACTGCTCATATGGTCATACGACAACTGCAAATTAGAACAACAATGACATGCCACTACAGAACTATTAGAATTTCTAAATTCCAAAACACTGACAGCATCAAATGCTGGATGTGGATATAGAGCAATAGGAACTATCAGTCATGAGTAGTAGAAATGTACAATGGTACAGCCATTTTAGAAGACAATCTGAAAGTTTTTCACAAAGTTAAACATAGGCTCTGCATAGCACCCAGGATTCACATCCATAGATATTTACCAAAATGTGATGAAAACATAAAAAAAAAGTCCACATAAAAATGTGCACACTAATGTTTATAGAAGCTTTATTCATAATTGCCAAAAATTGGAAGCAGTCAACATATCTTCAACAGATGAATGCATAAACAAGTTGTGATACATCCACACAGTTGTCTTAATCAGTGATAAAAAGAAATGAGCTATCAAACTATGAAAGGACATGGAGAAAGTTTAAATGCTTATTGTTGAGTAAAAGAAGCCAATCCGAAATAGCTATGTACTCTATGATTCCCTGTATATGACATTCTGGAAAAGGCAAACTTATAAAGACAAGTGGTTGCCGGGGGAGCGGTGGGGGATTGTTGGAGGGATGAAGGAGTAAAATATGTGAAGCACAGAGGATCTTAGGACAGTGAAACTATGCTCTATGATATTGAAATGATGGATGCATGACATTATGCATTTATCAAAACTCACTGGATTCTACAACACAGAGTGAATTCTAATGTAAATTATAGAGTTTAGTTAATAATAATGTATCAATATTGGTTCATCAATTATCACAAATGTACCTCACAAATGCAAGAAGTTAACAATAGGAGAGGCTTTGTACAGAGGGGAGAGAAGGTATGTGGAAACTCTTCTTTCTTCCCAGTTTTTTTGTAAACCTAAAACTGCTCTGAAAAATAAGTTTATTACAACAAAACAAAAAATAAGCAAAGACAAATTTGTGCTAGGTGACTTAATCTAGGGAACATTTCTTGAGGTCTTATTTGTACAGAAATCACTTGACTTTTACTTGAACAGTGTTTTTTTTTTTTTTTTTAGGGGTGACTCTGTAGAGGGTCAGCTAATGGAAATTGTGATGGACTCATGTTACCTGATCACCTTGAACCAGCTCTTGGTACCACATTAGATATGTTGACTCATACGTAGCTTGCCCTTCAGGCTCTCCCTTTGTTATCTTTTGTTGTTGTTCGTTGAAGTTAAGTATGTGCCAACTCATAGTGACCTCATATACAGCAGAACGAAACGTTGCACGTTTCTGCACAATCTTGAGAATTCTTGCTATATTTAAGTTCATTGTTTTGGCTAGTGAGTCTATCCATCTCACTGAAGGCCTCCCTTGCCTTTACAAAACCTCCACTTTAACAACCATGATGTCTTATCTAGTGATTAGTCTTTCTTGATGACGTGTCCAAAGTAAGCTAGCCAAAGCCTCGCTTTCCTTGAGTCTAAGGAACATTCTATCGTATTCCTTCTAAGTGATAATCTGGGGTGGACTGTAATGAGAATGACCTGGTTATCTGTTCTTAATAGTTTGAGTCAGTCTGCCCTAAAAGGTGAATAAGTACATAGAATGCTTTTTTAAAAAATATCTTTCAAAGCTGTTAATCTATGATTTTTGTAATCAAATTTCCTATGTAATTATGTTAAAGAGTGAAATAATAGAGAAAGATTATGAAATTTGCTACAAATGCTTTAAAATAGTGCAGAATGAATAGTATTTGAGAATTGTAGAGCACTTTCCATTTGCTGAAAGAAAAGTGTTACTCAAGCTTAAAAAGAAATAAGAATTGAAGCCAAGCACACTCATTTAACAAGTTTATTCCAGGCCTATTCTAGGACTCTTTCAGTTGTTGTTTTTAGGTGCCATCAAGTCAATTCTAACCCACAGCAACACTGTGTACAACAGAACTAAATGCTACTAGTCCTGCACCATCCTCACAATTACTGCTATGTTCATGTCCATTGTGTCAATCCATCTTGTTGAGGATCTTCCTCTTTTTTGTTGACCCTGTACTTTACCAAGCATGATGTCATTTTCCAGGGACTGATCCCCCCGATAACATGTCCAAAGTATGTGAGATGAAGTCTCACTAGCCATCTTCACTTCTAAAGGCTGTTCTGGCTGCAGTTCCTCCAAGACAAATTTGTTAGTTCTTCTGGCAGCCCAGAAGACTCTGAACTCTTTTTGCTCTCCATAAAACTATGTTATTTATTCTTATTAATCTTCATATCTTCTCATGTTGACAATGTGGGAGAGATTGCAAAGTTGATATTGCCAGTACTATTTCTGTGGATGTTGAACTAATGTTTAATTGAAACAGGATTCCTAAAAATGGAAAAAAAATTGTTCCATGACTTTAAAAAAAGTTGTTTATATCTGCAAATGACCTCTCAAGAGAAACATTCTCCAACATCTATTTTTGAATAAAGATGAGTAAAACCCCTTTGTCCAAGTGTAAGTAACATGAATAAGAAAATTCTTATTATAAAAATTTGTTTGAGTCCTTTTAGCTCAATAACACTCAAAATGGATTCAGTGATAAACTTCAAATTTGGCAGTAGTGGATTATTCCTCCATGTACCATCAAGCCAGTACTGAAGAAAATTCATGCCATATTTTCTAATTTATTAACCTTTAAGATGGAATATGTTTTATATGCATAGAAAATAAAAATTCTCCTCTATTTTAACATGAATGTCAATTAGGGATATTAGTCAAATAAAGAAATTAATTCAAGTTATATGATCAAATCTACCTCATTTTTCTCTTCCAATTTTCCCTTTCAGTTATAATTTGGAAAAATAATAGCAGAAAAAATTTGAGTCTCTTGAATTGATCACAAGGATGGCACATCGTACAACAATAAAAGTGAAGGTATGCATTAATTTACATACCTTTAAAAAAACATGCTATAGAATTCTATGGTTTGTAAAACCTCTCAAAAATCCTAATCTATGCCTGAATCATTTCATTAATCTTTCATTGTAGTCTAGCCTGCTTCCTCACAGAAAGTAAACACATATACTTTCATGTATTTGCTTTCCTTTTAGCTTAGAACATTCCCCATAGTACTTTTTGCCTAAGCTGTCCAAATTCCCTCTTTTAATCTTCCTAACGTTTGGTCTTCCATACACTATTTCATAATTTAACTTCTTTCCAAAACATTTTATTAGACTCATCAAGGTAGGTTTGAGTATTTCTTACTGTCTTGATATAGCACTCCTACATCTAAACTATATGACATCTCTTGGGTTATGCACTTATCATGGCTAAATTATACTTTTGAAAAGAATAGTCTGGGTTTCATTTTGATAGATGACCTTTAGTCCACTCATACTGACCCTAATGGTTAAACACATATGCTTTGGAGTAAGACAGCCAGGGGATGACATTTAGTTTGCCACCAACTTGTTCTGAGCATGTTACCTGATTCTCTGAAGCTGTTTTTTTCCCTGTATTATAACCTATTGCTGTCAAGTCAATTCCAACTCACAGCAACCCTAAAGGACAGAATATAACTGCCTCATATGATTTCCGAGGCTGTAATCTTTATGGAAGCAGATGACAACATCTTTCTCCTGCAGAATGACTGGCGGGTTCAAACCATTGACCTTTCAGTTAGCAGCCAAATGCTTAAACACTACAAAAACAAGGCTATTTCTCCATATTATAGAAAGAGTAATATTTATTATAAAGGTTTGTTGTTAATATTAAGTAATATAAATAATGTAAAACTCTTAGTTACATACCTCGTTCATTGAAAGTATTTAATACGTGTTACCCACTCTCACTCTCAATATTTTTATTACTCAGCTGTTTTTGTATATCTTTGGGGGTAGCATGATACAGTGAAATGAGAATAGGGTTTGAAGTCAAGCAGAACTAGATTAGTAACTTGACTCATAGCTTCTCAGTTGTGTGATTTAAGCCTTTCAGAAGGATTCAATGACAAAATCTGCATACAAAAACCCATTGCCATAGAGTTGAATCTAACTTATAGTGACCCTACAGAACAGAATATAACTGCCCCACAAGGTATCCAAGGAGAGACTGGTGGATTCCAACTGCTGACCTTTTGGTTAGCAGCCGAGCTCTTAACCACTGCACCATCAGGGCTCCCTTCTGTATATAGCACCTGACATAAAATTTGTCCTTATTAAATGCCTGTTGAACAAGGAAATGAGTGATTTACATTTATGTATGTACATTGAATTGTTGATCTTGACAGTGTTACAAAGAAAAAACAACCATTAAATTACTCAGCAAAGGTTTATTTATCAAATATGGG
This sequence comes from Loxodonta africana, assembly GCF_030014295.1. Classification (NCBI taxonomy): domain Eukaryota; kingdom Metazoa; phylum Chordata; class Mammalia; order Proboscidea; family Elephantidae; genus Loxodonta; species Loxodonta africana. Next base: position 30,792,450 of record NC_087367.1, read on the forward strand.
TGGCATTCTGTCTTAGGCACTGGGTAATTTCAAATAGTCCTCTTTGTTGATGTTGTTAGGTGCCGTTGAGTCGGTTCTGACTCATAGTAACCCTATGTACAACAGAACAAAAAAAGGCCCAATCTTGCACCATACTCACAATCTTTGCTATGTTTGAGACCATTATCACAGGCACTGTGTCAATCTATCTTGTTGAGGGTCTTCCTCTTTTTTGCTGACACTCTACCAAGCTAGATGTCCTTCTTCAGGGACTGGTCCCTCCTCATAACACATCCAAAGTATGTGAGATGAAGTCTCATCATTCTCACTTCTAAGGAGCATTCTGGACGTACTTCTAAGACAGACTTGTTTGTTCTTTGGCAGTTCATGGAATAGTCAATATTCTTCACCAACACCGTAATTCAAAGGCATCAGTTCTTCTTCCTTATTCATTATCTAGATTTTGCATGCATATGAGGAGACTGAAAATATCATGGCTTGGGGCAGGCACACCTTAGTCCTCAAAGTGATATCTTTACTTTTGAATACTTTAAGAGAGCTTTTGTAGCAGATTTGCCTAATACAAAATGTCTTTTTTTTTTTTTTTAAATTGTACTTTAGATGAAGGTTTACAGAACAAACTACTTTCTCATCAAACAGTACACAAATTGTTCTATGACACCGGTTAACAACCCCATGACATGTCAACACTCTCCCTTCTCAACCCTGGATTCTCTGTTACCAGCTTGTTCTCTTCTGCCTTCCAGTCCCTGCCTCAGGGCTGGTGCACCCCTCTAGTCTTGTTTTGTTCCATGGGTCTGTTCAATCTTTGGCTGAAGGGTGAACCTCAGGAGAGACCTCATTACTGATCTGAAAGGGTGTCCAGTGGCCAAATCTTTTGATTTCTTGATTGCTGCTTCCATGGGGGCTGATGATGGATCCAAGTGTAAAAATGTCATGGGGGAAGTGCTTGACCTTATCTAACTTCACAAAGGGGAAGGAGACTCAAGATCAACATCCTAAGGCTGATTTCTATGAGGTGGATGTCAGACATGCCTTCTGTCTCCACCATCTTTACCAGTTCTGACACCAATCATCCCTCCCTCAGCACTCTTTACTGGATTCCATAATTCATTGCAATGGTCACACAGAACTCACAGGCCATACTCACGATTATGAAGTTTATTAGGGAAGTAACAGGTTACGAGTCAGGCTCAGGGACATCGAAGGATATAGTTCTTCCATCAGGACAGCCTCTTCCCAGCCATGTTCACAGGCATACCTCTCCCTAGCCCTCAGTCTCTGTCCAAAGGCACTTAGCTTTCTCCACCTGTGGGTGGAAAAGCCCACCACACACTCTCCTGCTGCCTGGTCTGTGCAGCTGGGTCTATATTGCTGAGTCTCTGCTGCCATGTTCTGCTTCCTTGGTGGTGGTGGGCTCTTCTCTCTCCTGCCCCTGGGGTGGTTCATTTCAAGCCCAGAGGGATGGCAAAACTGAAGAATCGATTTTGTCAGCCACAATTGCCCTATTACAAATTCCCGATCAGCTTGGTGGGAGTTACAAAACCATGGCTAGAAAGGCCACACACAAAGTAATCAATAGCACTGAACCAAGTAAAATGAAATCCTTGACAAATTCAATATTTTCTCCATTTATCGTGATGTTACTTACTGGCCCAGTTGTGAGGATTTTTGTTTTCTTTATGTTCAGATGTAATCCATATTGAAGGCTGTAGTCTTTGATCTTCATCAGTAAGTGTTTCAAGCCCTCTTCACTTTCATCAAGAAAGGTTGTGTCATCTGAATATTTCAGGATGTTAATCAGCGTTCCTCCAATCCTGGTGTCATTTTCTTCTTCATATAGTCCAGCTTCTTGAATTATTTGATCAGCTTACAGATTGAATAAGCACAGTGAAAAGATACAACCTTGGCATGCACCTTTCCTGATTTTAAACCACCAGTAGCCCCTGGTTTTGTTTGAAAGGCTGTCTCTTGGTCTATGTGTAGATTTCATATACCATAACCAAGTGTTCTGGAATTCCCATTCTTCCCAATGTTATCCATAATTTGTTATGATCTACATAGTGGAATTCCTTTGCATAATCCATAAAACACAGGTAAACATCTTTCTGGTATTCTCTGCTTTCAGCCAGGATCCATCTAACAACAGGAATGATATCCCTCCTTCTACATCCTCTTTGAATCCTACTTGAATTTCTGGAACTCTGCTGATGTACTGCTGCAACCACTTTTGGATGATCTTCTGCAAAATTTTATTTGTGTGTGATATTAATGATATTGTTCGATAATTTCCATATTCTGTTGGATCATCTTGAGTGTGTATATGTATGTCTTCCAGTTGGTTGGCCAGGTAGCTGTTTGCCAAATTTCTTGGAATAGATGAGTGAGTGCTTCCAGTGTTGCATCTATTTGTCAAAACATCTAAATTCTTATCCCATCAATTCCTGGAGCCTTGTTTTTCACCAATGCTTTCAGTGCAGCTTGGACTTCTTCCTTCAATGTCGTCTATTCTTGATCCTGTGCTATCACCTGAAATGTTTGAATGTTGACCAGTTCTTCAGCTTCAAATTGAAATTGCATATGAGCAATTGGTGATCTGTTCTGGAGTCAGCCCCTGGCCTTCTTCTGGCTGATGATATTGAGCTTCTCCATTGTCTCTTTCCACAGATGTAGTTGACTTAATTTCTGTGTATTTCATCTGGCGAGGTTCACATGTGTAGTCACCATTTTTGTTGTCGAAAAAAAAAAATATTTCCAGTGAATAAGTTGTTGATCTTGCAAAACTCTATCATGCAATCTCCTGTGTCATTTCTATCACCAAGACCATATTTCCCAACTACTGAGTTTTCTTCTTTGTTTCCAACTTTCACATTCCAATCAGCAGTAATTATCAATGCATTTTGATTGCATGTTTGATCAATTTCAGACTGCAGAAGTTGGTAAAAGTCTTCAATTTCTTCATCTTTGGCTTTAGTGGTTGGTTTATAAATTTGGATAATATTCATATTAACTGGCCTTTCTTGTAGGTGTATGCATATTATCCTATTGCTAACAGTGTTGTACTTCGGGACAGATCTCAAAATTTTCTTTTTGACAATGAGTATGACATCATTCTTCTTTAATCTGTCATTCCTGGCATAGTAAGCCATATGATTTTCCCATTAAAAATGGCCAATACCAGTCCCTTTCGGCTCACTAATGCCTAGGATATTGATCTTCAATCTTTCTATTTGATTTTGACAACTTCCAGTTTTCCTAGATTCATACTTTGTACATTCCATGTTCCAATTATTAATGGATGTTTGCAGCTATTTCTTCTCATTTTGAGCTGTGGCACGTCAGTGAAAGAAGGCCCAGAAAGCTTTACTCCATCCACGTCATTAAGGTCAACTCTACTTTGAGGAGATAGCTCTTTCTGAATTATAGTTTGAGTGCCTTCCAACCTGAGGAGGTGATCTTCTGGCAGCATATCAGACAATGTTCCACTGCTATTCATGAGGTTTTCACTGGCCAATTTTTTCAAAGTAGATCACCAAGTCCTTCTTTCTAGTCTATCTTAGTCTGGAATCTACCATGAGTGGCATACATTTCAACATCACAGCAACACAGAAGCCACCACAGTATGACAAACTGACAGATGAGTGGTGGATAGGCCTGGTAAAGCCCATTTTCTATTTTGGTGGTATATAATATTTCACTACATGTGATTCAATTAGATAGTAATTATTTGAAAACACTAGTTGGTGTCTCTTTTAAAGCCTATGTATATCTGCAAAACTAATGAAGCAAACCTTTCCAAAACTGATTTCTAGGATTCTCTTAATTTTGGCTATAATCCAGTGAAGCTGCCTGAGCTGGTGACGGGCATGACTCTAAGAGTCACGAAGCCCAGGATAAGATACTGGGAGAAGACAGTTATGGTCAATAATGAGAATGCATGCACAGTGGGCTCTAAAACAGACCCCAGGGTAACAAAAGTTTTGGGGGTAAATAGCCTGGCTGGAAAATACCCATGGTTCCAAGCTGAGGGAAGGGAGGAGGCAATGGGGAAAGTTTTTCAGCCTCAGGCGAGATGGAGCAATGCTGGATTATTAAGAGATGATGGTTGAGGTAAACTCAATCATGTAATTTTGATTTTTTTCCCCTAAGGCACGGTTGAATGTTGATAAAAAAAGAAAACGTTATTTAGGTTTTGTGTATTTGTCACTCAACAGCAATAATCAAAACAATAAAAGTCAAGAGTGGTGCAAACAGTTACGTGTTCAACTACTACCGGAAATGTTGGTCCTTCAAACTCACCCAGAAGAACCTCAGGAGACAGTCCTGGCAATCTGCTTCTAAAAGGTCACACCCATTAAAAACTCTATGGATCAGTTCTACTCTGTACACATGGTGTCTTCATGATTTAAAATAGAGTCAATGGTAACGAAAAATAACAACAACAAGATCAAACGTCTAGTTATATTACTAAGTTCTCATTTATTTTTGGCTTCTCCAGGGGATTTCTTTAAATGAATTTTAGAACATCAATAAAATACATCATATGACCAAATAAACACTAAATATATTAATAAATTTTCTATGTATCTTTAGATGTATGCTTCTTCCAACTGTTTTCATTATTTTTTTCTAAACCATGTAGTGATAAAAGCATCTATTAATAAAATACCTCAATTATAAGCTACCTTCATACTAGCTTATAAAAGTTAATAGTAAATAATTTTGTTTTCAGTTCATAAGATGTGTGTAACTCATTGTTAAATCTCTGACAATTGTAAACATGTTATTATCATATTGGAATAAAACCCAATTACACTACATCCCTTCCTCCAGAAACCCTAAGAGAAACAAGAAACAAGAATAGAGGCCATATTCAGATTTTAAAGAACATATTTGCAGTAGAATTATAACAAGAATACAATGGTGGAAAAGAATTAATTGGAAAAACAAAACAGAGCACTAGCAGTGTTATTCCAAAAATGGATGATTAACTTGTGCCCATGAATTTTCAAAGAAAAGTAGATGGAACTCTTTTGCTATTTACCATTAAAATTCCAATAACAAATGTCCCTGGCTGTATCCCAAGCTGGGTGATTATATTTGGTTCATAGAACAGATATTTGATGGCTTTATGCTTCTCAGTATGTCCTGCTTTTACAATATCCTCCAGGATTGCATTAGAAGCAATTAAAGCTAAAATGGTGAAATCTGTGAAACTCAGGAAAAGACAATAAAGTAAAAATGAGATAAGGCCAGGCAGATTGAGAAAAACAGAGAGAGAGAGAGAGAGACTCTGAGTTACATAAACACAGAAGTTTTGGCCTTGTATGACCTTACGATTCCATAAGGAAAATCTACACCTACTTCAGAGAAAAAAATCCTCCAGTGTGGGCTATGGGTTCAGTGACTGCTACACATTATATACTCAAGTGAAATGAAAAAGGAAAAAAATGAGTTGAAATTGATTTGATGGCAATGGGTTTGGGTTTTTGACTGCAATTATGAGTGATGGGCAGGTCTATTTCTCATAGTTCTCTTCCACATTTTCATAAGATTCTCTCAGCTAATTGTGGGACAAAAAATTCTGGTTTCAGGGTATGCTCTATCCTTTGGTTTGGCTTGGCTACCAGGCATGGAGAATAATCACTCCAGAGGATGCTTTAAATATAGTGCTAATTTTGCATCAGAAGAAATTGTGGCTGAATTATTTTTAAGCAACCAACCTGTTTTGGAGTATTAGTTTGTTTTAGTGTACAACGCCTTCCAAAGTGGCCAATGTATTTGTAGGCTGAGATTAAGCATTGTACTAAAAGTCCATTATGTGTACTAATTTTCACAACAACCCTATGAAAAAGGAGCTATTATTATCCCTTTTTTACACAAGTGAGGATGTAGAGACTTTGGTTCACTTACTTTGGATATGTCATCAGAAAAGACCAATCACTGGAAAAGGACATCATGTTTGGTAAAGTGAGGGTCAATGAACACTAGGGATATCCTCAGTGAAACTGACACAATAGCCGAAACGATGGACGCAAACAAACCAAGGATCATGAAGATGGTACAGGGCCAGCAACTTTTTTTTCTGTTATATATAAGGCCATTATGAGTCAAAGCCTGCTCGATAGCAACTAATAGAAACAAATTATAGACCATGAAACTAAGGCACAGGAGAATAGAATAACTTGTCAAAGATTACATGCTGAGTTGGTGGGAAAACTGGATTTTGTCTCTAGTTAGCCTAGCTCAAGAATTCATACACTTAAAAAAGACACTATACTACCTCTCATAAAGGTGGGATTACATAATAAAAAGGAACCCCCCCCCAAAGACTCTGGAGTCACAGTGATTGGCCTGGATTTCTGCCTTCATCATTGCCTAGCTGCCTCACCTAGAATATGCTTACCTCATCTCTGCCACAGTTTATTCTTCTCTAAAGGTAAAGATGTTGTTAATATTCTTTCCCTAAGACCACTAGGAGGTTCATGTGAGACAGTGAAAGTAAATCCCAGTTCCAGGTGCGCGTTAGATATGAGTTAATGTTAATTGTAGAAGAACTCAATCTTAAAAGCAATTCAGTCAAAGCCATTAACAAAAAAAAAAAAAAAAAAATGAGGATGCTGAAGCCCTAAAGGGTTAAATGGCTTTATATTACACAATCACTGGCAGAACCAGGAGTTGAAACCAGGCCTCCCAACTCCACGTCTAGTGTTTTTGGACTACAAAGGAATAAAATTAAAAAAAATATATATCTAAATGCGTCGCTTTTTTTTAATTCCAAAAAGTTCACTATTGAAATCATTTTCTTTATTTTCTTCTGTATAAAGATGATTCTACTGACGACTGTCACTGGAATACTCAGACAGTGTAGTCTATATGTTACAACTATTTGCAAGTAAACTATAAAACAGTTTCTTATCTCTCAATGTTGATAATAAATGAACCATCTTGGGGGAAAATAAAAGCTATAGCAAGCACAATCCCATCTGTGTCCTCAAATCAGTCATACCACAGAGGAAGCATTTGTCTTACTTCTCAAATTTAAGGTGTCTGTTTATTTATGTGTTTGACAGCAACAATGCTGGAAGTATATTCAAGAAGCAAGAGGTCAGGAAACTCCCAAAATATTATAAAAATATAATCCAGCCTAAGCAAGTACAAAACAAATTCTGAAAGCAAGAGAATCTTCAACCTTGGCACCCTTGTCCCGTGGCAAAATCCCTGAGCCAATCACATGGCACATTTTGCCAAGACAATGAAAATATAAGCTGTAGAACTGGTCTTGCTGTCCAAAGGCATAGTTTTCAAAGAAAGCCATCCCTGGGATATCTGAACCGATGGTGGTAGGGCAAGTATTGAAATGAACTCTATCATATTTCATAGTTTCTGAATGAGTGTCAACCATGAGTATCCAACAAGAATTCTAGTTATTTAAAGGCAGGGCTCTTGGATTAAAAAAGTTTTCACGTTGCCTGGCATAGGTCTGAGCACGGAGACAAAAAAAAAAAATATAAGAAACACACACACTTAGTGTCAAAAACCAATAATGATTTATTTCTGTCCACCAATTTTGAATGTCAGGACAATTTAAATTTTTCTTTATTTTAGGGTTCCTTTTCATCTTCTTCAATCATTTTAGAAAAGTGGTTCTTCAGACCATAGCTAAAATTACTTTTTGTTTTCAAGTAAAATTTCCTTGTGCGCTGAAGTATGCTAGAAACAATTCACTTAGCACTGATTATAACTCAAAATAATAGGTATCACTTCTGTAGTTAGTTATACACAATGATAGGTTTTAGTTGAGGCTGTATTTTGGTAGTTTTGTTTTTAAGGATATAAATCAAGGATACAATTAAAAGGTCACAATTCCCTCCCCAAAAGGACAACCAAGACCACACCAGTAGAACAAGTGGGTTTATTGTGCATTACAGGAAAGGAGAACATGCACCATGAACTTTGGGGTGTCTTAGTTAGAAGGTGCTAGAAAAGACACAGAATTTAGGCTTAGGTTGGGTGATTTCGGTGAGGGTTCAAATGATTGAGGCTTTGCTCTGGATTGGGTGCTGTCAGGAACTAGGGATAATTCTATGGTTTCTGTAACTAATTCACCTGTATCAGAGTAGAATTGTGCTCTGTAGAGTTTTCAGTGGCTAATTTTGTTGGAAGTAGATCACCAAACCTTTCTTCAGAGGCAACTTTGGGTGGACTGGAACCTCTAACTTTTCAGTTATCAACTGAGCATATTAATCATTTGTACCACCCAGGGACTCCTAATTCTATGATTAAGTAACCTAAAAAATCTTATCTAGAAGGAGGGAACTCTAGAGCAAGGTTAAAAATGTAACAAGTAAAGAAAAACAATCACTCAAATTAGCCAGGCGTTTGGTATTTTGTGAATTGCTCGGTGATCTAGCTTTTTCCTGGACCTAGTCAAAATTATGAATTGTCCTTGTTTTTGTGTCTCATTTCATAACAGTCACAGAGTGTCACTGTCTGAAATTGATGTTCTATGAGTTGTTTATGTCCAATAGGAGAACATCATGGCCTATCTATGAGTTATGCCAGCTCCTAACAACTCTGGGATCTAGTTGTATGTGTCAAGCCAGTTCCTGGGTGGTGAGAGGCTGCTCTTCTCTTTCTCATGGGTAAACTATACAATAAATGGCACATTCGTTTAAAAGCTTATGGAATAGAAAGTTATTAAAACAGAATAAAAAGCTATAATGATATGATTAAATTTACAATGTTATGTTTTGTCTCTTAAAGCAGTTCTCCTATGTTACTATTTTTCCTTAATGATGTCCAAAATAAAAGACATTTAAAATGCTGCATGATCTCTCAGGAGAGGATGGAAAAAATGTATAATAAGACTGTGACTAGATTTCAGGCTTGAGTAAACAATCCACACTTTTTAAAATATATATTACCTTGTTAAAAAAAAAAAAAAACTAACCTTAAAAGCACGGATCTAAAATTTCTCTGTTGTGTATAATGTTTGCTATTGGTTTTATAGTACAATTTTTATGAAGTTAAGAAAGTTTTCTTCTGTCTTAGTTTATTAAGGACTTTTTTTTTTGTTTTAACTGAGCTGGCCAAAATATTCTTCTTGAATGGGTTGAATATCATTGATAGATTTTTCTAACATTGAACTATCCTTGCATTCATACCAATCATGTAATTTGACAAGACTGTAGGATTAAGCTAATGTTTTGTTTTAAGATTTACTATGTATTCATAAGTGAAATGGGCTTATACTTTTCTAATTTTGTCATTATCTCTTTTGGGAATCATTGGTACACTAGCTTCACAAAACGAACTGGGGAACTTTGTCACTTATTCTATTTTCTAGGACAACTTGTATAAGAGGAATTTAATATTATTTGAAAGGTTTTCTGAACTCATTTCAAAACCTTCAAGCCTGGTTTTTGTTTTGTTTGAAAAGTAGAAATCTTGGCTATATTTCAATTTTATTTAAAACTTATTGTTACTGAAAATATTTTGGCATTATATATATTTAGAAATTTTAAATTTTCTCTTAAGTTTTAAAACCTATTAATGCACATGTTAACTTATACTTAGCAAAGGGATTATCAAAATATTGGAAAAAGGACAGTTTATCTAGTAGAAGGGATGAGATAAAGTAAAAACGGTGAGGGGGAGGTATCTGACCTTCTCTGACTTCACAAGGGGGGAGAGGATCAACAGTGCAAGGCTAAGTCCCATGTGGCAGAGGTCAGACAAGCCTCCTTTCTCTGTCATCTTTACCAATTCAGACACCAACTGTCCCTCCCACAGCACTCTGCTGGGTTTGATAATACATTACAATGGCCACTCAGAACTCACAGACCATACTCATGATTATGGTGTTCATTAGGGAAGTAACAGGTTACAGTTCAAGCTCAGGAACACTGAAAGATACGGTTCTCCCATTAGGACAGCCTCTTCCCAGCCATGCTTGTGGGCACTCTTCTCCCTGGCCCTAGGCCTCTCACCAAAGGCACTCAGCTGTCTCCCTCCATTGGCTGGGAAGTCCACTGCATTGCCCTCCTACTGCCATGTCTCTTTTGCCACCACTTCTCACCATCTTCAGGGTTACAGCTTGCTCTCTTTCTCTGTTTCCTGCTTCCAGGAGCTTCTCAATTACAGAGATCCAGGGTCCAAAGGACATGCTGTCAACTCCTGGCTGTTCTTCCTTGGTGGTGGCTGAATCCTCTCTGCTCTGGAATTGACTCTTTTTTAAGGCAAAACTGACCAATCCCCTCTGTGGGCCACGATTACTGTACCACACTGTCCCACCCAATCACCTGGGTGGGGGTTACAAGACCATAGCTAGAAAGGCCACACAAAGGCAATCATTTGCACTGCAGATAAATAACCACTTCATGGAGAAAAAATAAAAGCGTATATCTACTTAATAGCCCATTCCAAAGTGACTTGATGGTTGAAAGATCTAAATGTGATAAGTAAACTATAAAAATGAAATAGATTATCTTTATGATCTAAAAGTAGAAACATACTTTAAAAAAATTTCAAAATAAAAAATCATAACTCAAAAAATGGATGGATTTGATCACATAAAGCTGTAGAATACTGTTCAATGAAGAACACTGGAAATAAAGTGAATAAATACAAAACAGAGTGGGAGCAGATGTATAAAGGAAAGAGAGGGTCAATATATTAAAAAGAAGACAAGAGTTCCCATATAAAGATAAACAATGGAAACAATGGGTAGCTTTAAAAAACCCACAGCAAACACTGGGTTTACTGCAGGCTCTTTTTAGAGTGGTAGTCATGCAACAGTGAACAAAACAGACTGAAATTCCAGTCCTAATGAATCTGATTGACATAATGGATCTTCTCTTGAACCTTTAAGTAGTATATGAAATACTTAGGTTAGAAGCCTGGAAACTTCTGGAAATTCTAAAATGTATTCTTTATATCTAACAAGCTTCAGGAAAGATTGCTATTTTTTTTATTTGTTTTCAAAATTTAACCATTATCTGAATAAACTAGTGAACAATGAATTAATTCAATAAGCATACTTATGGTACAATGAATAAAAAGCCAGTTAGCCTAGACTAAGTAAATAATGGCATAAAGCAATTTTCTGTTACATAATCTACTTCAACTTAGGTTTTACTTCTTTAAAAGTCACTCTGCGTTTTCGGAGCATATGTCCGATTCTGTGTCACCATATGATTGTAAGTAATAAGCTATTTCCAAAAGAATTATAAATCAAGGAATCAATTTTTCTATAGATTAGCTAATTTAAATTTCACATGGTTCAGTGATTCAGAAAATACTGATGGACATTTTTGTTACCATAAATTTGTTGTATATTGCATAAGCTGATAACAAGACTTTCATTAAAGTAGATTTAAGAGTGATAAACATCCAAATTCTTCTTCTGTGAGACTGTATCTTTTTGTCTAGATAGATGAGTAACACTTTGTTTTCAAATAAGCTTTACCCATCATTCCCTGATGAATACTTAACAGAGTAGATTATTTCTTGATCTTTTCATCACTGAATTAATATTATCTTGCTAATTTTGGATTTTAGGCTTAGAAGAGTGGGGATAAGGTTGAAAAAAAAATGGAGATGACAAGCTAGGAGCCCTGAACATCAAAGGCAAAGTTAGAAAACAAACTGAGGGGCACGAGGAGGAAGAGACAGTTTAGAAGTGGAGACCAGTTACCGGACATGAATCGCCAGGAGCCTGCAGGCACTATTCCCAGGGGCGGCTGCAGGGGGCTGGTTCTAGTGTTCAGCCACAGTTTTCTCAGGGAGAAGCATCCAGCCACATAGCCTACTCACACTTCGGGGACCAGAGAAGAACAGTGCTCTAGGAAAAAGCTAACTACTTGTGTATATTTTACTGTGCCCCCCTCTCCCAAGCCAGCTTCAGCAGCTGACTTCCCTGGGCCTAAGATAGGGCCTGTTGAGCACCTAGAGCCATCCTCCCGGCCTTGGAGGACTAAATTTGCAACTGGGGGAAAAGGTAATTTGCCAACTCCACTATCTGAGGGAGCTCAGGACAGAAGCAGTTCCTGTCCAGGCATATTGAACCAACCTTGCATAACTGGTATAAATTCCACTTGGTTGTGGTGGATTGTTTTTTTTTTTTGATATGTTCAATTCTATGGGCTAGAATTTTGTTGAGGATTTTTGTGCCTATATTTTTTTATTCATGATGGATATAGGTCTGTAATTTTCTTTTTTTTGTGGTGTCTTTACCTGGTTTTGGTATCAGAGATATGGTGGCTTCATAGAATGAGTTAGGTAGTATTCGATCATTTTCTATGCTTTGAAATACTTTTAGTAGTAGTGGTGTTAACTCTTCTCTGGAAGTGTGGTAGAACTCTGCAGCGAAGCCGTCTGGGCCAGGGCTTTTTTTTTGTTTGGAGTTTTTTAATTACCTTTTCAATCTCTTTTTTTGTAATGGGTCCAGGGCTTTTTTTGGTTGGGAGTTTTTTAATTACCTTTTCAATCTCTTTTTTTGCAATGGGTCTATTTAGTTATTCTACTTCTGATTGTGTAGTTTAGGTAGGTAGTGTGTTTCTAGGAATTCATCCATTTCTTCCAGGTTTGCAAATTTGTTAGAGTACAACATTTCGTAATAATCTGATATGATTCTTTTAATTTCAATTGGGTCTGTTGTGATATGGCCCATCTCGTCTCTTTTTCGGGTTATTTGTTTCCTTTCCTGTATTTCTTTAGTCAGCCTGACCAACGGTTTATCAATTTTGTTAATTTTTTCAAAGAACCAGCTTTTGGCTTTGTTAATTCTTTCACTGTTTTTCTGTTCTCTAATTCATTTAGTTCAGCTCTAATTTTTATTATTTATTTTCTTCTGGTGCCTGATGGATTCTTTTGTTGCTCGGTTCTATTTGTTCAAGTTGTAGGGACAGTTCTTTGATTTTGGCTCTTTCTTCTTTATGTATGTGTGCATTTATCAATATAAATTGACTTCTTATAAAAATGTTTATTCTACCAAAAGCTATCTATACATTTAATGCAATTCTGATCCAAATTCCAAGGACGTTTTTTAATGAGGTGGAGAAACAAATCACCAACTTCATATGGAAGTGAAAGTGTTCACGGATAAGTAAAGCATTACTGAAAAAGAAGAAAAAAGTGCAAGGCCTCGCTCTACGTGATTTTAGAACCTGTTATACCACCACAGTAGTCAGAACAGCCTGGTACTGGTACAACCACAGATACATAAACCAATGGAACAGAATTGAGAATCCAGACATAAATCCATCCACATATGGGCAGTTGATATTTGACAAAGACCCCAAAGCAGTTAAATGGGGAAAAGACAGTCTTTTTAACAAATGGTGCTAGCATAACTGGATATCCATCTGCAAAAAAATGAAACAAGACCTTTACCTTACACCATGCACAAAAACGAACTCAAAATAGATCAAAGGCCTAAATATAAAATCTAAAACAGTAAAGATCGTGGAAGAAAAAATAGGGGCAATGTTAAGAGCCCTAACGCATGGTATAAACTGTATACAAAGCATCACTAACAATACAGAAGAAAAAATAGATAACTGGGAACTCCTAAAAATCAAGCACCTATGCTCATCCAAAGACTTCATCAAAAGAGTAAAAAGGTTACCTACAAACTGAGAAAAAGTTTTTAGCTATGACATTTCCGACTGGCACCTGATCTCTAAAATCTACATGATACTGCAAAAACTCAACTACGAAAAGACAAATAGCCCAATTATAAAATGGGCAGAAGAGAGGGTAGTGGAGGTTAGAAGCTGGCGAAATGGACATGAAAAGAGAGTGGAGGGAGGGAGTGGACCGTCTCATTAGGGGGAGAGCAGTTGGGAGTATGTAGCAAGATATATATGTTTTTGTGTGAGAGACTGACTTGATTTTTAAACTTTCACTTAGGGCACAATAAAATTTTTTTAAAAATGGGCAGAAGATATGAACAGACACTTCACTAAAGAAGACATTCAGGTAGCTAACAGATACATGAGGAAATGCTCAGGATTATTAGCCACTAAAAAAAAAAAAATAGAGAAATGCAAATCAAAACTACAGTGAGACTCCCTCTCATTCCAACAAGGCTGGCGTTAATCCAAAAAACACAAAATAATAAATGTTGGAGATGTTGTGGAGAGACTGGAACACTTATACACTGCTGGTGGGAATGTAAAATGACACAACCACTTTAGAAATCAATTTGGCTCTTCCTTAAAAAGCTAGAAATAGAGCTAGCATACTATCCAGCAATCCCACACCTTGGAATATATTTTACAGAAACAAGAGCCTTTACACAAACAGATAAATGCACACCCATGTTCACTGCAGAGCTGTTGACAATAGCAAAAAGATGGAAGCAACCAAGGTGCCCATCAAGGGATAAATTGATAAATAAATAATGGTATATTCACAATGGAATACTACCCATTGATTAAAGAACAGTGATGAATCTGTGAAACATTTCATAACATGGAGAAACCTGGATGGCATTATGCTGAGTGAAATTAGTTGGTTGCAACAAAAGGACAAATATTGTATAAGATCACTATTATAAGAACTCAAGAAATAGTTTAAATAAGAAGAAAATATTCTTTGATGATTATGAGAGGTGGGAGGGAGGGAGGGTTGGGAGAGGGGTATTCACTAATTAGATAGTAGATAAGAACTACTTTAGGTGAAGGGAAAGACAATACACAATACAGGCAAGGTCAGCACGACTGGATTAAACCAAAAGCAGTTTCCTGAATAAACTGAATGCTTTCAAGGCCAGCGTTGCAGGGGCGGGTGTTTGGGGACCATGGTTTCTGGGGACATCTAAGTCAATTGGCATAATAAAATCTATTGAGAAAACATTCTGCGTTCCACTTTGGAGAGAGGAGTCTAGGGTCTTAAACACTAGCAAGCAGCCATCTGAGATGCATTAGTTGGTCTCAACCCACCTGGACCAAAGGAGAATGAAGAACACCAAGAACACAAGGTAATTACGAGCCTGAGAGAGAGAAAGGGCCACATAAACCAGAGACTACAACAGCCTGAGATCAGAAGAACTAGATGTTACTGGGCTACAACCATTGAATGCCCTGACAGGGAACACAACAGAGAACCACTGAGGGAGCAAGAGAGCAGTGGGATGCAGAGTCCAAATTCTCACAAAAAGACCAGACTTAATGGTCTGACTGAGACTAGAAGGACCCCGGTGGTCATGGCCCCTAGACATTCTGTTGGCCCAGGACAGGATCCATTCCCAAACCCAACACTTCAGACAGGGATTGGACTGGACAATAAGATGGAGAAGGATGCTGGTGAGGAATGAGCTTCTTGGATCAGGTGAACACTTGAGGCTATGTTGGCATCTCCTGTCTGGAGGGGAGATGAGAGAGTAGAGGGAGTTAGAAGCTGGAAGAATGGGCAGGAGAAGAGAGCGTGGAGGGAGGGAGTGGGCTGTCTCATTATGGGAGAGCAATTGGGAGTATGTAACAAGGTGTATATAAGTTTTATGTGTGAGAGGTTGACTTGATTTTTAAACTTTCGCTTAAAGCACAGTGAAAATTGAAACAAAATGGAACAAATCATCAAAAATTGTTACTTTATCAACTAATGTGGTTTTTCACACTTAGTGTATTTATAACAATCTGAGGAAAAATATTCTGTTGAGGAAAACACTTTACTTTGGCTTTTGTTTTGGCATTCTTTAATCTTGGACCTCAAAATCAAGACTAACTCTGTTGCTTGAATTAAATAAATAATTGCTAGCATGTAATGCTCATGTAATGAGATGAAATGTACATGAGAAAATGACTCAGAAATTGATTTTCATTGACCAGATATTTTAGGCTAGTTTTATTAGGAGTATCATTTAAAATTTATACTGAATTTTATAGGGATCTCTGGTCTCATTAATGATAAATCCCTGTCACTTAAAGTAAGTGAGCAGCCATAATTTAGGGTTTCCAATGGGTGTGCTATACAATCTTTTGCATGCATACTACAATCTTAGTCCAGAGCTCACTGTGTATTTTTTAGTAGGCACTTATTGGTATATTTTTTCTTTAGTCTTTCCTCTACATTATGCTTTTTTATAGTTCATTGGGAAGGCTCAAATTTATTTCTCTAACTATAGTCACAAATGAGCAAGAAAAATTAGATGAACAGAGATCATAAGGGACT
Source organism: Loxodonta africana (assembly GCF_030014295.1). Taxonomy (NCBI): domain Eukaryota; kingdom Metazoa; phylum Chordata; class Mammalia; order Proboscidea; family Elephantidae; genus Loxodonta; species Loxodonta africana. Next base: position 30,808,626 of record NC_087367.1, read on the forward strand.
GATGAACAAAGAGCTACAGAAAGTGACATTATCAGTCAAGGATCAAATGTAAAATGTTCTCCAGAGAAGAGACCACAGTTGTGAACCTAAAGTCAATATGAGAAAGTCATTATATGAGTCTGAAAATTGGTTGGCATGCCTTGTAGGCTCTGCAACTTAATACATAACAATGAAATATGAATGATTGAGGGCTTGCATACCACTTTCTTGACTCATTAATGGACTATAATAAACAGGGTAAAATTGCGGTGTGGTGGGAGGGAATAATAGTTCCCAGCAGTCTAAAGTATCCTATTTTACCGTCCTATGAAGATATGCAGATATGGGAGGAGGTGGTGTTGGAAGTGAGACAACATAAGAGACATAATGAGGTGCAGATAAAATATTTTCCCACCATGAATCTGTCAGTTAGTTTTACTGTGATAGCTTGAGTGTCACAGTGATGATGAAAGCTATGTCACTGGTATTTCAAATATCAACAGGGTGCTCATGCTAGACAGGTTTCAGTGGAGCTTCCAGACAAAGACATACTAGGAAGAAGGACCTGACAGTCTACTTCTGAAAAAAAAAATGGCCAGTGAAAAGATCGTGAATAGCAGCAGGACATTATCTGGTATAATGCTGGAAGATGAGCCCCTCAAATTGGAAGGCACTCAAAATATAGCTGAGGAAGAGCTACCTCCTCAAAGTAGAATCAACCTTAGTGATGTAGCTGCAGTAAAGCTTTTGGGAACTTTATTTGCTAACATGGTATGACTCAAAACAAGAAGAAACAGCTGCAAATATCCATTAATATTTGGAACATGAAAGGTATGAAATTTGAATCTAAGAAAACTGGAGGTTGTCAAAAATGAAATGGACCACTTAAAAATCAATATCCTAGGCATTAGTGAACTGAAATGGACTGGCACTGGCCATTTTGAATCAGACAATCATAGGATCTGCAATGCCAGGAATAACAAATTGAAGAGGAACAGGGTCCCGTTCATAGTCACAAAGAACATTTCAAGATCTATCTTGAAGTACAACTTTGTCTGGCTGTCAGTGATACAATCATATCCATATGCCTACCAGAAAGACCAGTTACTAGGACGATTATTCAAATTTATGCACCAACCAATAAGGCCAAAGATGAAGAAATTGAAGATTTTTACCAACTTCTACACTCTGAAATTGATCAAACATGCAATCAAGATGCATTGATATTTACTGCTGTTTGGAACATGCAAGTTGGAAACAAAGAAGGATCTGTAGCTGGAAAATAAGGCTTTGGTGATAGAAACAATGCTGGAGATCACATGACAGAATTTTACAAGACCAAAGACTTCTTCAGTGCAAATACCTTTTTTCAACAGCATAAACAATGACTATATACATGGACCTCACTGAATGGAAAACAGGAATCCAGTAGACTACATTTGTGTAAAGAGATGATAGGAAATCTCAATATCATCATCAGAACAAGGCCAGGGGTCAACTGTAGAACAGATCATCAATTGCTTATATCCAAGTTCAAGTTGAAGCCGAAGAAAACCAGAGTTAATCCACCAGAGCCAAAATAAGATCTTGAGTATATACTACCTGAATTTAGAGGCCATCTCAAAAACAGATTTGACACATTGAACTCTAATGACCAAAGACCAGAGAGTTGTGTGAGATGACATCAAGGACATCATACTTGAAGAAAGCAAAAGGTCATTAAAAAGACAGAAAAGAAAAAAAAAAAGATCAAAATGGATGTCAGGAGAGACTTTGGAAACTTCCTCTTGAATGTAGAACAGCTAAAGCAGATGGAAGAAATGATAAAGGAAAAAAAGCTGAACAGAAGATTTCAAAGGGTGGCTCAAGAAGACAAACTAAAATGCTATGATAACAAATGCAAAAAACAAGTTAGAAAACCAAAAGGGAAGAATACGCTCAGCATTTCTCAAGTTGAAATAACTGAAGAGAAGATTGAAGCCTGGGGCTGCAATATTGAAGGATTGTATGACAAAATATTGAACAACACAGCAAGCATCAAAAGAAGATGGAAGGAATACACAGTTACTATGACAAAAAGAATTCATCAACATTCGATCATTTCAGGAAGAGGCATATGATCAAGAACCGGTGGTACCGAAGAAAGAAGTCCAAGCTTCAGAGAAGGCATTGATATAAAACAAGCCGCCAGGAGTTGATGGAATACCAACCGAGATGCTTCAACAAACAGATGCTGTGCTGGAGGTGGTCACACGTTATGCCAAGAAATTTGGAAGACAGCTACCTGTCCACTGACTGGAAGAGATCCACTTTTGTTCCCATTCTAAAGAAAGGGGATCAAATGGAGTGTTGAAGTTATCCGATAATATCATTAATATCACACACAAGTAAAATTTTGCAGTGGATAATCCAAAAGTGGTTCCAGCAGTCACTTGACCAGGAACTTCCAGGAACTCAACGCGGATTCAGAAGAGGACATTGAATGAGGAATATCACTGCTGATGTCAGATGGATCTTGGCTGAAAGTAGAGAATACCAATAATATGTTTACCTGTGTTTTATTGACTATGCAAAGGCATTCAATTGTGTGGATCATAACAAATGGAAAACATCGCAAAGAATGGGAATTCCAGAACACTTAGTTGTGCCATATAGCACCTGTACAAAGACCAAGAGGCAGTCATTCAAACCAAACAAAGGAATACTCTGTGGTGAAAAATCAGGAAGAGTGGATGTCAGGGTCGTATCTTTTCACTATACTTATTCAATCTAAATACTGAGGAAATACTCTGAGAAGCTGGACTACATGAAGAAGAATGTTGCATCAGGATTGAAGGAAGACTCATTAACAACCTGTTGTGTACTCAACCTTTTTTGCTGAAATCCAAGAGGATTTGAAGCACTTACTGATGAAGATCAAAGACTACGGCCTTCATTATGAACTTTACCTCAACATAAAGAAAACAAAAATCCTGACCATTGGACCCGTAAGCAACATCATGATGAATGGAAAATATACTAAAGTTGTCAAGGATTTCATTTTACTTAGATCCACAGTCAATGCCCATGGAAATAAAAAAATAGCAGTTGAGAAATCAGAGGACACATTGCATTTGGCAAATCTGCTGCAAAAGATCCTTTAAAGTGTTAAAAAGCAAAGATGTCACTTTGAGGACTAAGGTGCCCCTGACACAAACCATGATATTTTTGATCACTTCACATGCATGCAATAGTGGACAGTGAATAAGGAGGACCAAAGAAGAATTGATGCCTTTGAATTATGGTGTTCATGAAGAATATTGAATATACCATGGACCTCCAGGAGAATGAACAAATCTGTCTTGGAAGAAGTTCAGCCAGAGCATTAGTTTGTCTCACGTACTTTGGACATGTTATCAGAAGGGGCCAGTTCCTGGAGAACGACATTATGCTTGCTAAGGTAGAAAGTCAGCAAAAAAGTGGAAGACCTGTGACGAGATAGATTGACACACTGACTGCAGCAATGGGCTCAAATAAAGCAACTATTGTGAAGACTGTGCAGGACAGGGTGGTGTTTCATTCTGCAGTACATAACATTGCTATGAGTAGGCATGGACTCAATGGCACCTAACAACAACAACAAATAATACTTTCTTTATCCTTTATTTTTCTAGGAAATTCTTCATCCCTTACATTCATCTGGTGCCTATGGGAGCTGTCAGGTTTTTAATATAATCTTGTTACCTTAGCTAAAGGTGATGAGAGTATGTGCAGGCACCTGATATAAAGTTTTTTCTAGAATGATGACTCTATTCTGTGGGATTTTTAGACTCTAAAATTAAAAGGAATCAAAGCAATCTTTTGAAGCTAGCTGTAAAACCACGAGTTTTTGAGGTCAAGTGGATAAAGCAGGTCTATATTGAGAAAGTGGAATAATGTGAACATGCCAATTAAAAGAGACTTTTTTTTTCACTCCCTGGGAGGAAAGGGAAAATACAATGAGATCTAGAAGAGCAAGAACTGGCTGGGATTGCTTGTCTTCCCAGTTCTCACAAGTTTTCTGTATTTGAGAGCATGCAGTCACCACTTTTCTATCACTCTCTAAAAAAAAAATATATATATATATATATTTTCACTCTCTACTTAGTGGAAATGTTTGAGCTTTCCTTCTCTGATAGGTTTCTTCTCTGACAGGTTTCTTCTTTGACAACCTTACATAGGTTCTGGCTTTTGAAGGTTTTACTGTATATCAATTTCTGTTCTCAGGGAATACAAGGCACATACTTGTCTCCAGTGAAAGAAGCTATTAATGGATCTTATCCCTTCCCATTGAAACAGTACAGTGAAAGGATATAACCCTGACATACAATTTTCCTGATTTTAAACCATGCAGTATATTCTTATTTTGTTAGCAAAATTGACTTTTAATCTATGTACATGTTCCTCATGAGCACGATTAAGTGTTCTTGAATTTCCATTCTTTATAATGTTATCCATAATTTGTTATGATCCACACAGTCAAATACCTTTGCATTGTCTATAAAACACAGGTAAATATACTTCTAGCATTCTCCGCTTTCAGCCAGGATGTTGAGACTTTGTCTCAAGTACTTTGGCCATGAAACCAGAAGGGACCAGTCCCTGGAGAAGAACATCCATCTGACATCAGTGATGTCCTTCCATGTTCTTTTCTGAATCTGGCTTGAAATTCTGGAAAGTGTGCTGTTAATGTACTGCTGCTACTAATTTTAAATTGTCTTCAGCAATATTTTACTTGTATGTGATATTAATTGATCATTTTGGCATTCCATTGGACCATCTTTCTTTGGAATGGGCATGAATTTGGAACTCTTCCAGTCAGGAGGCCACATAACTGTCTTCCAAATTTCTTGGCATAGATGAGTGAGCGTTTCCACGGTTGCATCTGTTTGTGTTTCGTGAACTCCTGGAGCCTTGTTTTTCATCAGTGCCCTCAGTACAGCTTGAACTTCCTTCTTCGATACCTTTGATTCTTGATCACATGCTGCCTCCTGAAATATTTGAATATCAACCAATTCTTTTTGGTGAAGTGACTCTGTGTATTCTTTCCATCTTCTTTTGATGCTTGCTTCATTATTCAATATTTTGTCCATAGAGTCCTTCAATATCACATTTCAAGGTCTGAAGTTTTCTTCAGTTCTTTCATCTTGAGAAATGCTAAGCATGTCCTTCCCTTTTGATTTCCTAATTCCAGGCCATTGCACATTTCATTATAATACTTTGTCTTGGCTAGAGCTACTCACTGAGATCTTCTGTTCAGCTCTTTTTGTTAGTCATTTCTTTCATTCACTTTAGCTATTCTATGTTTAAGAGCAAATTTCAGAGTCTCTTCTGACATCCTTTTTGGTTTTTTTTTTCTTTCTTTCCTATATGCTAAGCAAATAGTCCAAGAAACTGGACTATATGAAGAACACTGCATCAGGATTGAAGGAAGATTCATTAACCACCTGAGATATGCAGACGACTCATCCTTGCTTACTGAAAGCAAAGAGGACTTGAAACACTTACTGGTGAAGATCAAAGATTACAGTCTACAGTACAGATTACACCTCAACATAAAGAAAAATGCCCTCATAAGTGGGCCAATAAAAAACATCATATTAAACAAAGAAAATATTGAACTTGTCAAGGATTTCATTTTACTTGGACTCACAATCAATGTCCTTGGAAGCAGCATTCAAGAAATCAAATGATGTATTGCATTGGGCAAATCTGCTGCAAAAGACCTCTTTCAAGTGTTAAGAAGCAAAGATGTCACTTTGAGGACTAGCAAAAGCTGAAAAACAAATAAAAAAGACCAAAGAAGAATTAATGTCTTTTAAAAATGGTGTTGGGGAAGAATATTGAACATACTATGGATTGCCAGAAGAACAACCACATCTGTGTTGGAAGAAGTCCAGCCAGAATGCTCCTTAGAAGCAAGGGTAATGAGACTTCATCTCACACACTTTGGATACGTTACAAGTAGAGACCAATCTCTGGAGAGGGACATCATGCTTGGTAAAGTAAAGGGCCAACTGAAAAGAGGAGGACCCTCAATGACATGGATTAACACAGTGACAGCAACAATGGGCTCAAACATAGCAACTATTCTGAGGATGACGCAGGGCCAGGCAATGTTTTGTTGTGTTCTACCTAGGGTCACTGTGAGTCAGAACTGACTCAATGGCACCTAATAACAGTAACAACTACATACCTTTCCATTAATCTAACAGAGGCAGCCCTAAATGTACATCTGGTTTAATAAAAATAATATTCTATCTCTTGTTTTCTCTTCCAGCATTGTTAATAAATTCAAGAAGATCTAATGTGTAAGAATAAAAGCAGAAGGCCTCAGGAGGTCCTTTTTTTTTTTTTTTCCTTTGAAGCGATATTGCAATCACTGGAATTAGTGTCAGCAGAGAGCTAATGCTGATATGCGGTTCAAACTATCACCTCATACTGGGTAATCAGTGGGTATTATGTTAAGTTACGGCCCTGCAGTGTTTGGTTGGCTGAAAATGTTGCAGGTGAAAGAAACACAGGATAGATTACCCACAAATTGCACTCTTTTTAATGAGCAGAAAAAGAAAATCCATACAGAGCCAACATGGCACCATAGACAGATGCACCGTGCCATTACTCTGCAACAAAGACCTGAAAAACTAAGTAAAACATACACAAATATCAGTCCTAGAACCCTGAGCATCCAAAGAAAGGACAAAGAACTAGATCAAGCACTGGATGGAAGAAGAAACTGACGGAGAATAGAGAATTAAAAGAGATACAGAGTGGAGGTCCTCTGCTAGCTAACACAGCATAGCATAACCATCTTGGAACATAGCCAGTGGTGACCCTGTGTGGGGAGTACAGGTTGGCAACTTCACAGAGCTGCCAACAGGAGACCAAGCACCTGGTAACCAGAGAAACATGCTTTCGCGTCCCTCACTCTTCTGCCGCATACGCCACCTCTACCCCTTCCCACTAGGCCACGCTGCACTGCCATAGCTAGGGAGCCACCAGCCTGCTGTTGCCCTGGGTCCACCCTACCACCACCCAACATGCCATTATTTTTTTCCCTTTCTTTCTCCATCCCACGTAGCCCCATATGCCACTTTCACCAATTCCCACCAGGCCACACAGCATTGCCTCAGCTAGAAAGCCACCAGCCCACCACCACCCTGGGTCCACGCATCCACAACTGCCAGCTGCTGCTGCTCCAACATTTTTTTTTTTTACTTTTCTTTATTCTCTTCTTTCCTTTGACCCTCCCATCTCATCTTCTATTCACCTCCACTCCTTTCCACAGGGGCACACAGCATGGCCTCAGTTAGAGGGCCCCTAGCCCACCACCACCCTGGCTCTGATCACCCCCACTAGCTGGCTTCTACTGAGCCACCTTTTGTTGTTGTTGTTATTGCTGTTTTTTCTTTCTCTTTTTTTTTTCTCCCTCCCACCTAGCCCCATATGTCGCCACCCTTCCTTTCCAACCAGCTCTTAGGTTTGCCCCATCCACACTTGCCAGCCCCCACTGCTCTGCCTGTTTTTTTTTTTCTCTCTCTCTCTCATTTCCTTTTCTTTCTCCCTTCCACCCAGGCCCATACACCACCTTCCCACTTCTCTGTCGCCAGACCCCACCATACCATTACAGCTAAAGAGTCACCAGTCCACCGTCATCTTGGGTCTGCCCCATTCCCACCTGTCAGCTCCTGCCATGACACTTTTTTTCTCACCCCCCCCTTTTGCTCCTTTTCTCTCTCTTACCTAGCCCTGGACATCACTTACACTCCTTCCTGTTGGCCCTCACCACACTGCTGTAGCTAGAGAGCCACCAGCCCACTGCCACTCCAGGTTCAACTTGAACCCATCTGCTGGCTCCCACCATGCTCCCATTTTTTTCCCTCTTGTTTCTTTTCTTTCTCCTTCCCCTACCCCTGTATGTCACCTCACCTCCCTTCCCGCTGGCACTCAGATTCACCCCCCCACATTCTCCAGCCCCCACTGCACAACTTCATTTTTAATTTATTTTTTTCTCTCTCTTCCTTTTCTTTTCCCTTCCCATCCAGCCCTGTCTGCAACCTCTCCACCTTTCCACCAAACCCTGCCATGCCAATGTGTCCAGAGAGCCACTGGTGCTCTGGCCTGCCACTACCATGTGTCTACCCCAACCCCACCCAGTCCCCAACACATCACCATATTTTTTTCTTTCTCCCTCCCACCTAACACAGTACATCACCTCCCCTTAGTTCCCACCAGCCCCTGGTTCCACCCTGCCCCTACTCACTGGCCCCACCATGCCGCCATTTTTTTCTATTTCTTTCTCCTCCCGTCTAACATTGTACACCTCCTCCCCACTCTTCCCACACCAGCCCCCACTATACTACTGCAGCTAGACAGCCTCTGGACTGTCACCACCCCATTATGCCCTGGCACCACCTCCAGGATCCTGGCATGATGCCATTTTTCTTTATTTATTATTTTTCTTTTCTTTCCCCCTACCAATGAGCCATATAAGCCGCCTCCCTTCCCTTCCCACAGACACTGGGTCCAACATTCTCCCATTCGCTGGCGTACAGCATGCTGCCATTTTTTCTCTTTTTTCCTTTCTTACTTTTATTTCTCCCTTCCACCAAGCCCTGTACATGAACTCCTCCCCCTTTCTGTAAGCCCCCACCACACAGTCATGGATAGACTGTCACCAGCACATATTCCCACCACTGCACAGGGTTAGCCCTGCCCCTACCCACCAGCCCCAACCACATCACCATTTACATTATTATTTTTCTTTTTCTTTATACCTCCTACATAGCCCTGTATGCCACCCCCATTCCCATCAGCCCATAAGTCTCTCTCACCCCACCAACTGGCTACAATTTCGTTCTCTTTTTTCTTTTTTTTTCTTTCTGTCTCTTTTCTTTCTCCACTTCTAGCCCCATATGTTACCCCCGTTCCTACAGTGGCTAAAGCATCCCCGTGCTCAAGCCTGCCACCTTACTGGGCCGCACTGCCCTTTCCCTCTCACCATTCAACTATCTGCTAAAGGGTGGGAAGTGAGCCTATTCCACTATCTATCTGACAGCCATGCCTATCAGGAGTGGAGTTGTGAACACACCCACACGACTGGAACAACATTATGAGGCAGACAGCAACCTCCCAGTCTGCCCTCAGCCACCACACAAAACCTGTGTACAGAAAATTGGGCTAAACCTACCTGCTGCTGCCCTGCCCACCTGGAATAGGCAGTGAAATATATCATGCTCAAAGATGAGCAAGCAGCAAACACACCTGGCCTACCCACCCTGAAAAATAAAAACAAAACAAAAAAGCAGGATGAAACAAATGGACATGCAATCAATAAATAAATAATAGCTTAATGTCTCAGAGACAGCAGACATTATCAAAACATACAAAAAAGCAGGACAAAATGGCTCCAGCAAGTGACCAATATAAAGAATCAGACCACCTTCTGGTAGAAGAAAAGGTAGTGGAACTATCTGATATGGAATTCAAAAGACTAATATTTAAGGGCTCTCCAAGAGCTTGGAAACCCTGGTGGTGTAGTGGTTAAGAGCTACGGCCCCTAACCAAAAGGTCAACAGTTTGAATCCACCAACTGCTCCTTGGCAACTCTATGGGGCAGTTCTACTCTGTCCTGTAGGGTCACTATGAGTCAGAATTGACTCGATGCCAAGTTTTTGTTTTTGTTTTTCAAGAGCTTAGGAAAGAGATCAGGGAAAACACAGACAAAAGCAAGAAAAACTGACAAAATCATGGAAAACACAGACAAAACCAACAAAAACATAACCAAAATCAAGGAAATCACAGACAAAGCAATAGAAGATTTCAGGAAAATAGTACAAGAAGTAAATGTCGAAATAGATAAAGAATTAGAAATCATACAAAAAAGAAACTAGAATCCAAAAGCTGAACCTCAAAATATCAGAAATGGGCAACTCAATAACTCAATAGAAGGTCTTAATAGCAAATTTGAAGCAATGGAAAACAAAATCAGCTAGATTGACAAATCCATGGACACCAGTTTGAGGAAAAATCAGAGAAAAGAATGAAGAAAACCTAAGAATTATGTGGGGCACAATCAAGAGCAAATATTTGTGGATGATCAGAATTTCAGAACAGGGAGAGAAAATATAAAACACAGAAAACGTTTGAAGATTTGCTGGCAGAAAACTCAAATACCGTGAAAACAAAGAGCTAACCATCCACGAAGCTCAAAGAACCCCATATAGGATAGACTCCAAAAGAAAGCCACCAAGATACATCACAATCACACTTGGAAAAACCTCAGGCAATAAAATAATGCTGAAGGCAGATCAAGAAAAGGGAAGGTCACTTACAAAGCTGAAAAAATAAGACTTGTTGTTAGGTTGCACTGAGTTGGTTCTGACTCATAGTGACTCTATGTACAACAGAAGGAAGCACTGCCTGGTCCTGCGCCATTCTCCCAATCGTTGTCATGCTTGAGCCCATTGTTGCAGCCATTGTGTCAATCCATCTTGTTGACGGCCTCCCTCTTTTTCGCTGGCCCTCTATTTTACCAAGCATGATATCCTTCTCCAGGGACTGTCCTCTCCTGATAGCAAGTTCAAGGCATGTGAGACAAAGCCTCATCATCCTCATTTCTAAGCAGCGTTCTGCCTGTATTTCTCCAAAGACAGATTTGTTCGTTCTTTTGCAGTCCTCGGTATATTCAATATTCTTTGCTAACACAATTCAAAGGTGCCAATTCTTCAATGCTTCTTCAGTCTTCCTTATTCATTGTCCAGCTTTTGCATGCACATGAGGCAATTGAAAACACCATGGCTTGGGTCAGGCACACCTTAGTCTTCACTGTGACATCTTTGTTGTTTAACACTTTAAAGAGGTCTTTTGCAGAAGATTTGCCCAATGCAATGTATCTTTTGATATTTTTACTGCTGCTTCCGTGGGTGTTGATTGTGGACCCAAGTGAAATGAAATCCTTGACAACTTCGATCTTTCCTCCCTTTATCATGATGTTGCTTATTGGTCCATTGATAATGATTTTTGTTTTCTTTATGTTGAGACGTGATGGATACTGAAGGCTGTGGTCTTTGATCTTCATCAGTAAGTACTTCAAGTCCTCTTCACTTTCAGCAAGGAATGTAGTGTCATCTGCATAACGCAGGTTGTTAATGAGTCTTTCTCCAATCCTGATGCCGCGTTCTTCTTCATATACTCCAGTTTCTCGGATTATGTGCTCAGCATACAGATTGAATAGGTATGGTTAAAGGATACAACTCTGATGCACACATTTCTTGATCTTAAACCATGCAGTATCCCCTTGTTCTGTTCAAACGACTGCCTCTTGACCCACATACAGACTCCTCATGAGCACAATTAAGTGTTCCGGAATTCCCATTCTTTGCAATGTTATCCATAATTTATCATGATCCACACAGTCCAATGCCTTTGCATAGTCAATAAAACATAGGAAAACATCTTTCTGGTATTCTCTGCTTTCAGCCAGGATCCATCTGACATCAGCAATGATATCCCTGGTTCCACATCCTCTTCTAAATCCAGCTTGAATTTCTGTCAGTTTCCTGTCAATATACTGCTGCAGCCTCTTTTGAATGATCTTCAGCAAAATTTTATTTGCATGTGATATTAATGTTATTGTTCGATAATTTCTGCATTTGGTTGGATCACCTTTCTTGAGAATAAACATAAATGTGGATCTCTTGCATTCAGTTAGCCAGGTAGATGCCTTCCAAATTTCTTGTCATAGATGAGTGAACACTTTCAGAGCTGCATCCATTTGTTGAAACACCTCAGCTGGTATTCTGTCAATTCCTGGAGACTTGTTTTTTGCCAATGCCTTCAGGGCAGCTTAAACATCTTCCTTCAGCACTATCAGTTCCTGATCATATGCTGCCTCCTGAAATGGTTGAATGTCGACCAATTTTTTTTGGTATAGTGACTTTGTATATTCCTTCCATCTTCTTTTGATGCTTCCTGCATTGTTTAATATTTTCCCTGTAGAATTCTTCAATATTGCAGCTTGAGGCTTGAATTTTTTCTTGTTCTTTCAACTCGAGAAATACTGAGCATGCTCATTTCTTTTGGTTTTCTACCTCCAGGTTTTTGCATGTTATTATAATACTTTACTTTGTCTTCTCGAGCCACCCTTTGAAATCCTCTATTCAGCTCTTTTATTTTATCATTTCTTCATTTTGCTTTAGCTAATCAACATTCAAGAGCAAGTATCAGTCTTGTCTGACATCGATTTTGGTCCTTTCTTTATTTCCTGTCTTTTTAATGACCTCTCGCTTTCTTTATGTATGATGCCCTTGATGTCATTCCACAACTCATCTGGTCCAGCTATTAGTGTTCAACATGCCAAATTTAATCTTGAGATAGTCTCTAAATTCAGGTGGGCTATGCTCACAATTGTACTTTGGCTCTTGTGGGCTTGTTCCAATTTTTTTCAGTTACAACACAAACTTGCATATCAGCAGTTGATGATCTGTTCCACAGTTGGTCCCTGGCCTTGTTCTGACTGATGATATTGAGCTTTTCATCATTTCTTTCCATGGATGTAGTTGATTTGATTCCTGTGTATTCCATCTGGTGAGGTCCATGAGTACAGTTGCCCTTATGTTGGTGAAAAAAGGTATTTGAATGAAGAAGTCATTGGTCTTGAAAAATTCTATTATGCATCTGTCAGTTTGTCATACCGTGGGGGCTGGTGTGTTGCTGTGATGTTGGAGCTATGCCACTGATATTCAAATGCCAATAGGGTCGCCCATACTGGACAGATTTCAGCTGAGTTTCCAGTCTAAGATAGACTAGCAAGAAGGACACAGCAGTCTACTTCTGAAAAGAATTAGTCAGTAAAACCTTATGAATAGCAGCAGAACATTGTCTGGCATAGTGTCAGAAATGAGCTCCTCAGGTTGGAAGGCACACAAAAAAAACTACTGGGGAAGAGTTTCCTCCTCAAAATGGTCGACCTTAATTACGTGGATGGAGTCAAACTTTTAGGACCTCCATTTTTTGAAGTGGCATGACTCAAAATGAGAAGAAACAGCTACAAACATCCATTAAAATCAGAAAGTGAAATGTAAGAATTATGCATCAAGGAAAATTGGAAATCATCAAAAATGAAATGGAACACATAAACATCAATATCCTAGGCATTAGTGAGCAGAAATGGACTAGTACTGACAATTTTGAATCAGACAATCACGTGGTCTACTATACCAGGAAAGACAAATTGAAGAGGAATGGCACCTCATCATTGTCAAAAAACTTTTTCCTGAAGTACAACACTGTTGGTGATAGCATCATATCCATATGCCTAAAAGGAACACCCGTTAATACAACTATTATTCAAGTTTACACACTAACCGCTAAGGCCAAAGATGAAGAAATTGAAGATTTTTACCAACTTCTGCACTCTGAAATTGATCAAACATGTAATCAGGATGTATTCGTAATTACTGGTGATTGGAATGGGAAAGTTGGAGACAAAGAACAAGATTAGTAGTTGGAAAATTTGGCCTTGGTGATAGAAATGATGCCAGAGATCCCATGATGGAATTTTGCAAGACCAGTGACTTCTTCATTGCAAAGACCTTTTTTTACCTTTCTTTTTCACAATAAGACTAAGCAGTGATTACTCATCAGAAACTATACAGGCAAGAAGGCAAGGGGCTGACACATATAAAACCTTGAAAGAAAAAAACCGCCAACCAAGACTAATATATTCTGAAATACTCTTTCTCAAATATGATGGGGGAATTAGGACATTTTCAGGTAAACAGAAATTAAGGGAATTTGTAAAAACCAGGCTTACAAGAAATATTAAAAAGAATCCCTCGGTTACAAAACCAACAATATCAGACAACAACCAGAGTCATGACACAGGACAGCATCTGCCAGATACCTACCTAGGTAAGGAACTCTAACTAATAAAACAAAGCTAAAAGACTTTAACACATGGAAATGGAGGCACCAATCTGTAAATGACAACATCAAAATAATAAAACACAGAATAAATGGTGTAGATATAGAACTTTCATATGGAGAGGAAGTCAAGGTAATATCAAGTAATAAAAAACTTTTTCAAACTTAAGAAGATAGGGTAAGTTTCAAGACAACCACAAAGTTAACAAACCTACCTGTCAGAATAAAAAAGAACAAAAATGTAAAGACTCAGTAAACACAAAATCTATAATAACAGAAGAAAATAAAATCCACAGAAAAGAAAAGAAAAAAAAGGAACAGCACAGGAAAGTAAGAGGAGCAAATAAAACATCAGCAGCACACACACACACACAAAAAGCACAACGATAAACTCATACCTATCAATAATCACACTGAATTTAAATGGCTTAAATACACCTGTACAGATACAGAGAGTGGCAAAATGCATTAAAAAAAAAAAAAAACTGTCAATGTGCCGTCTACAAGAGACACACCTTAGACGCAAACATTGTATTTATTAAAAATACAAGAATGGAAAAAATCTGTATCAAGCTGTTACCAAAGAAAGGGTATGAATGGCAATACTAATTTCAGATAAAACAGACTTTAAATTAATATCAACCATAAAAGACAAGTGAAGATACTATTAAAGGGTCAATCCACCAAGAAGAAATAATCTTAATAAATATCTACACACACAACAGGCTCCAAAATACACAAAACTAACTCCAACAGCACTGAAAACAGAAATAGACAGTTACACAATAATAGTAGGAGACCAATACACCACTCCAGTAAAGGGTAGAACATTTAGAAAGAAACTCAACAGATACAGAAGACCTAAAAGCCAAAATCAACCAACTCGACCTCATAGACATATATAGAACACTCTACCCAACAGCAGAAGAGTATACATTATTTTCCAACGCACACGGAACATTCTGCAGAATAGACCACATTTTAGACTGCAAAGAAACTCTCAATTAAATCCAAAATATTCAAATAATACAAAGCATTCTGTCTGATCCAAATGCCATAAAAGTAGAAATCAATAACAGGAATAGCAAGGAAGAAAAAAACATCAAATACATGGAAACTGTATTAACACCTTACTTAAAAACAACTGGCTAATAAAATGCTCCTTGGAAACTCTTTGGGGCAGTTCTAGTCTGTCCTGTGGGGTTGCTATGAGTCGGAATCGATTCGACGGCACTGGGTTCGGTTCGGTTCGGTTCGGCTAATAGAAGAAATCAAAGAGGAAAAAAAAATCCTAGAATCAAATGAGAATGAAAACACATCGTACCACAATTTTTGGAACAAAATAGTGACAGTGCTCAGAGGTCAATAAATAGCAACAAACACACACATCAAAAAAGGACAGGCCCAAATAAAAATGTTAGCCCTACAACTCAAACAAATAGAAAGAAAAAATCAAAAGGAGTCCAGTGCCACCAGAAGAAAGGAAATAATAAATACTAAAGCAGAAACAAATGAAATAGAAGATAGAAAAACGATAGAAAGAATCAACAAGACCAAAAGTTGTTCTTTGAAAAAATCAACAAAATTGACAAATCCAAATTGGCCAAACCAACAAAAGACGAACAGGAGAGGAAGCAAATAACCCCAATAAGAAATGAGTGCTATAACAAAAAAAAAAAAAAAATTTTTTTTATAACAACAGACCCAACTGAAATAAAAAGGATCATAACAGAATACTATGAAAAATTGTACTCCAACAAATCTGAGAACTCAGAGGAAATGGAAAAATTTCTAGAAACACAAACGGAGATAGAAAATTGGAACAGACCAATAACAAGAGAGGAAACTGAACAGGTAATTAAAAAGTTCCCCCCCCCAAAAGCCCTGGCCCAGATGTTTTCACTGGAAAATTCTATTGAACATTCAGAAAAGAGCTCACACCAGTACTGTTCAAACTAATCCAGAGCAGAGCAAAGGAAGGAATACTCCTAAATTCATTCTATGAAGCCAGCATAACCCTGATATCAAAGCCAGGCAAAGACACCATAAAAAAGAAGAAAGAAAATCGCCAACTAAGATGTCCATGAATACAAGTGTAAAAATTCTCAACAAAAGTTTAGCTAATATAATTCAGCATCACATCAATAATAATAATAATAATAATAATAATAATAATAATAATAATAATAATAATAATAATAATAATAATAATATACCACCTCGGGGTACAACTAGCTCAATTGGTTCTGCATCTTACTTTGGCGAGTAGCATCTGGGGTCTCAAAACCTTGTGAGTGGCAATCTAAGATACTTCACCAGTCCCCCCCCCTTCTACAGCAAGGGAGAATAAAGAAAAGAAAAGATGCAAGGGAAAGATTAGCCCAAAGGATTAATGGACCACTATTACCAGAGCCTCCAACAGACTGTGTCCAGTATAACTAGATAGTGCCTGGCTACCACTGCCAACTGCTCTGACAGAGATCACAATAGAGGGTTCTGGACAGAGGTAGAGAAAAACGTAGAACAAAATTCTAACTCACAAAAAGACCAAATTTTCCTGTCTGACAGAGCCTGGAGAAACCCAAGAGCATGGCCTCTGGGCACCCTTTTAACTCAGTACTGAACTCACTCCTGAGGTTGACCCTTCAGCCAAAGATTAGATAGGCACATAAAACAAACAATAATACACATAGCTCAACCATGTATACAAGCCTAAATGAGCACTCCAGCCCAGGGGCAAGGACGAGAATTCAGGAAAGCTGGACAAAAGGAACACAAGGCTGAGAAGCGGAGAGTCTGGACATATGTTGTGGGGTGGACAACCAATGCCACAAAACAATATGTGTATTAATTGTTTAATCACAAACTAATTTGCTCTGTAAGCCTTCATCTAAAGCACAATAAATAATAATAATACACCACAACTAAGTGGAATTCATACCATGAATGCAAGGATGGTGTGATGGTTATGGTTGTGTGTCAGCTTGACTGGGCCACGATTCTCAGTGTTTTGGCAGTTATGATGTAATTAGGCAGGTATGTGGTGATTTGATTGCCTCCAAGATGAAATCTGTTGTGAGCAGCCAATCAGTTTAAGGGAGTTTCTTTGGGGGTGTGGTCTGCATCCAAAATAGGTGTATCCTGCAGCTGGCTCCTGTTCATCTGACATCTGGTTCTTAGGACTTGAGCTAGTAACTTTCCTGCCATCTTACCTGCCAATCTTGGGATTCGTCAACCTCTGCTGTCTGCGAGCCAGAGGTCTGCTATTTGACCTCCAGTCTTGGGTTCACCAGCCCCTGCTGCTACATGAGTCAGAAAAGCCTCCAGCCTGACCCGTGGACTTGGGACTTTTCAGCCTCTACAACTGCATGAGCAATTTCCATGATATAAATCTCTGTCTATATATTATACGCTGCACAGGCTTTATTTCTCCAGAGAACCCAGCCTTAGACCTTTGGCACTAAGAATGGTTCTAGAGAAACAAAATCGTAAGGATTTTTCTAAACTGGGTCTCAAGTCTGGTTAGTCTAAAAGATGTTGATGGCTCTGCTTCCAGTAGTAAAGTGGTCATTGCTAATCCATGGAATTAGGTGGCAATAGAAATATTCAAAATATCACCACCAATAGATCAGATACTGGTGAGAGGAGAGGCCCTGAGTGATTGCATGTTTGGTACCTTTCTATAATTTTGTCAGAATGAGAAGTATAAGAAAACTGGTCGCTTGGTCCTACTTTCACCAAAGTTGTGAAAGAAGGAGATGAGCTCAGGGCTTCAGAGTCACAGTTCAAGTACCGCATAAACAACCTCAAAGTATCCACCAGTGCCTTGAAAGGAGTTCTTATTTCTTGCAGTTACATAGATGATATTACCAAAAACCAAACCCAGAGTCTTATCATAAGGGTGGCTGAATTACAGCAGCAATTGAATTCTCAACCTTGAATGGTATCTGAAGTTAAAGTGGGGGAACTGATTGAAAAGAAATGGGATCCTGAAACTTGGGATGGGGACATATGGGCAGATAATCAGGAACATGGGGCACTGAGCCCTGAATTCCATTGAATCACTCCTGCCAACAGAACCAGCCCTCTCATTTCCATCTGAAGAGATTACTCCATCTTTGTCTGCTAAGCTACATGCCCCAGTAAAACAATTAGCCCTTCCACTCTCATCTCATGAGATCAACCCAGGTGTATCTGAAGAGCCTTTGTCTGAGTCATCCCCTGGGGAGGCATCTGAATCATTGCCTGGGGCATCACCTGAGGCAGATGCCTTAAAAGACTTTGCTGAATGTTCTCAGAATACATTCCCACCACCCATTTGACTTCTAGATCTGTAATTAGACTTAAGTCCCGAAAGATGAAGTACAAAGCATGAACTAAGAGGAGGTAAACTACACTCCACAAGAACAGCTTGAGTCTTCTAATAGGTACAAACAAAAACACGAGGAATACGTGTGGGAATGGCTATTAAGAGTATGGGATAATGGTGCAAAGAACACAAAGTTGGATCAGTCTGAGTCTGTTGATGTGGGCCAACTAATCACAGGTTCTTCATTGAATGTTTCAGCTCAAGAGGTTAGGAAAGGATCTAGTAGTTTATTTCGTTAGTTCACTGACGCATGGATTACACGGTGGCCTACACTAAATCGAGTTGAAGTACCAGACCTGCCTTGGTACACTTTAGAAGAAGGCATCAAAAGCCTTAAGAAAATTGGCATGTTAGAGTGCTTTTATCAGGTTAGACCCACAGAACCACATATTGAGTGGCTAGAGGACTCAACCAGTAGATCAGAAATCTCCTTGAACTATACAAGTAGAAGAATTCTAGGTCAAATAAACAGTAGTCTAGTTCTAATTGCCAGAATAAATAGTCACTGCCACTCAAGCAAATCCCAGACTTGAGCAAGTTTATAGACCCACAACCCTGGAAAGAAGGGTAGGCTGAGTCCCCATGAAGAAGGACCCTACTACATGCCATAAATTTATACTGTTAATCTTTCTCCCAGCCTTCCCCAAGGGGATCTACAGACTTTCACAAGAGTAAGTGTTCATTGGGAAAAAGGAAATAATCAGACTTTTCAGGGAGTTCTGGTTACTGGCCTTGAACTGACACTAATTCGAGGAGACCCAAAATGGCACAGAAGCCCACCAGTCAGAGTGGGGGCGAATGGAGGTCAGGTTATTAACGGAGTCTTAGCTCAAAAAAAAGAAAAAAAATTTTTTTTTTCTTTTTTTAGCTCATGTCAGTCTCAGAGTAGGCCCAGTGTGTCCCTGGCCTCATCCTGCAGTGATTCTCCCATTTCAGAATGCATAATTGTAATAGATATACTCAGCAACTGCAAGAACCCCCACATTAGATTCCTGACAAGTGGAGTAACGGCTATTATGGTAGGAAAAACCAAGTGGAAGCCATTAGAACTGCCCTGACCTAAGAAAATAATAACCCAAAGCAATACTGCGTTCCTGGAGGGATTGCAGAGATTATTGCCACCAAGGGCTTGAAGGATGCAGAGGTAGTGATTCCCACAAAATCCCCATTCAACTCATCTATTTGTCCAATGCAAGAAACAGATGGATCTGGAGAATAACAGTGGATTATCAAAAGCTTAATCAGGTGGCATCTCCAATTGCAGCAGCTGTTCCAGATGTGGTTTCATTGTTTGAGCAAATTAATACATCTCCTTGTATCTGGTATGAAGTTATTGATATGACTAACCCTTTTTTCTTTATACCTGTTTTGAAGGACCATCAGAAGCAGTTTGTCTTTATTTTCCAAGGCCAAAAATATACCCTCACTCTCCTACCCCAGGGGTATTTCAACTCTTCTGCCCTATGTTGTAATGTAGTCTTCAGGGTACTTGATTGCCTTTTCCTTCCACAAATATCACACTGGTCCATTACATTGATGACATTATGCTGACTGGACCTAGTAAGGAAGAAGTGTCAATGACTCCGGACTTATTGTAAAACATTTGTGTGCTAGAGGGTGGGAAATTAATCAAACAAAAATCCATGCTCCTTCTGACTCTGAAAGTTTTAGGGATCCAGTGGTGTGAGGCATGTCTACATATTCTTTCTAAAGTAAAGGATAAGTTATTGCATCTCACTGCTCTCACAACTAAAAAGGAGGCACAACACCTGATGGGCCTCTTGGATTTGGGAGGCAGCATTTCCCCCATTTGGATTTTCTACTCTGACCTATTTATCAAGTGACTCAGAAAGCTGCCAGTTTTTATAGGGGTTCACTCCAAGAAGAGGTTCTGCAACGGGTTCAGGCTACTGTACAAGCTGCTCTGCCACTTGGAATATATGATCCAGCTGGTTTAATGGTACTTGAAGTGTCAGTGGCAGATAGAGATGCTGTTTGGATTCTTTGGCAGGCCCCTATTGGTGTACCATAGCGCAGACCCTTAGGATTTTGGATCAAAGCCTTGCCATCCTCTGCAGATAACTACTCTCCTTTTGAGAAATAGCTTTTGGCTTGTTACTGGGCCTTAGTAGAGATTAAGCACTTAACCATGGTATGCAAATTCACCATGTGGCCTGAGCTTCCCATCATGAACTGGGTGTTGTCTGAACCACAGAGTCATAAATTGGACATGCACGGCAGCACTCCATCATTAAATGGAAGTGGTATATACAAAATCAGGCCCAAGCATGACCTGAAGGCACAAGTAAGTTGCATGAGGAAGTGGCTCAAATGCCCATGGTCTTCACTCCTGTCACATTATCTGCCCTCCCTCAGTCTGCACCTATGGCCTAATGGGGAGCTCCTTATGATCAGTGGACTGAGGAAGAGGAAACTCATGCCTGTTGTACAGATGGTTCTGCACGATATGCAGGCTTCATTCAAAAGTGGACAGCAGCAGCACTACAGCCCCTTTCTGGGACCTCACTGCAGGACAGTGGTGAAGGGAAATTCTCTCAATGGGAAGAACTTGGAGCAGTTCACCTGGTTGTTCACTTTGCTTGAAGGAGAAATGGCCAGATGTGCGATTCTATACTGATTCATGGGCTGAAGCCAATGTTTTGGCTGGAGATCAGATATTTGGAAGGAATATGATTGGAAAATTGTTGACAGGGATTTATGGGAAATATGTATGTGGATAGACCTTTATGAATGAGCCAAAGAAGTGAAGATATTTGTGTCTCATGTGAATGTCTACCAAAGGGTAACCTCAACAAAAGAGGATTTTAAAAATCGAGTGGACAGCATGAAGTATTCTGTGGAAACCAGTCATCCTCTTTCCCCAGCCATTCCTGTCATTGCCCAGTGGGCTCATGAACAAAGTGGCTACAGTAGCAGGGATGGAGGTTATGTATGGGCTTAGTAAAATGGGCTTTCACTCACCAACGCTGACCTGGCTACAGCCACTGCAGAGTGCCCAATCTGCCAGAACGATGGAATGGCCTTCTAAAGACACAATTATGGCTTCAGCTAGGTGGCAATACTTGCAGAGTTGGGGCAATGTTCTCCAAGAGACTATATATGCTCTAAACCAGAATCCAATATATGGTGCTGTTTCTTCCATAGCCAGGATTCACAGGTCTAGGAATCAAAATGTGGAAATCAAAGTAGCATCACTCACATCACTCACTATTACCCTTAGTGACCCACTCACAAAATTTTTACTCCTTGTCCCTGAGACACTATGCTGTGCAGGTCTAGAGGTCTTATTTCCAAAGAGAGGAAACCTAGGGTGGAAAGGAGGAGTATGTTGTCACATTGTAGGGATTGCAACTAGTGTCACAAGACAATATGTGTATAAAATTTTGTAGAAGAGATATAGTTAAGCTGTAACTTTCACCTACCTAAAGTACAATAAAAAAAGATATAGGGCTTTAGTCACTAAGATAGTTTCAGTTAATAAATATGAATTAATAGAATGTGGAAAAAAATATTACAGCCTAGGAAACCCTATCAGACAGTTCTACTCTGTCCTGTAGAGTTGCTGTAAGTCGGAATCAACTGACGATTAAAAAGAGAGAGAGAGAGAGAGGAATGTGCCCACCAGGGACACAACATTGATTCCACTGAACTGGAAGTTAAGAATGCCACTCAGCCACTTTGGGCACCTCATGTCTCTGGATCAACAGGCAAAGGAGGGAGTTACCATATTGACTGGTATAATTGATCCTGATTACCAAGGGAAAATTGGATTGATATTACATGATGTTTTTTTAGGTAAAGTAGAGTAAGTCTAGAATACAGGGGATTCCTTAGGGCATCTCTTAATACTAACATCCCCTGTGATTAAAGTCAATGGAAAACTACAGCAAGCCAATTCCCACGTGACTACTAATGGCCCAGATCCTCCAGGAATGAAGGTTTAGGTCACCCCACCAGGCAAGGAACCATGACCAGCTGAGGTGCTTGCTGAGGGAAAAGGTCATATGAAATGGGTAGCAGAAGAAGGTAGTTTTAAATACCAGCTATGACCGTGTGACCAGTAGCAGAAATGAGGACTGTAACGGTTGAAAGTATTTCTTCCTCATATGTGTGTATCAAATATTTTTGTTTTCTCCACTTATAAAATATAAGAAGTAAACAGGGTTAGTGCATTTAAATTGTATTTGTGTTAGTTGTATCATGTAGGCACAAGTATGATTTTATAATGTTTTCATTTAAAGATGTGTACAGGTGCCAAGTTGACAAAGGGTAGATTGTGATGGTTAAGGTTGAGCGTCAAAGGGGGTGGGCCATGATTCTCAGTGGTTTCTCAGTTACAATGATGTTTGTTGGCTATGTAGTGACACGATCACCTTCATGATGAGAACTGTTGTGAGCAACCAATCAGATGAGGAGTTTCCTTGGGGACGTGGCCTGCATTCAACATAGGTGAACTTTTCTGGCAGGGCTTGCTGGTTTTTGCTCACTCTGGATTCTGCAACTGGCTCCTAATTATCTGACCTCTAGTTCTCAGGACTTGAGCTAACAGCTTACCTACTGTCATACCTGCCCATCTTGGGATCTGTCAATCTCTGCAGCCTGTGAGCCAGAGGCCTGCTGTCTGACTTTCCAGTCTTGGGTACACCAGAACCTGTGGCTACATGGGTCAGGAGAAGTCTCTAGCATGATCCAAAGACTTAGGACTTTACACCCTCTACAATCACATGAGCCATTTCCTTGAGATATGTATGTTTTATTTCTCTAGAGAACCCAGCCTAAGACAGATGGTTTAACTTTAGAAAATCAATCAATATATATAATTCACCATACAAATAGGATAAAAGGAAAGAATAACATGCTGAAAGGTCATTTGACAAAGCACAACACCTATTCCTGATAAAAACCCTCAATAAGATACAAATAAAAGGGAAATTCCTCAACATAATGAAAGGTATCTATACAAAATCAACAGCCAACGTCATTCTCAATGGAGCAGGGCCAAAAGCATTCTCCCTGAGAATAGGAACAAGACAAGGATGCCCCTTACCACCACTCCCATTTAACTTTTTGCTAGATGTTCTAGCTAGAGCAATACATACATACATACATATCTAAAGGACATCCAAATTGAATGGGAAGATGTAAAACTATCCTTATTTGCAGATGATATGATCCTATACATACAGAACCCCACAGATTCCACAAGAAAACTACCAGAACTAATGGAAAGATTCAACAGTGTAGCAGGATACAAGATAGACATACAAAAATCAGTTGGATTCCTACACACCAATAAAAAGAACATGGAAGAGGAAATCACCAAATCAATACCATTCACAGTAGCCCCCAAGAAGATAAAACACTTAGGAATAAATCTTACCAAAGATATAAAAGACCTATACAAAGAAAACTACAAATTACGACTGTAAGAAACTAAAAGGGACCTACATAAGTGGAAAAACACCTTGCTCATGGACAGGAAGACTTAACATAGTAAAAATGTCTATTCTACCAAAAGCCATCTATATATACAATGCACTTCCGATCCAAATTCCAATGACATTTTTTAATGTGATAGAGAAACAAATCACCAACTTCGTATGGAAGGGAAAGAAGCCTCGGATAAGTAAAGCATTACTGAAAAAGACAAACAAAGTGGGAGGCCTCACCCTATCTGATTTTAGAACATACTATACAGCCACAGTAGTCAAAATAGCCTGGTACTGGTACAACAACAGGCACATAGACCAATGGAACAGAATAGAAATACCAGATATAAACCCATCCGCATAAGAGCAGCTGGTATTTGACAAAGGCCCAATGTCAGTTAACTGGGGAAAAGATAGTCTTTTTAACAAATGGTGCTGGCATAACTGGATATCCATTTGCAAAAGAATGAAACAGGACCCATACCTCACACCATGCACAAAAACTAACTCCAAGTGGATCAAAGACCTAAACATAAAGACTAAAATGATAAAGATCATGGAAGAAAAAATAGGGACAACCCTAGGAGCCCTAATACAAGGCATTAACAGAATACAAAATATTACTAAAAATGCTGAAGAGAAACCAGTTAACTGGGAGCTCCCAATAATCAAACACCTATGCTCACCTAAAGACTGCACCAAAAGAGTAAAAAGGCCACCTACAGACTGGGAAAAATTTTCAGCTATGACATCTCCAACCAGCACCTGATCTCTAAAATCTATAGCATTCTGTTAAAACTCAACCACAAAAAGACAAAAAACCCGATTAAAAAGTGGGCAAAGGATATGAACATGTACTTCACTAAAGAAGATATTCAGGTGGGTAACAGGTACATGAGGAAATGCTCTCGATCACTAGCCATTAGAGAAATGCAAATTAAAACTACGATGAGATTCCATCTCACTCTAACAAGGCTGACATTAATACAAAAAACACAAAATAATAAATGTTGGAGAGGCTGCGGAGAGATTGGAACTCTTACACACTGCTGGTGGGAATGTAAAATGGTACAACCACTTTGGAAATCGATCTGGCATTTCCTTAAATAGCTAGAAATAGTACTACCATATGATCCAGAGATCCCACTCCTCAGAATATATCCTAGGGAAATAAGAGCCTTTACACAAACAGATATATGCACTCCCATGTTTATTCCAGCACAGTTTACAATAGCAAAAAGCTGGAAGCAACCAAGATGTCCATCAGTGGATGAACGGATAAATAAATTATGGTATATTCACACAATGGAATACTATGCATCGATAAAGAACAGTGATGAATCTGTGAAACATTTCATAACATGGAGGAACCTGGAAAGCATTATGCTGAGTGACATTAGTCAGATACAAAAGGACAAATATTGTGTAAGACCACTATTATAAGATCTTGAGAAATAGTTTAAACTGAGAAGAGCACACTCTTTTGTGGTAACGAGAGGGGGGAAGGATAGAGGGTGCGAGAGGGTTATTTACTGATTAGATAGTAGATAAGAACTACTTTAGGTAAAGGGAAGGACAACACGCAATACAGGGGAGGTCAGCACAACTGGACTGGATCAAAACAAAGAAGTTTCCTGAAGAAACTGAATGCTTCTAAGGCCAGTGGAGCAAGGGTGGGGGTTTGGGGACTATGGCTTCAGCTGACATCTAAGTCAATTGGCAAAATAAATTCTATTAAGAAAACATTCTGCATCCCACTTTGAAGAGCAGTGTCTGGGGTCTTACACGCTAACAAGCGGCCACCTAAGATGCATCAATTAGTCTCAACCCACCTGGATCAAAGGAGAATGAAGAACACCAAGGTCACAAGGTAATTATGAGCCCAAAAGACAGAAAGGGACACATGAACTAGAGACTACATCATCCTGAGACCAGAAAAACTTAATGACTCCCCTGACAGAGAACACAATAGAGAACCCCTGAGGGAGCAGGAGAGCAGTGGGATGCAGGTCCCAAATTCTCATAAAAAGACCAGACTTAATGGTCTGACTGAGACTGGAAGGACCCCAGTGGTCATGGACCCCAGACCTTCTGTTAGCCCAGGACAGGAGCCATTCCCATAGCCAACTCTTCAGACATGGATTGGACTGGACAATAGGTTGGAGAGGGATGCTGGTGAGGAGTGAGCTTTTTGGATCAGGTAGGCACTTGAGACTATGTTGGCATCTCCTCCCTGGAGGGGAGATGAGAGGGTAGAGGGGGTTAGAAACTGGCAAAACGGTCACGAAAGGAGAGACAGGAAGGAGGTAGAGGGCTGACTCATTGAGGGAAGAGTAAGTGGGAGTATGTAGTAAGGTATATATAAGTTTATATGTGAGAGACTGACTTGATTTGTAACCTTTCACTTAGAGCACAATGAAAATTAAAAAAAAAAAAAAAAGACTTCACCAAATGAGTAAAAAGAAAATCTATAGACTGGGGGGAAAAAAAAAATTGACTGTGACATATCTGACAAAATCTAAACTCTAAAATGTCTGGAATATTTCAACACCTCAATAACAACAAGAACAACAAAAAACTGATCCATTTAAAAAATGGGTATAGGATATTAACAGGCACTTCACCAAAGAAGACATTCAGGCAGTTAACAGAAATATGGAAAATGCTCATGATCATTAGCCATTCAAGAAATGCAAATCAAAACTAAAATGAGATATCATTTTACACTGACATTACTGGCATTAACAAAAAAAAATAGAAAATAAGAAGTGTTGGAGAGGTTGAAGGGAGATTGGAATTCTTATACACTGCTGGTGGGAATGTAAAATGGTACAACCACTATGGAAAACAATATGGTACCTCTGTATAAATTAGAAATAAAAGTACCATATGGTCCAGCAATCCTACTCCTAAGAATGTATCCTAGAGAAATAAGAGTTGTCACAGGAATAGACACATGCAAACCCATGTTCATTGCAGCATTATTTTAATAGCAAACAACCTATGTGCCTGTCAATAAATGAATGGATAAGCAAATTATGGCACATATACAAAATGGAATGCTATGCAACAGCAGAGAACAATGATGAATCTGTGAAACACCTCACAACATGGATGAATCTGGACGGCATTATGTTAAGTAAAATAAGTCAATCACAAAAGGACAAATATTGTATGAGACCGCTATTATAAAAACCCAAGAAAAAGTTTACACACAGAAAAAAAAAAAAAAAAACAACTTTGATGGTTACAAGGGGAGTGGTGGGGAGTAGAAATCACTAACTAGATAATAGACAAGTGTTAATTTTGGTGAAGGGAAAAACAACACACAATATAGCGCGAGTCCGTACTCCTTTACCAAGGCAAAGTCATAGAAGCTTTCTAGGCACATCCAAACACCTTGAGGGACCATGGGTGGTTCTTCATTCCTTACAGTATAGAGCCTAAGCTTATTCCTGTGGCCCAGCTCTGGAAGGTTTTGGAATGCCACTTAACCCCATCCCCCATTCACTTGCCCTCCAGCCACACAAAGAACATGCCTTTCCCTGGCCACAATGAACTTTGCATGTCCTCCCCTCTGCCTCCTTCACCTGCTAAAATAGAGCTCATTTTCTAGCCTCTGCTTACTGAGAACTCTTGTCTGATGCTTTCCCTAATTCCTCCAGTGGAAGAGAATCCCTTGACCAGCCTACTGCTACACCTGTGTTCTAACAAACACAGGAAGAATGAGTGCTCTGGCTCTCCAGCCAGATTCCTATAGGCCTGGTATCCAGGCCTATTTGTTCCTTACTGCTCAGGAAACACTGAGCTCAGAGGGTAGAGACTGTGCCAGCTAGCTGAATCCCCTTACCCCTTCTTTTATTCTTCCTTACAAAATTCCAAACAAATTTCAAAGCAAGCTTATGATTTCCCGGAAAACACACACAGACACACACACACAGACACACACACAGACACAGACAGACAGACACACACACACCACACACACACAAACACACACACACTTCCCAGCACTTCCCAGCTCTGCTTGCCACAGAGAAAGGCCAGAGCCTAAATTCTAGCCAATGGAACATAATGGAAGTGTCAGCACACAGCTTTTGCCACTTTTCCTCATCATCCCTTCCTCCATCTTTTCCTCCGAGTGGATGCGATGGCTGCCATCCTGGCCCACAGGGGCCATGTCCTTGGGAGGGCAGAGTGGTAAGCTTGAAGAATTTTTGATCCCTGAAGACTGCATTCTGTTAAAACTGGTGAGCACTTCGGTTAAAGCAGTATGCTTATATAGTAAAGCTTGGGCAGATGGGATGACTTTCCATGGATGGAGATCTGGAAAAGAAACGTCATTTACTGATAGGAAGAACAACTGGGCAGTTTTACCACTGTATATGAGACTGTGTTCAGCATTCCCTTCTAAAAAATCCCACTATATCTGAGGAAGAAAAAGTTAGACTAAGACAAAGATATTTCCTCGAATAAAAAAGGAAAATTTTTAACTTTGGTTTTCATGATTTATATATAAATATATACATATAATTGTTCCATATCTATTTAAACTTTAATAATGCTAACCTAAAATTTTGTCATGTTTATTCTTTTACGAAAAATATTTATTTCCAATGGAAAAAATTAAAATAATGCACTTGAATTCGAATGTGAAGAAAATAATAGCAAAAGGGATGACTTCTTGACAGGCCTAATGTTCAAATCTGTAATAGTTTACTCCATACCAAAAAAAAAAATATTGTAATGCAGTTTGCAGTTGAATATTTTTACAAATAATTGAAGGTATCATTGAGAGCTTGCTATGTGCCAAGTGCTTTCTGTATTCAGCAATATATGTACATTAATTCCCATAACATTAAAAAAAAATTAGGAAGTATTATTATTCCAATTTTACAGAATAGGAAAAAGACCATGAAGTTAAAAACAAAATAAACTTGCTCTACATTTCACTTTTTCACCAAGTATTTTTTTAGTGCTTGTTATATATAATCATTGTGGTAGGTACTATGAGTAAAATGATAAATAAGACATAGCCCTTTCCATTAATGAGTATAGATAGACTTGTTCCCAAAATCACTCAGCGTGTAGCACTGACCAGAACTGAGCCTGGTCATCTATGACTTGGCATTCTTGATCTCTGTGCTTTGCTACATCATCCTCCTCCCACTGCCCCCATGCCAAATATTTTAAAACACAATGTGTCATATGGAATAACTGAAATCAGACCTAGCTGTAAAGGGAACTTTCCCATTTTGCTATACCAGTGTGTGGGATTCTTTGGTTTGAGGATAATAAATGGCCAGTGATAAGGCCAGCGAATTGAAAATCTGTCTGATTAGACAAGCTGTGTGAAAAAAGGAACATCTGCTTCTATAGGAACAAATGGGAGGCATTTGGTCTTTTGCTCCATGACCTCCCTTTCCAAAATATCTTTCTCATAAGTTCTTAGCCTGGTGTTTGCAATTCAAAAAGCATAATGATCCCATAGACCTTTGCCAATTACGGATCTCATTTTTAGTCCCTGAATCATAAAAACCATTCTTTATTTCTGGGCCAGTTCTCCTCTATCTCCAAATTCCCTGTAAGGCACTGTGATCTAAAGGTCTCTATTCTTTCTGAAGAGAATTTTCTTTGAGGCTTCTTGTTAATTTTCCTCCTTAGCCCAAATCCCATTTATTAAAAGTGTTCCAACAGTGGAAAAGCTTTTCTGAAAGATGCTGAAAAAGATAATTTTCTTATGCATAATATGGCTAAAGAGAAAAATATAAAAGCACAGTTCAATTGCCTCTTTCATTAGATTGGTAATAGTCTACTTAGTTGCAATCTATTTAAATGCTTGCAAAGTTGTTATAAAACCAAACACATAAAATGCAAGTAAAATCTGTACAACTTTGTGTTCTAAACTGTGCTTTGCATTCAAAAATGTCTTCAGTCTTGGCTATTCCTTCAGTGTTCAAGCAAAGGTAATTTTTTTTCACTGTCATTCAGTGAAACCTTAGTATGTGTTGGTCAATGCCCTAAATACTTTAAAAAACTAAATACTTTACATATCATTTAATTTAATCTCCAAAAAATTCTACAAAATGCATAATATTATTATCCCTAATTCATAAATGAGGAAAAGGAGATGAAAGATGGTCGATAGCTTTCAAATTGTCATAATTAGAAAGTTATACAATTAAAATTTAGTCTCCAGAAATGTAAGTCATGTGATCATTATGTTTTAAAACAAGATCATGTGGTAAATTCAATGACCCAGGATAAGACCATACACACTAGAGCCCTTGGAGTCATACCTAGGTGCCCATCTGCTTCAACCATGTTGGCTGAAATAACTACCAACCTGAGTGATATTAGCCCACTGAGTTATCTGGTTTTCCATTTCAGAAAATGTACTGATTTTAATTAACATATAATTTCAGTCACTTATTTCTTAATTTTTTTCAGGCTATAAATATGATTTATTCTACAAGTTTGGTATTTTAGAAAACATTGGCTTGCATTATTAAATTTCATTTAATACTACTTAACCTTTTTTTTTTAACCTATCTCCTGCATAATACGATTTTAACTGACAGCCCATTCTTTTTTTTTTTTAGTTTTATTTCATCAAAAATAAAATCTTTCCTTTTGAATCTACAAAATCAGCCCACTGCTCATTACTTCTGCCAGAAATATTTTTGATAGATTACATTACTTAGAAAATTAAATGGTTCTGGATCAGTTCATATATTCTATTATTTTCTTTTATTCATGCTTTACAAAATAAACTGAGATAAATGAATTTTTCAAGAATTTTAGTATTCACAATTAGAAAAAGTGTGACAGTTCTCCACAAAATGCTACCATCATGAGAAGATAATATTCCTTGATTTTTTCTTCTGCAGACTGTTGTTGATGATGTTAGGTGGCTTCAAGACAGTTTCCACTCATAGCAACCCTATGTACAACACAACAAAACATTACCCGGTCCTGTACCATCCTCACAATCATTGCCAAACTTGAGCCCATTGTTGCAGCCACTGTATCAATCCATCTCATTGTGGGTCTTCCCCTATTTTGCTGACCCGTCACTTTACCAAGCATGGCGTCCTTCTCCACAGATTGCTCCATCCTGATAAAATGTCCAAAGTACATGAGACAAAGTCTCACCACCCACTCTTCTAAGGAGCATTCTGGTTGTATTTCCCCATGACAGATTAGTTCATTCTTCTAGCAGTCCATAGTATATTCAGTATTCCTTATCAACATAATTCAAATTCATCAATTCTTCTTTGGTCTTTCTTATTGGTTGTCCAGATTTCGCATGCAAATTAGTTGATTGAAAATACCATGGCTTGGGGTCAGGCGCTCAAAAAGACATTTTTGCTTTTGAACACTTTAAAGAGGTTTTTACAGCGAATTTGTACAATGCAATACATTGTTTGATTTCTTGACTGCTCCTTCCATGGGCATTGATTGTGGATCCAAATAAAACGAAATCCTTAGCAATTTCAATGTTTTCCCAATTTATCATAATGTTCGTTATTTGTCCAGCTATAAGGATTTTTGTTTTCTTTGTGTTGATGTATAAAATCCATTCTGAAGGCTGTAGTCTTTAATCTTTCTCAGTAAGTACTCCAATTCCTCTTCGTTTTCTGCAGGCAAGGTTGCATATCACAGGTTGTTAATGAGTCTTCCTCCAATCCTGATGCCATGTTCTCCTTCATATAGTCCAGCTTCTCAGATAAGTTGCTTAGCATACAGATCGAATAAGTATGGTGAAAGGATATAACCTTTACCCACAACTTTTCTGACTTTAAACCACACAGTATCTCCTCATTGTGTTTGAATAGCTGCCTCTTGGTCTGTGTACAGGTTCCACAGTCTCCTGGAATTCCCAGTTTTCACAATGTTATCCATAATTTATTATGATCCACAAAGTCTAATGCCTTTGCATAGTCAACAAAACACAGGTAAACATCTTTCTGGTATTTTCTGCTTTCAGACAAGATCCCCTCTGAGATTAGCAATGATATCCCTTGTTCCATGTCCTCTACTGAATCTGGCTTGAATTTCTGGCGGTTCCCCGTTGATGTACTGCTGCAAAGGTTTTTGAATTATCTTCAGCAAAATTTTAATTGCAAGTGATACTAGTGATATGGTTTGATAATTTCCACATTCTGTTGGATCAACTTTCTTGGAGTAGACCCAAATAAGATTTCTTCAGGTCAGTTGGCCAGGTAGCTGTCTTCCAAATTTCTTGGCATAGACATGTGAGTGTTTCCATCATTGCATGTATTTGTTGAGATATCTCAATTGGTATTCCATCAATTGTTGGTGCCTTGTTTTCAGCCAATGCCTTCAGTGCAGCTTGAACTTCTTCCTTTAATACCATCGGTTGTGGATCATATGCTACTTAATAAAATGATTGAACGTCGACCAATTCTTTTTGGTACAGTGGTTCAGTGTATTCTTTCCATCTTCTTTGATGTTTCCTGCATTGTTCAATAGTTTACCATTGAATCTTTCAATGTTACAACTCAAGACTTGAATTTTTCTTCGGTTCTTTCAGTCTGAGAAATGCTGAGCATGTCCTTCCTTTTTGGTTTTCTAACTCGAGGTCTTCCCACATTTCATTGTAACACTTTTCTTTGTCTTCTTAAGCCACTCTTTGAAATGTTCTGTTCAGCTGTTTGGCTTCATAATTTCCTTCATTCACTTTAGCTACTCTACATTCAAGACCAAGTTTCAAAGTCCCCTCTCCCAAGAGAACTATAAAGTCATGTTACCGTGTATATATTTTCATTTTTTTTGTGTGTTATAAATGAAGGTTTACAGAGCAAATTAGTTATTTATTAAGCAATTATTGTGTTGTGGCATTGGTTGCCAATACCTCAAAGCGTTACCACTCTCCCCTTCTCAACTTTGGGTGCCCATTTTCACTCGTCCATCTTTCCTGTTCCCTCCTGCCTTCACATCCTTGCCCCTGGGCGGATGTGCACCTTCAGTCTCCTATATGTGGTTGAGCTTCGGGTATTTTTTTTTTTTCATTGTACTTTAGATGAAGGTTTACAGAACAAACTATATTCTCATTGAACAGTTCGTACATATATTGTTTTATGACATTGATTAACAACCCCGAGACATGCCAACACTCTCCCTTCTCAAACTTGGGTTCCCTATTGCCAACTTTCTGGTCCCCTACTGCCTTCTAGTCCTTGTCTCTGGGTTGGTGTACCCCTTTAGTCTTGTTTTGTTTTATGGGCCTGTCTAATCTTTGAGGGTCGACCTTAGGAGTGACTTCACTACTAAGCTGAAGGGGTGTCTAAGGGCCATACTCTCAGCGTTTCTCCAGTTTCTGTCTGGCCAGTAAGTCTGGTCTTTTCGTGTGAGTTAGGATTTTGTTCTACATTTTTCTCCAGCTCTGTCTGGGACCCTCTATTGTGATCCCCATAAGAGCAGTCAGTGGTGGTAGCTGGGCACCACCAAGCTGTACTGGACTAAGTCTGGTAGAGCCCATGGTAAATGTGGTTCATTAGTTCTTTGAACAAATCTATCCCTTTTACATTTAGTTTTCATCATTCTTCCTTTCTCCCAAAGGGGTGAGACTCGTGGAGTATGTTAGATGGCCACTTACAGGCTTTTAAGACCCCATTCGCTACTCACCAAAGTAGAATATAGAGCATTTTCTTTATAAACTATGTTATGCCAATTGAGCTAGATGTTCCTGAGACCATGGCTCCCACAGCCCTCAGCCCAGTAATTGGGTCCCTCACGGAGTTTGGATGTGTCTATGGAGCTTCCGAGACCTTGCCTTGTATGAGTTGTGCTGCCTTCCTCAGTGTTGTGTACTGTCTTACCCTTCCCAAAAGTTACCACTTACCTATTGTCTATTGAGTGTTTTTCCATCCCTACCCCTCCCCTCCCTCTTAACCATCAAAAATCGTTTCTTTTTGTGTGTAAACCTTTTCATCAGTTTTTACATTAGTAGTCTCATACGATATTTGTCCTTTCATGATTGACTTATTTCACTCAGCATAATGCCCTGCAGATTCATTTATATCATGAGATGTTTCACAAATTAATCAATGTTCTTTATCATTGTGAAATACTCCATTGTTCGTATGTACTATAGTTTGTTTATCCATCCAACTGTTGATGAGCATCTAGGTTGTTTCCATCTTTTTGCTATTGTGAACAATGCTGCAGTGAACATGGGTGTACATATGTCTATTCGTGTGATAACTCTTATTTCTCTAGGATATATTCCTAGGAGTGGGATTGCTGGATCATATGGTATGTCTATTACTAGATGTCTAAGGAAGCTCCATATGTTTTCCAAAATGGTTGTATCATTTTGCATTACCATCATCAGTGTATAAAAGTTCCTATCTCCCCGCAGCCTCTCCAACATTTGTTGTTTCCTGTTTCTTTGTTTTGTGCTGGTAATGCCTGGAAGAGATGACATGTCATTGTGGTTTCAATTTGCAATTTGCGTTTCTCTAAAGGCTAGTGATTGTGAGTATTTCTTCATGTGTCCGTTGGGCACTTTAATGTCTTCTTTAGTAAAGACATTTTTACTAAATGAATTAATTGGATTATTTATCTTTTTGTTGTAGAGGTATTGGATTTTCCTATAGATTTTAGAGATTAGATCTTCATCTGGTTTGTAATAACCAAATTTTTTCCCCCAGTCTCTAGGTTCTCTTTTTAGTCTTTCAGTAAAGTTTTTTGATGAGCATAAGGGTTTAATTTTTATAAGATCCCAGTTATCTAGCTTATCTTCTAGAGTTTGTGTGTTATTGGTTATGGTTTGTATCCCAATAATGTGGTGTATTAGGGCCTCTACCATTTATCCTATTTTTTTCTTTCACGAACTTCATAGTTTTTGGCTTTATATTTAGGCCTTTGATCCATTTTGAATTAGTTTTTGTGTATGGTGTGAGGTATGGGTCCTGTTTCATTTTTTTGCAGATGGACATCCAGTTTGCTAGCACCATTTGTTAAAAAGACTGTCTTTTCCCCATTTGATGGATTTGGACCATAGGTGAATGGATTTACATTTGAGTTCTCAATTATGTTCCATTGGTCAATGTATCTGTTGTTGCACCAGTACCAGGCTGTGTTAACTACTGTAGCTGTACAGTAGGTTCTGAGGTCAGGTGGTGTGAGTCCTCCTACTTAATAGTGCTTTACTTATCCAATGCTTCTTTCCATTCCATATAAAGTTAATGATTAGTTTTCGCCTCCTTACAGATGCTATTGGGTAAAATTGCATTTTCACAATGATGAGGCTATCTCTCCGTGTGCATGGTATGTTTTTCCATTTATGTAGATCTCTTTTGGTTTCTTGCAGCAGTATTTTGTAGCTTTCTTTGTATAGGTCTTTTACATCCCTGATTAGATTTATTCCTAAGTTTTTTTTTTTTTTTTTTTTAGGGGACATAATAAATGGTATTGTTTTCCTGATTTCCTTTTCATTGTTCTCTTTATTGGTGTATAGGAATCCGACTGATTTTTGTATGTTCATCCTGTATCCTGCTATTCTGCTGAATCTTTCTATTAGTTCCAGTAAGTTTTTCAGGGAGTGTTTTGTGTTTTCTATGTAAAGTACCATTTCATCTGCAAATAGGGACAGTTTCACTTCTTCATTACTAGTTTGGATGTCCTTTTCATTTTTTTATTTACAGCACAATGTTAAATATGAGTGGTGATAAAGGGCATCTAATGTCTTGTTCCTGTTCTCAAGGGGAATATTTTCAGCCTCTCTCCATTAAGAATGATGTTGGCTGAAACCCTGGTGGTTGGTTTTTTATGGACGCCCTTTATTATGTTGAGAAATTTTGCTTCAATACCTATTTTATTGAGAGTTTTTATCAGGAATGGGTGTTCAACTTTGTTGAATGCCTTTTCTGTGTAGATTGAGATGATCATGTGATTCTTTTCTTTCCTTTTATTTATGTGGTAGATTACTTTGATTGGTTTTCTAATGTTGAACCATGCTTGCATACTTGGTATGAATCCTTCTTGGTCATGATGCATTATTTTTTGTATATGGTGCTGAATTCTATTGGCTGGAATTTTGTTGAGAATTTTTGCATCTATATTCATGAGAGATATTCGTCTGTAATTTTCTTTTTTTGTGGTGTCTTTCCTGGTTTTGGTATCAGGGTTATGCTGGCTTCATAGAATTAATTTGGAAGTATCGCTTCCTCTTCTACGTTCTGAAATAATTTGAGTAGGACTCATGTAAGTTCTTCTTTGAATATTTGATAGAGTTCTCCAATGAAGCCATCTGGACCAGGGCTTTTTTTGATTTTTTTTTTTTATTACGTTTTCAATCACTTCTCTTGTTATGGATCTGTTCAGATTTTCAACATCATTTTATGTTAGTTTGGGTAAGTAGTGTGTTTCTAGAAATTTGTCCATTTCTTCCAAGTTTTCAAATGGATTCAAGTGTAGTTTTTCATAATACTCTGTTATGTTCCTTTTTATTTCAGTTAAGCCTATTGTAATGCCCCTATTTCATTTCTTATTTGGGTTATTTGTGTCCTCTCCTGTTTTTCTTTCATCAGTTTCACCAGTGGTTTGTCAATTTTGTTGATCCTTTCAAAGTACCAACTTTCAGTTTTGTTGATTCTTTCTATTGTTTTTCTAGTCTCTATTTCATTTATTTCTCCTCTGATCTTTATTATTTTGTTTCATCTGGTGGCTGTGGGCTTTTTCTGCTGTTCTTTTTCTATTTTCTGAAGCTGTGTATCTTATGCTTTGGCTTAGTTGCTTTCTTCTTTTTTGATGTGTGCATCTATTGCTAGAAATTGACCTCTGAGCACTGCCTTTGCTGTGTCCCAAGCTTTTGGTATGATGTGTTTTCACTCTCTTTTAATTCTATGAATTTTTTTTTATCCCATCTTTATTTCTTATATTACCCAGTGGTTTTTAAGCAGGGTGCTATTCAGTTTCCATGTAATTGATTTTTTTTTCCTTGCTCTTCCTATCTTTAATTTCTACCTTGGTAGCATTGTGTCAGAGAAGATACTTTGTATTATTTCAATATTTGGGGATTTTTGTTGAACGTTGCCTTGTTGCCTAAGATGTGGTCTATTCTGTAGAACTTTCCAAGTGCATTGGAAAAGAATGCTTAATTTGCAGCTGTTGGTGTGGTGTTCTATGTATGTGTATGAGGTCAAGTTGGCTGATTGTGCCCTTTAACTCTTCTGTAACTTTATTGAGTTTCTTTCTAGATATTCTGTCCTTTACTGAGAATGGTGCGTTGAAGTTTCCTACTATTATTCTGGAACTGTCAATTTCTATTTATACTGCTGTTAGGGTTCATTTTATGTATTTTGGAGCCCTGTAAGTGGGTGTGTAGGTGCTTACTATGCTTATGTCTTTGCAATTGATCATCCATTTAATCATTATATAGTGCCCTTCTTTGTCTTTTATGGTGGGTTTTGTTTTAAAGTCTATTTTATCTGAGATTAGTATTGCCACTTCTGCTCTTTTTTGGTAGTTATTTTCTTGATATATTTTTTCCATCCCTTGATTGTTAATAAATTTATGTCTTTGTTTCTAAGGTGTGTCTCTTGCAGATAGCATATTGATAGATCCTAAATTTTTT
Organism: Loxodonta africana; assembly: GCF_030014295.1. NCBI lineage: Eukaryota > Metazoa > Chordata > Mammalia > Proboscidea > Elephantidae > Loxodonta > Loxodonta africana. The sequence continues at coordinate 30,845,974 of NC_087367.1, forward strand.
TTTTTAAATCCTTTCTGTCATTCTCAGTCTCTTTACGGGTGCATTTAGGCCATTTACATTCAGTGTAATTATTGATAGGTACGAGTTTATTGCTGTCATTTTGTAATGCCTTCTTTTGTGGTGCTGACGTTTCCTTTGTTCCTCTTACTCTCTTGTGCTGAATTCCTTTTGTTTGTGGATTTCTTTTCATTTCCTTTGTTTTTGTAGATTTATGTTTTATTGAGACTTTACATTTTTCTTCTTCATTTTGGTGAATTTGTTAACTTTGTTTGTGGTTACCTTGAAATTTATCCTTATCTTCCTAGGATTGAACCAGTCTATTATTACTTGGTATTTCCTTGCCTGCCTCTCCATTAGAAAATTCTGTACCTCCACCATTTATTCCCTCTTTTATTGTTCTGATGTTTTTGTCATTTACAGATCAACCTCTCTGGTTCCCTGTTGCAATTCTTTTGATTTTGGATAATCCTTGAGAGTTCACTTCCTATGAAGGTATATGGCTGGTGCAATCTTGCATCCTAGATTCGGGCTGTTGTCTGATGTGTGTTCTCAAATCAAAAGGAACTCCCTTTAATAATTCTTGTAAGTTTGATTTGTTTTTTTACACATTTCCTTAATTTCTGCTTATCTGGAAATGTCCTAATTTCACCATCATGTCTGAACAAGAGTTTTGCAGGATACATTATTCTTGGTTGGTTGGCATTTTTTTTCTTTCAAGGTTTTATATATGTCATCCCATTGCCTTCTTGCTTGCATGGTTTCTGCCAAATAATCAGAGCTTAGTCTTATTGTTTCCCTTGTGTATGTGACTTTGTATTTTTCTGGAGCTGCTCTCAGGATTCTTTGTCACTGGTTTTAATGAGTGTGATGATGATATGCCTTGGTGATTTTCTTTAGGGACCTATTCTATATGGGGTTCATTGAGCTTCTTGGGTGGTCAGCTTTTCATCTTTCGTGATATTAGAGAATTTTTCTGTCACCAATTCTTCAATGATCCTCTCTGTATTTTCCATTTTCTCCCTCTGTTCTGAAAGTCCTATCACTCGCAAATTTTTTATTTTGATTGTATCCCACATAACTCTCAGTGTTTCTTCATTCTTTTTCTTCTGATTTTTCCTCAAACAGAGATGTAGCCAAGTGTTTGTCTTCAATCTCACTGATCCTGTCTTCCATTGTTTCAAATCTGCTCCTTAGCCCTTCTATGACACTGTCCATTTCTGAAATCTTGTTGTTTATCTTTTTGATTTCTAATTGTTGTTTTTGTATGGTTTCCAGTTGTGAATTTATTTTGGCATTTTGTTCCTGTATTATTTTCCTGAATTCTTCCATTTTTTGTCTGTATTTTCCATGAATTTGTCTGTCTTTTCCATGAATTTTTCTATTTTTTCCTCATTTTTTATCCGCTTTTTTGCTTCAACTCTTGGATAGCTCTGAATACTAGAGACTTGAATTCCTTATCAGGTAGTTCTAGTGCTTTTTATTCTACTGGAAAGTCACCTGGTGTTTTATTTTGGTTGCCTACTAGAACTATCTTGCCATATATATATATATATGTTTTGATATCATGTGCTATCTTCAGGACATTCAGTAGTTATTTTCTTTGTTTCTTCATTGTAGATTTGTTTGTTTCATCCTGGTTTTTTGTTTTATTTGGTTATGTCTGAGCAGGCAGGCTGTCCATTTTTGTTGTTTGCTCATCTGTGGGCATGATACTTTTTACCTTCTGGTCCAATGGGCAGGAGCTGTCACTCAGCTATGGTGCAGCAGGACAGGTCCAGCTGAAGAGGAGGGGCTGTTATGAGTTTTTTTGTGGCACATATTAGGGCCAATAGGGTAGGCTGGGAATCAGTACTGGGCAGGTTCCAGTAGGCCATGTCTGTACTGCTCTGGGGTGTGATGTTCAGCACATGGTGCAAGTAGGCAAGAAAGAGGGGAGATTTTGTGATGTGTGGTGCTAAGATGGGTATGGGAAAGGAGAGAGTGAGGAGAGGGATACAGGAACCAGAAACAAACAAACAAAAAAGAAACAATTAAACAAACACAAAAAAATGAGTGCTGTGTGAGCTTGCCATTGGAGTGGAGAGATGAGAAACTGAGAAATGGGGAAAAACAAATAGGAAAAGGAAATGGAAAAAAAATAAGAATTAGAAAAAAGAAAAGACCCAAGGGATCTCACCTGTTGGCTGAGAAGACCAGGGAAGTGGCTTCTAGCCCTGGCTGGAATGGGCTCCCAAGCCAAGAAAAGAAAAACAAACAAACAGAACAAAAAGTCCCTGGGGATCCCATAAGCATGGTGGTGTGGTTTGGGCAAGCAGTTTCCCAGTGAAGTGGCCCTTCACAGCCTCTCAAGAAGAAGCAAAGCTGGCAGTGGAGCCATATGTTCAAGAGAAAGGAGAGGAAGGAGGTGAGAGGTGGGGAAGAAACCAAAAGAAGCTTAAAAAAAGCAACACTAGCAACAAACAAATGGTACTGATGGAGCTGGCCAGTGTGAACAAGGCAAATCCAAGTGGCACGGACCCTGTAGTTCCTGGCTGCCTGAGTGATCACAGCCAGCTAGGAAGCTGCAGGGGCTGAGCAGGGGTGAGAAGGATGGGGGCTAGGAAAACGTGTATCACTGGTTACCGGGTGCTCTGTCTCCTGCTAGGAGCTCTGTGAAACTGCATTCCTGTATTGCCTGTCTGCTGATCTCTGACAGTAGTCCAAGATGGTGAATCTGTGTTGCATTAGCTGATAGGGGACCTCCTCATGTATCTCTCCTCACTTTCGCTTCCCTGCCAATTTCTTATTCCATTTGGTCCTTGGCTGAGTTCTTTATCTCTTCATTTGATGATTAGGGTTCCAGGATTGATGCTTGACTCTATTTTACTTAGTTTTTCAGGTCTTTGCTGTGGAGTGATGGTGTGTTGATTCTGTCTATAGCACCATGTTGGTTTCACCTCAAGCTCCATGTATTTTTGTTTGTTTTATGGGCCTGCCTAATCTTTGGCTGAAGGGTGTAACTCAAGAGTGACTTCAGTACTGAGTTAAAAAGTTGTCTGGGACCATATTGTCAAGGTTACTCCAGTCTCTGTCAGACCAGTAAGTCTGGTCTGTTTTTGTGAGTTAGAATTTTGTTCTACATTTTTCTCCAGCTCTGCCTGAGACCCTCTATTGCGATAGTGGTGGCAGCCAGGCACTGTCTAGTTGTGCTGGACTTAGTCTGGTGGAGGCTGTGGTAGTTGTAATCCATTAGTCCTTTGGACTGGTTTTTCCCTTGTGTCTTTGGTTTCTTTCATTCTCCTTGCTCCCGTCAGGATGAGACAAGTGGAGTATTTTAGAAGGCTGCTCAGTTTTTAAGACCCCAGACACTACTCACCAAAGCAGGATGTAGAACATTTTCTTTATAAACCATGTTATGACAATGGACTAGATATCCTGCTTGATCATGGTCCCCAGCAGCCAACCTACTAATTAGATCCCTCAAGGAGTTTGGATGTGTCTATGAAGCTTTTATGTAGTGTACTGTGTAGTCTTACCCTTTCCCAAAGTTTCTACTTATCTACTGTGCAGTGTTTTTCCCTCCCCACCACTCTTATCCTTGTAAACATCAAAGTTTTTTTTTTTCTGTGTGTAAATCTTTTCATGTATTTTATAGTAATGACCTCATACAGTATTTTCTCTTTTCTGATTATTTCACTCAGCATAATGCCCTTCAGATTCATCTGTATTCTGTGATGTTTTACAGATTCATCATTTTTCTTTATCATTGTATAGTATTCTATTGTGTGTATGTAACATAATTTGTTTATCAACTTATCAGTCAGTGGGCATTTAGGTTGTTTTCATCTTTTTGCTATTGTGAATAATGCTGCAATGAACATGGGTGTGCATATATCTATTTGTGAGATGGCTCCTATTTCTGTAGGATGTAATCCTACAAGTAAGATTGCTAGATCTATGGTATTTCAATTTCTAGCTTTTTAAGGAAGTGCTGTGTATTAGGGCCTCTAGCAATGACCTTTTTTTTTTTTCCTGTGATCTTTATAGTTTTGGGTTTTATGTTTAGGCCTTTGATCCATTCTGAATTAGTTTTTGTGTATGGTGTGAGGTATGGGTCCTGTTTCCTTTTTTTACAGACAGGCATCCAGTTTTGCCAGCATCATTTGTAAAATAGACTGTCTTTTCCCCATTCAATGACTTTGAGCCTTTGTTGAAGATCAGGTAACCTTAGATGGATAGATTTACATCTGGGTTCTTGAGTTTCTTCTATTGGTCATTGTGTCTGTCATTTTAGCAGTACCAGGCTGTTTTGACTACCACAGATGCATAGTAGGTTCTGAGGTAAAGTAAGGCGAGTCCTCCTACTTTATTCTTCTTCTTCAAGAGGCCACTTTCCTTTGCATGTAAAGTTAGTTACCAGTTTGTCCATCTCATTAAAGAATTTTGTTGATATTTGAATCAGGATTGCATTGTATTTGTAGAATACTTCAGGTAGAATTGACATTTTCACAATATTGAGTCTATCTATACATGAGCAGAACAAGGGATATCATTGCTGATGTCAGATGGATCATGGTTGAAAGCAGAGAATACAAGACAGGTGTTTATCTGTGTTTTAGTGACTAGGCAAAGACATTTCACTGTATGGGTCATAATGAATTATGGATGAGGTTGCAAAGAGAGGGAATTACAAAACATTTAATTGTGCACATGCAGAAATTGTACTTAGACCAAGAGGCAGTCTTTCAAAGAGAACAATGGTATACTGTGTAATTTAAAGTCAGGACAATGTGTATCAGGGTTGTATCCTTTCACCACACTTATTCAATCTGTATGCTGAAAAAATAACCTGAGAAGCTAGACTATATGAATAAGAAAGTGGCATCAGGATTTGAGGAAGACTCATTAACAGCCTGCGATATGCAGATTACACAACCTTGCTTGCTGAAAGTGAAAAAGACTTGAAGCACTTACCGATGAAGATCAAAGACCACAGCCTTTAGTATAGATTACACCTCAATACAAAAAAAAAAAAAAATCCTCACAATTGGACCAAAAAACAACATCATGATAAATGGAGATAAGATTGAAGTTGTCGAGGATTTCATTTTACTTGGATCTGTAATCAATGCCCATGGAAACAGCAGTCAAGAAATCAAACCACACATTGCATTGGGCAAATCGCCTGCAAAAGACATCTTTAAAGTGTTAAAAAACAAAGATGTTGCTTCAAGGAATAGAGTGTGCCTGACCCGAGTCATGGTGTTTTCAATAACCTCATATGCATGTGAAAGAGGGACAATAAGTAAGACATATCAAAGAAGAATTGATGCTTTTAAATGGTGGTGTTGGTGAAGAATATTGAACATACCATGGAGTGCCAGAAGAACAAACAAATTTGTCTGGGAAGAAGTACAGCCAGAATGCCCCTTAGAAGCAAGGATGATGAGACTTCATCTCACATACTTTGAAGCTGTTATCAGGTCAGTGAAAAAGAGGAAGGCCCTTAATAAGGTGGGTCAACACAGGGGCTGCAACCCTAATGGGCTCAAGCCTAACAAGGGTCTTGAGGATGGCACAGGACCGGTCAGTGTTTTATTCTGTTTTACTTAAGGCTCCTATGAGTCAGAACCAACTCAACAGCACCTAAAAACAACAGCATCCATGAGGATGGTACGTTTTTCCATTTATGTAGGTCTCTTTTGATTCCTTGCAGTAATGTTTTGTAGTTTTCTTTGTACAGGACTTTTACATCCCTGGTTAGATTTATTTTTGAGTATTTTATTTTTTTTATGGGCTATTATAAATGGTATTGCTTTCCTGATTTCCTTTTTTTTTTTTTATTAACTTTTATTAAGCTTCAAGTGAACGTTTACAAATCCAATCAGTCTGTCACATATAAGTTTACATACATCGCACTCCCTACTCCCACTTGCTCTCCCCTTCTTGAGTCAGCCCTTTCAGTCTCTCCTTTCGTGACAATTTTGCCAGCTTCTCTCTCTCTCTATCCTCCCATCCCCCCTCCAGACAAGAGTTGCCAACACAATCTCAAGTGTCCACCTGATATAATTAGCTCACTCTTCATCAGCGTCTCTCTCCCTCCCGCTGACCAGTCCCTTTCATGTCTGATGAGTTGTCTTCGGGGATGGTTCCTGTCCTGGGCCAACAGAAGGTCTGGGGAGCATGGCCGCCGGGATTCCTCTAGTCTCAGGCAGACCATTAAGTTTGGTCTTTTTATGAGAATTTGGGGTCTGTATCCCACTGATCTCCTGCTCCCTCAGGGGTCCTCTGCTGTGCTCCCTGTCAGGGCAGTCATCGATTGTGGCCGGGCACCAACTAGTTCTTCTGGTCTCAGGATGATGTAGGTCTCTGGTTCATGTGGCCCTTTCTGTCTCTTGGGCTCTTAGTTGTCGTGTGGCCTTGGTGTTCTTCATTTTCCTTTGCTCCAGGTGGGTTGAGACCAATTGCTGCATCTTAGATGGCCGCTTGTTAGCATTTAAGACCCCAGACGCCACATTTCAAAGTGGGATGCAGAATGATTTCATAATAGAATTATTTTGCCAATTGACTTAGAAGTCCCCGTGAACCATGTTCCCCAGACCCCGCCCTTGCTCCGCTGACCTTTGAAGTTTTCATTTTATCCCGGAAACTTCTTTGCTTTTGGTCCAGTCCAATTGAGCTGACCTTCCATGTATTGAGTGTTGTCTTTCCCTTCACCTAAAGCATTTCTTATCTACTGATTAATCAATAAAAAACCCTCTCCCACCTTCCCTCCCTCCCCCCGTTGTAACCACAAAAGTATGTGTTCTTCTCAGTTTTTACTATTGCTCAAGATCTTATAATAGTGGTCTTATACAATATTTGTCCTTTTGCCTCTGACTCATTTCGCTCAGCATAATGCCTTCCAGGTTCCTCCATGTTATGAAATGTTTCAGAGATTCGTCACTGTTCTTTATCGATGTGTAGTATTCCATTGTGTGAATATACCACAATTTATTTACCCATTCATCCATTGATGGACACCTTGGTTGCTTCCAGCTTTTGGCTATTGTAAACAGAGCTGCAATAAACATGGGTGTACATGTATCTGTTTGTATGAAGGCTCTTGGATCTCTAGGGTATATTCCGAGGAGTGGGATTTCTGGGTTGTATGGTAGTTCTATTTCTAAGTGTTTAAGATAATGCCAGATAGATTTCCAAAGGGGTTGTACCATTTTACATTCCCACCAGCAGTGTATAAGAGTTCCAATCTCTCCACAGCCTCTCCAACATTTATTGTTTTGTGTTTTTTGGATTAATGCCAGCCTTGCTGGTGTGAGATGGAATCTCATTGTAGTTTTAATTTGCATTTCTCTAATGGCTAATGATCGTGAGCATTTTCTCATGTATCTGTTGGCTGTCCGAATATCTTCTTTAGTGAAATGTGTGTTCATATCCTTTGCCCACTTTTTGATTGGGTTGTTTGTCTTTTTGTGGTTGAGTTTTGACAGAATCATGTAGATTTTAGAGATCAGGCGCCGGTCGGAGATGTCATAGCTGAAAATTCTTTCCCAGTCTGTAGGTGGTCTTTTTACTCTTTTGGTGAAATCTTTAGATGAGCATAGGTGTTTCATTTTTAGGAGCTCCCAGTTATCGGGTTTCTCTTCATCATTTTTGGTAATGTTTTGTATTCTGTTTATGCCTTGTATTAGGGCTCCTAGGGTTGTCCCTATTTTTTCTTCCATGATCTTTATTGTTTTAGTCTTTATGTTTAGGTCTTTGATCCACTTGGAGTTAGTTTTTGTGCATGGTGTGAGGTATGGGTCCTGTTTCATTCTTTTGCAAATGAATATCCAGTTATGCCAGCACCATTTGTTAAAAAGGCTATCTTTTCCCCAATTAATTGACACTGGTCCTTTATCAATATCAGCTGCTCATACGTGGATGGATCTATGTCTGGGTTCTCAATTCTGTTCCATTGGTCTCTGTGCCTGTTGTTGTACCAGTACCAGGCTGTTTTGACTACTGTGGCTGTATAATAGGTTCTGAAATCAGGTAAAGTGAGGCCTCCCACTTTCTTCTTCTTTTTCAGTAGTGCTTTGCTTATCCGGGGCTTCTTTCCCTTCCATATGAAATTGGTGATTTGTTTCTCTATCCCCTTAAAATATGACATTGGAATTTGGATCGGAAGTGCATTAAATGTATAGATGGCTTTTGGTAGAATAGACATTTTTACTATGTTAAGTCTTCCTATCCATGAGCAAGGTATGTTTTTCCACTTAAGTATGTCCTTTTGAATTTCTTGTAGTAGAGCTTTGTAGTTTTCTTTGTATAGGTCTTTTACATCCTTGGTAAGATTTATTCCTAAGTATCTTATCTTCTTGGGGGCAACTGTGAATGGTATTGATTTGGTTATTTCCTCCTCGGTGTTGTTTTTGTTGATGTAGAGGAATCCAAGTGATTTTTGTATGTTTATTTTATAACCTGAGACTCTGCCAAACTCTTCTATTAGTTTCAGTAGTTTTCTGGAGGATTCCTTAGGGTTTTCTGTGTGTATAATCATGTCATCTGCAAATAGGGATAATTTTACTTCCTCCTTGCCAATCCGGATACCTTTTATTTCTTTGTCTAGCCTAATTGCCCTGGCTAGGACTTCAAGCAAGATGTTGAATAAGAGTGGTGATAAAGGGCATCTTTGTCTGGTTCCCGTTCTCAAGGGAAATGCTTTCAGGTTCTCTCCATTTAGAGTGATATTGGCTGTTGGCTTTGCATAGATGCCCTTTATTATGTTGAGGAATTTTCCTTCAATTCCTATTTTGGTAAGAGTTTTTATCATAAATGGGTGTTGGACTTTGTCAAATGCCTTTTCTGCATCAATTGATAAGATCATGTGGTTTTTGTCTTTTGTTTTATTTATGTGATGGATTACATTAATGGTTTTTCTGATATTAAACCAGCCTTCCAACCTGGTATAAATCCCACTTGATCAGGGTGAATCATTTTTTTGATGTGTTGTTGGATTCTATTGGCTAGAATTTTGTTGAGGATTTTTGCATCTATGTTCATGAGAGATATAGGTCTATAATTTTCTTTTTTTGTAATGTCTTTACCTGGTTTTGGTATCAGGGAGATGGTAGCTTCCCAGAATGAGTTGGGTAGTATTCTGTCATTTTCTATGCTTTGGAATACCTTCAGAAGTAGTGGTGTTAACTCTTCTCTGAAAGTTTGGTAGAACTCTGCAGTGAAGCCGTCCGGGCCAGGGCTTTTTTTTGTTGGGAGTTTTTCGATTACCGTTTCAATCTCTTTTTTTGTTATGGGTCTATTTAGTTGTTCTACTTCTGAATGTGTTAGTTTAGGTAGGTAGTGTTTTTCCAGGAATTCATCCATTTCTTCTAGGTTTCAAATTTGTTAGAGTACAATTTTTCGTAGTAATCTGAAATGATTCTTTTAATTTCATTTGGTTCTGTTGTGATGTGGTCCTTCTCGTTTCTTATTCGGGTTATTTGTTTCCTTTCCTGTATTTCTTTAGTCAGTCTAGCCAATGGTTTATCAATTTTGTTAATTTTTTCAAAGAACCAGCTTTTGGCTTTGTTAATTCTTTCAATTGTTTTTCTGTTCTCTAATTCATTTAGTTCAGCTCTGATTTTTATTATTTGTTTTCTTCTGGTGCCTGATGGATTCTTTTGTTGCTCACTTCCTATTTGTTCAAGTTGTAGGGACAGTTCTCTGATTTTGGCTCTTTCTTCTTTTTGTATGTGTGCATTTATCGATATAAATTGGCCTCTGAGCACTGCTTTTGCTGTGTCCCAGAGGTTTTGATAGGAAGTATTTTCATTCTTGTTGCTTTCTAAGAATTTCCTTATTCCCTCCTTGATGTCTTCTATAACCCAGTCTTTTTTCAGGAGGGTATTGTTCAGTTTCCAAGTATTTGATTTCTTTTCCCTAGTTTTTCTGTTATTGATCTCTAGTTTTATTGCCTTGTGGTCTGAGAAGATGCTTTGTAATATTTCGATGTTTTGGACTCTGCAAAGGTTTGTTTTATGACCTAATATGTGGTCTATTGTAGAGAATGTTCCATGTGCGCTAGAAAAAAAAGTATATTTTGCAGCAGTTGGGTGGAGAGTTCTGTATAAGTCAATGAGGTCAAGTTGGTTGATTGTTGTAATTAGATCATCCGTGTCTCTGTTGAGTTTCTTACTGGATGTCCTGTCCTTCTCCGAAAGAGGTGTGTTGAAGTCTCCTACTATAATTGTGGAGGTATCTATCTCACTTATCAATTCTGTTAAAATTTGATTTATGTATCTTGCAGCCCTGTCATTGGGTGCATAAATATTTAATATGGTTATGTCTTCCTGATCAATTGTCCCTTTTATCATTATATAGTGTCCTTCTTTATCCTTTGTGGTAGATTTAAGTCTAAAGTTTATTTTGTCAGAAATTAATATTGCTACTCCTCTTCTTTTTTGCTTATTTGCTTGATATATTTTTTTCCATCCCTTGAGTTTTAGTTTGTTTGTGTCTCTAAGTCTAAGGTGTGTCTCTTGTAGGCAGCGTATAGATGGATCGTGTTTCTTTATCCAGTCTTTGACTCTCTGTCTCTTCATTGGTGCATTTAGTCCATTTACATTCAGCGTAATTATAGATAAATAAGTTTTTAGTGCTGTCATTTTGATGCCTTTTTATGTGTGTTGTTGACAATTTCATTTTTCCACATACTTTTTTGTGCTGAGGCGTTTTTCTTAGTAAATTGTGAGATCCTCATTTTCATAGTGTTTGACTTTACTTTAGTTGAGTCGTTACGTTTTTCTTGGCTTTTATCTTGAGTTATAGAGTTGTTATACCTTTTTGTGATTACCTTATTATTTACCCCTATTTTTCTAAGTAAAAACCTAACTTGTATTGTTCTATATCGCCTTGTATCACTCTCCATAAGGCAGTTCAATGCCTCCTGTATTTAGTCCCTCTTTTTGATTATTGTGATCTTTTACCTATTGACTTCCGTGATTCCCTGTTATGTGTATTTTTTTTTTAATTAATCTTAATTTGTTTTTGTGATTTCCCTATTTGAGTTGCTATCAGGACGTTCTGTTTTGTGACCTTGTGTTGTGCTGATATCTGATATTATTGGTTCTCTGACCAAACAATATCCTTTAGTATTTCTTGTTGCTTTGGTTTGGTTTTTGCAAATTCTCTAAACTTGTGTTTATCTGTAAATATCTTCATTTCGCCTTCATATTTCAGAGAGAGTTTTGCTGGATATATGATCCTTGGCTAGCAGTTTTTCTCCTTCAGTGTTCTGAATATGTTGTCCCATTCCCTTCTTGCCTGCATAGTTTCTGCTCAGTAGTCTGAACTTATTCTTATTGATTTTCCCTTGAAGGAAACCTTTCTTTTCTCCCTGGCTGCTTTTAAAATTTTCTGTTTATCTTTGGTTTGGGCGAGTTTGATGATAATATGTCTTGGTGTTTTTCTTTTTGGATCAATCTTAAATGGGGTTCGATGAGCATCTTGTATAGATATCCTTTCGTCTTTCTTGATGTCAGGGAAGTTTTCTGTCAGGAGTTCTTCAACTATTTTCTCTGTGTTTTCTGTCCCCCCTCCCTGTTCTAATCACCCACAGGTTATCCTTCTTGATAGAGTCCCACATGATTCTTAGGGTTTCTTCATTTTTTTTAATTCTTTTATCTGATTTTTTTTCAGCTATGTTGGTGTTGATTCCCTGGTCCTCCAGATGTCCCAGTCTGCATTCTAATTGCTCGAGTCTGCTCCTCTGACTTCCTATTGCGTTGTCTAATTCTGTTATTTTATTGTTAATCTTTTGGATTTCTACATGCTGTCTCTCTATGGATTCTTGCAACTTATTAATTTTTCCACTATGTTCTTGAATAATCTTTTTGAGTTCTTCAACAGTTTTATCAGTGTGTTCCTTGGCTTTTTCTGTAGTTTGCCTTATTTCATTTGTGATGTCTTGAAGCATTCTGTAAATTAGTTTTTTATATTCTGTATCTGATAATTCCAGGATTGTATCTTCATTTGGGAAAGATTTTGATTCTTTTGTTTGGGGGGTTGGAGAAGCTGTCACGGTCTGCTTCTTTAAGTGGTTTGATATGGATTGTTGTCTCTGAGCCATCCCTGGGAAACTAGTTTGTCCAGAAAATCCGCTAAAAAAAAATGCAGTCAGATCCCTATCAGAGTTCTCCCTCTGGCTCAGGCTATTCGGATGTTAATGAAGCCACCTGGGGAGGGTAGGGGAGGGAACAGAGAGATAGGAGAGTAGCACCTCAGAATATAGCCAGAGTTGCTTGTCTTGCTTGGAATGACTATTATATCTGAGATTCCCATAGGGCGCGTCGCCTATGTGTGCTGGCTGTGTGGAGATTGCCCCCAGGGGGTCTGGCCCGCTGGATTCAAGGTCAGATCCTCCGCTTCCAGCCCCACGCCCAGCGTCAAGGCTCCCCTACTGGGACGATGCACTCTCGACTCCAAAATCAGTCGCTGCCTCCCAGGGACTTCTCGTCCCTCTAGCCGCGTTGCCGTGCCGCCTCCGAAAACCAGTTGGGCCGCCTCCCGGGGTTAGTTCAGGTGGGTGGAGCAGCTCCCCGTGCTTGTGCCGTGACCGAGTGTCCCGGCTGGGACGCTGTTCTCCCCACTCCAATACCAGTCGCTGCTTCCCGGGGACTTCTCCTACCGGCTGCGTCCCACTCCGCCTGCGCGACCCAACTAGGCCCCCTCCCGGGGTTAGTTCAGGGGGGTGGAGCAGCTCTCCGTGTTTATGCCGTACCTGCGTCCAGTCCAAATCCCGGCGGGATGGTTCCCTGGCTGGGACGCTGCTCTCCCCGTTCCAAGACCAGTCATTGCCTCCCAGGGACTTCTCCCACCGGCTGCGTCCCACGCCGCCCGCGGAACCGGCTGATCCCCCTCCTGGGGTTAGTTCATGGGGGTGGAGCAGCTCTCTGTGCTTGTGCCGTACCTGACTGGTACGCTGGCTCCAGGCTCTGAAAACAATCACTGCTTCCCCGTATTAGTTCGTTCTCCGTCTCTAAATCTGTGTTTGTTGTTCAGGGTTAATAGATTGTTATGTATGTGATTGATTCACTTGTTTTTCCGTGTCTTTGTTGTAAGAGGGATCCGAGGTAGCGTCTGCCTAGTCCGCCATCTTGGCTCCACCCTCTCCTGATTTCCTTTTCATCATTCACTTTATTGGTGTATAGGAATCCAACTGAATTTTGTATGTTTATCTTGTATCCAACTAATCTGCTAAATCTTTCCATTAGTTCCAGTAGTTTTCTTGTGGAGTCTTTTGGATTCTCTATGCATAGTAGCATATCATCTGCAAAATAGGGATAGTTTTACTTCTTATCAATTTGGATGTCCTTTATTTATCTTTCTTACCTTATTGCTGTAGTTAGGACTTCCAGCACAATGTTAAATAGAAGTGGTGATTAAGGAGTCAAATGTTTTCAGCCTTCCTCCATTGAGAATGATGTTGGCTTTTGGTTTTGTATAGATGTCCTTTAATTTGTTGAAGAACTCCCCTTCTATTCTTGTCTTATTGAGAGTTTTTATCAGAAATCGGTGTTGGACTTTATTGAATGTCTTTTCTGCATTGATTGAGATGATCATGTGATTCTTTTGTTCTGTTTAATGGTGGATTATGTTGATTGATTTTCTAATGTTGAATCATCGTTGCATCCAAAAAAACCAAACCCAGTGCCATCGACTCAATTCTGACTCATAGCAACTCTATAGGTCAGAGTAGAACTGCCCTATAGAGTTTCCAAGGAGTGCCTGGTGGATTCGAACTGCTGACCTTTTGGTTAGCAGCCATAGTACTTAACCACTAAGCCACCAGGGTTTCCCATACCTAGTGTGAATTCCACTTGGTCATGGTGTATTTTTTTTAATATGATGCTGAATTCTATCGGCTAGAATTTTGTTAAGAATTTTCATCTACGCTCATGAGACATATAGCTGTGTAACCTTTTTTTGTGTGATGTTTTTGCCTGTTTTTGGTATCAGGGTGATGCTGGCTTCATAGAATGAGTTCGGAAGTATCCCATCCTTTTCCATGTAGTGAAATAGTTTGAGTACTTGTGGTATGAGCTCTTCTCTGAATGTTTGGTAGAATTCTTGTGAAGCCATCTGGGCCAGGAATTTTGTAGTTGTTGATGGGAGTTTTTTTTGTTTTTTTTTTAACTTTTCAATCTTTCTCTTGTTATGGGTCTGTTCAGATTTTCTACTTTAGTTAGTTTAAGTAGGTAGTGTGTTTCTAGAAGTTTGTTTATTCCCTCTAGGCTTTCAACTATGTTAGAGTGTAGTTTTTCGTAATACTCTGTTATGATCCTTTTTACTTCAGTTGAGTCTGTTGTAATATCCCCCACGTCATTTCTTATTTGGTTTATTTGCTTCCTCTCCTTATTTTCTTTTGTCAGTTTTCAAAGAACAAGAACCAATTTTTAGTTTAGTTGATTCTTTCTATTGTTTTTCTATTCTTTATTTCATTTATTTCTGCTCTGACCTTTATTGTTTCCTTTCTTCTGGTAGCCGTGGGCATCTTTTTACCATCCTCCTTCTGTTTGTTGGAGTAGTATAGTTAACATTTGATTTTGTCCATCCCTTCTTTTTTGATGTGTGACTCTATTGCTATAACTGACCTCTGAGTACTGCCTTTTCTGTGTCCCAGAGGTTTTTCTATGATGTATTTTCAATCTCGTTTGATTCTAGGAATTTTTTAAATTTCATCTTTCATTTCTTCTATTATCCAGTGGTTTTTAAGAAAGGTAGTATTGTTTCCATGGTTTTCATTGCTTTTCCTATTATTGATTTCTACTTTGATGGCATTGTGATCAGAGAAAATGATTTGTATTATCTCAATGTTTTGGATTTTATTGAGGGTGGCTTTGTGGCTTAAGACATGGCTTATTTTGGAGAATGTATCCTGTGTGTTGGAAAAGAACCTATACTTTGCTGCTGTTGGGTGCAGTATGCTATCTATGTCTACGAGGTCATGTTGGTTGATTGTGGCCTTTAGATATTATGTGTCATTGTTGAGTTTCTTTCTAGGTTATCTTTCCTTTACCAAGGGTGCTGTGTTAAAGTCTCCTCCTATGTTGTGAAGCTGTCAATTTCTTTCTTCAGTACTGTTAGAGGTTATTTATTTATTTATTTTTAATACATTTTATAGCTCAATCATTGGGTATGTAGATATTTATTATGGTTATGTCCTCATGGTGGATTGTGCAATTAGTCATTATATAATGTCCTTCCTTGTCTTTTACAGAGAGTTTTGTTTTGAAGCCTGTTTTATCAGAGATCAGTATTGCTGCTCCTGTTCTTTTTTGGTTGATGTATGCTTGATACATTTTTCCAACCTTTGATTTTTAATAGATTCATGTCTTTATTTCTAACTTGTGTCTTATAGACAGCATATTAATAGATCCTGTTTTTTAAATTTGTTCTGTCACTGTCTGTCTCTTTATGGGTGCATTTAAGCCCTTTACATTCAGCGTGATTATTAACAGGCGTGAGTTTATTTTTGTCATTTTGTAGTGCTTTTTGGGGGGGTAGGAAGATGGAGGGCTGATGTTTTCTTTGTTCCTCTTACACTCCTGTGCTGAATTCTTTATGTTTGTGGGTTCTTTTTGTTTGTTTGTTTTATTCCATTTTGTTTTTATTGAGGCCTTACATTTCTCTTCTTTATATTTGATGATTAAGTTTGTTAACTTTCTTTGTGATTGCCTTGAAATTTACCTCTATCTTCCTAAGTTTAAACCAGTATTTTATAACTTACTATATCCTTGACTTCTCTATTTGAAAGTTTTATACTTACACCATTTTTTCCCTCTTTTGTTGTTCTGATGTCCTTTAAAGATTGATATCTCTGGTTTCCTATTGTAAATCTTTTAGTTTTGTTTTATCCCTGAGTGTTCATTACCTAGGTCAGTGTCTGGCTGATGCTGTCCTTTCTAATAGATTCAGGATGTTGTCTGATGTTATTTGTTCTCTAACCTAAGGAGTCCCTTTAGTAATTTTTGTAAATTTGGTTTGGTTTTTATATACCCCCTTAATTTCTGTTTATCTGAAAATGTCCTAATAACTCCATCTTATTTGAGCCAGAGTTTTGCAAGATATATTATTCTTGGTTGGCAATTTTTTGTCTTTCAATGTTTTATATATGTCATTCCATTGCCTTCTTGCCTGCATGTTTTCTGTTGAGTAATCAGAGCTTAGTCTTATTGTTTCCACTTAGTGCATGTCTTTTTGTTTTTCTTGAAATGCTCTCAAGATTTTTCTTTTTCTATAGTTTTGGCAAATGTGATTATAATACCTTGGTGACTTTTTTGAGGGGTCTATCCTATATGGGGTTCATTGAGCTTCTTGGATGGACATATTTTCATCTTTCATGATATTAGAGAAATGTTCTGTCAGCAAATCTTCAATGATTCTCTCTATTTTCCGTTTTTCTCCCCATGTTCTAGAGTTTCAATCACACAATGTTTTGCTCTTGATTGTATCTGACATCATTTCCAGCTTTTCTTCATTCTTTTCTCTGATTTTTCCTCAAACAAAGTGGTATCCAAAGCCCATCGAGAAGAAAGAGGTCAGCTTATGGGGACACCTGGGCAGGAGAAAGGAACAGAATGAAGGCAGATAGGGAGAGGAAACAAACAACAGCAACAACAAAATGATGCTGAAGGGGCCAACCAGTGACGGTGGTGCAGACCTGGGGAGGCCGTATACCAGTGGCTCTATATACAAGGAGTACAGCATGGCTAATTGAGGAGGGTCAGGGGCAACACTTGGGGCTAGGTGGGTGAGAGAAGGAAAGGAACAAAGGGAGAGAGAGAGAGAAGAAAAAAATAAAAAATATGTGATGCTGAAGGAGCTGGCTGGTGAGGGTGGCATGGACCCAGAGAGGCCTCATGCTGGTGGCTCTCTGCCCAAGTGATGTGGCACAGCCCATTGGGGTGAGGACAACACGTGGGGCTAGGTGGGAGGCAGACAGCAAAGGAAGGAAGGGAGGGAGAGAGAAGAAACAGTTAAAAAAAATACTAAGGGGAATAAAATAAACAACCAGACCATCCCATACTATTTTCAAATAGCTGTACTGTGATTTGGGACAGTTCTGTGGACTGAAAAGAAAAAGTATCTACTCCTTTCTATCTATACACACATACTTGTATTTAGTGATAAGTCATCCCACTTCTATCAATGTGTATGTATGCATGAATATACCAGAAAGATGTTTACCTGTGGTTTATTGACCATGCAAAGGCATTCAACTGTGTAGATCATAACAAATTATGGATAAAATTGCAAAAAATGAGAATTCCAGGACAGTTTATGTGCTCAAGAGGAACCGGTGCATAGATCAAGAGGGAGCTGTATGAACAGAACAAGAGGATACTGCCCGGTTCAAAATCAGGAAAGGTGTGTGTCAGGGTTGCATTCTTTCTTCATACCTATTCAATCTGTACACTGAACAAATAATCTGAGAAGCTGGACTATATGAAGAAGAACATGGCATCAGGATTGGAGGAAGGTTCATTAACAACCTGCAATATGCAGATTGCACAACCTTACTTGCTGAAGGTGAGGACGGCTTAAAACACTTACTGAAGATAATCAAAGACTATAACCTTCAAAATAAAGAAAACAAAAATCCCCACAACTAGGCCAATAAGCAACCTCATGATAAACAGAGAAAAGATTTAAGTCCTCAAGGATTTCATTTTACTTGGATTCACAATCAACACCCATGGAAGAAGCAGCCAAGAAATCAAACGACAGATGAGGAGCCAACATGGCACTATAGACAGAAGCACCATGCCAACCCTCCACAGCAAAGACCCAGAAAACTAAGTAAAACATACAAACATCAATCCTGGAAATGTCATCAAATGAAGAGAAAAAGAACTCAACCAAGCACTGAATGGAATGAGAAACTGACAAAGAATCAGAAGAACTATGGAGTGGAAGCCCCAATCAGTTAATGTGGCACAGAGTAGCCGTCTTGGACCCCTCAGCCACCAGGAACAGCAGACAGGGAGTAAAGGAAGGCAGAAATTAAGGGAATATGTAAAGACCAAACCAAACTTCCAAGAATTATTAAAAGGAGTCCTTTGGTTAGAGAACCAACAACATCACACAACAGCCTGAATCTAGGATGTAAGACCACATCAGCCAGATACTGACCTAAGTAATAAACTCTCAAGGATAAAACAGAACTCAAAGATTTACAACACGGAACCAGAGAGATTAATCTGTAAATGACAACCATATCAGAACAAAAAGGAGGAACTAAATGGTGTGGGTATAGGACTTTCAAATGAAAAGGAAGTCACAGCAATACCAAGTAATAAAAGACTGGTACAAACTTAGGAAGATAGGGGTAAATTTCAAGGAAACCACAAAGTTAACAAACCTACTTATCAAAATAAAAAAAAGAAATCATAAAGTGGAATTCGGTAAACATAAAATCTACAAAATCAAAAGAAATGAAAAAAAAATCCACAAAGTAAAGGAATTCAACTCAGGAGAGTAAGAGGAACAAAGACAATGTCAGCACCACACAAAAAAAGCATGACAAAATGACAGCAATAAACTCACAACTATCAATAATCACACAGAATGTAAATGGCTTAAACGCACCATAAAGAGACAGAGTAACAAAACAGGTAAAAAACAAGATCCATCAATATGCTGTCTACAAGAGACACAGCTTAGAGCACAAAGACATAAATTTATTAAAAATCAAAGAATGGCAAAATAAATAAACCAAGCAAACAGCTACAAAAAAGAACAGGAATAGCAGCACTGATATCAGAAAAAAAAGACTTTAAAACAAAATCCACCCATAAAAGACAAAGAAGGGCATTGTGTAATGATTAAAGGGCTAATCCATAATAAGGACATAGTCATAATAAATATATATGCACCCAATGACAGGGCTCCAAAATACATAAAACAAACTCTAAAAGCACTGAAAAGAGAAAGTGACTTCCACAATAGGGGAAGACTTCAACACACCACTCTCAGTAAAGGACAGAACATCTAGAAAGAAACTCAACAAAGATGCAGAAGGTCTGAAGGCCACAAACAGTTAGACATCATAGATCTATATAGAACACTAAACCCAATGGCAGTAAAGTACACATTTTTCTCCAATGCACATGGAACTTTCTCCAGAATAGACCACATTTTAGGCCACAGAGGAACCCTCAACAAAATCCAAAACACTGAGAGAATACAAAGTATCATCTCTGATCACAACACTATTAAAGTATAAATTAATAAGCAAGGAAAAAATATTAAAATATGGAAGCTGAATGCCATCTGCCTAAAAACCACTGGGTAATAGAAGAAATCAAAGATGGAATAAAAAAAATTTCCGAGAATGAAAACACATTATAGCAAAAGCACTGGGACACAGCAAAGGCAGTGCTCGGAGGTCGATTTATAGCAATAGATGCACACATCAAAAAAGAAAGAAGGGACTAAATCAAAACACTAGCTACATAACTGGAACAAATAGAAAGAGAAAAGCAAGAAGCTCACAGCTACCAGAAGAAAGGAAACAATAAGATTACAGAAGAAATAAATAGAGAATAGAAAAAAAATAGAATCAACAAAACCAAAACTTGGTTCTTTGAAAGGATCAACAAAATTAACAAACCACTGGCCAAATTCACAAAAGAAAAACAGGCGAGGATGCAAATAACCTAAATAAGAAATGAAATGGGAGACATTACAACAGACCCAACTGAAATAAAAAGGATCATAACAGAGTACTATGAAAAATTATACCCAAACAAATTTGAAAACAAAAAGTAAATGGACAAATTTCTAGAAACACACTACCTACCCAAACTAATGCAAACTGATATTGAAAAGCTGAACAGACCCATACCAAGAGGTTGAAAAGGTAAAAAAAAAAAAAAAAAAAAAAAAATCCCAGGCCCAGGTCGCTTCACTGGAGAATTCTACCAAACATTTAGGGAAGAGCTTACATCAGTACTACTCAAACTATTTTAGAACACATAAAAGGAAGGGATACTTACAAATTCATTCTATGAAGCCAGCATAACCCTTATACCAAAACCAGGCAAAGACACCACAAAAAAAGAAAATTACAGACAGATACCTTTCATGAATATAGATGCAAACATTTTCAACAGAATTTGGCATCATGTGAAAAAATTATACACCCTGACCAAGTAGGATTCATACCAGGTATGCAAGGATGGTTCAACATTACAGAATCAATCAATGTAATCCACCACAGAAATAAATTAAAAGGATCACATGAGCATCTCAATGGATGCAAAAAGGCATTCAACAAAGTCCAACACCCGTTACTGATAAAAACTTTCAATAAAATAGGTATAGAAGGGAGAGTCCTCAACATAATAACAGCATCCATACAGACAGCATCATTCTTAATAGAGAGAGGCTGAAAACATTCCTCTTGAGAACAGGAACAGGACAAGGATGCCCTTTATCACCACTCCTATTTAACATTGTGCTGGAAGTCCTAGCTAGAACAGTAAGGCAAGAAAACAAAATAAAGGGCATTCAAATTGATAATGAAGAAGTAAAGTTGTCCCTATTTGCAGATGATATGATACTATACATAAAAAAAAAAAAAAAAAAATTACTGTCAAGTTGATTTCAACTCATAGCTACTCTATAGGACAGAGAACTGCCCTAAAGAGTTTCCAAGAAGTGGCTGGTGGGTTCGAACTGCCAGCCTTTGGTTAGCAGCCATATGCTTGACCATTGTGCCACCAGAGCCACATATTATACATAGAAAACCCAAAAGACTCTACGAGAAAACTACTGAAACTAATAGATTCAGCAGAGTAGCAGGGTATAAGATAAACACACAAAAATCACTTGGATTCCTATACACCAACTAAGAGAAGTAAGAAAAGGAAATCAAGAAAACCATACCATTTATAATATTCCCTAAAAAATAAAATATACTTAGGGGTAAATCTAGCTGTGGATGTAAAAGATCTACCCAAAAAATACTACAAAATCTACTGCAAGAAATCAAAAAGAGACCTACATAAATGGAAAAATATACCATGCTCATGGACAGGTAGAATCAACTTTCTTAAAATGTGAATCCTACCCAAAACAATCCAAAAATACATTGCAATCCTGATTCAAATACAAACAGCATTTTATAAAGAGATGGAAAAACTAATCATTAACTTTACATGAAAAAAGAAGAGGCTCTGGATAAGTAAAGCACTACTGAGAAGAAGAATTAAGTAGGAGGGCTCATACTACCTGAACTCAGAACCTACTATACAGCTAAAAAAAAAAAAAAAAAAAGGCCTTGTACTGGTACAACATTAGACACATTGACCAGTGGAGCAAAATTGAGAACCCAGATGGAAATCCATCCACCTATGGTCTTTTTTTTTTTTTTTTGTGGTCACCTGATCTTTTTCAAAGTCCCAAAGTCCATCTAATGGGGAACAGCCTTTTTAACAAAAGGTTCTGACAAAACTAGATGTCCATCTGCAAAAAAATGAAATGGGATCCATACTTCACACCATACAGAAAAACTATTCAAAATGGATCGAAGACCTAAATATAAAACGAAAAACTGTAAAGATCATGGAAGAAAAAATAGGGTCAATGCCATTGCCAACATACGGCATCAACAGGATGCAAACCATAACTAACAATATACAAACATCAGAAGATAACCTAGGTAACTGAGATCTTATAAAAATTAAACACTTTGTTCATCAAAAGACTTCACCAAAAGAGTAAAAAGAGAACCTACAGACTGGGAAAAGATTTTGGCTATTACAAATCAGAGAAAGGTCTAATCTCTAATGTCTACAGGAAAATCCAACACCTCCACACCAAAAAGACAAATAATCCAATTAAAAAAGGGGCAAAGGATATGAACAGACACTTCACCAAAGAAGATAGTCAAGCAGCTAACAAACACATGAGGAAATGCTATCTATAACTAGCCAGTAGAGAAATGCATACCGAAACCACAACGAGCTACTATCTCAACCTGACATTACTGGAACAAATCAAAAAAACAGAAAATGACAAATGTTGGAAAGGTTTTGGGGATATTGGAACTCTTATGCACTGCTTGTGGGAATGCAAAATGGTTCAATAATTTTGGAAAGAGATATAGCACTTCCTTAAAAAACTAGAAATTGAAATTCTATATGATCCAGCAATCCCATTCCTAAGAATATATCCTAGAGAAATAAGAGGTGTCCCACAAATAGACATATGCACACCCATATCCATTGCAGCATTGTTCACAATAGCAAAATGATGGAAACAACCTAGGTGCCCATCAACAGATAAATAGATAAACAAACTATGGTACACACACACAATAGGATACTATGCAACAATAAAGAACAATGAATCTGGGAAGCACCTCACAACACGGATGAATCTGGAGGGCATTATGCTGAGTTATATAAGTCAATCACAAAAGGACGAATATTATATGAGGCCACTACTATAAAAAATCATGAGAAGATTTACGTATAAACAGAAACAATCTTTGATGGTTATGAGGGAGGGGAACACGCAAGAGGGAAAAACACTAAATAGACAATAGATAAGTGGTAACTCTGGTGGAGGGTAAGACGGTACAGAATACTGGAAAACCAGCATGACTTGTCCAGGGCTAGGTCCATAGGCACATCTAAACTCCCTGAGGGACTAAATTACTGGGCTGATGACTATGGGGACCATGGTCTCAGGGAACATGTAGCTCAACTGGCATAACACATTTTTAAAGAAAATGTATATTTTACTTTTGTGAGCAGTGTCTGGAGTCTTAAAATCTTGTGAACGGCCATCTAAGATACTCCACAAGTCTCACCCTGTCTGGAGTAAGGGAGAATGAAGAAAACCAAAGACACAAGGGAAAGATTAGTCCAAAGGACCAATGGACCACAAGTACCACAGCCTCCACCAGACTGAGTCCAGCACAACTAGATGGTATCCGGTTACCACCACTGACTACTCTGACAGGGATCATAATAGTGGGTCCTGGACAGGGATGGAGAAAAACGTAGAACAAAATTCTAACTCACAAAAAAAAAGACCAGAATTTCCGGTCTGGCAGAGACTGGAGAAACCCAGAGAGTATGGCCCACAGATACCTTTTTAGCTCAGTAATGAAGTCGAGGTTCAACCTTCAGCCAAAGATTAGGCCAGCCCATAAAACAAAATGAGACTAAATGGGCATACCAGTCCAGTGACAAGAACAAGAAGGCAGGAGGGGACTGTAAAGCTGGTAACGAGAAACCTAAGATGGAGAAGGAGTGTTGACATGCCATAGGGTTGGTAACCAATATCACAAAACAATATGTGTATTAATTATTTAATGTGACTCTAGTTCTGTAAACCTTCATGTAAAGCACAATTAAAAAAAAGCAAAGATGAGAAGATAAGGGGACAAAAAGCAAAAATGAGAAGATAAAGGGGCAGAAATAC
The DNA here is from genome assembly GCF_030014295.1 of Loxodonta africana. NCBI lineage: Eukaryota > Metazoa > Chordata > Mammalia > Proboscidea > Elephantidae > Loxodonta > Loxodonta africana. The sequence continues at coordinate 30,869,431 of NC_087367.1, forward strand.
TAGAGCACTGGAAATGGAGCAATTAAAGAGAATGTTAACATATTGTGATACATGTAACTAATGGCATTGAAAAGTTTGTGTGAAAATTGTCAAACGGGAACCAATTTGCTATGTAAACTTTCACCAAAAACTAAATAAAATATTAAAAAAAAAAGTACCTGTTCCTCCTCCCCAACCTTGTCCTCCTTCTCATTCATTTCCTTCTGCAAGATAGGATAGCCTGAGTTCTGAACTGTACTTATGTCTACTTGAAAAATGTTTACCCATAATTTGATTAACTTATGGCACTGATTTAATGCTCTCAAATTTATTGGGCTCTATTATAAAAAAAAATTTTTTTTTTTTTTTATTATCAAAAGAATTTTGTGCTATTATTCTAGGCTTCATTTACTCAACATGTATTTATTGGGCATCTACTATGTGTCAAACACTATGTACTTGATCAGAATTCAACAGTGAATGATCCTATTGCTTCATGGAGTTTATTTTCATAGTCATTCTTTCATATTCCATATGACTTCCTCTTTGATCTATGGATGACTTACAAATGTATTTCCAGGCGTCCAAAAAATTTCTGGTCACTTTTTTGTTATTGATTTATAGCTTAATTCCATTGTGGTCAGATGACCTACCCTCTATGATTTTAATGTTTTAGAGATTGATGTGATTCATCCCAAGTATGACTGAATATTTGTCATGCCATTGTATTGAGCAATGTTTTATATTTTTCCATCAGGTCAAGTTTATGAACATTGTTGTTCAAATTTTCTACATCTTTTTATTGTTTTTAATTTTTCTGCCTACTCAATAGGTTACTGAGTTAAAAAACCAAAAAACAAACCCACTGCCATCGAGTTGATTCTGACTCATAGCAACCCTACAGGACAGAGTAGAACTGCACCATAGAGTTTCCAAAGAGCACCTGGTGGATTCAAACTGCCGACCTCTTGGTTAGCAGCCATAGCACTTAACCACTACACCACCAGGGTTGCTGTATTACGCATACTAATTTCTCTCCCCCAATTAATGTAATTTCTCCTTGAGATTCTATTATTTTTTTCTTTATTTAGTATGACAAGCTGCTATTGTTGCTGTTGGGCGTCATCGAGTCTCCTCTGACTGATAGCCACCTATGTAAAACACAACAAAATGCTACCAGATGCTGTGTCATCCTCACAATCGTTAATATGTTTGTGCCCAGAATCTGTTATTAGATCTATACAAATGTAGAATTATAGGCCTTCTAGTGAATTTAATATTTTATTTTTATAAAGCATCCTTCTTTATTAATACTAATGTCTTTTGAATAAAGTCTACTTGACCTGACATGCTTTAGGCTAATGGTTGGTATATTTGTAAAATCTGGGAAAACTGAAACCTGTGTAAGGTGGAAACTTGTCAGAGAAGGGGAACTCAAATATTTTCCACTAATAGAGAGTGGTAGAAAAGTGGTAAGTCTGCACCCTGTCAAAGGCAAATAATGTGCAAGACCTGGAAAAACAAGGCAGTCCTGTCGAGTTCCAGCTTTCACTGTATATATATATGTATATATATATATATATATAATGATAATAGAGCCAAATAATGGGTATTAGATAATTGGTAATAGAGCCCATAGGTATGAGAGCTTTAAGTGAGTGCCATAAGGTAATCAATATTGGGTAAATATTTTCAAGTAGACATAGAGTTTGGAATTAGAGTTATCATATTTTGCAGAAGGAGAAGGATGAAGAGGAGGATAAGGTGGAGAAGGAAGAAGAGGTACTATCTTTCTTTATCAGTCTCGGGAGAAGTACAGCCTGAACGCTCCTTAGAAGTGAGGATGGTGAGACTTCATCTCACATACTATGGACATGTTATCAAGAGAACTAGTCCCTGAAGAAGGACATCATGCTTGGTAAAGTAGAGGGTCAGTGAAAAAGACTCTCAACCAAATGGATTGACAGTGATTGCAACAACAGGCTAAAACATAGAAATGATTGTGAGGATGGTACAGGACTGGGTGGTGTTTTGTTCTGTTGTACACAGGGTTGCTATGAATCAGAACCGACTGGACGTCAGCTAACAACATACATATGTGTGTGTGTGTGTTTATGTGTCTGTTTTTTTATATATGTACATGTGAAGATTACAGCCTAGAAAATGCTATGGGGTTGTTCTACTCTGTCCTGTAGGGTTTCTATGAGTTGGAATCAACTCAACAGCACATAACAACATACATGTATATGTTTTTGTGTGTGTGTGTCTTCCCGTGGCCATTGAGTTGATTCATAGAAACCCTACAGGACAGAGTAGAAATGCCCCATAGGGTTTCCGAGAAGCAGCTGCTGGATATATACATACATACACACACATACATATGTGTATGTATGTATATATATATATACATATATATATATACCCATTACCATCAAGTGGATTTGACTCATAGCAACCCTATAGCATAATGTAGTTGAATTTTCTTTAAATTCAAACTTTCCTTATTTTTAATTGATTAGCCCATTTGCATTTGGTGCAATTACCAATGTATTTGGGTTTAAATGCACCACTTTACGATTTTTCTCTAGATTTATTTCTTGAGCTATGTTTCTCTTTCTCTCCTTTCTTGCCTTCTTTTATATTGATTAAATTTTATTATCCCCCTTTTCCCTTTCTTTGCTTGACATCTATTCATTTTCCTTCCTGCTATTTTATAGTCATCCTAGAGATTACATTACAGTTTATGATTTATCAACTTTTTATATACATTAGTACTTTGGTGATCATTTTGTAATTATTTTAAGCATTTGACATCTTAACATCCTAAAATAATATGTTGTTATATATATAGGCATTTTACTCTGCTTCAGGTATATTTTAGGAAATTTGTTGGAGACTATATGTTAATGTATGTGTTGGTTTCTTAGGACTACTGTAAGAAATTACTATGGCTTAATAAAGTAGAAATTTATTCTCTTACAGCTCTGGAGACTAGGAATCTGAAACCAATATATCAGTAGGACCATGGTTTCTCTGAAGGCCTCTTTCTAGCTTCCTAGCTTTTGGTGGTTGCTTGCAATTCTTGGCATCCCTTGACTTGTAGGTGCCTTACTGCAGCCTCTACCTCTATCTCCCTGTATTATCTTTGTCTCTGTGCACAAATTTCCTTCTTCTCTCAAGGACATCAGTTATACTAGATTTAAGCCCCACCTACTCTAGGAGTCCCTGGGTGGCACAAATTGTTAAGCACTGGATTACTACCTGAAAGGTTGGTGGTAGAACCAACCTCTGGGTTCTGCCCAGAGGTGCCTTGGAAGGCAGCCCTGTTGATCTGCTTCCAAAATGTCACAGCCTTGAAAACCCTATGGAGCTGTTCAACTCTGCCCACATGAGATCATCATAGGTCAGAATAGACTTGATCAAAACTAATAACGACTAACCCATTATGACCTTGATTGCATCTGCAAAGACCCTATTACCAAATAATGTCACATTCTCAAATTCCAGGTGAACATACATTTTGGAAGGACCCTATTCATCCCAGTTAAATGTGTATGTAATGCAGGTATTATTTTAGTGTAAAATGTTTGAGTGTTAGGAATGGGTTATTGAGTTTAAGCATGAGATACCTATATTTCAGAATAAATTGTCAGGAAAGCCAGGATTTGATCTACTTTTTATTTGTCTCTTGGCATGGCACTGTGAGTTCTCTTTAATAATTGTCAAATATTCAAAACCTGACTTTATTTTTATTTTTCATATGGATGTTTAGTATGTCGGCCACACTTCCAATAAAAACAAGAAGCAACCTTAATGTGATTTAAAATTCAATAAAAGGAATATGATTACACTCTCTAAGATTATAATAGAAAAAAAAATTATCTGGTCATAAATAATTATTTTTTAAATGTGTCCATAGTTTAAAAGGGAGTAGTAATGGTTCAGTCACAGAATTTTCACTTTCCACGCAGAAAACTCAGATTTGGTTCCCAGGCAGTGCACCTCAAGCACAGGAACCACCCATCTGTCAGTTGAGGTTTACAGAGCTTCCAGATTGAGAGAAATTAGGAAGAAAGGTATGGCAATCTATGTACAAAAATCAGCTAATGAAAACCGTATGGATCACAACATTCTGATCTGCAGTCGATCATGGGGATGGCACAGAATCGGGCAGTGTTTCATGTAATTGTGCATGGAACTACCGTGAGGCAGGGGCCAACTTGACGGCAGTTAACAACAATAACAAAGTAGTCTAAAACAAAACAAAAAGTATTGATTGGTAAGAATTTGATTAGTAACTCAGTAGCTTTCAACTAGTCTGATAATAGGAAATTTCTAGAAATATCAATACTAGAGTGAAGTCGATGGCATAATTCTTTTTTTTCCCCCAAATTATTATCTTTATAAACCTTTTTTTTTAATTTGTAGAGAACAGCAACACCATAATGTAGCAAACACCTGAGTCCTCTCTGTCTTATCATTTTAGGACATTTCTGGGGAATTTCAATGGCTAGCGTCTGAATCTCCCTGCCCGATGGTGAGTCTGTACCACTGGAGATAAAATTGCCTTTGTACATAACAGACTTCATGCCCCAGAGAATCAATGATCCAACAAAAAAGTCATTAGCCAATAACTGATAGAAGTTGGTGTATAAATACCCCAACTCCTTTATCCTTCAGGGGAGATATCTTTGAGGTTTCCCCATGTGATTTAAGCTGCATTTGTCCACAAGATAACTTGCTTGATGACACACCTTTTTTGGTTCTTTTACTTCTCCATATCACTGTCTGGTTCTACTATTGGTATTTGCTGAAATACCTTGCAAACAAACTACTGGCACTTGCATTTTTATTTGCTTCTGTGGGAACCCAAATTAAGACAAGTGGTAGTGAAATTAGTTTTAGAAAGCAGATCCTCAGAATAAAACTCTGAAATTAGATCACTCATTGGCCAGGTGCTTCTAGGATAGCATTAATGGTGGAGTAATGATAAATTCTAAAATCCTATAGCATTGTGATATTTGTGATGAATTGGGACAGGAAACAATGGAATGATGCAATGGAATGCAATGGCTTATGCAATAGAGGTATGGAAACAACATACATTTATTTCACCGTTTCTGTTGATCAGCAGTCTAAGCATAGCTTAGCTGCGTCCTCTACTTTGGGGTCACAAATCTGCTATAAAGGTGTCAGCCAGGGCTTCAGTCTCAGCTGAGGTTCAACTGGGGAAGTACCTGCTTCCAAGTTCATATATTTGTTGGCAGCATTCATTTTTTTGTGGGTTAAAGGACCATGGTCTCCTAAGAATTTTTCTAAATTTGTGTAATAAACACAAATACAAAATGAAACTTAAAATCAGGTGAACGAAAGCCTCATGTTAGCCTCCACAATGCAAAATCATAACTGTACACTGATTTTCAGATCTGAGCCTATTCTCAGACCCATTGTATATTGAAGAAGAGGTTACATCTACTTGAGGAAGGACTTCTGTGGTGTGAATGATTGTTGTGTGGTCTTTCTCACCATGGCCTTGTAACTCTTACCCAATTAATTGGGTGGGACTGTGCAAATAGGGTAATTGTGGCCCACCAAAGGGATTGGCTAGTTTCACCATCCTGCTGGACTTGAAATGAGCCAACCCAGGGACAGCAAAGAGAGGATCCTACCACCACAAAGGAAGAACAACCAGGAGCAAAGATTTCGTCCTTTGGACCCAGGATCCCTGCACTGAGAAGCTGTTGGAACCAGGAGACGTACAGAAAGAGAGGCTATGACCCTGAAGATGGCGAGAAGTGGTGGCAAGAGAGACGGGCAAGAAACCACTCAGAGGTCTTCCTGGCCCACAGAGAGAGAAAGCTGAGGGTCTTTGGGCTGAGGCTTATTGGTGGAGTGGGGTGCCTCTGGGCACTTACTGGCAGAGCTAAAAGTGTTTCGTAACACTTGCCTGAGCAGGGCAGAGGCCTAGGGCCAAAGAAAGGTGTGCCTGCAAGCACAACTGAAAAGAGGCTGTCCTGATGGAAGAATTGTATCCTGAGTGTTCCTGAACTTGAATAGTAACCTATTACTTCTCTAATAAACCCCATAATTATGAATATTGTCTGAGTTCTGTGTGTGGTCATTATCAAAACCAGGCAGGGAAGTAGAGTGCCATGGAAGGGACAGTTATTGTCAGAATTGGTAAAGATGGCAGAAAGAGGAGGTATGTCTGACTTCTGCCTCATAGGAATCAGTCCACATTAGTAAATCCCCCAATCTTTCCCCAAAGGAACATAAAGAAATTTACCAGAGTAACTGTACGCTAGGGAAAGGGCTTATTTCTATCTTTTGAGAGCTTTTGGATACAGGGTCTGAGTTGACACTGTACCAGGAAGAAAAATGTCATTATATTCTTTCAGTCAGAGTGAAAGCATGTGGAGACCAGAGGATACATGGGATACTGGATTAAGTCATCGCATATTGTTCAATAATTCCAGAGATTCTCCCCTAACCCCTGCTTTCTGGGGTTCTGAAGTGCATAATAGAGATGTATATACTTAATTGGCAGAAGCTTCATACTTGAAATCTGACCTATGGAGGAGTGCAATAATGGAAGGAAAGATCAAATATAAGGCTCTGAAACATGTCCGTTCCAGATAAGTTAGTAAATTAAGAGAAATATTGCATCCCAGGAAGAATAGTAGGATAGCAGAGACCTAAAGGATGCAGTGGTTTGTGGTGTGTGTGTTTCTGCTTTTTCTTAACTCTGTTTAATACATCAGTCTGCATATACCCTCCAAAAAAAAAAAAATTGGAGTGTGGCAAATAATAGTAGAACAGGTTAAACCTAACCAGGTGTTATTTCCAATTGCAACTGCTATGCCAGATGAGTAACTTTACTAGAACAGATCGATACAACCTTGAGTATTTGATATGCAGTTATTGATCTGGTGAATGTGCTCTTTTCAATGCTAATCAGGAAGGAGTGCTAGCATCAGTTCACATTCACTTTCAGTGGATGGCAATACACACTCATAGCCTTGCCTCAAAGCAACATTAACTCTATAGCTCCTAACCAAGTATGACAAGGAATCTTGGTCACTTGGTCATTGCATATGGCTGGTCAATCATATTAATGTCATCATATTAATTGAGTAAGGATTGCCAAGGACTCTGGGTGCCGTATGATCCAGAGAGTAGGAGAAACATCCTATGAAGATTTACAAAGCTTCCAAATGAGGGAAATTTTTAGGGATGAAGTAAACTAAAGAATATTAGAATATTTCCTTTAAATTGAAAGGCGGGTTTTCTACCTAAAACCTCCTATAATTATCAAAATGTCATTACTCTTCACAGGTCTGTTTAGATTTTAGAGACGGCATATATTTTCTTGGTAACACTACTCTAATACATTTATTACGTGACTCAGAAATCTGTTCAGTTTGATGGGCCCAGAGAAAGACAGGATTTTGTAGAAGTTTCAGGCTGCCATATTAACAGCCCTGCCATTTTGTCTATAAGGCCAAGCTGATTCCATGGTGTTTGTTGCTAGAAAATAGAGTCATCTAGAATCTCTGTGATATAAGAGAGTTTGCAGCAGAGAATTATTCCTCATTAGAAAATCAGTTCCTGGCATTTACTGGGTTTTTGGAATAGAGACTGCCCACCACCCATCTGTCAGTTTTTTTGTACTGTGGTAGCTTGTATGTTGCTTTGATGCTAGAAGTTATGTCACTGGTATTTCAAATACCAGTAGGGTTACCCGTGGTGGACTAGTTTAAGTGGAGCTGCTAGACTAAGACAGACTAGGAAGTAAGGTCTGTTATCTAATTCTGAAAATTAGCCAATGTAAACCCTAGAGATCACAGAATATTGTCTGAGACTTTGACTCACTTACTTTGGAGATGTCTTCAGGGGAACAATTGCCAGAAAAGGACATCACATTTGGTAAAGTGGAGGGCCAGCAAAGGCAAGGGAAACCCTCAATGAAATGCTGACACATTGGCCGCAGCAATGGACTTAAACATACAAACATTCATGAAGATGACTAGGACCAGGCAAAGTCTCAATCTGTTATATGTGGGGTGGCCTTTACTCTGTGCTGACTTGACAGCAATTCATAAATTCCTGACAGCAACTAACAAAAATAAAGAACAAGAGCCTATTCACAAGGCATCAGGTGACTACTCGTCATGAGCTGAGTATCATCAGACCTACCAAGTAAAAAAGTTGTGTAGGTACAGCATAAATCCATCATATGATAGAAATGACACTCAGGATCATGTGTGAAGTGATACAGAGGGCAAAATAATTTACACAAACAGGTAGTGCAGACTCTATGTTACCTGATTCCATTATTTTAGTTCCTCTCCCTCAGCTCACACCTATGGCTTGGCATGGAAGCCCTATATTAAGCTCGTGGAGGAGGATAAATTTTATCCTGATTCATAGAGAGGTTAGTTGTTGAGAGCTATTACATTGATGTTAGCCAAAAATAGACTGTCACAGAGGTGGCCTTAAAAGAGAGCAGCAAAGGGAGATCTTCCTTATATGCAGAGGTTTGAACAATGCTCCTGGTCATTGATATGTTGGCGAAACAGAAGGTGCTTGAGATAAGAAGATTCGTAAATTCCTGGACTGAGGCAAATGACCTGCATTGCTTGTCAAATACCTGAAAAGTGCAAGATTGGAAGGGCAGAGATCTGAAGAAAAGCATGCAGATTGCCTTATGAGAAAGAGCACAAAGCGTGGTGATATTTGTTCCTCATGTCAGTGCCCACCAAGAGCATCCTTCACAGACAAAGTGTTGAATAACTAGGCAAATGGAATGACTCATCCAGTGGTGGTCAGTCATCCTTAGATGAGTTTTTGCAAAATAAGCCCATGAATGGAGTAGTAGAGTAAGAGAAAGAGAGGCTATGCATAGGACTTGTACCATGCATGGGCTCAAAACTGATCTAGCTACTGCTGCTACTGAATGATTGATGAATCAGCAGCTTAGGCCAATGCTGAAGCCTTGACAACATATTGGTTATCAGTTCATTGTCCCTCAGCTCCTATTCTGGAGCACTGGTGGTACAGTGGTTAAGAGCTTGGCTGCTAACTAAAAGGTGCAGTTTAAATTCACCAACTGCTCCTTGGAAACCCTATGGGACAGTTCTACTCAGTCCTGTAAGGTTGATATGAGTTGGAATCTACCTGATGGCAACGTGTTTCAACTCCTATTCTACCTTTCTTAAGCCTGCTCTATGATACTGTAATTTGACCTTATGAATGTCCTTCCTTTGCCAGCTGGCTAATGGCAGGCTTTGTCAACAGGGGGTGCTGAAAAAACGCTTTAAGGTCATAGCAAGAGGAAGTGGCTTCTCTTCCTGGTTCTGGTGTGTTTTTATTTTCCTATGATCTTGCTAAGGAACCCTAGAGGGGCAGTGGTTAAACAGTTGGCTACTAACCCTAGGACTGTCAGTTCAAACCCTCCAGGCTCTCCATGGGAGAAAGATGTGGTAGTCTATTTCTGGAAAGATTTACAGCCTTGGAAATGCTATAGGGCAGTTCTACTGTATTCTGTAGGGTCGCTGTGAGTCTGAATCAATTCGATGGCAAAGGTTTTTATTTTTTATTGTTTTTATTTTATGATGTTGCTGCCAGGAAATTGGTGGGCAAGCACACCCTCTCCAGTGAATATCTTGGCCACTCATAGGTAGAACAGTTCCAGCCCACACCCTCTAGCAAATTTCTTCCCCACTGATCATCTGCATATTTGTATGGTAGCCACACTGTCTCCAACAAATTATGAATCTCAGCCTTGGGGAAACAGAGGTCTCTTCTAAGATCCTAGTTCCTCCTTTGTTTACTCTCTCAGCTCTAAATGTAGGAGATCCTTTCTGCAATTGTTTTTTTTCTGTATTCTTCAAAGTCCTCTTCTGCTCCTTTTAGTAGTTAATTATCTTTTACTAGTTAATAATATTTTACATTAAATGTTTCCTGTTTAAGTTACTAATATGATTTCTGTGTCATGACTGGCTCCAGATTAATACACATACCGTCCGTCAAAGAAATAAAGCAGCTGTTTTGCAGTTAACCTATTACATTTGCCACCTTCCATGGTGGAAAAACAATGATTCATCCTTATTGGGATTCTTACATTTTCCAGGGGGAGGTTTACATTTCCTTTTAGCAGTACCTTGGACTATCTGTGGGCTCACAGAGTGTCTGATTTACTGTCACTGTATCTCATAATATAACCTTAAATAAAAGATCACAGTATATAGCAAAGGAGATGAACAATGGGCACATAAACAAGGTATCCACTGGTCCTACATATATTCATAACTTAGAAGCTGCAAGTCTAATAGAATGTTAGAGTGGCCTCTTAAATGCATAAGTGAGACACCAGCTTGGGGATGAAGCCCTTTAAGGTTGGGTGCTCCTAAAATGTGGATAGAATAAATAGATCTAAGAAATGAAGGGCAGAAACAGTGGTCCTCCTCACCGCACTTCCAGAGACCCACTTCAGGAATTTGTATCTCTTGTGCCTATAACTTTAAGCTCTGCTGGACTAGAGGTACTGGTTCCCAGGGGAAGAAGTTAAAGTAAAAATGCCCCAGTTCCCTTTGCCCTTAAAGGAGACATCTCTGAGTTCCATAATCTACAATGTTTTTCAAATTTCTAGTTGTCTACAACAGCAACTTGCTTAATAAAACACCCCTTATGTTTTCCTTTCTTTTCCTGTCTTATTTTCTACCCTTCAATTAGTGTATTAGGAATCACTTCCCAATATACTACTGGAAATGGAATCTTTATTTCAAGTTCTTCTGGGATAACCTAAATTAAAAAACATGGACTTTGGTGTCAAACTGATTGAGGTTCTACATGTGATTTAAAAACATCCCTTTGTAAAGCCCATTTCCCCATTCTCCCTCCTTCTCATCTTTCCCTATCTTCATTTTGCAAACAAAATTTATGTGCGAGAGCACAACATATTGGTATTATTTGATAATGATAAATTTGTTACATCTTATTAGTAAGAGAAAAATTTGAATTAGTTACTTAATGTTTCATGTCCTTAGTTTCCCCATCTGCAAAATGAGGGTAATAATATCCACTTTATAGAATATTTATCATTAATAGATAAAGAACTTAAAGTACCTAGTTCTGTTTCTGCCTGGCATATATTAGCTACTGTCTTTATAGTTCCGTATTATCTTGCTTGAATAAATAGAAGTCTACAAATAAATGAATTATTTTACCTGAATAACAGATACAGTTAACATTAATTGTATAGTTTTAGGTAATAATTCACATAATATATGCAAAAAGTAGTTGTTAGAGTACTAAAAGACAAGTATTTGAATGTTCATAACAGTGTAATTTGTAACTATACCAAATTGAAACTACCCAAATGGCCAACAAGAGTAGAGTTACTCAATGGAATATATGCAGCAGTAAAAGCTAACAATCTACACCTATTTGAAACAATATGGATGATTATCACACACATAATGTTGAGTAAAAGAAGTGAGAGACAAATAAGTGCATTAACATAAAATTCAAAAACCAGCAAAATAATCTAAGACGTGAGCAGTCACAATGATAATTATCCTTGGGGGCAGGTGGGGATAGAATGGGAGCATGATGATGTAAACATGGTATGTTTACAATGTTCTCCTTTTTTAATCTGGGTATTGGTTGCCCAGGGGTGTTCCATTTGTAAAAAATTAATGAGTTTTACACTTATGTACATTTTTTTTTTATATGTGTCTGTGCATGTGTTTGTGTGTGTATTGATAAGAAGCTAAGAAAAACTAGATGGAGTTAAAATCAGAACTAGTGTTCTTGAAGTTATCTGGCATAACCAGATTTTACAAACAGTAGAGTTCATTATTGAAATTCATCAGATTATTTCCTTTGACATTCATCATGATTTCAGCTGAAACACTTTATTACTGCCAGGTAATTTATTTCTATTTTATCATTTCTTTGGTAGTCATGTGGTATTTGAAAATTTAATGTCCATACACTATGAATCAGAATACTTTTTTAACTCAGTTAAAATTCATGACAGGCTTGACAGATTCCGATTCCAAACATTAAATGTATCCTTCAAATTAATTTCCATGATATTATTTTGAAATGCTTTAAAATTGGCTTTCAACTTTTTAACTTCATTACATAAATCATAACAGGCAGTCAATATATCTTGGATACTTACCAAAAAAAAAAAAAAAACAAACCAAACCCACTGCCGTTGAGTTGATTCCAACTCGTAGCGACCCTATAGGACAGAGTACAACTGCCCTGTGGAGTTTCCAAGGAGCACCTGGCAGATTTGAACTGCAAACTGCACTTAACCACTACACCACCAATATTCTCATTATATCCCTATTTCTTCTTTCTTCTTTTGACCTTTTTCTTGTAAATCAAGGAAGTTTTTCTTATTTTTGTATCTGACATCAAATGATAAACTTCATTTTATTTAATATCCTGCCTTGTTAGAGATCTGAGAGACTACAATAATGGGGAGAGGTGGTAGTTGTACAGAATGAAAGATAATTATTTTACTTTAATATCAAGACCACTCTGGTATTATGAAATTTGGTTGCATAAAGAAAACAGTTTATGTTTTTAAAATCTATTTTGATGAACCAATCTGCTCATTCAACATTTACTGAAGAACTGCCTTATTACAACCAAGTAATTTGAACCTGCTCTCAAAGAGTTCATTGCCTAGTGGGATGGATAGATAGTAAAGTAAGATACACCATGTCTTCATTGTCCTACTAGATGTGGTAGGAGAGGTTTTCAAAGAGTTTCTGGTGGGGAACTATTAACCCTTTCTGAGGAAGTGAGTGGTACAGGTGTTATATTAGTTTTTACTAGGTATTTTAGCCAAATTTTATTGATTAAGGGTAATTTCTACAATGTAATCTATTTTTTAGTTCATTCATTCACTCATTTTTTATGCTTCAGGGTTTCTTCTCCTTTTAAAGTAAACTCCAGGAGCACTTTTCTTCTACCTGCAGAAGGTGACAAGTATCTTCTTGCTGCTTTTCTTTACCTCATAAACCAGCCACGACAGGATCAAAAATACTTCCTTCATTAACGTAACAAAAAATTTTTGACCTCTTTAATGTTCTAAATGATGTTTCAGGCATGGGTGAAAAAAGATCAAGAGAAACAAGCAAGCAAACACCTTCCAAGTGAGGTGATAGGAGCTAAAACTTGGCTATGTGCAAAGGCGTTTGAAGGAGTAAGTGCTGGATGGCAGAGTAGAGGGGAAGGTGATGTTGGGGAAAAGGACCTGGAAAATTTTCAGTGACCTTATAAACTCCCCGGGTACAGCCAATGTAACATAGAGGTGTACAGGGTGACCTCATATGCCACTTGGTCATTAATGCTCGAAGTGATGAACTGTGCTTTGCAGCATAGATTACTTACAATCTTTTACATTCCATCAAATTGATATGTCACCCTTGGAACCTAGCTATCATGTTATTAGGAAACACAGGGCACATGGAGAGGCCACCAGTAGATGTTCTGGCCAACAGGCTTGACTAAGGTCTCAGTCAACAGCCAGGATCATCCACAAGATATGCGAGTGAGAAAACCTTCAGATAATTCTACAGCCCAGACCTCCAGCTGCCCCAGCTAATATAAGTGGAGAACTGAGGAGCTATCACCACTGAGCCCTGTCCAAACTGACTGATGATGAGTAGCGAAAAAAAAAAAAAAATGTTTTTGTTGTTTTAAGCCACTAAATTTCTTTTTTTTTTTTTTAAATCTGGCCATAGTAACTGGAACAATCAACATGACTATGTGAGACAAGGTAACTCGGAAATGAAACTAAAATATCTCTCCAAGGAGTTTGCAGATTAGGAAAGCAATATAAGACAAGCACAAGAATATCTACAACACAGGACAGAATATTAAAAAAAAAAAAAAAATTGCTTAAACTGGTACACCAGTGAAGGAGGTTTTTAGGGTGAGAGAGAAAATGCATCAATTTGGGAGTTAGGAAATACTTCATGGAGGGGGTAGCATTTGAGATGTGCCTTGCATCACTTATTTTCAGGAAAATATGTTTTTGTACTGATACAAAATTTATACTTTGATGACAATTTAATTCTTTAGGGTTCTAACATAAGTCTGACAAAAGTATTTAAATTTCTTTTTTCCTACTCACAGTCAATACTGTGTCCATATATGCAGATTAAATGTAAGTGTACAATAAGATTCCCTAGATATAGCTCCACGGTAAAATCTGTAGAATATGCAAAGGGATAAGTAAGATGTACTTCCTTCACATCTTTCACTAGTGCTTAGGAGATTCCTGGGGTACCTGAAAGTGCATGTGCAATTGGATTGGAATCGTGTTAGAACAGTTAGCTGCGCAGTTATTATGGCCACCAGGATAACCAAAATAAAGTTGCAAGTATAACTTAAGGATTTAACTTTCGTGTATGAAATTTCCTCTGTCATAGCAATTTGTGAACTGACTAGTTAAGAAAGGGTAGAAATCAAAGCTGTTGAGAGTTAGAAGTATAGATTTTATTATTTTCCTATTGATCTTCCAGGTAAGCACTTCTCAGTTGCTGGTGAATGCCCCAGTGTGAGTGCATCTAAGAGAATTATCTTCTGACTGCCAAACCAAAGTCATTATTTGAATATCCATATACTTGCTAATATATTTGAATTCTCATCTAGGGTTTTCAAAATGGTAAATAGTCGCAAGGTTAGTTAGAACACAGATGGTATGTTTCAGAAGTCAAGTATTTCTCAAAAACATCACAAACTCAAAACCTGAGATCTATAGGGAAAGTGTAATGTCTTTTTAGGCCAAATTATCCCAAAACATTTTCACTGGGCTCAAATTCATCAGATATTTGTTCATTTTCAAAACTGAGTAAAAAAAGAATTGACATATGTAATGAATAGTTTTAATACTCTAAAAGGCAAGTATGACTAGGCTATGTGACTCAATCAGTTTCTTATTCAGTGTATTTGTTTTCTCACCAGCCCCCATTCTAATATCAAAACACTATGAAATTTGTTGTGAAATTGTTGGTCTAATTTGTTCTGTCATGGTATTTGTTTCCACTTTTTCAACTAAATTGGCTCAACCACACTAAAACCACATTAGTTGCTCTGTTATTATGAAAGCTAAAACCGATGCATTGACCCACTGAGTCCAATTCAGTGTAGATTTTCCTAAAGCCCATATTGGTTAGCAGTTGTATTACGATGTAGACAATTTTTCCCTCTGGATGGTACATTAATATAAATTAGCACTGTGATATTTTGTAAAAAATTAAGAGAATATGTGAATATATGCCATATTTGTTCTTAATATATTAAAAGTTAAATATGCTTCCGGATAGTGTAAATGGTTAACATGCTAGGATGCTAACCAAAAGGTTGGAGGTTTAAGTCAATCCAAAGGCACTTGGTGATCTACTTCTGAAAAATCAGATCTTGAAAATCCTATGGAGCACAGTTCTACGCTGACACACATAGAGTCACCATAAGTCCGAGTTGATTCCAGGGCAACAAGTTTTTATATTCCCAGTGGTTCTCAACTGAGGCAATTTTGTCCGTCATAGGCCAAGGAACCTGCTAAACATCCTACGGTATAAGGACAGTCCTCCACAACGAGGAACTATTTGATCCAAAATGTCAATAATGCCAAGGTTAGATACTCTGCCATATAAAGACATATAGCTCTTGTTATTTTATTTTTATTTTTGGATTATAAAAATCCAAGTGACTATTCACGTATCTGTTGCTTATACTTTCAATTTTGAAAGGTATATTATTTTATTTAAGAAAATGCAGAGTATTAAATTTGAATAAAGTTATTTCTTAAAGAATATTTATTGAACAATGGAAATTAAAAATGGCATTTGAAAAAGCAGATCAGTTTAGGTGAACAGAGATGAGTGCTATTTATGTCTGAAGCTTTTCTAGACTATGGTCTAGGCATAAAACTAACTGGAAGGATATTGAGAAGATTAATATGATATGCTTTGTAAAGTGGTTTGAGCTTTAACTCCTCTTGGTGGTATGGAAGCAACTACCTAAAATAAGAAGGCATCAAGTGGTGATGATCAGCACTGTTGATACAATGGCACTGTCCATGCATCACTTTTCCCTTCAGACAGAAATTCTTGCTTAAGTGAAAGCATCTGCTTGGTTTCTATTCTCATCATTTCAGCCATCAAATTAAGAATCCACTTGAAGAAGCAATCTAACGACTTGATAGAATTGCAAAAACCAGAAAGGAAAGAAAAAAAGGAAGGGAGGGAGAGAGAAAGGGAAGGGGAGAGGGAGAGAGAAATAGGAGGCTTACAAAAATATATGTTTAAAATAAATTGACTGCAGAGGTTCTTAGTGATTGTATTTGAGAAATCCTCATTACGGCTGTAGTTTAATTTTGTATTCTGCACTTGCTTCTCTCTCCTCTATGACTTAAATGAACTAACCTTGAAGACAGATGAGTCTTTTGTATAAAAGACTAGAAAATGGATTGGAAAAGAAAGTTGTAAATAAATACTTAATTTAAAAAAGGCAGTTACTTAACATTTTCACAATAATGCAAAATGGCTCTCTTCACAGTTCTTGAATTCTAAGTATTTTGAATACTGAGAGCTCATTTTATAATTTAAGGTGCACAATATAGCTTTGTATTTTAAATGTAATTTTAATAGAATTGATAACTCCTGCATAACTATTCCTTTAAACTCTGTAAAGATTTTTACTTTCTTCTGCAACTCTGTAACAGAATGAATACAGGTCCCCAGGACCTACTTTACTTGCTATACCTGTCTCATTTACAAGTCAATTAACTTACATTTTCAGTATTTCAATTACAGGGCTCCATTAATGTCTCCAAATAATCTATAGTAGATAGCTTCCCAAATTTAAACTATTCTGAAACTATAAAATCATGAGTTTTCTGTCATGTGGTATAAACCAAAAAGTGCATGCTAATAGGATATATGACATTAGCACAAATATGTACTATTACATGGATTTTTATAATCCAAATGAAACAGTATATTATTATCAAGTCACACAATTAATGTTAGATTTTTGAACCCTCAAAAAACACAATATTCACAGTTATGTGCCAGTGTCTGGAACACTGTCTTACCCATAAAAAAAAAAAAAAAAAACCAAACTTGTTATCATTGAGTAGATTCCAACTCATAGAGACCCCATACGACAGAGTAGAACTGCCCCATAGTGTTTCCAAGGAGTGGCTGGTGGATTCAAACTGCTGACCTTTTGGTTATCAGCCGAGCTGTTAACCAATGTACCACCAGGCCTCTGCCTTACCCATAGGTGCTTAATATACAAGCTCTTATTCTGAAGGGGCAGATTGTCACCTGTTCTCCAAATCATTTTCCTCTTCTTAAGTACATTGCTAGACCATGAGTGTGGCCATGTAATGGAGATCTTACCTAACGAAATATGAGCAAAAGGGCATTGTCAACTTCCAGGCCTGACCCATGACAACTGTTCCAGGCATGATTCTCCTTGTTTATTTGTTTTCCTTCCAGTTGGTTGGAGTAGGGTTGAACCCAAGGTCACCTGAGTCTTAGAATCTCTACCCAGAGGGGAGCTAGCTGAACAAGAGCACCTGCTTTGGTCATTAAATGAGTGAGAAATAATTCACAGTGAACAAGTAATGAAACTTGAGGGTTTACATGTAAAAGCAGCTCACTTTGTGAGGCAAAAACCAAAAGTAAATATTTTTGACATATGGAATCGTGGAAAGAAGTTGCCTGGGAAATACACCTGTAGATATATTTTATTTATGTATTTATTTTGTATTTAATTTTTTATTGTGCTTTAGGTGAAAGTTTACAGCTCAAGTTAATTTCTCATACAAAAAATTATACACATATTATTGTGTGACATTAGTTGCAACCCCCAAACTGTGACAGCACACTCCTCTTTCCACCCCGGTTTCTTGTGTCCATTCAACCTGTTCCTGTCCCTTCCTGACTTATTTGGTCTTGTGTATCTGATTGAATGAAGAAGCAAACTCCCCACAGGTATCATTCTTTGCTCCATAGTCCAATTTAATCTTTGAAGAGTGGACTTAGGGAATGGTTCTACATCTGGGTTAACAGAGCGTCCAGAAGCTATAGTTTCTCGGGTCTCTCCAGTCTCTGACTGACCATTAAGTCTGGTCTTTTTCAAGAATTTGAGTTCTGCTCCACACTTTTCTCCTGCTCTGTCCTGGGCCCTCTATTGTGTTCCCTGTCAGGAAACTCTTGGTGGTAGCCAGGCACCATCTAGTTCTTCTGGACTCAGGCTGATGGAGTCTCTGGATTTTTGTGACCCTTTTTTCTCTTGTGCTAATATCTCAGCTCTTGGATGCTTGGATTGTGGATGGCCACTTGCAAACTTTTAAGACTCTGGGTGCCACATACCAAAGTGGGACGCAGAACATTTTCTTAATAAACTTTTTTGCACCAAGTTACCTAGATGTACCCTGAAACTATGGTCTTCAGACCCCAGTCCCAGATACTCTATCCCTCAAAGTGTTTGGTGGAGTTCAGGAAACTTCGTAGCTTTTGCTTTTGTCCAGTTGTGCTGACTTCCACTGTATCGTGTGTTGTCTTTCCCTTCACCTAAGATGATTCTTGATCTAGGTAGTGAAGTCCCCTCTCCCTCCCTCCCAGCCCTCATAACCATCAAAGAATACTTTTTTTTCTGTGTTTAAACCTTTTTTCTTTTTTTTAATTTATTGTGCTTTAAGTGAAAGTTTACAAATCAAGTCAATCTCTTATATAAAAACTTATACACACCTTGTTATACAACCCTAGCTGCTCTCCCCTTAATGTGACAGCACACACCTCCTCTCCACCCTGTATTCTCCATGTCCATTCAACCAGCCCCTGTCCTCCTCTGCCTTCTCATCTTGCCTCCAGACAGGAGCTGCCTGTGTAGTTTCATGTGTCTACTTGAGCCAAGAACCTCACTACTCATCAGTAACATTTTCTGTCTTAAAGTCCAGTCTGATCTCTGTCTGAAGAGTTGGCTTTGGGAATGGTTCCAGTCTTTGACTAACAGAGGGTCTGGGGGCCATGACCTCTGGAGTCCCTCCAGTCTCAGTCAGACCATTAAGTCTGGTCTTTTTATGAGAATTTGAGGTCTGCATCCCACTGTTCTCCCACTCCATCAGGGATTCTCTGTTGTGTTCCCTGGCAGGGCCATCATCAGAAGTGGATACTATCTAGTTTTTCCAGTCCCTGGCTGATGTAATTTCTAGTTTATGTGACCATTTCTGTCTCTTGGGCTCATATTTACCTTGTGATTTTGGTGTTCTTCATTCTCCTTTGC
Organism: Loxodonta africana; assembly: GCF_030014295.1. Lineage (NCBI taxonomy): Eukaryota > Metazoa > Chordata > Mammalia > Proboscidea > Elephantidae > Loxodonta > Loxodonta africana. The sequence goes on from NC_087367.1 coordinate 30,888,739, forward strand.
TTCAGCTGGCTTGAGACCAATTGATGCATCTTAGATGGCCACTTGCAAAGTTTAAAACCAGACGCCACTCACCAAAGTGGGATGCAGAAGTTATTCTTAATACATTTTATTATTCCAATTGACATAGATGTTGCCTAAAACCATGGTCCCCAGACCCCTGTCCCTGCTACTCTGGCCTTCAAAGAATTTGGTAGTATGCAGAAAACTTCTTTGCTTTTGGTTTATTCCTGTTGTCCTGACCTCCCCTATATTGTGTGTTGTCTTTCTCTTCACCTAAAATAGATCTTGTCTACTACCTAATTAGTGAATATCCCTCTCCCTCCCTCCTCACCTTCATAAATATCAAAGAATATTTTCTTCTGGCCTCACTATACCTGATTTTAGAACCTATTATACCTCCACAAGGACACCCTGCTGGTGTAGTGGTTAAGTGCTGCAGCTGCTAGCCAAAAGGTTGGCAGTTCAAATCCACCAGGTGCTACTTGGAAACTCTACAGGGCACTTCTACTCTGTCCTATAGGGTCACTATGAGTTGGACCCGATTCGACGGCAATGGGATTGGTTTTTGGTTTGTTTTTTATACCTCCAGAGTAGTCAGAACAGCCTGGTACTGGTACAACAACAGATACATAGACCAATGGAACAGAATTGAGAATCCAGATATAAATCCATCCACGTGCAAGCAGCTGATATTTGACAAAGGCCCAAAGTCTGTTAAATGGGGAAAAGACAGTCTGTTTAACAAATGGTGCTGGCATAACTGGATATCCATCTGCAAAAAAAAAAAATAAAATAAAGAAACAAGAACCATACCTCACACTATGCACAAATATTAACTCAAAATAGGTCAAAGGCCTAAATATAAAATCTAAAATGATAAAGATTAGGGAAAAAAAAAATAGGGACAATGTTAGGAGACCCAATATGTGGCATAAACAGAATACAAAACATTACTAACAATGCAGAAGAAAAACTAGGTAACTGGGAGCTCCTAAAAATCAAACTCCTATGCTCATCCAAAGATTTCACCAAAAGAGTAAAAAATTACATACAGACTGGGAAAAATTTTTAGCTATGACATTTCCAATCAGTGTCTGATCTCTAAAATATACATGATGCTGCAAAAACTCAAATACAAAAAGACAACCCAATTAAAAAATGGACAAAGGATATGAACAGGCACTTCACTAAAGATATCATTCAGGTAGCTAACAGATACATGAAGGAATGCTCAAGATCATTACCCCTTAGAGAAATGCAAATCAAAACTACAATGAGATCCCATCTCACTCTAACAAGACTGGCATTAATTCAAAAAACACAAAATAATAAACGTTGGAGAGCTTGTAGAGAGACTGGAACATTTATACGCTTTTGGTGGGAATGTAAAATGGTACAACCCCTTTGGAAATATATTTGGTGCTTCCTTAAAAAGCTAGAAATAGAACTACCATATGACCCAGCAATCCCACTCCTTGGAATATTACCTAGACAAATAAGAGCCTTTACAGGAACAGATATATGCACACCCATGTTCATTGCAGGATTGTTTACAATGGCAAAAAGATGGAAGCAACCAAGGTGCCCATCAACAGAGGAATGGATAAATAAATTAAGGTATATTCAAACAATGGAATATTACGCATTGATAAAGAACAACAGTGAATCTGTGAAACATTTCATAACATGGAGGAATCTGGAAGGCGTTATGCTGAGTGAAATTAGTCAGTTGCAAAAGGACAAATATTGTAAGAGACCACTATTATAAGAACTCAAAAATAATTTAAAAAGAGAAGAAAATATTCTTTGAATGGTTACAAGAGTAGGGAGGGAGGGAAGGGAAGGAGGGAGAGTGGTTTTAACTAATTAAATAGTAGATAAGGTGAGGGGAAAGACAACACGTAATAGAAGTCAGCAGAACTGGACTAAAGCAAAAGCAGTTTCCTGAATAAACTAAATGCTTTGAAGGCCAGCATAGCAGGGGCAGGGGTTTGGGGACCATGGCTTCAGGGGACATCTAAGTCAATTAGCATAATAAAATCTATTAAGAAAACACTCTGCATCCCACTTTGGAGAGTGGCGTCTGGGGTCTTAGCAAATGGCCATCTAAGATGCATTAATTGATCTCAACCCACCTGGAGCAAAGGAGAATGAAGAACACCAAAGACACAAGGTAATTATGATCCCAAGAGACAGAAAGGTCCAGATAAACGAAAGACTACATCAGCCTGAGACCAGAAGAACTAGATGGTGCCTCGCTACAACAGATGACTGCCCTGACAGGAAATACAATAGAGAACCCCTGAGTGATCAGGACAGCAGTGGGATGCAGACCCCAAATTCTCATAAAAAGACCATAATGGTCTGACTGAGACTAGAAGGACCCCGGAGGCCATGGCCCCCAGACCTTCTGTTAGCCCAGGACAGGAACCATTCCCAAAGCCAACTCTTCAGACAGGGATTGGACTGGACTCTGGGATAGAAAATGATGCTGGTGAAGAGTGAGTTTCTTGGATCAAGTAGACACATGAAACTATGTGAGCAGCTCCTGTCTGGAGAGAAGATGAGAGGGGAGAGGGGGTCACAAGCTGGTGGAATGGACACGAAAATAGAAAGTGGAGGGAAGGAGTGTGCTGTCTCATTAGAGGCAGAACAACTAGGAGTATATAGCAAGGTGTATGTAAGTTTTTGTATGACAGACTGACTTGGTTTGTAAACTTAAAGCCCAATAAAAGTTAAAAAAATTTCTTGTATGTTTAAACTTTGTCTTGAGTTCTTACAATAGCAGTCTCATATAATATCTATCCTTTTGCCACTAATTTCACTCAACATAATGCATTCTAGATTCCTCCACGTTATGAGACGCTTTAAGGATTCGTCATCGTTCTTTATTGCTGTATAGCATTCCCTTGTGTGAATATACCATAATTTGTTTAACCATTCATCCATTGATGGGCACCTTGGTTGTTTCCACCTTTTTGCTATTGTAAACAGTATTGCAGTGAACATGGGTATGCATATATCTGTTCATGTAAAGACTCTTATTTCTCTAGGATATATTCCAAGAAGTGGGATTGCTAGATTGTACGGTTGCTCTATTTCCAGCTTCTTAACCAAACCAAACCCAGTGCCGTTGAGTCGATTCCGACTTATAGGACCATATAAGAAAGCGCCAAATCGATTTCCAAAGTGGTTGTACCATTTTAAATTCTCACCAGCAGTGTATAATGTTTTAGTCTCTCCACACATCTCCAACATTTATTACTTTGTGTTTTTTGGATTAATGCCAACCTTGTTGGGGTAGGTGGTATCTCATTGTAGTTTTGATTTGCATTTCTCTGATGGCTAATTATCGTGAGCATGTCCTCATATATATTTTATCTGCCTGAATGTCTTCTTTGGTGAAGTTCCTGTTCACATCCTTTGCCCATTTTTAAATTGGGTTATTTGTCTCTTTCTTGTTGAGGTTTTGCATTATCTTGTAGATTTTACAGATTAGATGCTGATCAAATTTGTCATAGCCAAAAACTTTTTCCCAGTCTGTAGGCAGTTTGTTTACTCTTTTGGTGAAGGCTTTGGGTGACCGAAAGTGTTTGACTTTTAGGAGCTCCCATTATTTAGTTTCTTTTCTGTTGTTTGTGCATTGTTAGTAATGTTTTGTATATTGTTTATTCCATGTGTTAGGGCGCCTAGCATTGTCCCTATTCTTTCTTCCATAATCTTTATCATTTTGGATTTTATATCTAGGTCTTTGATCCATTTCGAGTTACTTTTTGTGCATGGTGTGAGGTATAGATCTTGTTTCTTCTTTTTTTTTGTAGATGGTTATCCAGTTTTGCCAGCACCTTCTGTTAAGCAGGCTGTCTTTTCCCCGTTTAACAGACTTTGGGCCTTTGTCAAATATCTGCTTCTCATATGTGAATGGAATTATGTCTGGATTCTCAATTCCATCGGTCTGTTATCTGTTGATGTACCAGCACCAGGCTGTTTTGACTACTGTGCTGGTATAATAAATTCTAAAGTCAGGTAGTGTGAGGCCTCCTACTTTGTTGTTCTTTTTCAGCAATGTTTTACTTATTCAGGGGCTCTTCCCCTTCCATATGAAGCTAGTACTATGTTTCTCCTTCTAATTAAAAAATGTCATTGGTATTTGGATCTGGATTGCATTATATCTATAGATCACTTTGGGTAGAATAG